>NW_024424675.1:35868092-35900505 GCF_017311325.1 Ursus maritimus | reverse complement strand
GTCGCAACAGAGATCCTCCGTGCATCTGAATGGGCGCCTTCTTCAGATGAACATCCCGGATGCCCATTCACTACTCTTGGGTGTTTCCCTCGTAACCGTTTATCTGTCCCTTAAGAAGAGAGAGAGATGGAGTTGGTGTCCCTGGCTTTTGGAGGCTTCAGGGCACCCCTTTCTTAGAGGGTGTCCCCCTTTATCAGGCCACTGAGCAGAAGACCTGTTGATCTTGGGCCACTCCCTCAGATCAAGAAGCCCACATCCTCTTTGCTTCACAGCGTGCCCCCCCGCCCCCCCCAGCTTTTGCAAGAGCTGTTTCTGGAGCGGGTCATGGCTGCCTGTAGAAGAACTTAACCGCTCAGATTTTTGTGATTTCTCTTCTCCCCCCCCCCCCACCCCAGCCACCAGCTCTCTGGCCGGAATCCTGGCAGGAGGCGGGTGATCCGGGTGGGCTGGTCCTCAAACCAGTGTGCCTTGTTCCCCAGGCCCAGGGAGGGGCCCCAGCTGGTTCTTGCCTCAGAGTTTTGGAGACATAGAGTGGTGGGGGTGAGGGGAGAAAGGAGGGGGGGGTCTGAATCTCCTTGTTTTGCCGGTGAGACCCTAGAGGGACCCCCTGCAGAAGTTGTGGCCCCCAGAGGGAGGTAAGCTGTGGTCAAGGGTGGTAGCCCTGGGGCTGGTCAGGGTTCCATCCTGAGAGTTCTGGGAGAAGAGTTCCCAGGATTTGTGTTTTAGCCTGGCTCAAAGGTCCCTCTTAAAGAGGTTCCACAGGGGGCCTTTTGGCCCTAGCTGTTGGTCTAGGGCTAATCCCTCCATATATCAGCCCTTGGCACTCCTGAAATATTGGGGCGGGATCACTGTCCGTTGTGGGGGGCTGTCCTGTGCATTGTAAGATCTTTAACAGCAGCTCTGGCCTCTACCCCCTAGATGCCTGTAGTGCCCCCTCCCTCAGTTGGCACAGTCAAAAAATGTCTCCAGATATTGCCACGTGTCCCCTAGAGGACCAAATAACCCCCAGCTGCGAACCACTGGGCTACAACCTCCTTCGACCACCGGCTCTGCATTCAGATCGTCGTAGGGCATTTATATGCATATTCAGAAACACATGGAATCGCCCTGTATGAGTGTGTATGTGCTTACCTGAGTGGCATGAGAGGGTGGCTCTTTTCATCCAGCCGTGTGTCTCGGGTTCGTTGTTAGGAACATGGATTCTAGAAGCCAAATGGCCTGGGTTCGAATCCCAGCTCTGCCCCCGTGTGACCTTGGGCAAGTCCTTTTGCCTCCCTGCGTCCTGGTCTCCTCATCTGCGAATGGAGATGATTGTAGCCCTTACGGGATTGCTGCAAGGACCAAGTGCAGTCATCCGTGGGAAGTGCCTGTACAGCCGAGCCCTGAGCCAAGGTCAGGGCTACCCTAGTACCTGCCGCAGGCTCTCCTGTTATCTGAGAGGAAGCCCCGAGGAAGAAGGGAAGTCTTCCAGCCTCCTAGCCCTGTGTCGATTTTTAAGTTTATTTTTATTTTCTCGGCTCCTTGAGGACCAGAAGGGGATCTGCCTGCTCCTCTTTTGTCTTGCGGTCGGACACTCAATCTGTGTTTACCCGCCTGGTTCCTTCCCCAGGGTGGGACTGACAGACGATCCCTTGTGTCTGGGCCAGGGGACGCAAGGCTATTTCAGGCTGGCGGGACTAGGGCCACCAAAGTCTGGTGGAAACAGGTGGCCATGAGCCACCAGGATCTGGGGGCTTGTATTTTCCCCCTTGTAGAGGAGCGGTGGGCGGCTTCCGTAAGGAGCTGCTCCCAGCAGCAGCAGCGAGGCAAGGGCCAGAGGGGATTGTGGGCAGTCGGTGCTTTCATTCACTCATTCACTTCTTCCTTCAATAAATGGACACTGGGCCGGGTGCTGGCACATGGCCAGAACAAGACGGATAAGGCCCCTGCCCTCGCGGAATCTTCAGACGATACAAAGAGAGATCATTGAGAAGGTGGCGACAGATGTAATGATTACATTCACTGAGGCCCTACTATGCCTTGTGTGGATTATCTCTTTGAGCCCTTGCAACAATCCTTGTGCCTATTTTGCAGATGGGGCAACTGAGGCCCAGAGATACGGAGTAACTTTCTCAGGTCTGCTCAGCTGGGGAGTTGACGCGCCAAGAAGGAAATAAAATGAGGATGTGTTGGTGACAGGGATGGTGCATCTACTTGAGACGGGGCGGTCAAGGAAGGCCTCTCTGTAGAGGTGGCATCTGAGCTGAGTCCTGGGGTTGAGAAGGAGCCAGACGTAGAGAGAGTGAAGAAAAATGTGTTCTCGGTAGAGGGGGCAGCACGTGCAAAGGCCCTGAGGCAGGACCATGTCTGGCTTGTCTGAGGAACAGCAGGAGGCCGGGATGGCGGAGTTAGGGACATGAAATTGGTGTGGTACAGGACTCATGCATGGTGAGCATTTTGGGTTTTATTCTTAGTGGGGTGAGGAGCCCCTGGAGGGTTTTCAGCAGGGGTGTGGCATGGTCTAATCGAGGATCTGAAAATCATACTGCACGGGGGTCTTCCCAAGATCTCAGCAGCCACCTCCTGCCACTGGCTTGGACATTCAACCAGGAGGGAGGACCATACTTTCCCCTGGCCAGGCAGATCCCCAGACCCTCTGGGAAGGCTGCTGTGTGACCCAGGACTATTTCCATCCTGTCTAGTTCTTGGCTTCCATGTGAGTAGTGTGTCTGAGCTGACCACACCCGATGAAGAGTTCGGGTCTCTGTTTATGGCCAGGGGGTAAATGGGTTGTGCGGGTGGCCACTGGTGAGACGGCTGTTGATTTATGATGGGTCTCTGCTTCCTGTGAGAGAGGAAGGCACCCCCTGTCTTCTGTTCAGGAAACTAATTTGCATGATTAAAAACTGTTCGGGAGCACCTTGGTCTCCACCCGACTCATAGCCATCTTAGCAACACTTTCCTGTGTGGTGGTAGCTCCCACCTCTGCCCATTGTGGCGGGGAACGTATTTTTCAAACCCACTTTACAGGTGAGGAAGACTGAGGCCCAGGACGTGAAGTGCCTTGCCCAAGGACACACAGTCGAGAAACAGCTAGGGCTATTACAGTTGCCTGCTCTGCTCTCACCTGGGCCCGCCCCAGTCTGCCCTCCACAGCCAGAGGGGTCCAGTGAGAGCGTGAGTCCGTTCAGGCCACCGCCTGCTCAGAGCCCTTCCCTGGCTCTTGGCGCCCTCTGAGTAGAAGCGAAGTCCTCAGGATGGCCTGGAAGGTCCTGTCTCCTCTCCTGTTAGAGTCTCTTCTTCTTTCTCATATAGTTTTTTTTTTAATTGAGATATGATTCACACACCATAAACCTCACCCTTTTGAAAGTGTGTGAATCTGTGGTTTTGAGTATTTTCGCAAAGTTGTGCAATTATCATTGCTACCTAATTCCAGAATCTCCTTTTGCTCCTACTCCCTCCCCCTGAGCCACATGCGCCCTTTCTCCTGCCTCATGGTCTTCCCACTGGTTCTGTCTGGGATGCTCTTCCCCCACTCTCCCTGTGGCTCACTTCGGCCTCCCGAGGAGGTCTTTTGCTGACCACCCCTCCCCCTTTCACAATTGTACTCGACCCCCACCTCGCCACTTCCTATCTCCTTCCGCTCCCCCGCGGGATTGTTCTCCACCACCTGACACACTAGGTGGTTGACCGACTTACTATTTATTATTTGTCTCACTCACCCGAGTGTCAGCTCCAAGAGGACAGGCCCTTTCTGTCTGTTCCATTCGCTTTGTCTGTCAGGCACCAAGAAGAGTGCCTCGCACATAGTAGGTGCTCATTAAATATTTGTTGAATGAAAAACTTTGCTTTTCCTCTGTATACGTGTGTATGTTTTCTTATATCAGAGGATATAATTGTCTTGATTGATATAACAGCTAAATACTTTCGTGCAGACTTTTGGGGAGCTGGGATGAAGACAGTCTAATGCTAACATGACCAAAGGTGGGTGGTGGGCTGAGGGCCCCGGTGTGCTGTGTTTGCTGATCAGTCCCCAACACCCAGCCCTTGTCAGCTTCGGGCAAGGGAGTGGATGAGTGAAAAGGGGATGAATGAGGCACAACGTGGTTCCTGCTACTTTCTGAATGAGTGGCCTTGACTTTGGGGAGCGCAGAGCCCAGTGTGGGAAGTGGCTGCACACTGGTGTCCTTGGCCTCCTGCCCTTAGCACGCCGGGAGGGCAGAGGGAGCTCTGTGTGGTCCCCGCCACCAGCTGATGGCTGGCCAGACTGTTGCTGGGTGGTTTTGAAGATTTATTTCCCCTTGATCACAAAGGTAATAAATAAAGTGGCGGGGTATGTGTCAGAAGCACATTCCCTCCTGTCCATTCAGCCACAAGCATTCTTTCACGGAGCCAAGGATGGTAAAATGTTTTGCGTATATACCTGGCTATATGTATTATCTATTTCTCCATAGGCACAGAGGGCTAGACACAGAACCTTCATATGCCATATTTATGGGCAATGCCATACATTTTTTTAAAAGTTAATTTTTTGGTAACTTTTTATTTTGACATGTCAAGAATACAGAGCACCCCTGCATACCCTTCACCCAGGCTCACCAATCGTTAACTGTCGGCTACATTTGCTTTTAATCCTCCCCTCCTCTTTCCCCTCTCCCACCTGCTTCCCCCAGCCCCGTATAGACGCACATGCACACACACACACACACACACACACACACATTATTGTAATTATTCTGACTTTGATCCATTTGAGAATAATTGCAGATGTAATGCCCCTAAGTCAATCAGCACGTATTTCTTAAGAACACGGACGTTCTCTTAATGTAACCACAGTACACTGAACAAAGTCGGGAAATCTAACCTCGGTACTAACTTACACAGTCTACAATCTGTATTCAGATTTCACCTATTTCCCCAGGTATCCCAATAAGGTATCCTTTATACCTAGCTCCCCTCCCCTGCCGTCCCCATTCCACGGTCCAGTCCTACCTAGATCCTGTCCCTGTGGTGATTTTGTGTGTGATTTTGACCCCTTGTGTGGGCGGTAGAAACTCTTTGCTAAGATGTGGCTCTGCCATTGCTTGTCCTCGGCCACCACTTCCCAGCTCTGTGACCTGGGGCAGTGGACTTTTGGGCCTCAGTTTACTTAGCTGTAAAATGGGCAGTTGCTGTTCGTACCTGATAAAGTTGTAGTATCTTCCCACACGTTTTACCGAGCATCTGCTGGGCGTCTGGGCCTGCTGTAGATGCTGGGGGTACTGCAGCCCAGCGCAGGCAAGCATACGGGCCCCCGGGGCGGGGGGCTCCCGCTCCCACGGTCGCCGGGGAGAAAGGATTTGCCGGGCATGGTGCTGGCTCCCAGGGACACCCACCATGCACTGGCCATCTTTGCTCTCGTCATGCTCATTGTAGAACCTTGGGCAATAAGGTACCCTTCCAAACAGCCAGTGTCCCCTTTTGTGACATTTCGTCCTTTCGTTTTGGCATTTGTTTTAGCGTGGGGGCAACCCCACTGCCCACACGATATTGTATCTTTCTTCTCTGGCCTCTTCTGGGCGTTTCCTCCCAAGTTTGCACCAAGCCTTCTTCATCACCGAGCCTTTGATGGCTTCGTAATGAGACGTGGGGGCTTCGTAAGGAAACGTGGGCTCCCCACTGCTCCGGTTGGATCCTGACTCCTTAGTGGCTGCGTCATCGAGGGCCATCTGCTTCACCTGTGAGTGCCTCAGAGTCCTCGCTCCTGAAAGAGTGCCGCCTCCTGGATCAGTGGGGCAGTTAGCTGAGGTGACGTCCCTGACGCTCGCACAACACTGCCAAGCACGCGATAGGTGCTTTACGTGTATGAGCTGGAATTCCAGTCGTTCTACCGATAGAACAGGAAATCTTACGTGAATACAATTACTATTATTATTTTATTTTTTTAAAAAAGATTTTATTTATTTATTTGAGAGAGAGAGAGATCTTGAGCAGGAAGGGCAGAAGGAGCGGAGAGAGAATACCAAGCAGACTCCCCACTGAACACAGAACCTGACGCGGGGCTCAATCTCACGACCCTGAGATCACAACCTGAGCCGAAACCAAGAGCTGGACACTCAACCGACTGAGCCTCCCAGGTGCCTCTATTATTATTATTACTTAAACTTTTACCTCAGATTGAGCCTTTACATGGTTTCCAGTTTTTCAAAATGGCAGACCACATGCATCATCTTTATTCAAGCTGCCAGTTCTTGTATCCGTCTAGTAACTGAGGGCTGAAGAAGCCTTGGTTCAAACCTTTTTGGTTTTTATTAACCCCAAGAAGTCATTGCAGCTAGAGTCCTAGAATCAGCTTGTAAGAGCTGGAAGAGACCAAGACGTCATCTCACTCATTCGTCTCATTTTTCCAGAAGGGGAAACTGAGACTCAGAGCTGTTCCAAGCCTGACTTGGCCCAAGCTCACCCAGTGAGCTTGTGGCAGAGATGGAATTTGAACGCAGGTTTCCTGGCTCCTGTCCTATGATTGTTTTGCTTTTGTCCAATAGCTAAGACACGTTGGAGGACAGGGGGAGGCTTACATCGTATCCAGATGAATTGGAGGGCTCCCGTGTGCCCACAGGATTCCTGTGTCCCTGGGAAACATCACTTTCAGACTCTTTGACATGAGGGCCCATAATTGTGGTATATGTGTGTGTGTGTGTGTGTGTGTGTGTGGGTTGGGGGGGCCCTTGCTGTGGGCCCAGGTCCTGTGCTCGCTGCTGAGAACACAGATGTGATGAAGAGCTGCTTCCTCTCCTTCACGGTCCATGGGGCCATAGAACTTGGGTTTCCAGCTGGAGGTCCTCGCGCCACATCAGGCCCGTAAGTAGATTTTGTCAGGCCTGATACAGTGTTTGAAAAATTTTTATTAGTTGCCAACATTGAAAAATCAAGATATTTCATATAAAAATCCATATTTCTGGCTTTTTAATCAGAAAATCTATCCACACCAAGTTCACATTCCTACAGGCAGGGCTTGGCTGGAGCTGAATGGCAGCTGCTCCCTTCAGATAGGGCTTGCAGTCTTTACTTTGCCACACTCCCCACTCATCCCTAGCGTCCCTGAAATCGACACCAAATGGTAGTTGCCATTTATCATGACGCTTCCCCTGCTGGTTTTTTTTTTTTTTTAATGTAGAGTTCAGAGGACGATGGAATATTTCTTCTTCTTCTTCTTCTTCTTTTTTTTTTTTTAAGATTTTATTTATTTATTTGACAGAGACAGAGACAGCCAGCGAGAGAGGGAACACAAGCAGGGGGAGTGGGAGAGGAAGAAGCAGGCTCATAGTGGAGGAGCCTGATGTGGGGCTCGATCCCATAACTCCGGGATCACGCCCTGAGCCGAAGGCAGACGCTTAACCGCTGTGCCACCCAGGCGCCCCTGGAATATTTCTTCTAACCTTTGTTTCTATCAGATGGAAAACCGAAAGCCCAAGAAGGTCATGTGTTTTAAGAAAAGTAGGATGTGGCAGGTTTCTCTTTGGAAGAAAGATGTGTTTAATAAGCAAAAATGTGTTGAACAAGCAGAAATGCACTCTTGTGTGAAGAGGATGCTGCTTTCGTTGCCGATACGAAGGACACCCTCCAGCTCCACCGCCGTACCCGCCGGGTGGCTGTAGGCAGTTGAGTTTGACACGTGTGTTCCAGTTTGTGGGTGGGTGGTCCCTCTGGCTCGGTGAGGTGAGCAGCGGGGGAAGGAGGGCCTCCCTTCGAGAGGGTGATTCCATCACCTCAGCTTCCATCTCCGGAGGCCTGCAGGCAAGTCCATCTTCTTTTTTGCAACCTCAGCTGTTGAACTGAAGATTCCCACATTTGTCTGTCCTACTTCCCGAATCTTGTTCTGTACTTACGCTCTCTTGGGAGGCCCTGGGGTGCAGACCCCAGAGAGGAAGCAGAGGGTTCCTGCAAGGGCGTGAGAGGGCCTCCTGTTGTGCTGCAGGGCCCCGATACCACCCCCGGCAGGTGCACGTGCAGCCCAGCAGCGCCCTCTCCCCGGCTTCCATACTCCCATCTTGGTTTTGAGAGAATAACAACAAGAGCGAGCACAAGAACAATAATAGTACTGCTGTTGCTGATGACAGCAGCAGAGGCTCATTGTCAGCGGTCCTCGGTTGCAAGGGACGGGAGGCCCAGCTCAACCTGCTGTAGCGCAGATCAAAATTGCTTGGCTGGTGTAAGGGAAGGGTCTGTCCTTGGTCCTGGAGTGGGCTCTGGTTGGCCTCCTTGGGTCAGGTGGCCGTCCTTGACCGAGTCATGGAGACTTGGAGTGGCCAGGTCTGGGTGAGGGGCCCACCCATGCTCCGTGGTAGCGAGGGAGCGTTAACTCCGGGAAGGAAGACCCGAGGGGCTGGGACAGGAAGAAGGGAGGGGTGCCAGGTGCGAGCATCTCTCCTCCTCTCTGCTGGTGCCTCCCTCCCAGATTGGAAGCCTTTGCCTTTTCCTGAGTCATGGGTTCCCAGTGAACCCTGTTGTCACCTGGCCCGCCTGCAGCGCCTCCCATGGCTTTTCCAGTTCCTACCCTCGAGGTCTTCCTTCACTGTCCTGGCTCTCTCCATGGATCTAATAATAATACCAGTGTCCATAGGTATGAGGTGGTGTGCTCAGTGGACATGTCTCAAGCAGTGTGGCCTCCCAGGAACCTGATGGGGAAGGTTGCCTATGTTGCCTATTTTATATACGAGGGAACAGAGGTTGAAAAGGTTCAGCAACCTGCCCAGAGTCACACAGCATCCTTTTCTCTTCCGGCAGACCCTGCTGGATACATTTTGTCTTCTCTGAGGCCACACAGCCTGGGTTTGAATCCAGGCTCTGCCCCTTCTAGGTATTGTCACCCCAGGAGAATGACTTAATCTCTCTCTCTGAGAGAAGAACATTCCAGGCACGGGGGAACAGCAAGTGCAAAGGCCCTGAGGCAGGAACATATTTCAGGAAAGAGGCCAGTGTGGCCGGAGCATAGTGAGCCAGGTGGAGAGTGAATTGGAGGTGGAGTCAAGGAGGTAGCAGTGGGAGTCGGGGTGGGGGGGGGAGGCTGGTGGCCAGATTGTGCAGGGCCTTGTGGGCCACTGTAAGGATTTTGCATTTCACTTTGTGTTGGGGGTGGGTGTCCTTGGGACTTTGGAACGGAGGAGGGACAGAATCTGACTTAGTTTTCCCAGGGCCCCTTTGGCTGCCAGTGGAGAATGGACGGGTGGAGGGGCTGGGTGGAGGTAGAGGGAGGAGGCTGCCCCATGGTAGCCCAGGTAGAAGAGCGTGGCACCTGGGGCCTGGGGTGTTCTGTGGGTGCTTAGAAGTCACTTAATTGCCTCTTCTTTGTGCTCCAGTGTTATTTAGTAGTTGTGTGATGTTGGGTCCTGGCTTTATCTGATTGAGCCTCAGTTTTCTCATCTGTAAAATGGGGGTAATGATGTTACCTCGCTTATCAGGCTGTGGGGATGACTTCTACGAGGTGATGGATATAAAGTGCTTCCTGGAGTGCCTGGCATGACAATAAGCCCTCAACAAATATTTGTGGAATGAGCCAGTGAGTGAAGGATGGGGAGTTTGGGGCCGCTCCAGCTCTGCCCCAAGCATCTACCCCTAAAGTCAGCCCCAGAGTGGGAAGCATCCTGCTCTCCCCCGACTTTACTCTCCTCCTCCCCACACACGGAGATTTGAATGAACAGAACCCAGAATGTTCTGGCAACAGTCGCTCCCTCTTTTCTAGTGACAAAGGCGTCTTTGTTATGTCTGGGTGTGAAATCCATTTCAGAAGTGAGGACAGTGCAGGCTCAGGAGTCAGCTTGTGAGGATGGGGGTGGGGGGGCTTGGGAGTAAGGCATCTCAGGGCCCAGTAGATGGACAGGCTGCTTCTTGACAATCCTCTGTCCTCATCTGTGTCCAGAATGCTCTTGAATTGGTATTATTTTGTGGAACGAGAGCTATGTGGACANNCCTGCTGAGTAACCAGTCAGCATTACCTTTGGTAGCATTACCGTTCTCTCTCTCTTACCCACGCAAACTGATAATACCCAGTGCTGGCGTGGCTGCTGGGACACAGGCAGTTCCCCATGACGCCAGTGGGAGTGTTGACGACTGGCGTCTTTTGGGAAAAATAGTCTGGCAGTGTCTTTAGAAATAAAATTTAAAAAATCCCACAATACCCTTTAATTCAATTCATTTGGGAATCTTCCCTATAGAACCAAGAAAAAAGCATGTAGAGACGTAAGTTACAAGGATATTTATTTCGGTTTTGTTTATAAATGGCCAGCAAAAAGGGGGCAGGGACGCCGCATCAACAGAGAAAATTCTGATGCAGGTTGTTGCGTATCCGTGTGTTGGGGTATCAGGTAGCAGTTTAGAAGAATGAGCTTGATCTCCTTGACAGGAAGGGCTGTGTACGCTGTACCGTTGAGCAAGAAGGGTTAAGCTGTGAGTCAAAGGTAGGGTGTGATCCCAATTTTTAGGAAAAATATGTACAAGACTCTCTCACTGGCGTTTGTAAACGTGGAGAAAGGCTCTGTAGGACACGCACCAGAAAATTAACATCGGTGGTCTTGGGCTGATAATGACGAGGGGTGCGGAGAAGATATTTTGTTTGTCTTTGTATTTTTTTTTTTTGCATTGCTTCACCAGTTATAATTAACACATTATTTCTTAAATCTCTCAAATTAAGATAAAGTAATAATTAAAAGAAAAAGGTAATTACTGGCTTCTCACCCGCCGTGTGGCAGACCTGTTTGTCTATAGTACTGGGTCGAAGACATACTCCTGTCGTGCTTTGAGAATCAGGCTGGCGGGGTGGTTGAGGCCCCTTAAGTTACACCTGGGCCCCGGATTTGACAACTGGACGCAGATCTTTCCCTTTATGGAGCCGACACGCTGGCCGGCCTAGAACTGTACCTGGGACCCGCAGTTCGCAGAGAAGGGCCGTTTCTGCCCCCCTGCCCCCACGGGGGACATTTGGCAATGTCTGCAGACATTTCTTGGCTGTCGTAACTGGGGAGGCAGGGTGCCGCTGGCATCTGGTGGGGAGAAGCCAGGGTTGTTGCTAAATGTCCTGCAGGGCCCAGGACAGCCCCCACCACAGTGACCTGACCCTAAATGTCCGTGGTGCCACGGGCGAGAATCTGGGTTCGATCAGTGTCTGATCGCACTGACGACATCGGTGTCTCCGTGTTGGCCGCCCATTGGACAGGCAGGGCCGCGAGGCCAAGAGAGGGGCCGCTGCTAAGGTGGGAGCACGATGCCCCGTCCCTGGGCTCGGGGCTGGCCTGCACGTCCAGGAAGAGGAAGACCCTGATCCTGGGGAGGCTCTGGAGACCCAGTCCTGAGTCTGGTGCTGGCTGCCCTTCCCGCCTCTCAGCTTGGTGCCTGCACTGTCCCGGCTGCATTCACTGGGACGCCCTGGGCCGAGACATGTCCTCGGCCCCTTCCCTACGTGTCGGGCCTTTGTCACATCCTCCATGCTGGCAGCCGTGGAAGGTGGGGTGGAGGCGGTGGGTGAGGGGGTCTCTTTACTTCTGCTCGTGAAAAGCTGTGCTTCACAGCAGCATGTCGGGTCTGCAGCCTGCGGCCTGTGTCGGGTGGCTCTGCCAGCCGAGTGGCCCTCAGATCCCCTGGCGCCAGCTTCGTCCCTCTCTGGGCCTCCGTTTCCTCCGTTTCTCAGTGGGGCAGTGGAGCGGGGTGGGGAGCTCATTCCTGCCCCGTCGGCCTCTCCCAGGAGCAGGGAGGGGATGGATGAGGACCCGCCTTGTCCACAGCCGTTCATTTCAGAAGGAGCTGATGTCACCGTGACTCTTTATCAGTCCCTTTCTCTGGCTCACAGTCAGGGAGGCTGGCGGGCGAGAGAGCCCAGTGGCGAGGAGATGGGGAGGGTTCGTTCCCTCTGTCCCTTCGTCTCCCGTCTTTGCTCACCCTTCTGCGGTTGAGGGCCTCCTGTTCACTCACGTGAAATGCCGTCGCTGCTGACATTGCCTGTGCTGACCTCTGCCCTGCCATCCGGGTATCTCTATCTGGATGACAGCTGGGCATCTCTGCTTGGGCGTCTGGTGGGCAGCACAGACGCTGCGTTTTCTCCAGCTTGCCCTGTTCGGGGGCCCCTCCCGTCTAGGTAGTGGCCCCTCCGGCCTCCTGCTTTCTCAGGCACATCCTTGGAGCCATCTCCTCTGCTGTTCCCCTTACATCCTACATCGGGAAATCCCATTAGCTCCACCTTCAACGACCACCCAGAATCCGGCCACTCCTCACCCCTCTGCAGCAGCCACCCTGGTTTCTGCCGCCATTGCCTCCTGCTGGGACTGGTGCCGTCACCTCCTCCCTGGTCCCCTCTGTCATTGCCCCCTGACAGGTGGTTCTCCACCTTGTGTAAGTCACGTCACATTCCCCCTCTGCTCAGAACCCTCCCATGGCTCCTACCTCACTCAGTATAAAAGTCACAGCTCTGAAGATGACCTAGATGGCCCTTCAGTATCTGGTCTTTCCACTCCTCATGTTTACCTCTCTGACCTTATCTCCAAACATACCTTACATAGTCCAGCCCCAGGGCCTTTGCACTTGCTGTCTGCATGGTCTAGAGCATTCCTCAGGTGTCCATGTAGTTTGTTACCTCTTTAGGTCTCTGCTCAGATATCTCAGTTTCTCAGTGCAGCCTTCCCCGACCTCCCCATCTAAAAGCTGCACCGCCTCCCCGTGCCCCCCTCCCTTCTGCACTGCATTTATAATTTACTCACTTGTTTGATTAGTGTCCGCTCCCCACCTGCTTGAATTTGAACTCCTAGAGGGCAGGTTTTTTTAATCTCTCCTGTTCCCTGTTGTTCCCCGACCTAGAGCAGTACCCGACACCTAGTGGGTACTCGGTAAATATTTGTAAAGGAAGGAAGACCGTTCATTGTTGTCCTTATCTCCTGAGATTATGTTATATATCCGGACTTCAGATATAGAATATATCGATCGACACCAGGGGCAGAGCTAAATCGAACAATGGTGTGTGTCCTCAAGGACCTCCAGTCCAGGGGAGAGAATGGGAATGTAAGAGATGATAGTGCAGGGTGGTAAGTCCTTTAACAGATGTATCAAGATATATCAGGACTCTGGATTGTAAATGACAGAACCCCCAATTCAAAGGGTCCCAAGTTAAAAAAAAAAAGACTTTTATGGGTTCACTTAGGAGTAATGGCTTCTGGCGTCGTTGGACCCATGTGCTCTCTGGAGGGCTTCACCCTTGGGTCATATACCCATCCATGAACCAACGATTGCCCATCCAGGAGTCCAGAGCTCTGACTGGTCAGGCCTGGGGTCCTGTGTTTGTCACTGTAGATGGAGGCGAGGCTCAGCTCCTCCATAACCATATGTACCAAGATTGGGACTCAGGATGGCTTTCAGGAGGTCCCATTTCTGGGAGCTGTTGAAAAGGTGGATTTCATGTATACTCTCAGTGGTTTTGGGGGTGCGTGGCCCTGTGTATTGCAGGTGGTTGGGAGCAGAGTGGGGGTGCTGCAGGTTTCCTGGTGACAGGTGGCCCCCTGCCTCTCCCCGCACACACCTCCTTTGCCCCATCGCCCCGCACTTTATAAATACTCCTGGCTCCCCGCCTCTCCACCGTCCTCCCTTGCCTGTATCACAAAGGGGCTCCAGATGGTGCGGCTCTCGGGGAGTCTGCCACGCAAATCTGCCAGGTTCCTACCCCCCTTCTCCCTCCCCTCCTGCATATGCTGACTGTGGGCTTCTTGGATCCTATTTCGGGCCTGAGGGAGGAAAGATGCTCAGGGTCCCTGGATGGGCCTGGGGTTCTTTCTAGCCCAAGGTGCCGGGAAGCCATGTTTTACCTACTTCGGCCTTTTGGGTCCCAGGGATGCCTTTAACCAGACTGGCGTGCTATTACCCGCCCACCCTGGGTCTAAACCAGGATATCTCAAATTTTACTATATATTCAAACCACCTGGGGACCTAATTAAAGTACAGATTCTGGGTTAGCAGGTCTGGGAGGGGGGGCGCTGAGAAGCTGCATTTCTAATGAGCTCCCGGGAGCTGGGAGGTGTATACTGTTGGTCTGGGTATCCCACTCTGAGCGGTGGGGGTCTACAGTACCTTCTCAGGAAAGCCCTCCTTGGCTTGCCCCCTCCCTGTGCCCTAGCCTGGCTCAGATCCCCCTTTGCTGGCTCTCAGGCCTGCCTGTCTTCTGTCAGAGCCCTTGCCACAGAGGGAATGGGTGATTCACACACCATGTTAGACACACTTTAAGCTCCAGGAATCTTGTTTTCTGCTGTCTTCATACTGTCAGCAAATATCGTTTAAGGTCTTACTGTTACCCCAGCCAGGCACTGAGGAAACAGCAGTGAACAAAACAGAGAAAATCCCTGCTCTTGTAGATCTGACATTTAAGTGGGGGGACATGGACAGTAAACAAATAAGGAAAACCCTGCAAGTGACAAGCCCTATGAATATGGCAGTACAGGGATACGAATTAGAGTGCTGGGGGCTGTTTTGGATTTGGTGATCAGGGCAGGCCTGTCTGCTGAGGTAGGTAACTTGAAATGGGACCTGAATGCTGAGAAGGCACGCATGGGAAGAAAGGCAGGAGGCGTGGCGTTCTGGGCAGAAGGAACTTCCCGTGCAAAGGCCCTGTGGCAGGGTAGAGTTTGGTGAGTTTCAGGATGAGCCAGGAGGCCAGTGTGACTGGGATGGAGTGAGTGTGAGGGGAGAGTGGGTGGGAAAGGAGATCTGAGCAACATAGTGGGAATCACATCGCACAGGGCCAAGGTGAGGGGCTGGGCTTCTTTTGTAAGAGCAGTAGAGGGTTTCAGGCCAGGGAGTCTGTAGTGAGTGATTTACCTCTGAGAAGAATCCCCCTGACTGCTGTGAGGAAAGTAGTTTGGGGTGGGGAGACGGAGAGGAGTGGTGAGCTTCAGGATATGAGTAAAAAGCCAGTTTCCATGGCACTGAAACTGTGGCCTTGGCTCTCACCTACTCAAGGGCCACACTCCATTGGGTTCCACTAAAGGATGGTTTTAGGACCCTGCTGGGTGCTGCCTCGTGGCCAGGCCAGTCTGGGCTTTTGAGGAAATGACTGATGCTGGGGGTCCAGGTCGAGGTGGGGGAGATCTCCTTCTCAGATTATCTGTGAGTGGGAGAGCCCGGCTGGCTGGGCCTGGCTTCTCAGAATGAGGCCTTTGACATCACTGACCCATACAGAGCTGCTGAAAGAGGGGGTGTGCTGTGCCCCGCTTCCCTGGTTTCCATGAAAGACAGCGCTGCTCATGATACTAGTAATACTAACACCACGGCCGCTGCTGCCCTTGCTGACCGCGGCCGATGCTCAGCGAGTGCTTCCTGCGTCCGAGCCCTGCAGTGGGGGGAGCCTCGTGGGATGCTCGCTGTGATCCAGCCAGAGAGTCCTCGGTATCCCCTTTGCACAGCTGAGAGACCCGAGGCCCGGAGGGGTGCAGGGACTGGCCCAGAGACCTCCCGGTCAGTGAATGGCACCTGTTACTGTCTTTTTAGAAATCCCGGAACTGGTTGCATCCACGGCAGTCCTGTATCCCACAGGCTTGGGGCTCCTACAGGGGAGTGTTCAAAGCGCACCGTGGCTCTTGGGGTCCTGTTTGGGTGCGGAGAGCCCTAGGACACGGAGAGCCGGGCCACTTCTGCCATCCGGGCGCCTGCGCTCCCTCTGCTGGGTGCTGACCTCGGGCAGCTTCGACAGCCTCCGTGGTCCTCGGTTTCCTTGTCTGTGAAGCGGGGGAGGGGACGAGGAGAACAAAAGCCCCGATCTCTGTCACGGGGCGGTGTGGTGAGCGGTCAGTGAAGACCGTGCTCCGGGGGTTTGCACAGAGCCTGGCTCACGGAGCGGCTCGGTGGTCGTTAGCGGCTGTTACTGTTACTCTTGTCGTCTTTATTCTTACTGACAGGTGGAGTGGTACACAGAGTGGCCAGCTGTCCTGGTTTCTTTAGGACTGTCCTGCTTTCAAAACGAGAAGCCCCACATCCCAGGAAACCCTGAGTCCTGGGTGAACTGGGACGGGCGGTCACCCCTCTGGTCAAGTGCTTCGAAGTGAGTTTAGGCCCTGGTGTCTGCCAAGCCTGGCCTGGAATTCCGCCCCGCCACTTCCCACTGTGTGACCTTGAGCAGGTGACTTCGCCTCTCTGTGCCTCAGTTTCCCTCTCTGCTCCTTGGGGAGCGGTTGTAGTACCTGCCTCAGAGGGCTTTTGTGAAGTTTAACTGAGATCATGGGTGTGGCGCAGCGGTTGTATTTAAATTGTCTGGGGGGCCCAAGTGGGCTCTGGGGAGAAAGTGAGAGGTTCTGAAGGCTGGGCCTCTGGCCTTGCAAGTCCTCCCCGCCCCCACAGCTGGCTTCAGAGCCTGGCTGGCTCCCTCCTCTACCACATCAAAGCACCCCCGGGCTGCCTTTATGGCAGGGTCTGCCAGGCTCCTGGTGCAGAGGCCGATGACAGCAAGATCCTATCTGGATGCGGGGTGGCCGAGGTGGGGGGGCCGGTGGGGGCTGGCGGGGGGCTTCTTCCAGCAGCCCCTGTTCCTCCCATACAACCCAGAGCACTGGCTGATGCTCTCTTGGGTTTCGACCTGGCCGGCCCCTCGCTGGTCCTCTTGACGGTGGACAGAAGCCCACACGCCAGTGGGACCCCGAGAGGCTGGTCAGCCTCTCTCAATGGGGGTGCTAGAGCCTCCCCTCCATGGGGGGGCCTCCCAGCTTGGACTGTATTCACAAAATTCATGTAGGACAAAACCAGATCCCTGGGGGATGGCATTTGAAATCTTTTTCTTGGAACCAGTGAGCGCTTTGAACACACACAGGGGTGATGGAACTTGCTGTCTAGGCTTAGGATGCTGCAGACAGGGTGCTCAGGGGGCCACAGCTTCAGAAGGACCTTTCCAACTATTTCCTCCTTCAGTCCCGTCTTGCTGTCCTCGTGGGGGACAGCTCTCTGGGCAGCGAGCCCCGGCCACCCCCAGCCCAGCGTGCAGGGCTGTCTTTTGAGAATTAAGTGGGGGAAAATAGATGGGCCCTCCAGAAGTGAGTGCCATTTCTTTTAAATTGAAATTAAAATTTTTTATTTGGTTCCCTGTCGCCAGACTTAAGTCAGGGTCTTGCCCAGATTGGAAAAGATTTCAACTTATTCCCAGTAGTGGGACCAGATACCTCGTTCACCACAGTCTGATTTTGCCAGGTGACAGTAACTGGAGTAGATGCATTTTCCTGAGCACTGACTATGTGCCAGAACCTTGTAGGTCCTTTCCGCCCTGCAGGTGTGCTCCAGGGGCCAGCAGGGATGACCTGGGAGCTTGCCCCCCCGCCCCACGGCTGTATCAGAATCTGCTTTTTCAAGCCCTTTGTGGTAGTGAATCACAAGCACACCGCAGTTCGAGAAATGTCAGTTTGGGTGTTATTCACTCCTTCAGTCCCTACAACCACCCCACGCGGGAGGGCCCCTTCTTACCAAAGAGGACGCTGAGGGACAGAGAGGCTCCCATGGATAGTGGAGTCTATAAAGAGGCAGCCAAGGGCTCACACCCAGGCCACCGGCCCCAGGGCTCTGTTCCTGAGCACCGTTGTAACCACTCAGGGGCTGCCAGCGGAGACCATGGAAAGGGAGGGGAGATTCTGATTGGGGCAGGGTCCGCCCCTGTGGCAGCTCGATTGAGTTGGACCCTCAGGGAGGAGGAAGCTCTCATGAGCAGAGGAGCCTGCCTGCTCCATCCCCAGAGTGCTGCTCCGTTTGGCCCGTCCCTGCCCAGCACCTCGGGGGAGGCCCTTGCTCTCTGCTCTGGCTTCAAGGAGCGGTGTGGGATCCACCCTCCTCATCCTGCTGGGAGCCCCAGGGGAAGTGGGGAGATCTTGGCTGGTACCCAAGAGCTGGTCAGTAGCACCTGCTTACTGTAACATAGGATGGGCTGGCGCTTGAACTGGATATAATTCAAGAAGAATAGGAACCACTTTTCATCAATTAATCAAGTCCCTAATCTTTATTGAGGAGGGGAGGAGGTCCTGTCTTTGATGGGGTGCTCAGGAAAGGCCCGATCTAGGAGCGAAGCCGTGGATAATGAGCGGGAGCTGGCGTGTGCCGGTTTGGGGTCAGGGCTCCAGGCGGAGGAGGAAAGTGAGGGGGAAGCCAGGGAGGTAGGAGAGGACTTGGCGAGTTTGAGCAGCAGGTGCCAGAGTGGAGAGAGGGAAGGCCAGGAGGTGAGGAGGTGGCATTGTGCAGGGCCTGGCGGGAAAGGGGGGGGTCTGGGACTGCCTCCTAGCGGTGGCCATGGGGGGCTGGAAACAGGGCAGAAGAGTGGTCTGATTTAGGTTTTAAAAGGGGCTGCTCAGGTCGGAGTGTGGAGGCTGGGCTGTAGGAGCAGCAAGACTGGTTGGGTGGCAGCGGGTGGCAAAGGATGGTGGTGGCCTGGGCCAGGAGGTGGTGCAGAGAGAAGATGACAGACTTAGGATGGCGATCGAGCTGGCTCAGACTTGAATTGGCGGTGGAGGAATGTGGGTGGTGTGGCTTTTCAGTGGAGGGGAAAATTTGACCTTGACTGGTGTAACCTGGAAGGCTTCCTGGAGGAGGTGGAGACTTTCAGGATAGGAGGGACGGGCTTGGGGACATTCTGGAGGTAGGGATACCATGAGTGAGGGCAAAAGTGAGTTCATGTGAAGGGCAGGAGATTGGCTTATGTAACCTCTTTCCAACCCTTGAAGGTCACCGAATGAGCTCAGTTTTCCCTGGGGTTTTGAAACTAGAGAAAAGGTTGAGGGTCAAAGGTTTGGGTCACCCCCTTGAGTGGAGGCGGGGGGGGGGGCAAGAAGGCAGCTTAGGGAAAGTCAGGACATCCAGGCAGAGGAGAGTTTTAAGGCTCTTAGCGCTGGCCCTGGCTGGACTGAGGGCCTGACTGTCCTTGGGCCTCAGTTTCCTGAGGCATCAAGTGGGGTCACAGTGAGGTACAAAGCGTGCCAGCAGCCTGGCACGCTGGAACAGGGTGCCATTCCAGGGCCTGATGCCCCTGTGCCAGGGCCAAGAGCAGCTTGGTTTGCAAAGCAGCGCTTTCTGGGTGAGAACAGAGCTGTTTGAGGAAGGCGACAAGGAGGGGTGCGGGGGGGGGGGCTCTTTCTCTTTTCTCTCTGGGGAGATCATTGAGGAGGAGCGGGCCCATGGAGGGGCAGTGAACAGAGACAGCGCTGTGGGCCTCCTTTTTGGGGGGTGGGGAGGGGAACGGGAGCTAGGTCAGCTGTATGGGCCACTTAATACCCATGAACTTGCAATTAAATGCGGAAGTGGGAGACAAGGGGGTGGTAAAAGGGGATATTGTTCCCAGCTCCGGCTGGAGCCCTGGGGAAATGGCCAGCCTCCAACATGAATGGGCTTCAGTGTCCTGGGGGGGCTGGGGGGAGCAGGGGGCCGTCATTTGGCCCTTTGTCCTGCTCTGCTGGACCCAGCCACAAAGGCCAGCTTGATTCCCATTCGGCTTCTTTGGGGAGGGGGGAGCGGAGAAGGGGGAGCCTCAACCCCAGCTTGGCCCCCTCCCAGGGCCTCAAGCAAAGAGTTCCCTCGGGCAATGGGGGGATGATAGAATTTGGGGGCTCTCTAGAAATCCCCCTCTCACCGTGATGGAACCTTTCTTTTTTTCCACAAAAAAATTTTAATTAAACAATTTTAAGGTGTATTTTGCATGCGAAATGCACAGTATTAAAAACATGGCTTGATAAATTTTTACATATGATTTATCCGTCTAACCGACACCCACATCGGGTAGCAAATATTGTCAGTACCCCAGAGAGGGTTCCTCTCAGTCAGTATCCCCTAAAGTAGCCACTCTTCTGATTTCTATCGTCAAGATTTTGCTTGTTCTTGAACTTTTTGGAAAATGGAGTGATACAATATATGCTTTTCTTGTATCTTTACATTAAAAATATTGTAACTATACACGTATACGTGATTGTATGTATGTGTATACACAAAAACTATATATGCTGTATGAATAATCTATTTTTTTGGGTGTGTATGGTATCTGTAATCATCCCCACGGTCCAAATTAAGAAGGCATAAATAATGCAGAGTGAAAAGTCAGCCTCCCAAAACTCCGGAGACAGTCAAAAGATCAGTGGTTGCCAGGGGTTGGGGGTTGGGATGGGGAGGAGATGCAGAGGAGGATTTCTAGGGCAGTGGAACTACTCAGGATGATAGTGTAATGACGGATGGATGTCACGATGCGTCTGTCCCAACCCAGGCAATGTCCACCACCACCAGGGAGCCCCTAATGTCACCTGTGGACTCTGGGCAATAATGATGTGTCAAGGCAGGTTCACGGGTTGTAGCAAATGGACCACTCTGCGGGGGGATGCTGGTAATGGGGGAGGCTGTGCGTGTGTGGGCGCAGAGGGTCTAGGGGAAATTTCTGTACCTTCTGCTGTGTTTTGCTGTGAACCTAAAACTGCTCCAAAAAGAATAAGTCTTAAAAAAAAAAAAGTCAAAGCCAGCCGCTGGCCCCAGTTTCACATAGGACCTCCCGATGGTCTAGACATGCCCCTTTTGTTACACAAGCGGTGGCTCGTTGAACGCACATTTCTGCCCTTGGCTTTGTCCCCCTTTTCAGCCTGTGTCATGGACGTTGTTCCGTAATAGTACAGAGAATTCCATCGGATGGTTTGGTTGTGCTGTTTTCTTCCTTTTCTTTTTTTTTTTTTTAAGCTGGTCCCCTTTTGCCGGGCATGGAGGTCGCTCCCATCTTTTGCTGTTACAAATGACGTACGGCAGACACAGGTCACTTCATACCTGTAGGTTTATACATTTTTTTTGGAATGAAATTTCTGGGTTAAAGGGTACATGCACTTATAATTTTTTTTAAAGATTTATTTCTTTGAGAGAGGGGAGAGGGGCAGAAGGAGAGAATCTTCAAGCAGGCTCCCCACTGACCGTGGAGCCTGATGCGGAGTTCGATCTCACAACCCTGAGATCATGACCTGAGCGGAAACCAAGAGTCGGATGCTTACCCGCCTGAGCCACCCAGATGCCCCTGCACTTAAAATTTTTCGTTCATCTTAAATTACGTGACAGCTGTGAATGCGATCTCTTTGTAGAAAACTAAGCTGTTACAGATGAGGTAACCCTCCCCTTCCTGCTCCTGGTTGCCCCCACCTCCAGTTTCTCTTGTTACTGGTCTCCTGTGCCGCCTTCCAGGTCTTTCCCAGTGCTCGAGTCATTGACATACATCAATACGGACCGTGGAAGCGGCAGGGCATGATTTCACGTGCGTGCGTTTGGGGAAAGGGCAGCAGACCGAGGCCGTGGTGCAGGTGGTCGAGGCTGTAGACCCCGGAGCCAGGCTCCTGGGTCTGACTTCTAGCTCCCGCTTTCACCTGCTCTCTGAGGGGAAACCGCCGTGATCACCTAGCTCCTGCGGCGGGCTTTGTTCCCCGGATGTGGACTTCTGGGTGATCTTTATATGTTGCTTCACACAGTTGCGGCTCCTTCCTTCTAACTTCTGTCTACCGTTTTGCAGGGCGATTATGCTGGAGTTCAGATCTGCTCCCCTCTTGCTCGGCATCTGGGCGGTTCTCTTTCTTCTACAGCAGGAGTTCTCAGCGCCAGCACTATTGACAACTTGGGCTGCATAATTCTTTGATGTGGGGGACTGTCCTGTACAATATAGGGTGCGTACGGCATCTGTGGCATCTCCCCCCCAGATGCCTGTCACACCTCTCTCCCCAGTCGTGACAACCAAACCTGTCTCCGCGCATTGCCACATGCAGCGCTGAGAAGCGCTGCAGGGAGCGTTCTTGTCCAAGCCTCTCTGTGCACCTGGGGCAAGGTCCTCATTATTGTATTCCCCTTCCGCAAATAAGGAACTAGAGAGGCCCAGAGAGGGCGAGTCATTTACTTGAGCTCACACAGCACATGCGTGGCAGAGCCAGGGTTTGAGCTCACGCTTTTTCTCATTTTGGGGGGCGCCCTCCAAGTGCCGGGCGCAGTTCTGCGCTGAGCTGGGTGTTCAGTGGCTGACGGAGCAGACCTGAGCCCCTGCCCTGTGATGGATGTAGCCTTCTCGTGGGAGCGACAGACAGACAGTACGCCAGTCATCTCACGGACACTTGACACATCAGGCTGGGGTGTGAGGGGAAGGAGGAAAAGAACGGTACCAGCAATGTCAGCTGACATTTGATGGTATTTTACAGTAATAACTAGTGTGTAGGGAGGGTTTCAATACGTCAGTTACAGAAACTGAAGAGTTTCACATGAGTAACTCACTGAATCCTGCCCCCCACCCCCTTTGAGGTACCATTAGTGCTTTTCCCATATGGCAGGTGGGGAAACCGAGGCACAGAGGGCTGAAGTCCTTTGCTAGGAAGTGGCAGAGCTGGTTCTAAAACCTGGGCTGCTAGAACTCGGAGCTACTCTGCAGCCCCGCCCGCACGCCCGTGCTAGCACCTACTTCCTGGGTGGTCGTGGGGGTCACCGGGGCTGACAGCACAACTCAGGAGTGTGGTTTGTGTGCCGGTAGAGATGGAAACTGTGAGTGAACGTTTAAACTTCTATAGCAATTGCGCAGAGTACTTTTATGCCAGTTTAGGCCAGTACTAAAATGATTAGGCTTGTGGGTTTTTTTTTGTTTTTCAAAGAATTCGTTTTTATTGCATTTTACAAAAGCCTAGGTTTCAAGCAGATTGGAAATTAAAGGAAAAAAACAGCTCTTCCCAACACAGGTGGAGGCAGGCTGTGCGAGGATGGGGCCAGTGCTGAGAACGGAGCCTGGC
Organism: Ursus maritimus; assembly: GCF_017311325.1. Classification (NCBI taxonomy): domain Eukaryota; kingdom Metazoa; phylum Chordata; class Mammalia; order Carnivora; family Ursidae; genus Ursus; species Ursus maritimus. Next base: position 35,877,781 of record NW_024424675.1, on the reverse strand, counting down.
TCGTAGTAAGTCCTTAGAAAATACGAGCTTTATTGTTCATCTGTTACTCTCACATTTGGTTCTCTCCATCCAAGCCCCTTGCCCCTTAGGGCTCTAGATCAAGCTGAAGCATCTTCTCCCCATTAAATGGATGAAGAAATCGAGGCCCAGGCGGGTTGAGTACTTAGGGTGGTCTGGCGGGGTCTGGATGCTGGGGGCCTTCTCTTTGCTGACTGCCCCTCTCCAGCCCAGGCAGCTGGATAGGCCCTGACCTGCAGGCTGCCCCTGGAGGTATGGGTGGCCAGCAGTTTGGAGCCCTGGCTAAGCAGGTCCTAGAGAGAGGCTGGGCTTCTCTGGGCCTGGAAGTGGCCGGGGCCCCTCTTGGGGAACCATCCCCGGCACCTCATCAGCTCCTGTCTTTGTCTCCGTGGCCATGGCAACTTGGCTGGACACTAGGCACTCCCAGGCCCAGCCCCCAGCCTGACCAGCCTGCTTCCTCCGCTGAGGCTTCCCTGGCAGCTCCTGCCTGGCCGGGGAAGCCGCCCCCACCTCCCACTGATGAAGAACCCCCAAATGAAAGCCCCTGCTGGGTCTCCTCTCTTTTTCTCAGCCTCTCCGCTTCTGGTTTGAGGCACTCTTGTTCTCAGTCATCTTTCATTCTTCCTTTCTTTCTTGGCTTTCTTTCCCAACTCTGCCTTCAGCCTCCTTCTGGAGCTTTTTGTCAACCTGAGTCTGTTCCTGCCCTTCCCTCTCTGTTTTTCTGCCTGTCCTATTCTTTGTGCCTCTGTCTCTCCCGCTCTGTGTCTGGCCTCTCATGCATCATTTGCGGCTTGGTCCTGCATCTCAGAATGGGGCTGGTGCGGAGCCCCCTACTGCAGGATGCCCTTGAGGACCTCTCCGTGCTCAGAAAAAGGGCCATGCTTTATCGGGGCTCATTTGCGGAAAAGCTGCAGCCCCGATCCCAGCCCCAGCAGCCCAATGAGATCCTGCTGCTCCAGGGCACTGGGGAGAAGGGTCCGTGAAGGGATCTTCCCATGAGGGTTGGGGTTCTCTTGTCCCGTAGGAGCTCCTCGTGGTGAGGGAGGGGTTCCTCTAGCCTGGTAATCTTCCCATCTGGTGAATAATTCCCATCTGGCCAGGCACTAGTCCCGACGAAGGGGATGGTCTCCTGGTCAGACCCTCTTAGGAGGAGGTGGGCTGCTGAGCCCCCCTGCTCTGACACCCGAGCTGGTTTTGTGAAGGGCTCAGACTTGGAAAACCCAGAATGTTTTCTTCCCGTGCACCTGGGAGGGGGCCAGTTCCCACTGTGGCTCGTTAAAGTCATTACTTATTAATGGTCACAGCTGTCCTTGTAGCTATGAATACGTAATGCTTCATTACAATGCCCTAGACTTGTAGGATCCTCGAGGACCTCAGAAGGATCTAGATTAAGAGTCATCCCAGTCTGGCCTTTGACTGGAGCGCAGAGAGAGGAAACGATTTGCCCGGGCGAGGTGTGAAAACCCAGCTGCCCAGGGCTCCTACGCGTCCAGCAGCCAGGTGTAAGGAAGAGCACGTCGCCCTCCCCGCCGGTGTCTTCTCTTTCTCCACTTTCAACTTCTGCGTGGATATAGAGAAATATTTATCTTTAATTTCTCTGGGCCTTGGTTTCTTCATCTATAAAATGGGATGATAACATCTTTCTTTTTTAGAAACATTTAAAAATTGAGATAGAATTCACACACTATAAAGTCCACTCTGTTAAAGCGTCCACTCCAGTGGCTTTTAGTATCTTCGCAAGGTGGGGCACCGTCACGTTTTCTCCTTCCAGAACATTGTCATCGCCCCAGAAAGAAATTCTGAACCCATTAGCGCTCACTCCCGTGCTTCCCCTCCCTGGCCCCTGGCAGCCGCCACTAACCTACTTTCTGTGTCTGTAGGTCTGGACGTTTCATGTACGTGGAATCCTACAGTATGGGGCCTTTCGAGTGTGGCTTCTTTCACTTCCCGTCATGTTTTAGAGGTCCGTCTGTGTTGTAGCGTGTGTCCGTCCTTCATTCCTTTTGATGGCGGAGTAATATTCTATTTATATGGCTACATCACATCTGGTTGTCCCATCATCTGGTGACAGACATTGGCTTGTTTCCCACTGTTTGGCTATTTGTGCCAAGAACACTTGTGTACACGTTTTTAGATGGACATAGGTTTTCATTTCTCTTGAGCCTCTGCCTAGGAGGGGTCTTACAGGCTTCTTGGGAGGATTGATTAAATCCATAAAAGTACAGCTCTCAGGACAGGGCTGGGCTATAGCAGGTGCTGGGTATGTGCTATTCTTACTACCCCACAGTGCCTCAAGCCGCTGGCCTTGGTGTTGGGGCGACAGCGGTGCTATGGAACACTTACTGAGTGCTTATTGGGGGCCAGGCACTAGTCCCATGGAGTGGCTCCTCTTTTACAGATGAGGAAACTGAGGCCCAGAAGCAGTAATTTACCCAAGATCACACAATAAGGAGATGGCAGAGCCCAGACGCGAGCACGCCCTAGCGGTCCGCCTCCAGAGCCCATGCCCCTGACCCTGGGCTTCTGCAGAATGGGAGAGCACGTGTCCGTGCCCTGAGTCCCAAGTGCCGTGTAAAGGGGGTAGCTACTTCTCAGCCCGGAGCAGCGGTTCTCATGTGCAAACACGAGCCCAGTATTGCCAGATTTCCTGACTTTTTAAGGATGTTTCCCAACAGCCGGAAATGTAGAGTTTTTGGTATGAAATCATTCGATTTTTAAAAGTTGGCCACTCAGTCACATTTTTAACAAACACTGCGTTGGCCAAACAAAACACGTCTGTGGGCCAAACCTGTGGGTTGCCCGTTTGTACATTCTGCCCCGAGGGCAACGTCGCTGGGTGGGGGGAGGGGGCGTATCTGGGCACTGACCTCCACAGCCTGTACCCTGGGACCTCGGGCACCTGCCTTCCCTGGGGGTTTCTGTTTCTCTTCTGGGCCAGTCCTGTTTAAGTCTGGGTCCTCACTGGCATGACAGGGGCAGGTTCGTTGAGGGCCCCAGGGGCGTCTGGTCGTTTTGGGATCCCTCCCTTTCATCCCCAGGGTCATAAAACCCTGGCTTGCTCGTATTGGATGCTGGATGGATAGATAGCCCTTGCCTCGGACTTTAGGAGTTCACTGTCTTCCTACGGCTGGAACCCCCCTGGTCCATCAGTGCCTGGGATCCAGTTTCCATCCCCGGTTCAGACTCCGGCCCTGCCACCTCTCCGCTGGGACCTCGGGCAAGCTATTTAGCCTCTTCGTGCCTCAGTTTTCTCATCTATACACCTGCAGAATGGGACTGACACAGTATTTCAGGAACTAAGACATAAACTGTGGTCAGGGGCACGGGGAGCCCAGCATCCCGGTCAGCTAGCTGTGCTGTTGCAGCCCTATACAATGTGTATAGTGCGCCGTAGGGTGCAGGCTTGGGAGCCCGGCTGCTCGGGTTCGAGTCCCACCTCTGCCACTCGGCAGCAGTGTGACCTTGGGGCAAGTGACTTGACCTCTGGGCCTCCGTTTCCTCATCTGTCAAATAGGGGTACCAGTAACACCTCCGTCATGGGGCCGATGTAGCACGTAGGATGGCAGGACAGCGTCTGGGAGCGGGTAGGAACTCAGCTGCCACTATTATTACATACCAACAAATGCACAGACACGCAGACACGTGGTAATTGCCAAGGCTCTGCCATCTGGCAGAAGCAGCGCGAAGGTGACTATTTCTGTGTGCGGCTCTGCGTGTTTACTGCGGGCGCGGTGCTAATGTGTGTGCCTGCACGAAGCTGCGGGGTCCTGAGCCAGCTAGCTGGGCTGCTGTTCTCTGCTTACGTAGCGCCCTGCATTCACGCAGCGTATACCTTATGTGTGCATGTGTGCACTCTCTCTCTCTGGCACGTGCCCAGAAAGAAGTACACGTTGGGTTCTCTGGCTGCGAACCCGGTCACCAGAGCAGCCAGTAACGCTGCAGCTGACTGGGGAGAGTGGGAGCTGGTGGGGGGCCGGCAGGCGCAGGTGCGTGGAGGAACCGTGAGGGCCGCTCGGGAGGTCGGGATGTGGCAGGGAGAATGTTGGGGGCACGGAGGGCCGGGCTGGGGCCTTGGGCGTGACCCGCAGCTGCTGGCCATGGCCGTAGGGAGAGGCTCTGGGATCCCGTGTTCCCCCTTCCTGTGTTCACTGGTCTGGGCGCCGCGCCCAGTGGGCCTGAGCTTTGCTCCGCTTGTCTTCACCTTCCCTTTCTCTGCGCGGCATATTGCAGGCGCTAATTTAGGCAAACGCTCCTCGGAGGCTGAGAAAAGCTGAGGCAGGCAGAAGCCGCACACCAGAATTTAGCTATGTGCAGGGCAGCCTGGGCTTCTGAATTTATTGATTTTTCCCTCCTGCCTCACGTTCTTTTTTTCCTCCTGTTCAACTTCTCAGCTCACCTTGCAGCCCACTGACTTCCTTTCTCCTTTGAGCCTGTGGGGAGTCGAGAGCCTGGTCTCCTCTTTTCTCTTTCGTCCCTGGAAAATCTTCTGGAGCTTCGGGGCTGGCTGCTTGCGAAGGAGTGAGGGGGATCCATTTTGGATCCTTTTCCTGTCCCAGTCCGAGGATGGATTCAAGAAATGATTCTTCACACTGTCACGGACATAGATCAGGCCTTAGGCTGTATCGGACGGTGTCCTGAGCTTTCTGCAGGCACGAACTCACTCGTTCCTCCCGACAGCCTTGATGGAGGGATTCTTATTGTCCAGGTTTACAGGTGGGGAAACTGAGGCCCAGGGAGGTTCTGTCAGGCGCTCTGGGTCCCCCAGTGAGGAAAGGCCGAAGCAGGATATGAACCAGAGGCGTGGCTCCAGGCCCAGGCTGCTCACCGCAGCGCTGTGCCGCTTCCCTTGCGAGTGGGTTTAAGTCAGTGTGTTTCCTGAGCACCTGCTATGTGCCAGGCCAGTTCTTCTCCTTCCTTCCTCGCCTCTACTTCATTCTTTTCTCCCCCTTCTCTCTTGTCCGTCCGTCCGTCCGTCCGTCCATCTAGCCAGTTAGTGTTTCCTAAAATCTACTCATCCTGGATCGGTCTGATTTCTGTTGTCTTCATCTACCAGTGGCAACATTATTTCTGTAGTTTTTTGACTTAATCTGACCCTCCTCCCTTTTTAAAAACTTTAGTCTTAAGCAAAAATGTTCAGGAATCATGGATGTGATATGATAGCCATAGGTATAAATATCAGAATAAGAGCTATTCGTGCACGCTGCCCCTGTGTAACCTCTGCCCAGCATTGCGGGGAAGGCCTGGGGAAGCCCGGCGTGAAGCAAGCACAAAGGTCACGGCTCCACACCAGACCCAGGGTAGCCGGGGCGTCTGAGATCTGGGTTTTCCGCCAGTAGCTTTTACTGTAATGGGGAAGGTCACACAAAAACCTCCCAGTGGGCATGCAGCAGGGAAAGTGCCCGAGCTGTATTAAAGGACTCTGGGAGAGCACCCGAGATCACCTCTGGCCAGAGAGTCAGGGAGAGGTGACATTTGAGCAGGAACCCAACATCAGATTTTTTTTTTAAGATTTTATTTATTTGTCAGAGAGAGAGAGAGAGAGCACGAGCAGGGGGAGCCGCAGGCAGAGGGAGAAGCAGGCTCCCCACTGAGCAGGGAGCCCGATGTGGGACTCGATTCCAGGACCCTGGGATCATGACCCAAGCCGAAGGCAGATGCTTAAACAACTGAGCCATCCAGGCGTCCCCCAACGTCGGATTTTGGGTTTTGATTTGTCAAATATGTATTTTAAATATTTATTTGTTTAAGTAATATCTACACCCACCATGGGGCTTGAACTCCCTACCCCGAGATCAAGAGTCACATGCTCTTCTGACTGAGCCAGCCAGGTGTCCCTCCCCTTTTTTTTTTGAACATTTTATTTTTTTAAAAAGATTTTATTTATTTATTTGAGAGAGAGAGAGTGATCATGAGCGGGGGGAGGGACAGAGGCAGAGAGAGCAGCAGACTCCCCACTGAGCAGGGAGCCCAAAGTGGGGTTCCATCCCAGGACCCTGGGAACACGACTTGAGCCGAAGGCAGACGCTTAACCCACTGAGCCACCCAGACACCCCTGGTGTTTGTTTGTTTGTTTGTTTCTTTCTTTCTCTGGTATCTATCTATCTATCTATCTATCTATCATCTATGAATGAGGGGGAGATGGGGGGGCAGAGGGAGAGGGAGGAGCAGACTCCCTACTGAGCAAGGAGCCTGACATGGGACTCGATCCCAGGACCCTGGATCAAGACCTGAGCCAAAGGCAGATGTTCAACCGATTGAGCCACCCAGGTGCCCCCAGCCAGGTGTCTCTTGGTTTGTCAAATATGTTTTGAGTTCCTGGTCTGGGTGAGTGCTGGCCAGACAGGGTAAATGGGAGAGTTGTTTCTGACCTTGTCGGGCTTACGTTCGGGGGTGCTTGGGGTTAAAGACAGACAAACGGAGGGATGAAGCATGGATCACTCAGACAGTGGGCAGGGCAGCGAAGACTGTAAAATAGGGGTGAGGTGGATAGCGTTAAGGCGGTTTCAATAGGCTGTGTTAGCCAGCACGGGCAGCGAAGGCCAGGCAAGGAGGTGACGTCACTGAGCGATGGGAAGGAGCAGCATTTAGAGTTCTTGGAGAGAGTTGTTTGAGTTGTTTGGGCAAAAGGAATGGCGAGTACAAAGGTCCTGAGGTGCCAGATGGGTATAAGGGGCAGGGAGCAAGTGAGGAAGCAGCCGGGGCCAGATCTTCCCAGGCGAGGTGTGGAGCTGGGATTTTTTTCTAGGTATGTGGGAAGCTGGCCATTGGAAGGTTGGCAGGGGAGGAACACAAGTGGGTTTTTTTCTGAAAAGTTTCCTTGGTTGCTGCATGGATTGGGGCAGACCAGGGAGGAGGCACTGATGGTCGACCTGACCAGGGAGATGGCAGAGAAGAGAGGTATTTAGAAGGTGGGGCTGATAGGATTTGCTGATAGTTGGCTCTGGGGGGAGAGATGGGAGTCGAGGGGAACCACAGTGAGGCACAGGAGGAGCTCCTCTCAGGGTTTGACCCCATGCTTGCAGGACCCTGAGCGGGGGCCCCCCCGCCCCCCGCAGCCACCCTGACTCCAGGGTTTTTGGCCTGAGCACCTGAGCAGGAGGCTTGGAGAGGGAGAAGAGCTCATGCAGATGGAGCTGAGTGAGGGAGGACCCACAGTGGCCCTGGGCCCCCCTCCTCCTCTGAGCTATGCTCAGGTGGGTCTGTCGGGGGGGGGCTCCTCCACTCATCTGTGGACTAACATTGTAGCTCGTTTTCTCTCATGGACAAGAGTTTTCTTACTCAGACTGATCCCGGTGTGAACGAGGCTGAGGGGGTGACAGGTTGGGGGGACGGACAGTGAACAAATAAACAAGTAAATCCACGGAGTACCCATTGGTGATGAACATCAGGAAGAGAACGGAGGCAGGGGTGGGGAGAAGGAGCGCAGGGGTGGGAGTGAGCTGCTTTTCTCCCATAGGCTGAGCAGGGATGGCTTCCCAGAGACAGTGATGTTTGGACAGAGTCTGTGGGGAAAACCAGAGCCAGAGCCTGAGGCTCAGCGGGTTGTCCTGGCAACACAGGTGAGTGGAGACTTTGAGGAAGCATTGTGAGGTTGGGAGAAGCTGGGGGCCTGAATTTGCCCTCTTCCATGACACCTGAAGGACTTGTCACATTCTGAATTGGTGGTTACTTGGAAGAGATGGACATAGCGGGCCTTCTAAGCTCCTAGCTGGAGTCAGAGTTTTGTTTAATCCTTGGATGGGGGACTCCTTGAAAACACAAACTAAACGGACTTAAACAAGAGAGGAAATGTCCTAACTCACGAAGCTAAGACATGAGCTTCAGGTACTGTTTGATCTAGGGGCTGTATGTCCATCTCTTAGTCACCTTTTCCACAGGCTTCATTCTTGTGCCTTGTGTGGGAGATTTGTCTTTGAGGTGGGGGACTAGGGGGCCTTCAGGTCTCAGTCCTGTGTTCTGCAGTGGAGATTTCTGAAGGACATTTGAGGGCTGCTTCCATGACTCATTCTTGGATGAATTCACTTCACCCAGGTTACATCATATCCCCAGACATCTGCCCTCCATCCTGCATCCTAGGACACTGCCTGCCTGGTCCTTGGGGGGTAGAGAATGGGGTTCCACGGTGGCTGCCGTCTCAACAGGGAAATGTCCAAGGCTTGCAGAACACTTCCCACCGGCTTTTCAAACACACCGAGAGAATTACTCGTTCCTTCTGGGTTTGCACACACGCTCTCACGGTCCGCCTCTGACGGGATGTTTGGTTTCTGGGAGCGTTCATTGCGAAGCCCTGGCAGTTCGCACGTGAAGTCACCACATGGGCAATGTTCCTAGCGTTTCTTCCCTGGGTACTTGTGACTTCCTTAATTTTTAGGTTTCTTAAAAAACAAAGAAAATAAAACAAACCACAGTCGTATTTCCAGACCCCAGCATCTGGTGGCCACTTGTAATTTGGGATGTTTGGAAAAAAAAAAAGTGTTTTGATCACTTTTCAAAATTAGACTTTAAAAATGTATCATTGGGTGTTTGTATATTAAAAGTTTGTGTGGTTTTTTTTTTCTTTCTTTTTTTTTCTTTTTAAAACATTTTGCAACCAGGCTTCTTTAGGGATTGCCTTCATTCTTCCCCTCCCCTTCAGATCTGCTTATAAAATTCCTTGTAAAAATGGGCTTTTCTTTTTTTTGGCAAGAGTTTTGTTTTGTTTTGTTTTGTTTTGTTTGCTCTTTGTTGTTTTGTTCTTAATGGAAATCTACAAAGTCATGAGCAGCAGAAAGAGGAAATGAGCTAGAAAAGTGGCTCAGGCCTTTGAAATGTTCGCTTATGGACCCTGGTTGGCCAGGAGCTGTTGCTTTTTCGAACACTTGTTAGGTGTGATGTTTGGGAATCAGCCTTTTTTTTTTTTTTTTTAAATGTATAAAGGACCTTTTTGATGCACTCACTGGACAGTTGGGACCAACTTCTAAGATCGGTATATTCGGAGGTGCTGTGCAATCCCATGTCTGGGCAATCAGACACAGGTGTCGTTTTTACCAGGCTGAAAGAATGCTCTCTGTCCTTCCTCAGGGAGGGCTCAGGGCGCAGGGGATGGTGGGCAGCCATCACCCACTACCATGGTGGGGAAGGGGGGCATCCCACATGGCCTGCTGCTCAGCTTTGCTGGACTTGCCGGCCACCAGCGAGGCCCAGGGAGTGAGTCCCCAGAGGGTCATCGGCATGCGGTGCTCAGCGGGGCTTCTGAGAGGTTCTCAGAGTGTAGGGTAGGGAGCAGGGACTGGGAGGGTCATGGGTCATCGCAGAGATGCTCTGACCCTTTCCAGCGACCTCTTGCCCTTCCCGCCCCTCCTCCCCTTCACGGCCTCCTGACTCTCTTCCCCTTCCCCCCCCTCCCCACGCTGCTTGCAGAATCCCTGCTTTTCACCACTTCCTTTTCCGCCGGCTTTGCGTGGACTGTCTCGGGCCACAGGTGCTAGTCTCTGCAGGATCCAATCCAGAAGGGGACTAGTTTGCTTCCTCTGAGGACACAAGGATTTTAGAGTTTGGTAGTTGTTGCTTATTTATCCTGTAAAGGGGTCTTTACACGTGCCTTCCCACCTGAGAAGGTCCCTTTCCCAGGGAACTTTGTACAAGCCTGGATTTCTGGGTCGGCTGCCCCCCCCCCCCCCCCCCCCCCCCCC
>NW_024424675.1:35858571-35868082 GCF_017311325.1 Ursus maritimus | reverse complement strand
CCCCCCCCCCCCGCACCCTGCCTCAGCCTGGAGCCCCCCTGCCCTCCTGCAGCTCCTCAGGCACCCCAGGCACCGTCCTGCCTCATTCTCTTCCTGCTGTGGGACACTGTCCTCAGGACCCACCTAACCTGCCCCCCCAGACCTCTTTCCCTTGAAATACTCCTCTCAGGGGGGCCGGCTGTGGCCACCCTGTCTGAAAAAACCCCACGCCTCCCCCAGGTTTATTCTTCCTCTAACAACTTTCCCCTCCTCTTGGTCGCTTGTATTTATTTTTAAAAAAATTATTCGTTTATTTTGGGGGGGCACGCACAAGAGAGAGTGAGCAGGGGGAGGGGCAGAGGGAGAGGGAGAGAATCCCAAGCAGACTCTGTGTTGCGCTCTGAGCCCGATGTAGGACTCAATCCCACGACCCTGAGACCATGACCTGAGCCTAAATCAAGAGTCAGACACTCAACTGACGGAGCCACCCAGGCGCCCATGGTCGGTCGTATTTGTCTGCTTTTGATAATCTGTCCTCCTTTACTAGAAGTAAATGCTAGATTTCTCCTGTTCCCTGCATCTCCATTCCCTGGCCCGTGCTAGGGGCTCATAGATATTTGTGGAATGAATTTTGGGGTATATGCTCAATTCTTTTCCTTTCCTTTCCTTTCCTTTCCTTTCCTTTCCTTTCCTTTCCTTTCCTTTCCTTTCCTTTCCTTCCTTTTTTTGCTGGGGCACTGGGGGTTCAAAAACCAAAACTCAGAAGTGCACACATGGGCTCGAAGGATAGCAGAGGGGCCATTGGCTGGGGCCTGATTATCAGGGGAGGTAAGCTTTCGAACGTTGGCTGTAAAAGCCGAGAGTTCGGCCAGTTGAAGCGTGTCCTTATGGCTTCCGAGGGGCTCAGAGTCACGTCCATGGGGTGAGACGAGGAGCCCCAGAGTTTGATTCCTGAGCTTGGAACTGGCTGGGACAACAGAGCCGCCCTGGTGCCAGGCCCCCTGGAAGGGGTTTGGGGAGCCCTGAGCGGACACAGTTGTTGGGGGCAAGCCTGAGCACCACCAGGGAGAAGCCCTGAAGCCAGTGTCCTGGGGCGGAGTGAACGGCATGGGGGCACCAGTGGCTCTTAGTGTCCTGTGCATTTCTTAGGAGTGAGCCTTAATGGTGCTTCCTGGCCCGGTGTTGGCCCTTACCTGTAACTGCTGGGGGGCTGGGCTGCCTGCTGCAGGCCGTCCCCCAGCTGGCCTGTTAGAGGGGGCCATAGGCAGGATACTCACAGGCAGTTCAATACTTCTTACAAAGATAATCTTTCTTGAGGTGTAAATCACATAAAATAAAATGTACCCATTTAAAGCCAACACCTTTATAAGATGTCACAAGGGTAGGTCCAGGGACTGCAGGCGGGGCTGCTGATGGCAGCTTGCTGCCTGGCCTGTGGGGTGGGAAGGGGCCGCTGTGGGGTCAGTGGGGTCAGGGGAGGCACTGGGTACGCCCCGGGAAGAGGTTTCTCTGGAGAAGGCAGGGATGTCCCTATGGAAGGAGGGCCCGGCACCCTGCGGATCCGGGACAATCTTGCTGTCACAGAACGACCTGAACCCGAGAAATTCATGCAGCTTGAGAGTCCATCGGAAATGGGTCCTAACATAGCAATATTGGGGGCGTTGGTTAGATGAGGACTTCACCTTGGAATAGAAAATCAGGATCTAAACATCAGTAGAATTTCCTCCTTTCATTAATTAGGATCTAGTATTTAGGATACAGGAGCAACTCAGCACGGGTTCTTAGAATCAGCAAAGAGGGAATCAGTTGTTGATATATTTTTTTTCCATTGGAGCATGTATATTTTTTTTCACAAAAAGAAGTGATTGCATGATAGGATGTCGTTCATGCACGTTTGCCCTTTGCAGGGTGATGATAAGGAGTGCGAGGATAGAGCCATTTTGCAAAGACACGGGAGCCTGTCTTCGGCTCTCCTGTGTGTAAGTGCGCTCATGCGTGTAAAATGCACGGTCTCGGATCTAACTGTAATTCTGCCACCTGTCGGCTCTGCGACCTTAGATAAGTTGCTTGACTTCTCCAGGCCTCAGTGTCCTAATCTGTAAAAAGGGGCTAATCTTCGGATTGTGGAGAGGATTGCGTGCAGGAATTTTGTAAAGCACGTAACTGTAAAGAGTCCAGTATATAATAACTGCTCAATAAATGTTAGGTTGTCATTACCATCATCATTTTTATTTCTAGACTAGCCTTATAGGTGCGTCTTGAACTTTTTCGGGCACATTTTAATCTTCAGGATTTCCCTTTGTGAAGTCCAGTGTGGATGTGGCCATTCCCATTTTATAGATGGGGAAACTGAGTTTCCTTGAAGTTCACTGACTTCTTGCAGTTACGGGGTTCCGTAGCAGAGCAGTGAGCAGTGGGCAGCCCCAGCCCTAGCAGGCACGCCACCCATAGGCTGCTCAGTCTTCCATGGGAGCCTAAGCGGGCCAGGCCTTCCCCTTTTGAAGCTAACCTCAAATTAGAAGGGTCCTGGGAGCTGGGACCTCCTGGTGAGTGGTTGGGTTTCCTACATCAGGAGTGTGGGAAGTTGGGGAGAGACTTCACGGACATGTGGCTGAGGAATGCGGGTGGGCATGGCCCTGGCAAAGGATGTAGGGTCATTCCAAAAGACCTGCCTCGGGAAAGAGAGGGATCCTGTCATTTTGGACGATGGGTTCCCAGCCCTGTCTTCCTCTGGTACCCTTGGAAACCTTAGGATCAGGTTCCTTTTGCCCTTGAAGGTTTCCCAGGGTTCCAGGGTTTGGGAGATTTCTCCAGGGTTGACTCTGAACCTCTCTGCCTTTCATTCCCTGGAGGCCAGGTCTCTTAACTCCTTATGTCGTTAGGAAATTAAACCCCACCGTGTAGGCTGTGTGTCCACTGTCTGCCTTTCTCAGCACTGCTCCTTCCTCACTCCTCCCCAGCCTGTGGGCCTTCTTGAGCCCTCCCACAAACTCACTCCTGCCTCAGGGCCTTTGCACCTGACGTTTCCTCTGCTGGAATGTTCTTCCTTAGATTGTCCCTTGTCTGTTTCCTTCTCATCCTTGAGGTTGGAGCCCAAGTGGCACCTCCTCAGGGAGGTTTAAGAGAATGGCCTTGGCTCATCTCTGGATCTTTGCTTCCCCTAAAGGCTAGAAAAACCCAGTTGAAGTTACAGAGCAAGTGTGGAAGAAGTGGTGGAATGTGAGAGCAATAGTTGTAGCACCCCGGGTTGTTGTAGCGCTTAGATAAATGTGTTCATGCATGTAAGACCCTCAAACATGGTTAGCATCCAGTAAGTGTTAGCTATTATTTTGTTGTTCTATTGTTATAGCAAACTCATTGTCCTTCGGGGGTTTGGTCTGTGTGATGAGCGGCCTCCAACGTGGCCCCTAAATCTCCATCTCCTATTACTCACACTCTGCCGTTCTCTCCCCTGGACTGTAGGCTGGACATAATGACTCACTTCTGATGAATGGAATGAGGAGGAACAGAAAGTGACCTAGACTCTCAGTCATGAAAGGATCGTGGTGGGTGTTCTCTTTCTCTGTGATCGCTCGCCCTAGGGACGTTAGCCGCCATGTTGTGAGGCAGCCCTGTGGAGAGGCCCATGTGGTAAGAAGGTAACAGAGGTCTCCAGCCCAAAACTGTGTCAGTGGATCCTCTGTGCTCCAGATGACTGGAGTCCCGACTGGCCGTTTGTCTGCAACCTCATGAGAGACTCAGAGTCAAATTAGCCATATTTGTTACCCAAAAGGTTAGTGGCTTAACATACTAAACATTCACGTCTCACACAGTTTCTGTGGGTCAGGAATTTGGGAGCAGCTTAACTGCGTAATTCTTCTGGCTCTGGGTCTCTCATGACGTCGCTGAGAAGCTGCCAGCCAGGTCTACAGGCTCATCTGAAGGTTTGCCTGGGGCCAGAGGCTCTGCTTCAAGATGGCGCCCACATATGGCTGTTGGCTGGAGGCCTCCATTCTTCACCGTGTGGGCCTCTCCGTAGGTAGACATGACAGGTGGCTTCCCCCGAGTGTGTGGTCCTGAGAACTGTAGGTAAAAGCCACAAGAGCTTTTATGAACTTGTCTTGGAAGTGCTATCCCATCTCTTTTACTCTGCTGTGTGTAGTCTCTTGGTCACGACCCTGATGGAATGTGGGAGGACACTCTACATGTATCAGGTGTTGTGAGTACCAGGAGGTGGGGTTCACTGGGGCTCATCTCAGAGGCTGCTGGGCCCACAGCCCTTCCGAGCAATGTTGCTGTGAACCCTGTTGGAGAGTCTTCTGGTACATATGTGCTGGACGAGTGGAGGTGCTGGGTTGTGAGGTCCCCCTCTCTCGTTTTCCTCTCAGTCATCTCTCTCTCTCTCTTTTTAAAAGATTTAATTTATTTGAGAGAGAGCGTGCATGTGCTTACGAGTAGGGAGAGGGGCACAGGAAGAAGCAGGGAATCTGGTGGGGACTCGATCCCAGGACCCTTGAGATCATGACCTGATCTTAAGGTCACTTAAGGCTTAAGTGACTGAGCCACCCAGGCGCCCCTCTTATTCACGTATCTTGGAGCTTGTTCTCCACAGTACCTACAGACTTCCTCATTCTTTTTCACAGCGACATAGTTTTTCATTCCTTGAACGGACCCTAATTTGTTTAGAATTGTCGCAACAGTCCTGCAGTTACTATTCTTGTAGCCACGTTTCTGTGCCTGTGTCTGAGATGTTCCATGTATTAGGATGTCCTGTGTATGAGGATGTCGTATGTGTGAGGACGTTCCCAGCAGGGGAGCCTTTACCCATACGCAGAAGATCATTTCCCTGCCCTGCCTCCTTGCTGCGCAGAGTTCTGGGTCTCAGAGAAGGTACTGTACACAGAGCGGGGTACAGCCGTGTTCGACTTGAATTTCCTTCCCCACTCATAAGTTGTTGATGAGATGTCTCTGTGCTTCAGCCCCTGTGTGTTGCTGTAATGAAAAGATAACACCGAACATTAGTTCACCGTAGCTTTCCTAGCAACTTCATAGCAAGGCACGCTCGTCTGAGCTTCATGATAACCCCTGAAGGTTGACCCCTGCCCAGTTTTCAGACGAGGGGGAGACCCTCACCCAGGCTCCCACACTGAATTTGTAGCCCCGTGCCCTTTTGTCTGCAGATTCTAGGTGTGGCCGTGAAAAGCTGATCAAGAGGGTGGCTGGCGCTGGGGGCACTTGACTTGGGGAGTCTTCTATGTATGAGTTCAGAAACTTGTTTGCTTGGGCCTCCCTGGGGAGGAATGGGGGTGTCTGGTGTAGGCCAGTGTATTAGTCTGCACGGACTGCTGTAACAAAACCCCATAGGCTGGGGAGCTTAACGAGGACACTGCTCACAGTCTGGAGTCTGGGAAATCCAAGATCAAGGTGTGGGCAGATTCAGTTCTTGGCGAGGACTTCCTTCCTGGTTTGTAGACAGCTGCCTTCGGCCGTGGCCTCACATGGCAGAGAGATGGAGAGCGTCTTTTCCTCTTTTTATAAGGACACTAATCCTTTGCTGGGGACCCCACCCTCGTGACCTCATCTAAACCTAATCACCTCCCAAATGCCCCACCTCTAGATACCATCACGTTGGGGGCTAGGACTTGAGCGTACGGATTTGGGGGAGGGTCACACATTAAGTCCATAACAACCGGGAGTGTGAAACTGTGGCTCGTGGGCCGAGTTTGTTGTGTAGACGTGTGTTGTTTGACCAGTAGCTGAGTTAGCTTGGCCAGCGCAGGGTTTCTGATTTTGAGATAATTTCAGACTTATGGAAAAGTTGCAAATACAGTACAGAGTTCCCGTACCCCCTTCAGCCAACTTCCGCTTAAGTTAACATTTTGTAGAAACGTAGTACAACGACCACAACGAAGGAATTAGTCTGGACATGATGCCATTAACTAAACTACAGAATTTACTTGGATTGCACTGATTGTCCCACTCGGACCTTTTTTCTTCCCGAGATCCCATCTAGGATACCACGTTGCCTTTAGGTATCAAATCTCATTCTGTTCTAGTCTCTGACGATTCCGCAGTCTTTGCTTTGTCTCTCACGACCTTGACACTTGGGAAGAGTACCGGTCAAGTATTTTATAGATTGGCCCCCATTTGGGTTTGAGGTTCTGCGTTATTGGGAGGGATAGGCAGGGGTGATGTGTCTTTCTCAGCACGTTGTATCAGGGACCCATGGAGTCAGTATTTACTACTGATGTTGTTAACCACGGTCACTTGGCTAAGATGGCAAAAGCCAGGATTCTCCACGGCGCAGTTACGATTTTTTCCCTTTATAATGACTAGATATCTGGGGGGAGATTCTTTGAGACTGTGGAAATATCTTGCTTTTGCTTCAATTTTCACCCACTAACTTTAGCATCCATGGGTGTGTATCTTGCCTGGGGCAGTTCCTACTGTGATGTTCTAATGGTGAATTTCTATTTTCTTCATTCCTTCTATTTTTATTAATGGGAACTTTTCTGTAAGGAAGCATTCTCCCCTGTTGACTTGTTGATTCACTCGGTTATTTATATCAGGATGGACCCATAAATCAGTGCTATCATTATTTATTTTGTCCAAGTGGTTCCAGCTTTGGCCACTGGGAGCTCTTTCCACTTGGCCCCTCTGCCCTTTTGAGATGCCTTCAACCTCCTTTTAAAAAGAAATTTTTAAAAAAATTAATGAGTTAATTTATTTTTATTATTTATTTATTTTTAAAAAAGATTTTATTATTTTATTTGTCAGAGAAAGAGAGAGAGAGAGCACGAGCAGGGGGAGCAGCGGGCAGAGGGAGAGGGAGAAGCAGGCTCCCCGCTGAGCAAGGAGCCTGATGCCGGGACTCGATCCAGGACCCTGAGATCATGACCCGAACCGAAACCAAGAGTCAGACACTCAACTGACTGAGCCACGTAGGCACCGCTGCCTCCATTCTTCTAAAAAAAAAATATTTCTTTCTCTTGCTTTTTTGCACTATGTAATATTTCAGGCCCATCTTGTATTTTATGTGTCCCAGCCCTGGGATCAGTTAGTTTTCCAAGGAGCTCTGGTTCTTTTTTTTTTTTGGAAGATGGTGTTTAGAAACCTTGATCTGGGCGCTACTGCATGTCACTGTTCCCGGGCTCCAGGGGAGAGAGCGAGGGGACACACATATACAGACTAATTCGTGCTTGCACCAGCTCTATGCCTGTAGCATTGTCTCTGAATACATCTTTAAACAAAAACCCTGAGTTCGTATTGGTACCCAGTGCAAGATTTTTTCAAGATTTAATTAAAAAAATTCTTGTACAAGAAACATGACATTTTGGGGTGCAGAGTTTTATGCGTTTCAGCACCCATATAGAGTCGCATTCCTACACTGCAATCCGGATACAGACCACCAGGACACTCCTTAGTGCGGCCACGGAGAGATCCCGCCACAGGTGCAGCCCCTGCCGACCCCTCATCTGGCTTCTGTCCCCGGAGTGTTGCCGTTTCCAGAACTTGTATCTGCCACGTGAGCAGAGTCACGGCGTGCAGCCTTTGAGACGGGCTTCCTCCATTCAGCACGAAGCCTCTGGGATTCACCTGTGGTGTTGTGCGTATCTGGAGCTCGTTCTTATATTGCTGAGCAGTGTCCCCTTGTTGGCATAGGCCAGTTGTTCATCCATTGGCCTGTTGAAGGACGTACTCATTGTTTCCACCTTATGGCAATTATCAACGGAGTCGCTGTAAACAGCGGTGTACAGGTGAGCGTATGTGTTGATTTCTCTAATGTCGATGCCCAGACGTGGATGTTTAACTTCACGAGAAACTGCCAAACAGTTTTCCAAAGTTGCCGGACCGTTTCACGTTCCTGCCGGCAACAACTGAGACCCTGTGGTTTCCCATCCTTGTCGGCACTTGCTGTTGTTGGGTTTTTTAAAAGCCGTTCTCACAGAAGGACAGTGCTATCCCACTGTGGTTTCATTTCATTTCAGGTATATTCCCGAATGTCCGATGAGGTTGAATGTCTTTTCCTGTGCCTCTTTTCCATCCGTATATCCTCTTGGGCGAAGCATGTGTTCAGGTCTTGCACCCGTTGTTTTAAATTGCGTGTTTTCTTCCCGTGGAATTTAGAGTTAACATTTTACATGCAGAGCTTCGGTCAGCTGTGTCTTCTGCAAATATTTCTCCCAGTCTGCAAATATTTCTCTTTTCATTTTCTTAACAGCATCTTCTGCAGAACAACAGTTTAAAATGTTAGTTAATCACTTATTTCCTCTCCCGGAGCTTGCTTTAATGTCCTGAGAACTTTTTGCTTAAGCTCAGGTCCCAGAGATTTTGTCCTACGTTTTCTTCTAAGGGTTTTCTAGTTTACATTTAGCTCCATGATCTGCCATCCACCTCGAGCTAACTTTTGTATAAAGTGTGTAGTTTAGGTTGAGGGTCATTAATTTGCATATGACCTCAGCAGTTCCAGCCCCATCTGTTGAGAAGACTGTCCTTTCTCCGTTGAAGGGCCTTTGCGTCTTTGTCAGGAATCAGATGGCCATATTTGTATGAATCTGTTTCTGGACTCTTCGTTCTGTGCCTTTGATCTAGTGTCTGACCTTTGGCCAGTACCATACCGTCTTCATTACTGTAACTTCAGAGTAATTCTCAAAATTAGTAGTGTGATTCCTCCAACACTGTCCTTTTCAGTATTGTATTGGCTCCTGTAGTTTCTTTGCCTTTCCATATACATTTTAGAACGAGCTAGCATGGGGTTTTAAAAGTGGGAAAAATGATCACAAAAAATCTCAATCCCTAATTCCTCTTGGACAGCAGAGAGCTCTGGTTGCGCTCCTGCCTGCTGACCATGATGGGAGCGGAGTAGTGGCCACCCCTTGCGACGAGCGTCTGTGCTCCCGTGTGCCACAGTCCTCCCCGCCTCCCTTTAGTGCCACCTGGTCGGCTTCACTCGTTTACCCTACGTGTGTGGCTCCTGTGGGCACTGCACTGGGATTGGCAGCCCCCAGGGTGGGCTGCTGGGGGGCGTCTCTGGCTGTGGGATCTGCAGTATTGATAATCCTGATAATGACGATGATGGGGCAGTCCCAGTCAGGGCTGTGCTGTGGGTGCTATTTGCAGCCTTGCTGCTGCTGCTGCTTTTTTCTTTTTCTTTTCAGCCTCGATTCTCATCCACACCTTTTCCTCAGATCTTTGCTGCTGCAGGTTACTACTTCATTGCGCGTCCATTTTACAGATGAGGAAGCTGAGTCTCAGAGCTGAAACGGCCGGCCTAAGCCCTGCGTTCTGTTAGCGTCCCCTGGATGCAGTTTTGGCTGCCTGGGGACTGAGGGCAGAGGCCCTGCCAGCAGGTTCTCCGCTTCCCCAGCCGGCTCTGTGCTGTCAGGGTTGGTTCTCAGATGTTTGCGATGGAGCCGTTTACTTCCCCGCAGGCCCTCTCTGTAGATGACTCTGGGTGGTGGGGGTGGGTGAACGTCCGGCCCAGTGGCCAGCCTTGAGGAGGACGGGTTAACAGCTTTCTGTGTGGCTGCCTGGTGGGGGGGGGGGGGGGTTA
>NW_024424675.1:35842690-35858561 GCF_017311325.1 Ursus maritimus | reverse complement strand
TGATGGGAGCGGAGTAGTGGCCACCCCTTGCGACGAGCGTCTGTGCTCCCGTGTGCCACAGTCCTCCCCGCCTCCCTTTAGTGCCACCTGGTCGGCTTCACTCGTTTACCCTACGTGTGTGGCTCCTGTGGGCACTGCACTGGGATTGGCAGCCCCCAGGGTGGGCTGCTGGGGGGCGTCTCTGGCTGTGGGATCTGCAGTATTGATAATCCTGATAATGACGATGATGGGGCAGTCCCAGTCAGGGCTGTGCTGTGGGTGCTATTTGCAGCCTTGCTGCTGCTGCTGCTTTTTTCTTTTTCTTTTCAGCCTCGATTCTCATCCACACCTTTTCCTCAGATCTTTGCTGCTGCAGGTTACTACTTCATTGCGCGTCCATTTTACAGATGAGGAAGCTGAGTCTCAGAGCTGAAACGGCCGGCCTAAGCCCTGCGTTCTGTTAGCGTCCCCTGGATGCAGTTTTGGCTGCCTGGGGACTGAGGGCAGAGGCCCTGCCAGCAGGTTCTCCGCTTCCCCAGCCGGCTCTGTGCTGTCAGGGTTGGTTCTCAGATGTTTGCGATGGAGCCGTTTACTTCCCCGCAGGCCCTCTCTGTAGATGACTCTGGGTGGTGGGGGTGGGTGAACGTCCGGCCCAGTGGCCAGCCTTGAGGAGGACGGGTTAACAGCTTTCTGTGTGGCTGCCTGGTGGGGGGGGGGGGATTCCAGTGAAAGCCGGCACACCCTCAGGGGAATGGTGGGGTGTGGCGGGGCGGGACCCTGGGCCACAGGCTTGAGGCTGGAGGGTTGAACTGGGGACTCCGAGGCTTTTCCAAGACAGGCTCCGATTGCGGTGATGAGACACTTACTGAGTGCTCCATGTGGTGTGGTGGGTTTTGGTGTCAGAAACTGCAGTTTCAGGACCATCTTGAGTACCTTCCAGGCAAGTTGCCTCACCTCCCTGTGCCTCGGTTGCTCCCCTGTAACAGGGCTGTTGATACACCTCACAAGGTCGCGAGGACGAGGTGAGCCAGTGCAGTTGAGTGTCTGCTCCGTACGATGCACTCAGGAGACCTTGGCCGCTGTTGTTACCACTCTTACGAACACTGGAGGAACATTTGCTGACTGGACCAAGCCCAGGCCCTTCGTACACCAGAGACAGGGTGATGGCGTGGTTAAGAGGCCCGGCATGGCGCTCAGCCTCTCTGACTCTGCCCCTCACTACGGGTGACGCTTTCCGTCCTAGTGCCTCAGCTTTCTCATCTGCGAAATGGGGTTACTACATAACAGCACCCACGTCCGGAGAAGTAAATCCCATCATGGCACATAAAATACAGGGTTCTCTGTAATAGCTCGCTGCTCCTATTTTTGTGTGTTAATGCCGAATTCTCAGGTGTCCCTCCGTGGTAGGCCTAGCCTCCCTTCCGGAGAGGACATGGAAGGCCCAGAGAGGCCAAGTGAACCACTCAGGCACCCAGGGCGGGGCAGGGAAGGGAGGCCTGGGCCTCCAGTCCTACAATCGGTGCCTGCTGGACTTTTCTGAGGGGCCGTGAGTCACACTGCTTTAGAGAGGAGCCTGGGAACCCCCTGCCTTGACTCCCCCTCTGAAGCGGTGCCTGGCCTCCGGGCCCCAGCTGCTGGTTGCCATGGAGCCCGGCTGCCATCCCACCCCACCGTTGCTAGGCAGGCGTCTGGTTGCCAGGCGCCACCTCCTCAGACACCTTAGCTTTCAGAGAGCCTGTTTCAGGCTGTCTGAGGAGGGCCGGGTCCTTGGGGGCCCAGCTGACACTGGAACCTGGGAGGTTCGTTCTCAGGGGAAGAGGCTTCAGAGCAGCCCTGAGGCTGGGGCCTGGGGTGCCCCGGCCTCTTGTTTCAGCGTCTCAGCATGCTCCTCACTGGACCCTCATGGGAGGCTGGGTAGGGCTTGCGTCGCCATTTTATGGATGGGGACAGATGAGGCCCAGGGAGCTGAGGGGAGGGTCCGATGCGGGGGTGTGGGGGTTGGTGTCAGGGCTTGGAGGCCTTTGCACTGCCCTGGGGGAAATGGGGCTGCACTCACCCTCCAGCCCTGAGGACTCGGACTTTTCCCTGGCTTGTCAGAGCTGCTGAGTGACCCGCCGTGCTTAGATCAGAGTCCCGTCTCCTTAGTCTGCACGATCTGGCTCCTGTGTGCCTTTCGGCCAGAGTCCGTGAAGCCCGCCTCCAGGGTCACCTTGCCCGGGCCTGCCACTCACCTGTTTGCTCTGCTTCGCCACCATGGTCTCCTTGCTGTTCCCTAGACACACCGAGCAGGCCCCTGCCTCAGGGCCTTTGTACGTGCTTGGGCTGTGTTCTCCCCTGGTATCCCAAGGCTCATTCCTTCCTTTCATCTGGGTCTCAACTGGTTGTCCGCTTAGAGAGGCCTTCCCCTTCATACCTCCCTTACCCACTGGAGTTTCTTCGTAACGCGTGTATCCGGTGTCCCCAGGGCCTAGAACAGTAGCTGGCCGTTTGGAACGCTCAGTCTGTGCTTTGTTGAGTGAGTGAACGAATGCACTCCCAGTGTTATCAAGGATGCAGAGGCAGTGTGTCCTGGGAGGTGTGAACAAGAAACAGTGTGAGCAAGAGTATGGTGACTGGCTTATAAAAATGCGGGCCAGCAGGCGCCCTTTCACCCCAAAGCTGAGGAGAAACTGCCTTCTGGTTGCTTGCCACCCAGACCCCTCTCCTCTTTCTCGAAGCCCCTGCCGCCAGCACTGCTGTTTCAGACTAAATTTGGCCTCACTGTGGAAAAACACTCTTGCCCCGTGGCAGACTGGGAGCCTGTGCGTTTTCATAGTTCCCGTTTTGAACGGGTGGAAAATCCCAGCAGGGATGGCCAGGGTGGCTGGGGGCAGGAGGCTCGCTGGGAGCCGGTGCTCCAGGCCTGTGGTTTTAGCCCTGCGGGGCCCAGCTGCTCCTTGCCCGTCTTGTTCCAGCCTCTCAGACAAAGCAGCTTTCACTGGGGCTCAGGGGAGGCACGCCGTGTTGGGGGAGGGAGGTCGCAGCTCCCTCTGGGTTTCCAGAGCTTCACAGCACCCCAGAAAGTTGGCACCGTCACCCCTGTTTATAGATGAGGAGACTGAGGCATAGAGGGGTGAAGTCACCAGCCGAAGCCCACACAACAAGAAAGAGGTGGTTCTGGGACCTCACTCTGACCCCACGTTTCCACCATAGAAGCCGTGCCGCCTTCATTCCTGGACTCTGTCCCTGCCGGCTGCGGAGGGTGAGGGGAGACACCAAGGAAAGTGGAGAATGCACAGAGGTACCCGTTTTCCTCACCTCCCTAGCTCCTCTGCCTCTTGGCCTCAGTTCTGGTGTGCCTCCTCCAGGCAGCCTTCCCTGAATGCCATGCCGTTGCCTGGGTCCCCTTGCCCAGTCCTGCTTCTTAGAGCTCAACACGATCGCACTTGAATCCACACCGTGCGATGATTTGCTGACAGTCTTGTCTTCCTTGCCAGACGGGCTTGCATGGAGGCCGAGACTTAAAATGTCCCAAATTGAACTCTTGCTCTACCCCCAACCCCCAATCCACAGTCTTTCCTGTCTCAGTAAAAGTGACCTCCTTCCTGCCAGTGTCTCAGGCCAGATACCAGGGAGTCAGCCTCTACTCCTCTCTCTCACCCCCCACAATCCCATCCATCAGCAATCAGCGAAGTCCAAGGTGGCTCTGCCACATTGGGAGCCACCTGACCATTTCTCCCCCTGCCACACCCTCAGTCCTGGGCGAGTCCACTGCCGTTTCCCACTCGGGCTGTGGCAGGAGCCTTCCCGCGGGGCTCCCCGCGTCCGTTCTCTGCACACAGCCAGGTGGGTCTTTTGGCCACTCCCCCACTAAATGTAGGTGTCAGCCCATATGTCACCTCCTCGGTAAACACCTGCTGAATGAATGCACCAGGATTCTGTCCCAGGAAAGTTCCTTCACCTCTCTGTGCCTGGCATGCGGCTAGTGCCTTATATGCTTAGTGGCAGCCAGGAGAGGGGTTAGTGGCAGGGCACGTGGAGGCCAGGGGCAGGGCCTCAGCTCCGCCAGAGGAGGCTTTGGCAGGATGTGGGAGCCAGCTGCCAGGGTGAAAAGCTGGAACTTGATAATTGTTACGGACATTTATGGAGTGCACACTGCGTGCCGGACCCTGGCCCGGGAAGCACTCTCTCTATAGATCTTTCCTTATATAAATCATCATAGCAGCCCTCAAGGTAGGTACTGTTTTGCCCATTTTCCAGATGACGAAAACCGAGGCCAGTGACAGTAGTGGCTTGCGCGTGGACACACAGTTGCTGAGTTGACTTGTTTGATTTCTCCAGACAACTTCTCCCTCTGCCTCGGGGTGCTGCCACGTGGCCATCCGTGGCTGCACAGCAGCGGGCGGATAAGTCCTAGCCCGGCCCGAGCTGCCGCTTCCTCTTTCCTCAGCAGACATGCAATGATTTGTGTCACTGTCCCTGTCACCATTCCTCCTGCCGGGTTTGTCGACTTCCTTTTCAGCTTGATGCGGTGGGAAGTTCTGCAAAGTCAAAAAGGGAACTGGGTCTTCTGTTCGAAGCTGGGTCCGTGGCTTGTGGCTCGTGGCCAGGGGCAAGATTTGGGGCATGAGGATGCCGTCCTCTGATGGCACATCTCGCCTACAGATGTGTCTGCAGACTTATGCCTTCCTTCCGCCATGAGTCACCTGCTGTATTCCCAGGGGTTTGGCTCCAGTGCTGGGCCACAGGCTAGGGCATCTCTCCAGCAGGCAAGGTCCAGCAGTGACATTGGGATGTGTGTCACCGAGGGTCCCAGGGACAGGGCTGGCCTTATCGCCAGGAATGGCTCTGTCACAGGCTGTAGACTGATGACTCCTCTTGTCCTGTCTTGTGGGGGTGGGCACTCTGCCAGGGCATTCCTGTGCTGTCTGAGAAACTTGGTCCAGCGTTCCGGAACCCTGATTTTGTTTGGGGATGCTCGGGGATTTTCCTACACATCTGTAGGAAAATCAAGCACAGGTAATAGCAATCATGAAACGTGCTGCGTGCTCGGTGCCCACCAGTACGTGGGCGCCCGCCCCAGCGCACAGGGTCCTGCCGAGGATCACATGGGTTCTTGTTAACAGCCCTCAGGACCGTGGCCAGGGTTGAGTCAATTCTCCAAGAGCATCGGCCTTGCATGTTTCACGGTCTGGGCCTCAGTTCCTCTGAGCGCTGGTGGGGCTGCACCCACGATAAGGCTTGACCTCGATGCCTTTCGTGGCATTTGGGGGCGGTGACCTAGTGCAAACCCTTCGGTGGATCGTTCAGCAGACTTATTAGCAGGAGCCTCCCAAACACGATGCCCCCGGGACTGCGGGACCCCGCGCTTGTAAACGGAGTCTAGAAACAGTCCTCAGCGTGGGGAGCGGGGTAGGGGCTCCTGTGTGCCCTGGTGTTCCTCGGAGCACCGTGGGTGAGAACCCAAGGCTGGAACAAGCTGAAAGTCCCCAAGTGGTGAAGGAAACAAGCTACGCCCCCTTCTTCAGTCACCAGGGAAAGGGGACACCCCAGACCACGTACAGCCTGGGATGACAGCTGCCACCTTGGGAGCCACGCGGGAGAAGGCACCGGCGGTGACAAGCCCAAGTATTTGCTGTGGGGGCTGCTGCATTTCCAGTTTTCTTAGGATTGTATCAGTTCTCTTGATGGAAGGCAACTGTACACATTCAAACCGAGTCAGACCCGGCCAGTGCTTCCCGAATCTCAGGGCCCATCACAGTGTACTCAAGCATATTGATTGATTGATTGATTGATTTATAGATTTTATTTATTTATTTGACAGAGAGAGAGACAGCCAGCGAGAGAGGGAACACAAGCAGGGGGAGTGGGAGAGGAAGAAGCAGGCTCTCATCGGGGGAGCCTGATGCGGGGCTCAATCCCAGAACGCTGGGATCACGCCCTGAGCCGAAGGCAGATGCTTAATGACTGAGCCACCCAGGCGCCCCATGTCAAACATACTTAAAGACGCACTTCCATCCCACTGAATTGGAGCCTCTGAATATCAGGGCCCAGGAATTGGCTTAGTCTGATCATGGCTGTTTGTCAGGATCTTCTCTGTCTTCCTCTTCTGGGCAGCCCTCCCTGACCACCTGCCCCATTCCCAAGTTCCACAGGTGCTCCAGTCCTTCAGGGTTCTCTGGGAGCTTTGACAAAGGCACAGGTTCCCTGGCCTTCTCCAGACTTCTTGAGCCAGACTAGAACTTCCCGGGGCACCTCCCGGGCCAATGCGCCCTTTGAAAAGCTCCTCAGGTAATTTTTATGCCCAAGCTTTGGACATCAGACCCAGTGACCTAGGGATGGTTCCCGCCTGGCTTTTAAAACCAGGTTTCTGATTGTGCCTTTTCAGTTGTAAAAGTTAACACATACTCGTAACAGAGAACTGAAACAATGCCAAAAATATGAGAGTGAATCCTATGATAAGCCTCCGGTTTACCTTCTTAGAGCCATCAGTAATTTATCGAGCACCTGCTGTGTACCAGGTGGCTGGAATGCAGTAGGTGCACAAGGCAGACAAACCCTCACCCCCATTGAGTTTACAGCAGACAGACAGTGAGGATATTAAACAAGAGAAGTTTATAGTGCTAGTGGATGCTAAGTGCTGTGGGAAAAAGAAGCAAGGCGAGGTGACAGTGTCCTGGGAAAGGTGTGGCGGTCTTAAGTAGGGTGGTCATGGTGGGCCTCCCTGAGGAGGTGATGGTTGAGTCAGGACCTGAAGGAGGGGAGGAAATGAGTTGGGTGGACACCAGGGGATAGGTACAAAGGCCCTGTGGCAGGAGCCTGCTGGGGGTGTCCCTGGGAGGTCAAAGGGGCTAGTGTGGGAGCAGAGGAGAGGGAGGGGAGTCAGAGGGGATAGGAAGCTAGTGAGGTCAGGCCTTGAAAGCTGCAGTAAGGAGCGTAGTTTTGTCCCGAGAGTGGTAGCTGCTCTCGGAGTGTTTCAGGCAGGGCCGTGACGGTGAGATGGCCTGTGATACACAGGGCGTGCCCAGTGCTGCCGCTCCTGGAGACACCCCATAACTGATGTAGAGCGGGCATTTGTGGATGTCCTTGTGCCTGCGGTGGGTGGGGGACACCCATCAAACACCCAGATAGGATCTCCTACAGTATTCAAGGCACATCTCGTTCAGGGGAGAGCCCCTCCCGCCCCGTGCCTTCCCCTCCCCTACCACCCTTGGCCTTTTCGCTTCACAACCTCAGAGCAGACTTCCTGTTCTGGCATCTTCTCGGAAGCCGGGCCGGAGGGCAGTGGTGGAGGGGTGTGTGCGGAGGGCGGCTTGTCTCTCTGGCAGCGGGCCCCACAGGAGCCAGGGCTGCGTGGGTGGTGAGGGGGCCCGCGTCTGCCCGAAGCCAGAGGGGTGTGCTTGCTGCCAGGGCCCGCGAGACCCCCGTGTGGGCAAGGGAACAAACCCCTTTCTGTCACTTTGGTGACAAATAATTTTTGGAACAGCTTTTATTGCAGTGTAACCGCATACAGTAAGACACGCAAGTCTCCAGCGTGCGTGGCCACGGGTTCACCTGTGCGTCACCACCAGGCGAAGATCTAGAACATTGACTGGCCCCAGAGGTCCCGTCAGGCCCCTTGCCAGTCAGTACCTTTGCTTTTTGGGTTAGAAAAGGAACAACTGCTGTAACCTCTTTATCAAGGTGCATTTTGTCAGCTTCTGGGTTTTGTGGCGTGGAATCCTGCAGGAAGCACCCCGCTGTGGCTGACTGCTTTGGCTCGGGCAGGGTGTTCAGGACCCAGCCACGTCGTTGTGAGTGTCAGCAGCTTTCCTTCTGATTGCTGAGTTGTATCGCATCGTGTGAACACACCACACTTTGGCCAATCCCCTGGTGATGGGCATTTATGATTTTTAAAAAAATTTGAGCTTTTCTTGTGTTCCTTTCCCTGTGCTAAGCGCTTGATGGCACACGGAATGTTTTCTTTATTTTTCTCTTTCTTTATTTTTAAAGATTTTATTTATTTATTCGACAGAGATAGAGACAGCCAGCGAGAGAGGGAACACAAGCAGGGGGAGTGGGAGAGGAAGAAGCAGGCTCATAGTGGAGGAGCCTGACGTGGGGCTCGATCCCGTAACACCGGGATCACGCCCTGAGCCGAAGGCAGACACTTAACGACTGAGCCACCCAGGCGCCCCGGAATGTTTTTTTTAATCCTCAAAAGAACCGTCCAAGATAGAGGCTCTTATTTATCCTGTGTTACAGATGTAGAAACGGGATACTCAGAGGCTTATGTAACTTCCCTCCTTTCTTCTCTTAACAAGTCGTTTTTGAGCATCTTCTGTCTGCCTCACCCCATTCTAAGGGCCGTGGATACAGCGGTGAACCGGACACACAGACATTGCTGTCCTCAGGGAACTGGCCCTTCACGGAGGGAAGGACAGCTGGTCAATGCACAAAATACCGTATAGATTGTGATAACTGCTTTCCAGGGACCTAAAGCAGAGTTGTTGTGGTAGCGAGTGACTGAGGGTGAGGGAGGCTGCTGCAGCCATGACGGTCAGGGATAGGCTCTCTGAGGGGCAACATTTGACCTGTCCTGTGCTGTAAAGAGCTGGAGAAAACATCTTCCAGGCTGAGGCAGCATCATGTGCAAAGGCCCTGCGGTGGGAATAAGCCCGGTGTGTCGGGCGGACCAGCCCATATGACTGGTGTGGAGGGAGATGCTTAGTTTCGGGGAAATGTCAGGAACATACGGTGTGGTCTGTATGTTGGGGTGAGGTTTTCCTTTATCAGGATGCGCTGACAGATAAAAATAACATCAGTGATGGTAACAGCCAGTGCTGACCTCTCCTGAGGCCTCCTTCTGGGGCGGTGCTGAAGTTGAGGTTCATTATCTGTTTGATCTTCTGAGGTAGGTGTTTGAATCTCCGTTCAGAGAAGAGGAAACTGAGGTTTACACTCTTGGGCCTTCCCCAGCTGGCAGGTGGGACTGGGGCCAGAGCCTCCCCCACCCTCCTGTTTCCTCCCTCCTTGGGGTCCCTGGGCCGTGGTTGAGTCCCCCATGGAAGGAGCTGTGGAAAGACTCACTTGTAAAGTCTCTGGGGACCTGTCACTCTGTGGTGAGGCTGGTTGCTGTTCATTTGGCTGGAAGGTGGTGGGGGCTGGGAGCGGTTAGAGTGGGTGGGCCTGACCCCCCAACTCCAGAGCTGTGGTTCTGTTGTCTGACCCCTGCGACCTGTATTTCGCAGAAGAGGGAATAGAGGCTGGAGCACAGGAGTGGATTCCCCCGGTCACACGGCGAGTCAGTGGTAGGGCTGCGTTTGGAACCAAGCCAGCAGGTCCTAAGCAGTAGGCATTGTATCGTACCCATTGTGCAGAGGGGAAAACTGAGGCCCAGAGAGGAGGAGTCAGTCTCCCTAGCCACCTAGCTAGTGTACATCATTTCTTGTAATTCTCGTAGTGATCCTTGAAGTCAGCACTACTGTTATTACTGTTTTACAGGTGAAGAAACTGAGCTGCAGGGAAAGGGACCGACCCTTCCTTCCTTCCTTCCTTCCTTCCTTCCTTCCTTCATCAAAAGTGTACTGAATGCCAGGCACTGTGGTGCTAAGTGCTGGGCCTAAAGCCATGGCTAAAATAGAGTGATTGAAACAAGAATAAAACTGTGAGTAAGCGAGCTCTGGGAGCTCCCTGTTGGGTGAGGAAGACTGCCATTAATTGAATAATCTCAAAATCAAGGTTAAGTTCCAGCTCTGGTGGTGCTAAGTAAGGAGGGTATGTGGAGGGGTTCCCCGGGTGGCACAGTCGGTTAAGTGTCCGACTCTTGGTTTCAGCTCAGGTCGTGATCTCAGGGTGGTGAGATGGAGCCCTGTGTGTCGGGCCATGCACTCATCAGGGAGTCCGCTTCTCTCTCTCTCCCTCGGCCCCCCCTCCCCCCATGCTCAAGCTCTCTCTCTCTCAAAAAAAAAAAGGTTATATGGAGCTACTGGAGTCTGTGTGGGCTGTGACCTCATTGGGAGGGCGGGGGAGGTGAGTGGTTGTGAACTAGGTGAAGGGACGGAAATGAGGGTTGGAGGTAGAGGGAACTGTATGTGCCAAGGCTGGGGGCAGGTATAAGCTTGGTGTGTTTTCAGAACAGCCTGAAGAGCCTAGAGGCTGGGCTGGCTGCAGCATACTTTGGTGGTAGCAGTGAGGCTGGGTCCTACTTTTGGTTGTTACTCTCAGAGCAAGGGGGGAGCCATTGATAGACATGGTGGCATCCATGGAAGAAACTACATTTGCATTTTGTAAAGATCCGCTCTTGACTTGCCTGTTGTCACTCTAGCCAGGGATGTTTAAGCGACCTAGGCCTCCCAACCCCCGGTCATCCTGCCAGGCCACGCTGCTCTCCTACCCCAATGAACTTCGCCCAACTTCTGAACTCAAGAGGCAGAATAGTCCCATGGGAAAGACTTGATTCTGCAGTGCCATGGGCCTGGGCTCAGTCATGGCTCTGGCCTTTCCTCCTTGCATGACCTTGAGGAAATGACTCTACTCCGTGATTGCATTTCCTTGTCTGTGAAACAGGGACACAGCAGTTACCTCCTTATAGACCCTTGGCGTTGATATACAGTAAGTGCTTGATACATGTCGAAGCTCGTTCCTGTGGCCATACTGCATTGGAAGCACCAGCGTCATATAGTCCAGATAACTTGTTGTCCTGGGGTTTCCCTCATCTGATCTCACCAAATGGCTCCTTGCTTTCTAAACTCAGGAACTGAATGTAATTGGGTAGTTCAGCATAGTTTATATTATTATAATTATTATGATAATTATCATTATCAGATCGTCTGTCCTTAATGAATATTTGCTAAAAGAGACTGAGTGGTGGAGAAAGAAGCCATTTCACAGCTTACTGATTATGAGACTAATACATAGCCTATGAAATAGGAAGCCATGCTATGTAACAATATCTATTGCGTATTTGTAATAATTCACAATGAGGTGTTAGGACCATGTCAGCTCCTACTGGAGATGCTTTGGAGGTTTAGTTCTCTTGCCAGCGAGGTGATTGTATTCGTTAACTTTTGCTGCTGTAACAAAATGCCACAAACTTGGTGACTGGAGACGACGGAGATTATTATCTTAGACTCCTGGAGGTGTGAAGTCTGAAATGGCACTTACAGGGCCACCATCAAGTTGTTGTGGAACATGGCGGGCTGTGTTCCCCATGGAGGCTCCAGGGAAGCATCCACTTCCTTGCATTTCCGGTGTCTGGAGTCGTCCTGCGTTCCTGAGCTCCTGGCCCCTTCCATCCTCAAGGCCAGCAGTAAACCGGTGGGGTCTTTCTCACGTGGCACCACGCTGACGCTGTCTTCTCCTGCCTCCCTTTTAAATTTCCCAGGGCCCTTGTGATGACGTTGGGCCCCTCTGGGTATTCCGGGATAACCTTCCCGTCTCAGGTTCATTAACTTAATTGCCTCTGCAGGGTCCCTTCTACCATGGAACACCGTGTATTCACAGGCTCAGGGATGAGGATGCAGACATCATCTCTTGGGCGGGGGTGGGGGCGTCTTGTTTGGTTGACCACAGTGGTCAAGGGCAGGTGGGGTCTCTCTGTTCTATGGCATCTTCAGACTCCCTCTGCAAGGTCTCCCTCCCTTCCCTTCCCCTTCCGGGCCCGGAAGGCCAGAGACTGTGCTGGACCATGCGGACGAAGGTGCCTGCCCTCGTGGGGCAGGGTGAGGATGGGGACAGCTTCATCGATGTGGCCGCATCACGAGCGGCACGTGGGTGGGTAGCCCTGGAAGCTGAGAGCACAAGACTAGGTCAGAGCGGATGCAGCCGGGCAGTGTCTGGACGCTCATGGCCCAGAGGTCAGATCCTGGCTCCCTCCAGCTGGCTGTAGGTGGTGGGGCTGGCACTTCCTCCACGGAGAACCTCGGTCTCCTTTTCTGTGAAGTGGGGTGAGGTGGTCTGGGATAAGGCGATGTGCAAGAAGCAGTGGGAACGTAGCCGACACACCCTAAATTTAAGACCCCCCCCCCCCAACTGCATCGGAGTGGCAAATGTCTGTGCCCTCAAGACAGACGCTGCTCTTCCTGTGCCCGAATTCCTTCCCTGGGGTCTGAGCAGGCGCTGAGAAAAATCAACCAGAGGAAACTTCTGTGCAGAGCCCCGTCCCCTGGCCGTGCCCTGAGTACCGCTATTTTTACATTCTCTCACTTTTGTGTATTGTTTCCTGACTCTGCAAACACAATCCTTCACAGGCTGGGGCGGCGGGGGCGGGGGGCGGAGGGGGGACTCCCTCACCAGCCCCAGAAACGATTGTTTGGGGAGAAGGAAAAAAAAAGGCTGCTCTGAGGAAAAAACAAAACCTCTTGAAAGTCATTGTCTTCAGATGTCAAGTGTCAGCCCCTTGGAGAGGAGACCACATTCCACCCATTGTCCTGCCACAGACGGGCACAGGGACCCCAGGACGTCCCGCCGCCCCGCCCTGCATCCTGGGGCCCCCGAGTGACTTGGTTTGCTTTGTCTGGGACATTCCGGCGGGAAATACCACCCAAAACGGAGCCTGTTCCCAGCCGTCACCGTCCTGGTCACTTGAGGCTTTTCCTCGCAGCTGACCCCCCCCAACAGGCCCCTGATGGGCTGGTGCTGACAATAAGGGCTGACACCCGTTTTGTGTTTTCTAGCGCATTTCATCTCAGCTCATCAAGGTGGGCACCGTGTGTGTGTGTGTGTGTGTGTGTGTGTGTGTGAGAGAGAGAGAGAGAGAGAGAGAGAGAGAGAGAGAGACAGCTTAGCAGGGTATAATTCACGGACCGTCTGATTTACCCACGTTTAGTGTGCAATACAGTGGCTTTTAATATATTCACAGAGGTGTGCAGCCATCACCACCATCTAATTTAAGGACATTTTTAGCAACCCCCCCAAAGAAATTCCACACCCATCAGCAGTTAGTCATTGTGTTTGTATCCCCATTTCGCAGGGAGAGAAACTGAGATGACAGAGGCTGTCCAGGGTCACAAGGCCAGTAAATGATGGAGCCTGGCTCTAGAGACATTTCCTTCACTGTGATGTAATGCAGTGGTTCTTAACTGGGAGACATTTCGTCCCCCAGGGGAAATTGGGCAATATTTGGGGGCATTTCTTGTCACAACTGAGGGCAGGGTTTGTTACGCTGTTTAGCGGGCAGAGGCCAGGAATGCAGAACATCCCACCCTACACAGGACGCCCCCACAACAATGAATTACCTGTTCAGATTTCAGCTGAATGAAATCTGGGGATGACAAGCCCCTCCAGAATCCTGCTCCGATGAGCCCAGCCTTCAGGAAAAAACACCGAGGGGCCCGAAGGAGGGGGAGAAGTTGGGGTGAGGATAGGAAGGATCTCAGACCACGTTACAGGTCTAGGGGCCAAGAACAAAGGGAGAGAAATTCCCAACAGTGTAGAAAGGACTTAGCAGGAATGAGATCTGTGTTCCATTAGTGATGCCTGCCCTGGGTGAGGGTGTGGGAACAGTGGGCTCTCAGTGGCCAGGTCTGCATCGAGGACTGGGATCTCATAGGCAAGTGCCCCTAGGCCCAGGTAGGAAGGTGAGTATAAGCAGCACGGCGGGTAGGGGAAAAGAGCAGCGCTGGCCCTGGGTGAAGGTGGGAGCTGCGGTGCTCCTGCAGCCGGCTGTGGCCCTCTGGGCATTTGAGACCTGTGGTCAGCTTTTCCAGAAGAAGCTAGGAACTGGGATTTTAATGGGAAATCTGGTATTGAGACCTAGGCCTGAATGTTCTCAAAGCCCACTGCTGGTCAGACGAAACATGCCTGGGGGTCACCAGTTTGAGAGTGAGTTTTAGCTTGATAGCATGCAGGAGGCTCTGCGGGAATCATTGTTGAAAGAACGGCAGGTTGTCGGTGAGTTCAGGGAAGAGTGCAAGCCGGGCCCCAGCCCCGGGATGGGGTGGGGCCTGTGTGGGGAAAAGTGTTGCCTTTCCTCTGTCCCTCCCATCCCCCTATTATTGCATCAGCCTGTTCACAACAGGTTGTAGCAACTTGGGTTTTGCTTCAACTGCAACTTCCTCCATGCTCAGGGATGGAGTGGTGCTGGGTGAGAACTGGACACCTTTTTTCAGGGCCTAGAAACTAGGTTGGGGGTAGGGCGAGTCTTTTCTAGATGATTTATGATTCCTCAAATAAACACAGATGATTTACCACGTGGTAGGCCCAATCCTGGGCTTTGGGGGTCCAGCGCTACCAGGTCAGACAAACATGATTGCCTTCCTGGAGCTGACAGTCTGGCACGGTAGCTGAACAATAGGCTGATAAACGGACGCGCGTACCATCCACAGCGACTATGGAGAACACAGGTCAGGAGCAGGGACTGATAGTTTAGTTAGGATGGTCTTGGAAGGACCGAATGTGCCTCGGGGCCTTTGCACTGACAGTTCCCTCTACCTCGAATGCCTTTCCATCAGATAGCTGCAAAGCTGCTACCTCACCTCAGTCCCCGAGTATCTATCTCCTCAAATGCCATCTCATCAGAAAGGCTTTCCCTGACCATGTCTGTGAAATAGCTCCCCTACCCCATCCCTCTGTGTTTCCTGATCCGGCTTTATTTTTACTCCTAGCACTCATCCCTCACTGCCATCGCATTTTAAAATGCGTGTGTAACTGGTCTTGCCGCTGCTCCACGAGGACAGAGATCGGGCTGATTCACTCAGTCACTGACATGTCATTGGCTGCTGGCACAGGGTCTGCCCGGTATATAGCAGCTGTGTCGTAAGTGTTGAGTAAATGGGTGACTGCAGGAATGAGCGAACACGCCCATAGCAGGGTCCTGTCCTGTGTGTCTCCAGGGCACACAGGGCCCCGGTAGTGCTGGTTCGCATGGAGAAGACTTGGTGATGGCTTTCTCCGCCGAGAATATAATCATCCCCAGGGTCCTGCTTCCTTTTGTGGCCCCCGGCCACTTCTTCCAGGTTCTTCCAGGAAGTCTTTGTAGTTGACAGAGTTTTTACCTGCATCATCTCGCTTAAACCTCAACTGCCTGTTTTTTTAGGCACGGACACAGAGTCAGAGAAGTAGGGTGACTCACTGAGGTCACGTGGTTGGCAGTTGACAGGGCAGGATGGCGAGGTGTGCCACTAGTGACGGGGATGTGGCAGCCCACTACAGTTTATAAAGCCTTTCTCTTTCTCGAAACTCCAGGAGACTTGGAAGCAGGCAGGCAATCACGGAACTGTTTTTATGGAAAACACAACTATCATAAGTGAAAATAATGTAGAACAAGTGTAAAAGTCCCTGGTGGATCGGAGGAGCTCTATAAATGGGGTTGATCCAATTCCAGAAGTTTCCTTAGGAAACACAGTGGGTTCGTATCTATCCACACCAGGGCTTGGGTTCCCAGAAGATACCCTGTAAACTCAAGGTGGGGCTGTGGAGAATATTCTAGCTGATGCTTGACTGAGCACTTCCTGTGTACCAGGCACCACTCGAAGTGCTTGTTACCCGTGTTCGCTTCTGTAATCCTTAGTGTAATCCTCTGGACTCGTTCTTTCCCCATTTCATGGAGGAGGGAACTGAGGCAGAGAGAGGGTAAGTAATTTGCTCAAGGTTGCACAGCCTGCCAGTGGCAGAGCTGAGATTTGAGCCCGCTGACCCAAGCACATTGTTTGCGCTTACATTGTATTTCGTTTTAGGTTCACCGGAGCCTATGATGTCAGTGGTTTTGTTATTCCTATTCGAATCACAGATGAGGCACAGAGAGGCGGAGCCCCTGGTGTAGGTCACACAGTAGCAGGTGGTGAAGGCAGGACCTGAATCAGGCGGCGGGTTCCAGCCCCTGAGCCTCAGCCACTTCATATACCGCTTCCCTGAGAGATGCAGGGTCCTTCCCGCATTTGAGGAGGGAGAGCAAAGAGCAGAGAGGGCTTGGGGGGGGGGGGCGAGGGGGATC
>NW_024424675.1:35808847-35842673 GCF_017311325.1 Ursus maritimus | reverse complement strand
TCAGCCCCCCACCCCCTGCAAGATGTTGCCACTCATCACAGTATTTCCATGTTTTAGCAGCCAGGAAGGCTGTCCTGGTGCGGACCGGGAATGTCAGTCTGGCCTGGAGGGGCCTCTGTTAACCAGTCACCGTGCCCTCCTTCTTCAAAGGCTTCCCTCCTGCAGACAGGGCCGTTCCAGGTGTTTCCTCCCACCCCTCAGCAAGGCCCTAGACCCTCTTTGTTCTGGAGGCTGCATGGTGGCCCCCTAGCCAGACTCGCCACTGCCAGCCCCTGCAGTCCTGTGCCTGGTGGCTTCATCCGGCCAGCAGAGCTGCAGGGCCCACCGAAGTGCCAGGCAATGAACACCCCCTCCCCCCAGCCCTCCAGGCAGGACTGGTGTATAAATGCCCCAGCTCCCTTGCTGCCTCCCTGCCCCAGGGTCACTCAGAGACACGTGTTCTGCACTGGCTCTCAGGGGGTCTCGAGGGCTGGAGCTCCTGTCGCCCACCCTGGCCACTTGCTTGCTCTCATGCCCTATAGTAGCTGCCCTCCCCGCCCGGGCCCGCTTCTCCCCTCCCCTGCCTGTGTTTGCCGGAGCACCTCCCAGATCGACTGCTTGCACTCAAATCCTTATCCTGGCCGGCGTCTGCTTCTCGGGGCCCAGCCTCAGGACTCCCATCATGGCCCGTCTGCTAGAATATGCCCGCCGTCCACGCCCGCGGTGTTGTCTGCACAGCTCCGAGTAGAGCTGGTTGGTGTTGACGTTTGTAGACGTGTACATCAAGATTTATTCCTTGGACGACATGGTTTTCTTTTTGCATTTGGAGCCAATACTCGGATTTTTTAAGGTCTCCAGTGTTTTGTTTTTTAAAGATTTTATTTATTTATTTGAGAGAGGGAGACAGCGTGAGAGAGGGAGAGAGAGTGTGAACATGAGCAGGGGGGAAGGGCAGAGGGAGGAGAAGCAGACTCCCCACTGAGCAGGGAGCCCCATGCGGGGCTCGATCCCAGGACCCCGGCATCATGACCCAAGCCAAAGGCAGCCACTTAACCCATTGAGCTACTCAGGCATGCCAGGGTCTCCAGTGTTTCTGGTGGTCGGAAAATCCAGGCCTAGAGGCCAGGGGGAAAGGGCCTACTCTTGTTTAATACGGAATTAAAAGTGCCTACCCCTTCCGTGGTCATTTATCGAGTACTTATTGGGCATCTCCTGTGTGCCTGGTGACGAGCTGGATCCTGGGGGCTCTCAGTGTGGGGGTGGAGGGAGACACACAGGTTGACACATGGTGTTTATTTAATCCTTATGTGAGCACGTTGCAAGGCGAGGCCTTGTTACCCAGGCACAGAGCCTGGCCGGCTGACTGTAGGGCCTCC
The DNA here is from genome assembly GCF_017311325.1 of Ursus maritimus. Lineage (NCBI taxonomy): Eukaryota > Metazoa > Chordata > Mammalia > Carnivora > Ursidae > Ursus > Ursus maritimus. Next base: position 35,841,318 of record NW_024424675.1, on the reverse strand, counting down.
ATGTGCAGATTTATGCCCTGGTTTCCTTTTCCCTAAAATGGGGATGCTCACAGCACACCTTGTAGGATTGTTCCCAAGGTCAAACAAGCTGGTCATCATCAGGCACCTGCGAACCCACTTTTACTCCTCTGTGCCAGGCAACGATCTAGGCTTAGGAGTGGATGCTGTGTGAATAAGCCTCTGCTTTCCTGGTGTAGACATGGCAGGCAGTAAATGAGTGATAAGCAAGGAAATAGATATGTGTAGGTGGAGGTAAGTGCCGTAGGGCAGGAAGAGATGGGTGAGATAGAGCGATCGGAGGGCAAGAGTGAGCTGAGCTTCTGCTGCAAATGGGGTGGTAGGAGAAGGCCTCTTAGAAGTGACGTTTGGTTCTAGATGGGAATGAATTCAGTGAGGAAGGGGCCCTGCGGATATCTGGAGACAGTCTTCCAGACAAAGGGCAAGTGCAAAGGCCCTGGGGTGGGATGGTGCCCTGTATGTTCATGGAACAGTATGGAGGCCTCAACTGTAGCTTATTTCTAGTGCTTACAAGAAGATATTAGTCTGTTAAAGCTATGGTACGATGCAACATTATTTGTGCTGCTTTATATAGTGACATGAATTTTATATACATATGCAGAATTCATCATGTGCTATGGGGGACGTGACATAAAGGAATAAGTGTGAAGTTGTAAAAGGAATGTTATTTTCTCTCAGTCCTGTCTGGTATATCTGTGAGTGAATGTGTAACCTTCCCTGACTATGACGTCTCTAATCTGAAAATTTGGGTATTTTGGGAAAGTTGTTCTGGGCAGTGGCTTTCTGCTCCTGGCACAGGCCCCACAAAAAGGGGCGAGGATGGCGTGTAGGAGGTGTCACTCTCAGCCTGGGTGGTGGTGGGGGCTCGAGTGGGGGGATGGTCTCTCCCCCCTGGCTGTGGAAGTGCCAGGCCAGCTCGTCGGGGGCAGGCGGAGATGGGCACCTTCCTGGGGGGCCTTGTGGCTTCCAGAGTCAACACACAGAAGGAGGGGTGTGCAGCTCAGAGGCTCACAGCAGAAGGAAAGCCTTCTCCTCTCCTGTTTGTCTGGCTCCTGCTCTCCGCCGGCGGGCACTGCCCTATTTGCACGGGGACACACGCCCTTCGGGAGGAGAATGCAGACTAGCCTCCTCGACGCTGAAGAAATGATAATTTGGGTGGGCAGGAGGGCCTGGTTTGTGTAGCCAACTCTTCTGCCCAAAATAAAAGAGAGAAAGAAAGAAAGAAAGAAAGAAAGAAAGAAAGAAAGAAAGAAAGAAGGAAAATACATTTATGTTAGAGAATGACTTGTGATTAGAAAGTGGCATGCTCATTTTGGAAATGTGGAAAAAAACAGAAATGAAGAAAGAAGAAAATTAAAATCACTTCTAATTCCATTCTCAGAATTAGGTTCCCTGGCTAGCGATAAAACCCCAGTAAGGGTTTTAATGAGATGGAAGTTTTCTTTCTTACTGAATTACAGGCAGTCCGGGGCAGATACACTGGCTCTTCTGTCCTTAGGGACATAGGCTTCTCTGTCACTGCTCCATCTTCTTCAGTATGGTTTCCACTTCATGGTACAAGGTGGCTGCTTGACCTCCAGGCATCACATTGGTTATCCAATCGGTAGGAAGGAGGAATAGCAGAAAAGAATCCTTGCCTGTTCTTCCCATCCCCAAGGATACCTCCAAGATGTTGTGCCGGGTATGTGCACTTACAGTCCCTAGCCCAAACTTAGTCACACGGCCATACCTAGCTGTAAAGGAAGCTGGGAAATAGTCTTTATTCTAAAATCTTGGATTCTATTTAAAGGCGAGACCAGATATTGGGGGACAGCTACTAATGTTGGCCATATTCTCACACAGTTCAGGTTCTTTCCTTCCACACTTCTTTTTTCTGCGCTCATGTGGAGATGATTTATTTAACAAAAAATGAGATTATATTTTCTGTATTCTGTAACTTGTATTTTTCCCCCCACCGTCAGGGAACCATCAATAGCCTTTGTCCATACCATTAAATGGACTTCTGAAAAACCATTTCTAGCATGATCGTCCTTTGTGGAGATGGACAATTTATTTAACTGAACCCCAAGGGATAGAATTATAAATCAGATACTGAAGTTAAATCTCGATGTCACGTGTGAGATTTATTTTTTGCCATGGCATAAATGCCCGGAACTTGAATGGATAGAGCATAGAATTTGGGCATTCGAAGGAGTCAGTGGGCCTTTGAGGGGTCTCCCCAAACTCTGGCCTCTGTGGGGCTGCTGGGAGCAGGCCACGCAGCCCCCACTCTGCTGGTTTTACTGTTTCATTGTTACTGCTTGGACTCGAGGGCCCTGCTTTTCTGTGACATGCTGCTTCCCTGGACACCCGGCCACCCAGACCGTGGTGGGGGATGGGTCCCCCCTTTCCTCTGTCCTTGCTGTAGTCCGGGGCTGCCCCGCCCCCCCACCGCCCCTCACTCCTGGCTGGTCCCCTGGCCCTCTCCGATTTCACCATATGTCTGGTGAGGTCACCCTGGCCACGGCAGGGATGTCCTTGGGGGGCAGCCGAGCCCCCCTTCCCCCAGTGATCAGGTTGCTGGCATCAGTCTCAGAGAGCCACTTGGAGGCCTCTTTCTATCCTTTTTATCTCCAGGGAGAGATTGATCCTCCCCAGGCTGTGGCTGCAGGTTCCAGACAGATGGCAGCTCCCCAGAGGCACCCCGAAGGGCAGCTGCTACCTGTTTTATGCTCGTGTGGTTTGTTGTCTGTAGTTCCTCACCGAGGATACATGTGTGTTGGGGGGGTAGGCTGGGGACTCATCACCGGACCAGACTGCCTGGGTTCGAGGCCCAGCTCTGCCACTTGCTAGCTAGGTGGCTTCGGGTAAGCTCTTTACTGTGCTGGGCCTCCGTTCCCTCCTCTGTAAAATGGGCACAGCAGTAATAGTACCTACCTGCTATTGTTGTCTGAGGATTAAAACACTTTGCGCAGCACTGGGCACATAATAGCGCCGAAGATGTGAGGGATGGTACAAATAACCAAGAGCGAATGTTTTATTATTGCTATTATTATTACTGTTACTATTCTAGTACTCCCAATTCTGTACTGGTTACTTCTGGAGCCTCTTCTGGGCCCCCTGCCTCGGTTTCTCTCCCTCTCCCACCTGTCCTCCACACCTTTGTTAAGCACCTGCTGTGGGCTGAGGACATGGCAGTGAACGAAACCGCCTTCTGCCCCGAGACAGCTCGCGCTCTACGGGGGAGACGCTGCCAGACAGGGCGGTACATACGTAACTCCGTCGATCAGGCCACTGCCGACAGTGACCAATTCAGGGGAGGGTGACAGGGTTCAGATGGCTGTGGGGAGCGTGGCGAGACTGTCCTTTCCCTGGGCCTAAGAGGAGACCTCTCTGAGCAAGCGTCTCCCCTGCTGGTCGAACGTCTGGGAAGAAAGCTCCCTGGCACAGAGCAGCCACCGCAGGGGGCTGGGGGGGACAGGCCCACTGCGTTCACGGGACAAGAGGGGACTAGCTCCCTGCAGCTGAGTGAGAGGGGCGGGAGGAGCCCTCATCCCGCAGCGTCTTGTCTTTCTGGGTTTTAGTAGGAGCCTCTTCTAAGGCAGGGCTTACTCTTCCTTGGCACTACTGACGCTTGGGGACCAGACACATCTCTTTGGGGCCCGTCATGGTCACTGTAGGATGTCTAACGGCATCCGTGACCTCTGCCCAGTAGCACTCACATCCCTAGTGACAACCCCAGGTGCCTGCAGACATTGTCATCTCTTCTGAAGGGCACAGTCACTTCTGAGTTGGGAACCGCTGCTGCAAGGCAAAGATGGGGCAGGTGTGAGCCGCACATCGGGAGACCTGGTTCCGATCCGTGTTTTATCCCTAACTTTTTGTTTGACCTCGGATTAGTGCCTCTCATGCTCCCTGGTTTCCTCCGTGCAGTAGGAGTTCTCTGGAGACGGCAAACACACAGCCCTGCTAGCCCCGCCATTGCCATAGCTGTGGCAGACGTCACTGATCGATCCTGCTGTGTCTGGGAGCCCTGGAGACACTTGGGCCCAAGGAGCAGCCTGTCTGGTCCTCTCTGAGCAGCAAGCAGGAGTCAGACAGTCCTGGGCTCGGGTTTGGCTCTGTTGATTTCTGGCTAGTTGACTTCTATTAGGTTACTTAGCCTCTGGGCCTCAGTTTTTCTCATCTGTAGAGTGGGACCAATATACCTACCCTGAAAGCTGATTGTGGGGTTCGAAATCAACTAATGATGGGACCGTGTGGGTCTCAGCACAAGTCTGGTACGTGAAAGAATGAGAGCACTTGGGTATTGTTCTGGGTGTGGAGTCGTGGGGACTCTCGTCCACTGCTGGTTGGAGTGTATGTGGGTACGGTCACGTCAGAGAGCTGTTTGGTATTCACTTGTCAAGTTGAACATGTTTCTCACCTCGGGCCAACAATCTCACACCTGCGTACACATCTGGAGGGACTGGCACGCTCGTACCGCAGGAGACCCAGGTGAACTTGGGGGATCTGGAGCACCTGGGCCCCGTGGACCTACTACTCGTAGCTTTGTGTATTCGAAGGACATTTGAAACGACCTACACTTCTGCCCCATGCGAGTGGGTACTACACGTCTAAGTCCTCAGCAACAAAGTGAACAACGCTGGGGGGGCAGGTGCACAGGTGGCTCACCTGTTTCTGCCGTGATTCTTTTCTTCCTGTTCCGCACTGAGGTTTGAGATTCACACGGTACGTGGGGATACAATACACACTGATGAGGCTTTGCATATGCATTGGCCTGTAACCGCCGCGCAGATCAAGTAATAGAACATTTCCAGCACCTCCCAGGGCTCCCTGGTGCCCCTTCCCAGTCTGCACCTCCCCCAGATTTGATGAATTTCTTTTAGAAAATGGTCTGAAGCAAATTTGGGGTAATGCTAAGATTTGCCAAAGCTGAGTTTGTGGGTGTTGGTTGGCTTTTTCTCTGTCCTTTTCTAAATCCTTCACGTATTCCAGCATCATCGTCATTAAAAGCAGAGGGGGGCTTGGGCAGGTGTGGGGGCAGGGAGCCCGGCGGCATGGACACCACACGGACAGAGATGTCGGGGCCAGAGCAGAGTCTCAGGCAGCCCTGGGACTCCTGAGAATGGCCTCGTCTCTAAGTGAGGCTCCCGAGACAGACCTGCTTTTGGCCGAGTGTTCCAGAGCTGTCAAGGCTTGGGCCAGGAGTTGCCCCCGAGGGTCCCTCTAACCACCCCGCCCGCATGGAGGGCATTGGCACCGGCTAGAAAAGCCAGTTGTGCCTTGGGCAGCGCAAGGGGCTGGGCCCAGAGCCCCTGCCTATCCATTCTTTCTGGGTCACGAGCTGCCCATTGTCCCCATCACGCAGGCCCGGCCCGTTTGCGGCTCCTCTGTGGGTGGCCCGAGAGGCCTCTCATTGTCCCAGCACAATAGGGGTAGCTTTGCTTGCTCCAAGAAACCAGGACAGGAAGCCCCAATCTAGGCCAGCACTCCCAGCTTCCTGCTGTCCCCAGCAGTGCTGGGCCAGCAGGCCTTTGTCTCCCTCCAGTCTCAGGAGGCTGGAGGCCGGCCTTCCCAGCAGCACCACTGCCTACTGAAGCATCTTCTAGGAGCTCCTGTCCCCCGGCCCTGGCCCTTTAAAAGGAAAGGTCAGCAGGCTTCCAGTAGGCTCCTGCTGTGTGTCGGGCACATCCCATCCCTTCCTTTGATTGTTGAGTGCTTGCTGTGTCCCAGGAATACCGCTGGGAGCAAGACAGGCAAGCCCCCTGCCCTCATGGAGCTTTTATTCACTTTATCCTATTACATTCTGAAAGGTAGGGTGGTGTTGCTATGATCCCCCTATTTGGGAAGAGTAAAGCGAGGCTCAGAGAGGTTAATGCATTTTCCTGAGTTTACACAGCAGGAAAAGGAGGATATCTGGTTTAAACACAAACTGTCAGTTTCCAAACCTGGCCTTTATCGTTGGATTGGGGTAAAGGTTTCGTTCCAGCCATGCTCCCTTCTTATCTTGGCCTTTCCCTTAGGAGCTGATGTAGATTGCCTAACCTCACTCTTTGCATCTGTCGAATGGATTTTTAATGCAAGATGGGAAGGTGGGGAGTGTATGAAGACAAGGAGGGCTTCCTGGAGGAGGTGACATTTGAGCTAAGTCCTGATGGATGTTAAGGAGCTGGCCCATGGCAGAGCCAGGGAGAATATCCTGCTAGTAAGAGCAGCATGTGCCAAGGTCCTAGAGGCAGGAATGTTTCCTGGCAGGTGGAAGAAATAGAATGATGGTGGGGCTGAAGATTATTGAGGTGTGGAGTGATGGAGTGCTGGAAAGTGCTGAGAGATTGGCTAGGACAAGATCATGGGGGCCTTATGGGCTGTGGAAGGATTTGTTTGTTTGTTTCTTTAAGTGTAGTCGGAAGCCATGGAGAATTTTAAGCTGTGGATTGACAGGATCTGATTTACATATTTAATAGGATTCTTCTGGTAGCGTGTGGAGAGAGGACTTTGGGGGGCAATGAGGGGGAGCAGGGAGGAGTGATTGCATTAGTCTAGAGGTGCCTTGGACTGGGGCAGGGATGGCCATGGAGGTGGAGAGAAGAGGTTGGATTTTTTTTTTTTAAGATCTATTTATTTATTTGAGAGAGAGACAGAGAGGGTGCACACGCAAGCAGGCGGAAGGGCAGAGGGAGAGTGAGAGTCTTCAAGCAGACTCCCCACTGAGCACAGAGCCTGACGTGGGGCTCGATCCCACGACTCATGAGATCATGAGCTGAGTGGAAACCAAGGGTTGGATGACCAGCCCACTGAGCCACCCTGGTGCCCCCAAGGTTGGATTTTTAATACCTGTTGAAGGTAAAGCTGATAGAATTTTCTAATGGATAGAAGTGGGGTGCCAGAGAGAGGGGTGGCAGGTGACTGGGACGACTGAGGGGTTTCTGCTGGAGCCCCCGGCAGGCAGCGGTGCTGTCAGTCGGGCTGGGAAGAGCTTGGGTGGTTTGGGTTGGGAGGGAGGATCGGGAACTAGGTTTCGGATGCCCCTTGGCATCCGGGTGGAATATATGGAGTCTTCAGGGGAGAAGTCCAGGCTGGGGACATAAAAATGGGCTGAGGGGACTGGTGGATATGCTGTGCCTGGCTCTGTGTCCTTACTTTCCTCCCCGTGACCCACGACACGAGGCACCAGTGCATCAGCCCCTTGGAGACCTGAGCCTGCGGTGGCTGGCGCCCTGCGACAGCCACTGACATCCACTGGGTGATGGAAAAGGATCTGACAGCCGTCTGTGGAAGGCCAGCCTCCTCTTGGCCTGCCTGCCCTTGCTTTCCTCCGTCCTGGGCTGTCCCCTCTGTGTCCCCGCCACTTGGAGATCTCTCCAGACAAGCATGGGCACACGCGACACATTCTTCATTAACCTGCAGCCGGCTCTGCAGCGGGGACCCCGCGCAGATCCCCTTTGCTATAATCAGCTGTGGCAGGGAGGGCAGCCGACGGGCCACCACACCTCCTTATGGCCCTGTGGCCGTGACAGGACCATGAAGTCGTTTTCACAGGGGATGTCCTATAGCTGATGCCAGGTCAGCCTGGGTCCGAGTCCTCCAGTGGGGGCAGACCAGGCAGAGTTTGCCGTGTGGGACCGGCCTCAGTCTCCCTTGGGTGCGTCTCCCCACCCCCCACGTTCTTATCAGTAGTCTTTCCACCACCTGCTCTGTCCCACCCACATGAGGGCCAGGCCACCGTCCTTTGTCATTTCTCATCAGCATGACTGCACCCCTCCATTCTGGTGTCCCCCTCCCGTCACGCTCAACCCTAAAATCCTGTTCTTCACAAAAATGACCAGTATTTTAAAACTGGGAGACTTTGCTAAAAAAAACAAAAATAAAAACAAACCAAAAAACCACTTTATTTCTGGCTTCTGTTGAAAAAAAATTCCAGAACACCTGGTGGTACTGGGCCCGCCACCTTCCCACCTGACCACACTTGGAAGGGAGAAGCGGCCACCCCCCCCACCTTTGATGGAACGTGCTTACCAGCTCCTCGCAGTCCCCAGCACCCCCCCTTCATTGGCGTCTGTCACCTCACAGAGGACAGAGATGATTTCTCCGTTCTGAGCCCCTGAAAAAAGTGGCAGGACAACTGCGGTCCGTCCATACAGCAGGATCCTGGGCAGCTGTAAAAAAGAATGAGGATGCTCCCAGTGGAGGATAGGAAGGGTCTCTAAACAGGATTAAGTGGGAAAAGCAGGTGCTGCCTGTCCTGGGTATGCTGCTATTTTTTTTGGTGTGTAAAAAAGGGGAAAAATAAGAATACGCGTGTGTGTGTATGTGTATAAGTCTATCAATTCCCATGCGTCATTTTTGCATGAAGATTCTCTGGAAGGGTACCCAAGACACCAGGAGCTGTGGTTTCCCTGGGGGGTGGGGAGGGACTAGATGCCCTAGGGCCCAGGGTGTAGGAGAGAAGCTTCTCGTATTTTTGACTCTTTATATTTTTGACTTTTGAACCATGTGAATGTGTTATTATTAAGAAGTTAAGTTTTTGAAAAAGGAAAAAAAAAAAGAAGGGAAATGAATTATAGCCTGAGAGAGACCCATGGGCGAGGAAGCAGATGGGGGTGCGTCTCCCAGAAGGCAAGGCTTTGCCGTGTTCCCTGCACAGGGCCTGGGCCAGGAGATGCTCAGTCAACATTTGTTGACCGAAGGGGGTGAGGGATATTCCAGTGTGTTTCATGCAGAAGCCGGGTAGGTTTTTCCTTTCCCCGGGAGATCGGGGACCTGGATGCTCACGTCTCCCTGCTTCTCTTCCCCTAGGCATTCCTGCATCGCATCCGGCAGAACGTGGCGGACTCAGTGGAGAAGGGCCTCACGGAGGAGAACGTCAAGGTGCGGACCGCTGAGCCAGCCCCTTTGCACACTGTGCTGCTGCTGGAGGAGCGAGGCTCAGAGGGCAGAGTGGGAGGCGCGCCCACCCTGCGGGCAGCTGGCTTTGCCTTCCTACAGCTTGCTCCTGCAGCCTCTGGGGGCTCCGTGCTTGGCGGATGTCAGGAGGACTCAGCCAGCTCGAGACTTTGTCTCCTTGCTCACCATGGCCATCCTGTCTTCCAGACTTCTCTGTGCCAGGGCCCCCTGGCATGGAGCCAGCGGAAAATCCCTTCCCAAGCGCTCCTGGGAGCCTGGCACCTCCAGCTGCCCTCTTGGCAGCCCTGGCCTGTGCCCCTGCACTGGGCATTGAGTGTCGAGGCAGGGCGGTTGAGTAATTGGGTCCGGCCTTCATCTTGGCTGTGGCTCTGGGGAGTTTCGGGAGGACGTCAATAGGCCCTCTGTGTGCATAGCGGGGGCCCCTGCACTCCCCGGGCCTGGCTTTCTAGCGTGACCTCACTCTCTGGGAAGCCGCCTTTAGTTCTCGGGGCTCCGCGGTCCTGGTCCAGAGGGAGAGCGGGGGCAGGGTGGGGTGGGCGTCAGAGGTGACTGGCACGTACTGCACACGAAGGACTTGGTCCAACAGGACGTTCCCCCCACATGTCTCGGTTAGTCTGGACAGGGACCTTACAGTGGATAATTCTGAGTCCAGATTTTTGATAAGAAAGCTAAGGCTTTAGATGTAAAGAGACCTGCTCGGGTCTCGCTGCCTGGCTGGTTCCTGATAGCGCTGGGATTTAAGTACTTTAGGCATGCACGTATTCTTCCGTTCAGCAAATATTTTCTGAGGACCTGCTGTTTATTTGTTACGTGTATTTCTCACAATTTATTTCTTTTTTGCAATTTAACAGTTATTAGAATTTTAAATTATAATTTATTACGGTTTTTTTAGAAACTTTTTGAATAAGCTATGACTCAGTAAAGAGTGCATCCTAAGTGTTAAAACGTGATGCAGTTTCACATGTGAACACACCTGCGAACAGGACCACAGTGAAGACGGGGCATTTCCCGCCCCCATAGGCTCCTCTGTGTTCCCCTCCCCATAAATGTCCACTCCCCAAAGGTAAACCACTGATCAGTTTTGCCTGTTTGTGAACTTTATGAAAAGTGAGCCCTTTCACGTCTAGTGCCTTTTGCCCACTGGTATGTGTGTGAGATTTGCCCACGTCGTTATGTGTGGCTATGATTCAGTCTCTTCAGTTGCTAGGTCATGATCCATAGTTCGAACGTCCTGTAAATTACCATCCATTCTCCTGCCGACAGATATTTGAGTTATTTCCAGTTCCGGGCTTTTAGGACCATTCTTACATATGCCATTTGGTGGACACAGGCTCTCGTTTCTTTTGGGAGACAGATATTTATTTTGAAATTTTGCCGCCGTCCCTTGGAGGAAGTATGGCACTAGGCTCTATCCTACCTGTCTTTAACATAAGCCGATTCAACCATGTGAACTGGAAAGGATGAGAGAGAGAAGCGTAACCAGAGAACACACGTGATTCTTCCAGCCACCTGCCTGATGAGTGTCCCCCAGGGCGAGGCGGAGGAGCAAGACACTCCCTGGCCCTCTCAAAGCGCAGCCACTGAGGAATGGTCTCCACCCCTCTGCCTTCCCTGCCCACCCTCAGGCCATCTCCCTCTGCAGACTTTCTGGTGCATTCCAAACGTCAGTGGGGTTGGTCTTCGTTCCTTGAGGTCTTCGACTCAGATGTCACCTTCTCAGAGTGACTGTCCCTGGCCCTCTGCCCCACCCTGGGACTCCCTTCCTGTTTTACTTTTGTCTTTAGTGCTTCTGACCCCCTGGAATATTCTGTTCTTGTTCTTTGTTGTCTGTTCCCTTCCATTCCAATGTCACCTCCGTGGAGGCATGTACTTGTCTGTTCCCTGCTGTATCCCCCAGGGTCTCTAACAGTGCCTGGCATACAGCAGGCGCTCAGTCAGTATTTGCTGAACAAATGAATGAGGAAGAAAACCTAGAGGGAACCAGAAACCAGGAGTAACACCGTTACCCCTGCTGCGAGCCCCAGTGAGATGGCTGGGGGGAGGGACTCCTCACTGGATTCATTGTGCTGTGTTTTAGTTTTTGAACCCTGGGGGTACCTTCTTCAAAATTAAATTAAAAAAATGCACCTCTTTTTTAAAAAAGAAGGAATAAAGAATTTATGCCGTTCAAAAGGACCTTAAGTAAGTACGTGAAATTCTTCCTAGTTCCTTTTCCCAGAAGTCCCTGCAGTCACCAGCTTGACTCTTCATTCAGATAGTCTCTGCTTTTGCCAGTCTAGAGAGGAATGGCCTTTTTAAAAAAAATTTAAATTTAAATTTATTTTTTTAAAGATTTTATTTATTTGAGGTTGGGGGTGGGGACTGAGCGGGGGCAGAGCGAGAGGGAGAAGCAGACTCTGCACTGAGCAGAGAACCCGATGCTGGGCTCGATCCCACAATCCTGAGATTATGACTTGAGCCGAAGACAGATACTTAACCAACGCCACCCAGGCTCCCCCCACATCCCCCCCCCTTTTTTCTTTTTCATCAACAAAAATGGGCCCATGCTGGAATCTTGCTCGGCACCATGATTGTCCCCCCACTTGCTAATGTATATTCAGAATCATTCCAGGATCCCGTATCCACATATACAGAGCTACAGATTCTTTCTATAGGCCGCATAGTATTTCCGCATGTAGAGTTTATTCAGTTATAACCACTCCAGTTTATTTAACTATTTGACGAGTCCCCCTTTGGACATTTGCCTTTTCCCCCAGTTTTTTGCTTTTGCCAATAAGGCTGTAGCATGTCCTTGTCTATCCACCAGGCTCTTCACCTTGGAATTATTAACACTTTGGGCTGGATGATTCTTTGCTGGGGGGCTGTCCGTGTATTGTAGGGTGTTTCACAGCATCCGTAGCCTCTACCTAGCAGATGCCGGTAGCATCCTTCCCCACCGTTTGTGATGACCACAGATGTCCCTAGACACTGGCAGACGTTCCCTGGGGGACACAGTTGTCCCTGTTTGGAGACCACTGATTGACAGGCTAAATTCTAAAATGGAGAATTGGTGGGTCAGATTATGCATTTCAAACTTTGTAGATTCACATGGGGAAAAAGGCACTCATGTTATATATTGTTTGTGCATGCTAACGCAAGGATATTTTGGACATCCTTCCCTACTGTATTTTCTTCTGCCACATAATTTTAATAGGTGCGTGGAAGTACCCCCATCGTTTTAAAAATCAGCCTTATGATTGGACACACTGGTTGTCTGGCCACGATGAAAACCGTGATGAATGTCTTAATATAAAATTCTCTGCATGCTGCGTGTGAACCTCAGTTTCGCTGCTTACTGGACTGTGTGACCTTGAGAATGTTAATTCACTTTGGGTCCCTGCTCTTTGTCTATAAATGAGGAATGACAGTAGTCTCTACCTCATGGGGTTACAGTGAGCATTAGGGCCATCAATGCACGTAAAGTTCTTAGCACAGGATTGGGCATTAATCCTGCATCATAAACGTTGGCCGTATTTTGTTTTAGCATTATTTTTATTAATGGGGTAAACTGACTCCAGTGTATCAGAGTGCCTGTTGCGTTACAGCCTCATCCGCACTGGGGGTTTTGGTTTTGTTTGTTTGTTTGTGTTTTGCTTGCTTTTGCTCTCCCTCTGTGCCCTGATTGATGTGATCCTTTGGCCTCCCTTTTCCTCGCAGGTGCTGTTCTCGAACATCGAAGACATCTTGGAAGTTCATAAGGATTTCTTGGCTGCCTTGGAGTACTGTTTACATCCCGAGCCTCAGTCTCAGCACGAACTTGGCAATGTTTTTTTAAAATTTGTGAGTACCATGGCCCAGCCTCTGTCGGAGCCTGCGGCTTTGGGGAAGTGGGCTTCTTCCCCAGCTTCCTCAGCAGGCCTGTGTGGGAGATGGAGCGGCAGGTGGCAGGCAGGCCCAGCCTCTGCTCCCGGGAGCAACGGGAAGCAGTTCAGGCCCAGCAGACTAGTGGTATTCTGAGCGGGCTCTCCCTCCCCTCAGTGCCACGTAGAGTGTGGCTCCCTTTCCCTCGGGGCTCCTTGCTGAATGCCTGTGTCCTGGGGTTCCCATGACCTCCTGGTTTGGCAGGGCCCTTCTGCCGCAGAGTGACCGACAGGGGTAGTCAGTGCCAAGAGGGAGGCCTTGGGTCAGACAGACCTGGGTGTGAGTCCCCGCTCAGCCAGCCTCTGGCCCATGAGGGTGTCTTAGGGTCCCACTTCACCTGCTGGTCCGAGAGGCTGATGCTCTTCCTAATAGCCTCTGTCTTCCTGCAGGATTGCCAAGTGGCTTGGAATAGTGAGGGGATGGCTGGAGGAAGGAGGGGGTGGGCACCCGAAAACCCAAGCACTAACTACCGAGTTGATCGCAAACTTTGTGCCGGGCACTGTTTGCAGTGCTTTACATATTATCATTCATTAAAACTTCACAACAGCCGGGGCGCCTGGGTAGCGCAGTCGTTAAAGCGTTTGCCTTCGGCTCAGGGCGTGATCCCGGCATTCCGGGATCGAGTCCCACATCAGGTTCCTCCGCTGGGAGCCTGCTTCTTCCTCTCCCACTCCCTCTGCTGTGTTCCCTCTCTCGCTGGCTGTCTGTCACATAAAAAAATAAAAAATCTTTAAAAAAAAAAAAAAAAACCAACTTCACAACAGCCTTCAACAGTGTGTACTGTTACCGTTCTCACTTTGGAAATAGGGGAACTGAGACCCAGAGAGGGTAAGTCCTAATGCAAGCTTTCACAGCCCGAGAGCGTTGGAGCCTGGATTTGGAGCCACTGTAATCTGGCCCCAGGGCTTATGTTTTTCACCATCTTATATGATAAGTCTCCTGAAATACATGGTAAACATCTACTGTGTGCCAGGCCCTGTACTTGGCTCTGAGGATGCTGCCCTGAATAAGACGGGCTCGTGCATGCTGCCCTGAGGCTCAGAGGCTGGAGAAATGGAGGAGGCCATTTCAGATGGTGACGCGGGCTGTGAAGAATATAAAATACAGATGTGGCAAGCAGTGACTCTGCTCGAGGTTGTTTGAAGTTGGGAAGTCAGGGACAGGGTTGCTAGACTGGGCCAAAAAGAGCACCCAGGATATCTGAGTAAATGTGGTAAATGACAGATTAATTTTTTAGCATAAATATGTCTCATACACTATTTGGGACGTACTTATACTAAGAAATGCTTTGTTGTTCATCTGAAATTTTGAACTCAACACAGTGTCTTGTGTTTTATCTGGCAACGCTGGTCAGGGCAGGCCTCTGGAACGTGGTGAAATGGAATGATCTTGGGGAGGGACATTCCAGAGGGAGAGATTAGCAAGGACAGAGGCCCCAGACTTGGGAACAGGCATGTCCCCAGGAGGAAGGCAGGCACCTGGTGTGGCCGGAGCAGAGTGAGTGACGGAGGGAATGCAGGGATGCCATGGGGGCAGATCCCACAGGGATCTTATTCTAAGATTTTTAGCAGGGAGCTCATGTGGTCCACACATCCCGAGCTGTGTGAATAGGCGGATGAAAAGTTGGGGAAACCCTTGCAAAAGCGAGACCTGGATCTCTTGCTCGCCTCCGTGCTGGGGGAGATGTCTACATGGCCAGCTCCTTCCCTTCTCTGTCTCAGTCTTTTTGGGTGTGAAGTGAGTGGTTTGGAGCAGATGGTCTCCGTGGAGTATGTGTCACTCCCTGGGTAACTGTGGACAGCAGCCATCACCTCTGACAATCCTTGAGGCCTCCCCGGGGGCTCGACCCTCTTCCCCAGCTGTCCCTAGCTGGCACCTGTCCACTTCTCCTCCTTCACAGCCCAAACCCACAGCCACACGTTCTCCACCCGCCACATCTGTGTGTGCACAACTGCTTGTCCGTTTCTTCTTGGCACAACAATCAAAGCCCCATGTGGGGCCCCTAGGAGGAAATTGAACACTTGGGCTCTTAGCTGTCTAAAGCAGCATTTGCATATCTGCAGGGTCTCAGGCCTGAGACACAGCTGGGATTGGGCTCAATGAAAGGACAAGGGGGATCATGGAGCTGGGCATGGTTTTGAGGAGGGGGTGTTGCCATTTGCTAAATTTAACTACTCCAAGCCTCAAGCCTTTGGTCGCCTGCCCTTTCCACAGGCTGAAGGAGAGGAGGACACTTCAGTGTGTATCCGAGAACGGGCTCAGGGAATGAGGAATGACAGACCTGCAGCGATCTTACCACTCGCTCCCCACTCCTGCAGCCGTGGCAGACATTGCTAATCAATCACAGCATTCTGCCTCTGGGCTCCCCGGGGGAGCTCCAGAACTCTTCTCACCAGTGTTCCAGCCAGTGCTACTCATCAACTGAGGTTGGCATGTGAGAATACACAGATCTGCCTCTGCTTTCTGGCCCAACCTTTTCATCGTACAGATGGAGATAGACAGGGAGACCCTGTCACCTCACCAGGCTTGGGTCCAATTTTTATTTTCTTCTCCTTTTCAGAAGGACTGTCTTCATTGCAAGTGACAAAACCACCAATTCAAATAGGTTTAAACAAACAAACAAACAGAAAAGACTTTATGGCTCATACAAATGAATATTCTAGTGAGTGGGCTTTAGGCATAGCTGGATCCAGGGCCCCATACAGTGTTTTCAGGACTTGGTCTGTATCTTTGGGCTCTAGTTTCCTCTGTGTTGGCTTCATTCTTGAGGTGTGAGGGGTGGGTGTATGCTTCACATGGCCCTCAGGAGTTTCAGGCTGACATTCTGCCAGTTCAGCAGTGACAGTGCAAAGGGAGCTTCTCTTCACAGTAATTCCAACATGAGTCTTTGAGGGCTGTCCTTGGCCCCGCTGGGGTCACATGGCCCCTGCTGCCAGGACAGAGAGCTCTCTGATTGGTTTGGCCTGGGTCGTGTGCTCACTTGTGGTGCCTGGGAGTGGAGCGGGGTCAGTGGGCTCAGAGTGGAGGAGCTGGTTCCCAGGGGAAACATTGGGGGCCATGACTGGAACAAGGGGGAACGGCTGCTGGGTGGGTAAAGCAAGACATGGTCCAGCAAAGAGCTGAGGCTGTAGTTGGGGTAGACCAGGGTCATCTGGAAGAAGCGCGGGGCTGGTGTGAGGCCTGTTGGGCCCCTCTCAGTTCCTCCTCCGGCTTTCTTGCTTTCATTCACGATGCCTGCTTGCTGCCGGGGACTCCAGTCCCCACTGGGACTACGGCAGTGACCCCAGCAGCTGCAAAGCCCGCCCCCATGGAGCTCACATTTGGGGGGGGGTTGAGGGAGGCAGATAGTGCACAGCTGAGGAGTGAGACGTACTGGGAGTCAGGGCCTACCGTATTTTCCAGATTCTTCCTTGGTGGCCTGTTCTAAACCTGTGAACCCGCTCAGCTCCCTTCCTCCCCACTCTGCCCGCCTCTTTGTCCGCCATCAGAACCTACCCACCCACTGCCCCACCCTGTCATAGGCCAGCTCACCGTGGGATAAGGAATTTGCTGAAGTCCTAATAGTAGTCGTAATAGCAGCCCCGGTAACAGCAGCAACAATACCAGCTAATATTTAGTGAGCCCTTGCCACACACCATTTTCAGCGGTTACAATGTATTCACCCGATAATCCTCACAACCACCTCCTGGTGGAGAGGCCGCTGTTGTCTGTACTTCACGGACAAGAGTGCAGGGCTCTGAAACCTGACGTGCCTTGCCCAAGGCCACAGAGCTGGCGGCCTGGGGAGCCAGACTCTGAACCTGGCTGGAGAACTTGCACTTGGACTTACAAGGTTGGTGCTGATAGGGCCATGGAGGCTCTGGTGGCTTATCTCTGAACAGGACTGATGGCAGGGTCTGTGGGTCCCTGGGAAAGTTCAGGCTCTTCTGGCTGCCCCCCCCCCCCCCCCCGAGCTCCTTACACGTGGTGGGACCTCCTGCTGTCATTCCTGTGCCTGCATTCGGAGCCCAGCCTCCGCTGTAGGACCCTGCAGACCCTCTCTGCAGCAGCAGGCTCCGGGCAGGCCACTTCCTGTCACTTTCATCAAGCGAGGCCCTTTCTCTCTTCTCTGCAGCCCACGTCACCGTGGTCTGCAACAGGGGCCTGGCTCCACGTGCGTCTTGCAGCCCCCCCCATTGTTTTATCCTTGCTTGGGTGAACCCCTGCAGTCCAGACTTCTGACATGTCTCCAGTGGCCTCGATGGGCCCCGGGGCTCACTGGAGACAGTAGAAATGGCAAGAGGTCTGCTTGGGCAGTGTGGGGGATGCTGGGGTCCCCCCTCCCCATCCTCGTGTGTCTGCAGACACTGGGTGAGGGAGATGGTCGTTGGTGACTCGGGGCGTGTTTCTGTGTGCCCGCTGACACTGGCGGCAGGGTCTGGAGCACGTGGCTTCTGTTCTGGGATGTTTCAGATCCTTCAGCCACTCCTGGGAGTACCCGTCGGGGTTGTTCGTCCCGGGTAATCGCGACATTGTTTGTTTTGGTGTTTTTCTCTATTGATTCCTGTTTGTTGGTTGTGTGTGTAGCCAATACTTTCAGAGGATTTTGAAATATTCTGTAGAGTCCCCTGTGTCCCAGGCACTGTCCTCCTCATTCTGCATGGATTATTTAACTCACCAGCCGCTCAAGTCGTGGGGGGCTCTCATTATGTCTGTGTGTGGATGGGCGAACCGAGGCAGACAGAGGTGAAGCAGCTTGTCCAAGGTCACCTGCTACTCCGGGAGCACAGGGCTGGCCTTCCGACCCAGGTGGTCTGGGTCTAGAGTCACTCTGAGCTTTTCATCATTACCTGCAGTCCCCCTCCGAGCTTCGTGGGTGGATTTGTGGCTCGCGATCTGTCCCCTTTGGCCTTCTCCTCCCATCCCCATCTTTTGCCATGACCTGGAAATGCACACCAGCGAGGGGTTTCCGAGAGGTCGAGTCCTGGCGCTGCCGCTTCACCAGGCGTGAGCCCTCGGGCCCGTGACTTGTCCTCGGTTCCCCCCATGTGCCACTGGGGCAGAGAGAGTCATTACCTGTCAGGTTGTTGTGAGGAGTGGGTGAGTGGACCCGCATTCCATGAGAGCAGCGTGTGGCAGGGGCTAGGTGCTCAGTGCACACTCAGTGTTGGCCAGCGGCTCTGGCAGTGCGCCCTTCGCTGTTGAGGACATCTGCGTAGGTCGTGGACCCACAGCCCCCAGAGCTGAGCCGTGGCGGGCTGGGACAGCTGATTGATTCTGAAACCCACTCTCCCTCCTCTTCGGTTTTCTCTTTCCTGCAGCCACCCGTCGGCAGGATGCCTGGGGCTTTGTTTAGAACCAAGATGAGATGCTTGCTTTGCAGACCCACCTCTTCCTTCCTTAGCTTCTTGGGGTCCCCTGCCCAACCCCCAGCCCAAGGTCAAGGCCCTTCAGCCCTTCCTGTCTAGTGGTCTTATCCAGGACATCCTTGTTTAGGGTTCGGCAGGTTGGGAGGTGGTGTTCTGTGAGCCTTTTGGAGCGGAGAATGTTCAGTGCAGAGCTTCCTCTAGTCCCGGAAGCCCTGACTGATGGTTAGAGACCTGGTGACCCACAGGTGACCTCTAGATTGGAAAGAGTCCAGCTTTGGGCTTAGGGGCATTTGGAGGTCAACAGAGCTATCCCCATGCCTCAAGACTGCCACGGCTGTGTGGAGGCGACCAGGGATCTACTTTACCCCCCAGATTCCTGAGCCTTCTCTAGATTCTTCAGGTTCATATATACAGGGCATTGCACATAGTAGGTGTTTAACTCTAGCTAGTTAGCAAGTGTTCATTGAGGGCCGACTGTGTGCCAGACATTATGCCACAATCAGGGAATAAATACCTCAGTAAACAAGACGAATGTGGTCACTGCCTTTAGGGAGCTGACCGCTACGTGGGAATAGACAGATAAACAAATGATCTGAATCATTCCAGATTACACCTGGCTGGCTACTTTAGCTAGCGTCGTCCAGGTGTTGCTTGAGGAGGTGGGATCTAAGTTGGGGAGTAGCCAGGCTTGGGGGAAGAATGTTCTGGGTAGAGGGTATGGCAAGTGCAAAGGCCCTGAGGTAGGAATAGGCTGGCAAATTCAAGGAGTGGCTAGAAGGCCAGGGAGATGAGGTCAGAGAAAGGCAGGGTCACATTATCTGGCCCTTGAAATTTATCATCAAGTGTTGGATTTCATTCGTAGTGTAGTTGAATACCACTGGGGGGGTTTTCAGCAGGGGTGTGACAGTCTAACTTGCGCTTTAATGCTAAGGATGGACATTTATTGAACACTTACTATATGCTGAAGCCTTATGTTTTAACTCATTTAATCCCTCTAACAACCCTATGAATTAAGGAGTATTAAAAACTCCACCTTCCCGATGAGGAGACAGAGGCACACAGAGGCCAGGGAACTTGCCCGAGTTCCAACTTGGAAATGTGGAGCCAGAATCGCAAGCCCAGGCTGCTGGCTTTGAATCCGCGCACTTGACCCTGGGCCGTGCTGCTTCCCGAAAGGTTACTTGGGCTGCTGGGCACAGACTTGGTGCAGGCGTGGAGGCTGCGAGGCTCACAGTGAGCGGGCACCACCCACCTGAGGTGTCCCTCCTGCTGTGTGGTCGCTCAGGGTCTGGGGTTCCTCCCAGGCTGGCCCAGCCATCGGCACATCTCAGAGCGTCTGCTTTCCTGCCATGGACTCTCTCCCACAGGCTCTGTCCTTGTCTTGCAGAAGGACAAGTTCTGCGTGTACGAGGAATACTGCAGCAACCACGAGAAGGCCCTGCGGTTGCTTGTGGAACTCAACAAGATCCCTACTGTGCGCGCCTTCCTTTTGGTAAGTTTCCTTGTCACCCTCCCTTCTGCTCTGCTTCAGGCCTGCGGATCTTTGGGCACAAGAGAGCTTCGCGCTGACCCGTGTTGCCTGGGTCAGCCGGGCATAACAGCTGGGGTAATGCTGAGATCACCAAATATTTTCTAGAGAGGGCCAGATTTTTGCCTTTTTGCATCACGCAGTCTCTGTCACAGCACTCAGTTTTGCCGTTGTAGCATGAAAGCAGCCGTAAATAATATATAAAGGAGTGAGCATGGCTGTGTTCCAGTAAAGCCTTATTTACAAAACAGGCGGAGGGCTGGATCTGGCCCCAGGGCCACGTTTGCCAATTCCTGATCCAAAGTAACGATCCTGATAAGAGTGGCGGCAATGGTAGTAATGATTGTATTGTTAGGATTATTTAACTGTAAGTGAAAGAAAATCCAGTTAAAATTGGCTTATGCCAAAAAAATTTTTTTAGGGGTTCATTTTCTGGGAAGTTTAAGACCCAAGAGGGCTTCAGGCAGAGCAGAATCTAGGTGTTCAAATATGTCATAGGAATGTGTTTCTCGGTTCTGCTTTTCTCTGCCTTGGCTCCATTCCCAGGGAGGCTTCCCCACGTGGTGCCAACATGGCCTCCAGCAGCTCTACGCTTACAGCTTTCATAGCAGAGCAGCTGTAGGGTACAAGAGCTCCTCTTCCTCAGCAGTTAACAGCAAAAGTCCTGGGTCTTAAGCCCATTGGCTCAGCTTGGCTCAAGACCTTATCCCTGAACCAGTTGCTATAGGGGGAGGGTTTGGTTGTTGCTCTGATTGGTCACTGCTGGAGCTGGGGGGCGGAGTCAGCTCCACCCATACCACAGGCCCTAAGGGTGGGGTGGAGTCCTGAAGGACTGTTGGTTTGCCCTTGTGCAAGTAAGTTGGGAAGAGACATTGGTCAGGCCAGACCCCAGACATCCCTTCTTCTCTACCATTGCAGAGAGCTTCACTTGTGTAGAAAGGTTCTCATTTGTGATTTCCTTGGAGTTTTACCAGCCACTGTCTGTTGTGTGTGAGTTAGGATATACGTTCCTCTGCTCTGCAGACATCCCAAATAACAGTGGTTTAAATAGGACGTTTATTTGTCTGTCATGGTAACAGTGTGGATGTAGTAGACAGCCTGAGGCCGCGATGGGGGCCCTAGTGTCGGGCCAATGCCCTGGGCCATGCGCTCATCCACGTGGTCCAAGTTGACCTCTCACTACTTCCACATTCCGGGTAGTGGGGTACAGGAAGGGTGGGAAGGAGGGCCTGCCCTTCTCCTTTTAAGGGCACCGCAGGAAGTTGCACACATCTCTTCTACTCACATCCAGGACCTCGCCACGTGGCTATACCCAGCTGCAGGGGAGGCTGGGGCGTGCAGCTGTGTGCCCAGATGAAAATTCTCTTGCCGTGGAAGACTACAGTAGGGGTCACACAAAGCCCTTGCCAGCAGGTGATTTTGATGACTCTAAAATCTGAAGTGACTTCCCAAGAGTCCGTGAAGAGCGATTGAGCTTCTCATGGGTTCGAATCCTGATCCCTCACTTCTAAATTCCCAGCTCATTCAGTCAAAGACCAACACCCCTGCCCCCAAGGACGGTTTTATTTTCCAACAGCACATAGAGAAAAAGCACACAAAAGTAGAACAGCTAACCGGGCACAAGGAGTGTTAACCATGTGCCCAGAGGGCTAAACTACACAGTAAAATTCTGACCCGTGCTTCCCCCTGCTGCACAGTCTCCAGCAAAGTATTTCCAGAATTTTGACTCAAACTGTGTGTTTCCTTCACTAGTGTGTTCGGGTTGCTTGGTCTATTTCTTGGGAGCGTCTGAAGAAGGGCAGATGGGTTTCAAGTGTCTTAGTGTTCAGGACTGATGCTGTTGGCTGCCCTTACCGGCGTCCTTGCCTTGCCAGTTGTGTACTTACATTCATTAAAGAGTTAAGCCAAAAGCAAAGATAAAGTCACGTAGCAGCAGACCACACTGCCCCGTTTCTGTGATTGACCTGCTGACTTGAGTCCCGTAGTCCCTGCTGCCCAGGCTCTAGGCTCCTGGAGGTGTCCCCGTGGGCTCAGCTGGGTCTTGGGAAGCAGGAGATGCCAGGATGGTGTTAGCAGGGGTGTGGGAAGGGAAGGGCCCCACTTTCTCTTTCCTTCCTTCCTCTCTCTCCTGCAGTCTTCCTGGTGGGCCAGGCTGCCGTTTGCCTAGCAGCAGCTGAGCGGGGTTGGATTGGGCAGGGGAGGACACGGGGTGGGGGGTGCAAGCCCATGCATCATCTCCCCCCCCTCCCTGCTGGTGTCTCCCAGCTTTTGGCCACCTCCAGAAGAGCTGTCTCGAGTCTACCATGGGCTGTTAAGGCATTGGGAACAGACAAGATCTGGCTTTCCAGTCATGATGTGTATGTGCTCACTGAGAGGATGGGGACTTCATCATTCTGAGACTCAGTTTTCTTATCTGTAAAATGGGGGTAATTTATTCATTTATTCATTCATTCTAAGTCTTGGGGTACAACAGTGACCAAGGCAAGAAAAGCCCTTGGTCTCATGGAATAGCCATTCTAGTAGGAGAAACTTACATGCTATGTCATGTGGTGTTAAGTCCTCTGGAGGAAATACAGTAAGTTAAGGATGACAGGATGTTTGCAGGGAGTTAGGGTGGGGGCTGCTATTTTAGATTGGTCTGTGGGAAAACCGTGTCTTAGGTGATGTTTAAGCAGAGACTTTGGTAAAATAAGAGAGAGAGCCACGAGTATCCGGGAGGAAAGCATTCCAGGTAGAGGAATTGTACGTCCCAAGGCCCTAAGGTAGGAGAGTGGTTGATGAACACCGAGAAGGCCAGGGTAGCTGGAATGGAGAGTCTGAGAGGAAATGTGGGAGGAAGTAAGATCAGAAGAGTCTAGAGGCCAGATAATAGAAGGAGCATTTAGAGAGTGGAAGGGATCTGAGATTCTTAAAAAGCTCTTTTTATTGCAGGATATAGCGACACATACTCAATGCACTCGTAGTGGAACACCTCACCCGGATCAATTCTGTGGAGGAGGAGAATTTAAAGAGATAATTTTCAAAAGTTCTTCCCATCGTGCCCTGAGTGTCATCTTGCTAGAATAGTGAATGGCAGCTCTGTGTGTGTTTGCTTTTTTGTTTTTCCTTAAACGAAAATAATGTGAAACAAGAATTTGGAGTGTTTGGGGAGAAGTGCGGTTGGCAGCTTTGACAGTTATGTGAAAACCCCTTGATCCTGGACAAAGAGCCAGGCCCTTCTCCTGCCAGGTCCTGGGGGCTTCTGGAAAGCACTCCCCTACCCCTGGGCTCCCCTCTCTCTGCCCGGAGCTGACATCACCAGGGCAGCTTGTGGCGAGCCCTGGCTCGGAGGACAAAGGCCTGAGTGTGAGCAGTGTGGGGCCTGGCCTCTCCCAGCTGCCACAGCTCAGATCACCCATCTGTGCCCCGGGGGCGGGGGGGGGGGACGTGTGGGCGGGAGCCGTGCGGCTCCTGCCAGAGCAGGGACCTGGGCTCCCCTGGATTCTGCTTCTCCAAGGAGAGGGCCCACTGAGCTGAGAGGCGGCCGCTCTGAGGCTCGGACCCGTCCTTACTTCTGTGTCCCATTTCCCATCTGTAAGAGGGAGATAACGTCCCTGCTTATCCCGGGCCGTGAGGATGAACTTTACTTATAGGCGGAGTGCAAGGTGCAGGGCCTGGCACGTGGTGAGCACAGGGCGAATGTTCTCTGGGCTCGTTTTCACTTGAGTATAAGCAGGGAACTTGTCTGCTTTGTCGGGCAGGTTCCCCAGTGCTTGGAACCGTGCCCAGCCCATAGTACACACACAATATATATTTGTGGAATGACTGAGTGAGTGAGTGAGTGATAGGATGAGAATCCTTTCCCCCAGGAGTTCCTGTGTCATTTGCAGTCTGCTCGCGCAGTGTCGGGGAGGAAGGCAGGGACCGTGGTCGCTTGTCCCTTAGTGTGTCCCTTCCTTCCTTCCCGCATGCATGTCAGCACGCATGCGTGTAGTGGGCACATAGTGAGCCCCGGGACAGGACGGTGAGGGGTTACGGTGGGGGACTCAGTTCACTTTCCGAATCCTGTTACCCTCCCTCTGCAGAGGTAACCAACCCCGTTAGAATTTGGTTTATTTTTCTTCCATGCCCGTCTTTGTATTTTACCACAGACGTGTTCTCCACGGACAATGCCTGGTTTTGTTGTGTGTGGTTTTAAAAGCTTTGTTTGAATGGGTTCATAGCATCCACATCCTTTGGTTTGTGAGGTCCGTCCGTGTTGCTCTGCGCAGTGCCCGGTCCCCTGCGTCCCCCGCCGTGGAGTGTGGCAATGATCAGTCGATGGGCGTATGTTTCCGTCCTTTCTTTGGTGGCTGTTGGGGTTGCTTTCCATTTTGTGCTGTTGTAAACAAGGCAGTTGGGACTGTCCCTGTTCCCGTGTCCTGGCGCGTATCTGTGCAAGTTCCTGTAGCTCTTACAGACCAGGAGTTAGCAAGCTTTTTTGTGAAAGGCCAGATAGTGAACACCTCAGGTGTTGTGACCGCGTGCTGTCTGTCACACCCGCTCTGCTCCGCCACAGCAGCTTGGAAGCAGGCACGTGCAGGTACGGAAGCAAAGCACGTGGCTGTGTTCTAGTGAGACCCTGCTGACCGCAACAGGGAGCGGGCAGGATTTGGCCCCGGGGGGGACAGGTTGGCAGGCCCCGATCTGGGCTTTGTGCCGGGTGACAGGTACGCCTATTTCCGCCTCCCCTGGGTGTTGCCGAATTGCTTCCGAAGTCTGCAGCTGTGTTTTGAGAGCGCTTCCCCTGCTCGTTTGAAGGCGGCCACGTCCCCTTGCCGTCCCCGGCGAGTTTTAACGAAGGTCTTCTGTCCCTTGCAGAGCTGCATGCTCCTGGGAGGCCGGAAGACCACGGACATCCCTCTGGAGGGCTACCTGCTGTCTCCCATCCAGAGGATCTGCAAGTACCCCCTGCTCCTCAAGGTGAGGCGCTCGCCCAGCTCCTGCCCTGCGCGCGAAGCAGCAGAAAGCCCGGCGCCAACTGGCTCGCTCAAAAGTAAAACGTGGCCGTTGGGGTCGCCGAGACGCGCAGGGACCACGCTGGCTTTGGGCCGGGCCGGGTGCTACCAGGACCCTGCCTCGCTGTGTTCAGTTCTGCTTTACGTTCCTCGGGCCGCGCGCCGCCTCGCGTTCGAGGGCGGCGGGAAAGCGCGGGCCTCTCTCGTAGTAGCTCTGACAGAAGGCCTGAAAGCCACTCAGGCTCTGGCCATCTGGGACCAGAAGAATGTGATGTCCTGAACGGTTTGGGCCCGAGGCGTGTGGTTTAATTCGAACCAATTACATGAAGCCTTTGCTTGTGCCATTTAGCCTTTTTCTCGCCCGCGCTTAGACGTGCCTTTTACCCCAATGGCGAGGAGCGGGGCAGTGCGGCTCTGATGGGCTGAGACGTGGTCCAGTGCGGCGAGCCGGGCAGTGTTACGTTCTGGTGGGCTGCTATCAGGATCAGGTCATTCCTGCCTGACCCAGTCACACTGAGCCATGAGCTCTGATTGGTGCAGACTTCGGTCATGGGCTCCACCGCCAGCCAATCACGTGACCCCACAGGCCGCAAGCCCGTGGCTGGGGATGTAGGACCTCCTCGTCACAGTGCTGGCTATTTGTGGAAGAGGCTGGGGGCTGCTGAGTGGGCCAAGCACAAACAGCCACACACCTGCCTACTTCACCTCTGACTGAGTCTCGGGAGGGCAGACCAGGGGAAGATTTGCTGCTTGCGTGGCGACCCAAGGAGTCTTCATTCCCAGCTTCAGAGTCGGCTTCTGGGCCGATCCCCAGCTGGGTGCATGGCTCTGCCACCATCCGTTGCTCTCCGCCCCGGGTCTTCGGTGCTTGGAAATGGCAGCTATTGGCCCGAGCCTCCCCTGGCTCCATCCTGAAGGCCTTGCATCTGACAGCTGTTCCTTGGGGTCCCTGCTGGTGGATTGATTTGGCTGGTGGTGCCTCATTCATGCACCTGTCACTGGGGCCACATGCATCCTTGCTCCATGAACCGGAAGGCAGAGGGGAGGGGAAGATTACTAGGGCACTCTTGAACTTGACTTTCTGCTGGACAAGGTGGGTGACCCTTGAGTCTGCGAGCTGGACCAGACCCCCTCTGGGGCCATCAGCTCTGCCCGTGAACACAGGCCTTGAACATGTGCAGCCACGGTTGGTGGGACGAAGTTCTCTCTGCGCCTCCTCTGGCCTGCTGCTGTTTGTCTGTCCCCGGGATCTCAAAAGGACCGTTTGTGGTGGTTCTTGGAGCTGCTTTGACCCCCAAACTCGTGTTTGAAATGCTGTGTGTAGCTAGCTTTTCACCTTGGTGCCGGAGAAGCTCCGGGTAGAACTGGCAAATTGGCAGCCCGTGGATTGAATTGGACCTACAGATGTGCTTCGTTCGAGCTACTCGGTGTGTTTTCCCAAACTTGAATCGGTTGCCGGCGTTTAAGAGGCAGTACCCTGTAGCGGTTTAGGGCAGGGGCTGGCAAAACGGGCCTGTGAGCCAGATTTAGCCCGGGGCCTGTTTTTGTACAACGAATGAGCTAAGAATGATGTTTACATTTTTTAAAGCCTTGTTTAAAAAAAAAAACAACCCTAAAAACAAACAAAGGAGAATATGTGACAGAGACCGGATGTAGCCAACAAAGCCTAAAATATTTACTATTTGGCCGTTTACAGAAAAAGTCTGTTGACCCCTGGATTAGCACCGGGCTTTGTCGCCAGAGGCTGCTTGAGTATGAATTCTAGCTCTGCCGTTTACTAGCTGCCTGACCTTGGGCAGGTCACTTCCCTGTGCCTCAGTTACTCATCTGTGGTACAGGGTTTGTATTAATACAGACAGGGTTGTTAGATGATTGAACATTTATTCACTTAATTCTGAGAACAACTTGATGAGGGAGGCACTGTGATTAGCCCCATTGGAGAGACCGAGGCACAGAGGAAGTGGCCTAGTCACAGCCACATATTAGGTTAAATAGTAGGAACCATGATTTGAGCCCGTTCGAGAGGCCCGCCCTCTAACCACTAGGCTACGCCGCCGGGTAAGCACTTTGGGGAGTCAAGCTGTCAAAGTCCTTGGGTTTTGGGGATGCTGACCTTCTCAGTTCCGTAGGTGGGCGTCTGGGAAGGTCAGCGGCCTTGTGTTTTGTGGCTCAGTGGCTGCTGTGTTCTTTCTTTCCTGGGTTTTCAAACCTGGAACATCTGACCCTTTGGAAGAAATGCCAGCTCTAGCCCCACAGCCCAACCAAGGCTCCCTAGGTGTTAACCCTTTGGTTTCTGGATCTTGGAAAAGTCTGGGGTCTCAGCAGGTGCTTGGAGTGGTAGTTTCCATAACGTATTTTAACAACCAGCAGAACTGGACCTGTGTGTGTGTGTGTGTGTACTCAAAGCTCACAACGGAAGACCCAGGCATTTCTGAGGGGCCACAGTTCGGTCTGGCGGGATCCATGGGCTCTGGATTTCCAGGAGAACAGACAGAGAGGAACAGAACTGGCTGGCAACCAGTGGGAGAATAACTACCCACAGGAAACGATGATGAAGCCAGGCTGTGGGTTTGCTCTCCTGACCAAATGGCTGTTTACTCGCCCCGTTTCCTCGGTCTCCAGCTGTGTTTATCGGGAGCTCAGATAGCACCGGGGGACCGGCCAGCAGGGCCTTAGATTCCTGTGGGGACGTGCCATGCTCCCCGCCTGATGGACTCGCTCAGTGTCCTGGCCTTTGGCACCCACAGCTGGAACATTTGCATCAGGACACAGCTGGGACTGAGGGCAACGCTTCATGCTCCTCCTGAGTTCCTCCTTCCTGTCACATTTTCCAGAGGATTCTAAAGGACGATACCATGAGCCCCGGCCCCTGCAACTCTGACGCCCTCGCAGATGTCCCCGTGGCCCTCTGAGCCCCCTTGTTTGAGCTGAACTCCGAATCCAGGAGGTGAACAGGGTCAGGGAGCCTGGGTGGGAAGAGGGAAGAGGCGAGAATGAAGGCCTCATTGGGAATGACCCCAAAAAGCTGAACTTGAACATTGCCTAAGAATAGCCGGAACATTCTATCTCAGCCGTCGGCCCAGGCTCAGGATAGACAGTTGGCATTTTTAGCCTTTGTTGAGTTTTCCATCGACGTTTCCAGGGAAATGATTCAGGCTTGGGGTCGTGCCCCTGGTGCTCAAGTGACAGGTGCCCGAGGGGAGGCTGACTGTCCCTGGCCCTTTGGGTTGTTTCCTGGTGATGCACAGATCTCATGGGGCCACTCACTGTGCCCCAGCTGCTGGTGTGGCCCCGGACCTGCAGTGGCGCATGGGATAGCCCCTGCCCCTCAAGCTCCAGGCGGACTGGGCCCCACGAGGGCCTGGTATGTCATGGAAACGGGTTGGAGCAGGTGAGGGGCAAACTGGACAGGCACATCTGTCCAGAGGGGGCAGCTGCCACCCCAGGCCCCCTGTTCTCCTTTGCTTCCTAAGCCCTTGGTGCCTTCCTTGTAGTCTCCTTCGCTGGCTCGACACCTTCTTGGCCCCTAAGCGTCGGTGGGCCCAGGGCTTGGTCCTTTCCTCTCTCTAGACTTGCTCAGGAGTGGCCTCATCCACCTTATGGCCTTTTAAAAATATGTATATATTCAAAAGTTGTGCGATCTTCATCATAATAATTTTAGGACATTTTCATCACCGTCGAGAGAAACTCCAGACCCATCAGCAATCCCTGGGCTTTTCCCTCCTGGCCCAGCCCCTGGCCGCCACTCATCCACTTCCTGTCTCTGGGGGTTTGCCTGCTCAGAACCTTCCATATAGATGGGATCATATGATATGTACCCTTTTGTGTCTGGCTTCTTTCATTTAGCACAGTGTTTTCCAGGCTCGTCCACGGGGCAGCGCAGATTCGAGCGTCATTCCTTTTTATGGATGAATAGTATTCCGTTGTATGGAGCCCCATTTTGTTTATCCATTCATTCCTTGAGGAGTGTTTGGGCTCTTTCCACTTTCCGGCTGTTTTGAATAGCGCTGCTCTGAACACCCGCACGCCACCTCCTTGTGGCGCCCCCGTGGCTTGAAGCCCCGTCTCTGTGTCCAATGTGCAGCCTGGACCTGTCTCCCAGGCTCCGGGCTTGTTCTCCTGCCCACTCAGCTTCCCCACTTGGAGGTCAGACAGGCATCTCCTACCTAACATGTCCAAAACAAATGCTCGGCTCTCCTCTTTCCCCAGACTGGGCTCCCCTCCCCGCCACCCGCTTGTCCCCATTTCTATAAATGGCCAAACCCGAGCTGTCTTTGGCTCACTGTCCATCTAGTCTGTTAGGAGGTCCTGTTGGCTCTGCCTTCGGAATCTATCCTGAGTCCAGCCCTTCTAGCTCCTTCACTCCACCTTGCTCCCGGGCCCCTGCTACAGTCTCCCCCTGGGTCTTCCTGACTCTGCCCTTGTCCTCCACAATCTCTTCTCAATTCAGCAGCTGAGCCTAAGCCAGTTCATGTCATTTCCTCACTCAAAACCACCCAGCAGCTGTCACTCAGATCGAAATCCGGATTCCCCATCCCTGTTACCCATAATGGGTTACACAGTTCAGTTATGTTTCTTTCTGACCTCCTTGCTTCTTCTCCCACCCCCCTGGCTCTGCTTTGGCCACACGTGTCTCCCTGCCGTTCTCTGAGCACAACAAACACATTCCTGCCCCAGGGCCTTTGCACTTGCTCTTTCTTCTGGGACATCATTACTGTAGATATCCTGAGGCTCATGCTCTAATACTGTCAGGCCTCTGTGAGCCTTGCCTGACCTCCCAGCTGTAGCAGAAGTACCTCTGCCATTCTCTGTCCCCTTGCCCTGTTTTTATTTTTCTTCACAGGCCCTTTCCCTAACTCACATTCTGTTCTATAACTCGTGGTATACGGATTGATCTTCTGAATCCTCATTAAGCTGTCAGCTACTGGCCAGGGCAAAGGTTTGGGCCTGTTCTGTTTGTTGCTATCCCCCAGTGTCCAGAATGGTGCCTGGCACATAGTAGGGACCCCTCCTCCCCCAGTTACTCACTGAATGACTATGGAAATGCCACCCTAGTGTTGCCAACCATTTCTAAATCCAGAAATTGGGACTTTTATGTGCAAGCGCCTGATTTCCAAATGTCATCTTGGTTCAAAACTTGTCTAACATGCTGGGGCCAAATAGGGCGTGTCCTGGGTGCCGTCTGCTGGGGACAGCTGCTCTAGCGGGCTTGTGGCAGGGATGCTTTTTGCAGAATGGCTGCTCAGGGTACAGCCTTGGGGCCCCGCACGGGCTCTGGTGTGTCTTGCACCTCCCACATCTGTCTGCGGGTGATGCAGCTGTCGCCCACGCTCAGCGCGAAGACCTTGCCATTCAGTTGTTCCCTCCGTGTCCCTGGCCACCAGGCGTGTGGCACCCCTGGGGATGGACCGTGGTCCGTCACCACTGGGGAGGTGTTGCCATCAATTCTTGGTGCAAGGGGATGGCTGGGGAGTGGCATGTTCCCCGGAGTGGGGATGTGGACCACTCGGAGGCCTTCACAGGATGTTAGGTGGCCCGTGAAAAACCTTTATGTGTGGTGAGTGGTGGGGGAGGGGGCGGGAAGCCCTGGAAAGCTGTGCATCCCATAGGGAGGATGTTCTTTTCTTAGCAGATCCCTTTGTGCCTTCCTGATTCCCTCCGGGAGAGGGTTAGGGTTGGTGCTACAGTGTCAAGCGTTTGGGAGGCCATTTATTTACTCACCAACGACTGCTGAGCAACTGTTACGTGTCAGGCATCGTCCTAGGTGCTGCAGATACAAAGTGAACAAAATGGTCCAGAGCCCTGCCTCTGTGAGACCAGCATTCTGCTGGGGGAGACAGACAACGGTTGGATGGATAGAAAATGAAAATGCCTGTAGAGTTGGCACGGGTGGAGGAAAATATCTCAGACTAAGAGGGTTGGTAAGGGCCCGGAGTGGGGGACTGAGAGGGTGACATTTGAGCAAAGACCTGGAGGAGGTGAGGAAGGGGGCTGTACAGGTACCTGGGGGAGAGTCTGACAGACAGAGGGAAGAGCCAGTGCAAAGGCCCTATGGCAGGACTGTGTCTGAGGAACAGTGAGGTGGCCAGAGGAGGATCTGAGGGAGAGAGTGGGGGAGTGAGGTCTGAGAGGTGATGGGGCCAGATGGGGCCCTTATGGGCCATTGTGAGGTCTTCGTCTTCTCTGAGTGTTGTAGGTGGCTCAGGAAGGTTCTGAGCAGGGGAGGGACAGGGTCTCACTTCGTTCTGACAGGATCCCTCTGGCTGTGTGTGGAGAATGGACTGTGGGGGGAGGTGGGGGCGGGGTCCAGGGAGTTGACTTCAGCCGTCCAGGTGGCAGGTGGCTGGACCAGGGTGGTGGTGGTGGGGGGTTCATTTTGAGATTTGCCCCTTCACATCATTTGCCCATTTCCTATTGGATAATTTGGGTCATTCCTCTGGAGTTCTTTCTCTGACCCTGATGTTATGAAATGAGCTCCTTATCTGCCAGGATCTGGCACTGTTTGTCACCATCTTGGTGAGGAAGTCAGAATTCTCCTCAGTGCATCCCCCGCCGCCCTGGCTCTCGTGCTCCCCCGGCCGCAGCGCCCACCCTCCATCCTGCCTCTCGGGCTGAGCGCTGACACCTTGCCCACAGCTGCTCTGACACCCGGTGCCAACCCAGGTTCTTTCCTGTGTGGTCGAGCAGCAGTAGCCTTGGGACGCTCCCTCGGGGGGCGGCACCTGCTCTCACCTCTTTTTTTTTTTCCAAAGCTTCGGGTCACACTGTCCTTCCCCTTGTCTGATTTATCTCGTTTGTGTTCACTGCCTGGGGCCGTTGTCTGGTCCCCCTTCCCCTGCGGGAGCACCTTTTGCCAGAGAGGGGGCTCCATCTCCCCTTCCTTGCTTCCCCTTTGCTGTGTCCCCGGAGCATGGCAGGCGCTCAGGAAACCCTCAGCGCCCTGATGTTGCAGAACATCTGGGCCTCGGCACCGTTAGGACCTGTCCTCCAGAAAAGAGGCTGTTGGTTTCCAGGCAGGGCAGAAATGAAGTGAATGGAGAAGGGACGTTCTGGAGCTGGTGTTCTGCTCGGAGTGCTCCGAACAACGCGCTGGCGGACTGCCATGCTGCCCAGCTAGCCAGTGTTGTCAGACAACAGACTGATGATGGCTAGCATAGCCTGAGTGCCTACCAGGTGTGTACTTGACCGCGGAGGTCCTTTTCCTGGAGTATCGGATTCACTGTCTGTGAACAGAACCAGACAGGCTCACGTCCAGGTTCCTCCTTTTACTTCCTCGGGGCTTTGGGCTCTTCTGCCTCAATCTCCTTATCCGTTAAAGGGGATAAGAATGGACCCTACCTCTCAAGCACAGAGTAAAGGCTGAGTGGGCGGGAACTGCTGCCACCCTCCTTCTCCTCCTCTTCCTCACCACAATCCTCCTTATCAGTGCTTTTCAGCATGGAGGGCGACTGGCCCAAGGTCACCTGGCTGCAGAGGGGCGGAGGCAGCCTGGCACCCACGTGTGGCACGTCAGAGCGCCACGTCTGTGATTCTCAAGGGAACAAAGAGGTGGGGAGATACTGGAACTGTTGGGCACGTCTGGATCAGATGGTTAAGGGACCCATCTCTGCCGGCATGGTCCTGTCGGTTGAGATTTGGTTGGAAAATCTTCCCTGCAATCTTGAGGTCCTGCCAGTTTCTCCCTCTTGTTTCTCTCTCATCGCACGTAGCGCGTGGCTGAAGCCCTTTGATGACAACGAGCCTGGCCTTCAGCTCGGCCCAGGCCTGCACTTGTGCGCGGCGGGGGGGGGGGGGGGGGGGGGGGGGGGGGGGGGG
>NW_024424675.1:35727411-35808837 GCF_017311325.1 Ursus maritimus | reverse complement strand
GGGCCGTGGAATAGGACCTGCCTGGACTGGCCACTTGATACGGTCCGTCCTGGTTCCTGGGAGGGTGGGGTGTTTTTATACCTGTCCTACAGATGAGAAGACTGGGGCTGGGGGGGGGTCCGTATCTGTGGCCTTCTTCTGACCCCTGATGTCCGTCTTGTTTCTCTATTTTCCTTTCCGTCTTTCTCACTTACTCCCAGCTACACCGCCTCCTTGTTGTTCCTCCTTATATGCCGTCTGTGCTCCCACCTCAGACCCTTTGCATTTGCTCTACCCTCAGTCTGGCACCCTTCCCCGAGATTTTTGCAGGACTCCCTCCCTTGCTTTATCCAGAGTCTCTGTTCAAATGTCACCTCCTCCGAGAGGCCTCCCCTGACCTGCCATTTGAAAGAACACCTCCTGGGGTCCTGGGTGGCTCGGTCGATTAAGCATCTGCCTTTGGCTCAGGTCATGATCTTGGGGTCCTGGGATCGAGCCCCACGTCGGGCTCCCTGCTCAGCAGGGCATCTCTTTCTCCCTCTACCCATCCTCTGGCTTGTGCTCTCTCTCTCTCAAATAAATAAATAAATAAATAAAATCTAAAGAAAGAAAGAACACCTCCCTTTCCAAGACCTTGTAGCCTGTCATTCTGATTTGCTTTCATAGTATTTATCACTGCCTGACATTGTATTGTACATGTGATTTTTCTTTATTTTGGCCCATCTCCTTTACTAGAATGTGATACCCACCCGGTGAGGAATTTTTCTTTGTTTCATTTGTCTCCAGGCCCTAAAATACTGCTCTACCACGAAGAAGGTGCTCAGAGGACATTTACTGAATGAGTGAATGAATCAGTGATGTTCCCCAGCCCCAGAACACCCAGCCTGTACAGAGCAGGGCTGGGATGTGGTGCAGGGCCGGGTGTCTGGGCCCCAGTGAGTTGATGTCTCTCATTCCCGTCCTCCCCTGTCCCTCCAGGAGCTGGCCAAGAGGACTCCTGGCAAGCACCCGGACCACCCCGCGGTGCAGAGCGCCCTGCAGGCCATGAAGACCGTGTGCTCCAACATCAACGAGACCAAGCGGCAGATGGAGAAGCTGGAGGCGCTGGAGCAGCTGCAGTCCCACATCGAGGGCTGGGAGGTGCGTCCGGGGCGGGGCCTCCGCGCTCACGCAGCTGCAGGTGCTCGCACCGCATTCAGCCTGCCGGCTGTGTTTTGTTTGGCCTCCATGGTGTGTGTAAAAAAAAAAAAGTTTAGTTATTTTCCAGTGAAGTCCACATAAAAGTCTAGATTTCACGTTTCTTTTGAAAAATCAGTAGCACGGGGCCCCCACTTTCCACGGCCACAGCCACTAGAGCTTTCGGTGTTCCTCAGTCCCAACTGCCCCCCAGTCCTCCCCAGTCTCTCTCTTTCACACGTTGCCTTCTCTGCCTGGTGTCTGTAGGCCTTTGAGCTCTTGATGCCAAGGTCCGTGGTAGTGCTTACGGGTCTACTCCAGGACAGAATTCTGGCTTCGACACTCCCTTGCTGGGTGACTTTAGTCAGATGTCTTGACTTCTTTGAACCGCCTATTTCCTCATCTCTTCCTGGCACACAGTATGTACTCAATAAATGGTCTCATCTCTTCCTGGCACGCAGTAGGTACTCAATAAATGGCCTCATCTATTTCTGGCACACAGTAGGTACTCAATAAATGGTCTCATCTCTTCCTGGCACGCAGTAGGTACTCAATAAATGGCCTCATCTATTTCTGGCACACAGTAGGTACTCAATAAATGGTCTCATCTCTTCCTGGCACGCAGTAGGTACTCAATAAATGGTCTCATCTATTTCTGGCACACAGTAGGTACTCAATAAATGGTCTCATCTCTTCCTGGCATACAGTAGGTACTCAATAAATGGTTAAGTGTTGCTATTATATTACTATCGTCATGCTTACTGGGGGGGGGGTCTGGGATTCTTGAAATCTTTTCGTTGTGCATGTGTTTAAACCTCCACATCTTCCTTAGATTTATTTGTTTAAACCTCCATGTCTTCCTTAGATTATCAGAGATTTCCTACAAATCTGTTGAAGGAAATGGGGAAATCTGAATAAATAAAAAAAATCAGTATCAGAGTAAATGCAGCCGGCACAGAAGATCAAAAGCAGAGATGAAAGACGTCTAGATTCTTCTCTGAATCATCTGCCTTTGGGTTTTCTGGTGCTTGCGACTTTTGGGATTTCCACTTCTTTCCCCTGCTTTCCGGAATCCTGGATGCGACTCCGTGTCACTGTGGAGATTGAGAGTCTGGCTGTAGAGGGGGGCCTGCTTTCAGGGAGGAGGCCGGTCGTGTGGATTAGCGCGGCCCTGTCCCCTTCCTCTTCCCGCTGGGCCTTCCCGTCCTGCCGAAGCGGGGGAACGAAGAGCTGGGTCGCTCAGTCCCCCTTGTAGTTCAGGGTTGGGATGCAATTGGCCGCACTCAGATCCAGCTGCTGGGGATTTGGAAGACGGGGTGGGGCAGAGGCCCCTGGGCTGTTTTTGCAGCAGAGCAGAGCCCTGGTGTGTCTGGCTTTCTGTGGTAGCATCTTCACAGGGTCCGGCCTCCAGCACCCTGGGTATCTAGGGGCACGGGACATCTACTTGTTGTTGGTGGCGTGTATCTAGCAGGCAGGGATGGCTCTGCAGCTGACAGTGGAGGCGGCAGCTCCCGAGGGCCTGGATGCAGCCTGGGTGGTGATTTCCTGGAGGATCCGCGTGGGCAGGGGTGTGTGATTCTTCCTTTTCCCAGTTGGGGCTGAGGCAGTGGTTCTGTGGGGGGTGGGCCAGCCCTACAGTGTTGTTGGCTTTCTGGGAGCCCTGGTATGGATTCCTGGCTCCCCTAGACCATCCAATGATGAAGGAAGCCCCTTATTTCTTTCTGCTTAAAATGTATGTAGCTTGGTTTCTGTGTCCTGCGACTGCAAATTATCAGATCCTCCGGTGTGTCAGTTAGGGTCAGTTGTCTCAGGACTCATTTCAGCCCCAAGATGTGAGAGCTCCCACTTTGTCTCTTGCAGTCCTGTTGGCCTTGCCCTCCCGGTTCCATGAGAGCGGGAGCTCCAGGCATCATGTGTTCCCACATAGCAGGAGACAGGGGCACGGCCAGCTCAGTGAGAGGGAGCTCTTCTCCTCAGTGGAGGAAAACCTTTCCCAGAAGCCCCAAAGAGACTTCCCCTCTCATCTCATTGACCAGGGGGTCACACGGCCACTTTCAGCCAACACGCTTTCCTGAAGAGCAAAAAGAGTGGAGGATGTGTTTAAGCCTGTTTGGGCTTTGAGCTTCCTGGCAGCCAAGGTGAAGAGAGCAGGAGACATAAGTTACTCAATATTTATTTTTCAAAAAAGGAAGACAGAACTGTTCTTCTGGGAGACAGAGAGTTTCCTGGAAACCAGCTGAAGAAGAAATTTCTCACATGGGCCCCTGTGGAGAGGAAGATTGAGCAAGCAGTTTGGCAGCCGGAGCAGAAGTGATTTCTTGATGCCTACTTCTGGGAAGGACCTAGGGAAATAAGAACTGAGGATCTTTGGGGGTCCTTTTAGACCCTGAAAAATCCACAGTTGGAGAGTGGCCCTGATTTCGATCACCGTTTCTGGGTAGGACATGCATGCAGCACGATAAGAATTTCTGGCAATTACTGAGCCCCTATTACACGTCGCCAGGGCTAAGCGGAGGTGCCTTCATGATCCCCATTGGAAAGCTGAGGAAACTGAGGCACGGGGACTTGCTTTGGAGGCCCAGCCCTGTAACTGATAGACTGCCCGGCCTCAGGCAAGTCTGTCCTGCTCTCTTGGCCTCCATTTGCCCTTGGTCGTTTAATTTGACTAATAATATCTCTTGAAGGTATCCCCTGGTGTCATTCTTTTTTTTTTTTTTTAAAGATTTTATTTATTTGTGTGTGAGAGAGAGAGAGCACAAGCAGGGGGACCAGCAGGCAGGGGGAGAAGCAGACTCTCCCCTGAGCAGGGAGCCTGACTTCGAGGCTCAATTCCAGGACCCTAGGATCATGACCTGAGCCAAAGGCAGACGCTTAACAGACTCAGCCACCCAGGCGCCCCTCTCCTGGTGTCATTCTGAGGATAAAGTGAAAATTGGAGTGTGACTGCTCTTTGGAAGAAGTAGAGTGGTTTTCTGTGCAGTAGAAAGGTTTTTTTTTTTTCTTTTAAGTGTATTTATTTAAGTAATCTCTATACCCAATGTGGGGCTTGAACTCGCAACTCGGAGATCAAGAGTCACATGCTCCACTGACCACGCCAGTAATAGAAAGGTTTTTAAATGCAGTTTGATCCTCAAGGTGACTTGTAAAAATAATGTGTCGTAGCTAGAAGAAATGATGCGTAACAGTGAAGCTCCTTGCGGTGGCCTCACGCGCTCTGTCCTTACAGCCTCGGGGACAGTGTGACTTAGGGTGTAGTTTGTGGTGAATGGCCGTGGTTGCAGATCCTTACTGCTGATAATCTTCCTGATAATTACCGGTCTTTCCATCTGACCTCTCGCCAGTCTGGTTAGCTGGCTGCATCGAGCTCTTGGAATATGGCTGGCAGGGGACTCGTTGTGGGGGGAGGGGGAGCCTCTCCCCGGCTGCTCTCTGGCTGTGTGCTTGGGCTTGCATCATGAGTTTGATCGCTGATCGCTGGCTCCTCCCCCTCTCCCATCCTTCTTAAGCTGCTTGTCCTTTTTAGTCGTGAGACTGGTTTACTTAAAACCAGATAAGTTAAGCCATAAATCCACTTTACGGCGCAAGGAAATGGCAGGATGTTGCAATACCGTGGAAGCGAGTGAACGAGCCAAGCTCTCTTTGCGGGGAGGGGTTCTTTGTCCTCAGTTTCCCCATCTGAAAAGTCTGGATAATGGCAGTCCCCCTTCTTGGGTCACTTGAGGGTTCGGGAGGGACGCATCCACAGCGCTCAAACCGGTGCTGCTCCGTAAACGTCGGGCGGAGCTGTGGCCGCAGAGCGGGTTTCATGCTTAGTTTTGTTTTGTTTTGTTTTTTTTAGATGAAAAAGCATCATGCAACTTTAGCTACAGCTCAGACCCGGTGTGGGCTGACCCTCCCGCAGAGGGACACTTGGGGAGCAAGCCCCATGGACTTTCGTGCGAAGCTCACAGTAATAAAAAGAAATGCATGGTCTTAATAAGAAGGAAGTAGGGCACACTCGTCTCGCTGGCTCTGGAAACGCTGGTTTAAGAGACCGTCAATTGCCCACTCACCCACGAGGGGACAGAAGGAAACAGGAGTGAGGAGCCATAAAATTGTTATTCAAATAAAAAAAAGAGAGAGAGAGAGACCATAAACAGAAATTGTCATAGGTCCTTCCACCCTTCCTGGGATGCCTTGTGCTCCAGGGGGCTGTGGTCTCTCCCCTTTGGAGACCCCTGCTCTAGACCAGTTGTCTCATAAAAAGCCCTTCAGGTTGTCAGGTTACCTTCTAAGAGGCAACCCTCCCTCCCCCTCCCCTGGGTATTGGGGCCATCCTGTCTGGGTTCAAATCCCAGCTTGCTCACTGACCAGCTGTGTGACCTTGAACACGTCACTTTCCTGCTCTGTGCTCCAGTTTCTTCATCTGTAAAATGAGAGTTGTCGTAAGGATGAACTGGACTTGTTTAAAACACTTAGAGCAGTAGTGGGCAGGGGCGCCTGGCGGCTCAGATCACGAAGCGTCTGCCTTCGGTGACGGGCGGGTGGTAAGCTTTCCCATCTTCTCTCCATGTCAGCGCTTCAGGTCGAGCACGTCTACACTGTCCGCAAGTCTCTAGCCCGGGCTGGCGGACACCTTGGTGCCCAGCCTCTTCCCTGTGTATCCGATCCTCGGCACCACCCCTGACCCAGGGGCAGGGATCCTGGGGAGACCGAGAGCCAGCTGGGCTTCTCAGCAGGGCGAGGGCGGACGGGGCAGCCGCTGGTAGTGTCCTTGGCATTCCGGGTGTATTTGCTAGGTGGTCTTTGGCCAAGGCTGGAGGGGCAGCTTCCCAGGCTGGGTTCACTGCTCTCTGTGGTCCCTGGATGTTGACAGAGAGGTCAGGGGTAGGCCTGTGTGACGTCGGGGTTCTGGGCCCTGCAGCCCGGCCAGGTACTGGATCCAAGCAGCTAGAATCCCCCTTTGGAGGCTGGAAGGGCAGAGAAGTGGGCATGAGTGAGGTGAGGGGACGAGGTGGGGAGGAAGGCGGCCTCCAGGAGCGGCTGGACGGCTTCTGCCCTGAGCTGGCCCATGGGCCCTGGATAGAGCCTCATCACCCTAGGAGTCACGCTCACCCTGTTGGCGAGGATACTGGGGGTCCCGGGGGGCTCTTCATCCTGAGAGCCCCGAGCCCTGGTGCGGTGGGTTCACTCCGCCGCTGGTGGCTGTGTGTGGAGTTCGATCCCCGTCTGCAGGGGGCAGGCGTCCATGCTGTGATTTCTGTTAACGGTTGCACACTCCTGCCCGAGGCTCCCTAGCCCTTGACCTCGGGAGGTGGGTGTCCCAGGACCCCAAGTGAGCCCCAGAGGGCTCCCTGGCATTTTTGGGAGATGAGTTTGCTGTGCTCAGGGGACACTGCATGGAGCAAGGGAGACTGCAGTGGGCAGTTAGGAGAAAGCCTGATTTCTGTGTTTCTGGAACCAGTTCCCCTTCCTGGGTCTCAGAAATAACTGAGTCAGCATACCTCATCGGGTATGAGCTCCTCTTTGGTTCTGGGTGTCATGTGTTTGGGGAAGGAGACGGGGCACACTTCTCCCTCTGTCTTTCTCAAGTTCATTTTTGGGCAGAGACAGCATCGTGTCTCATTCTCCCGCCTCTGTAATCTGCAGGTCTGTCAAACGAACCTCCCTGAACCCCTCTTTTGCATAGTAACCCTTGGGCCTAAATGTCACAGGCACCCCACTGTCTCCCTGTTGATGGGCCTGGTCCTAATCCTGTTGTGTGGGTTCAAGTGCATGGTTGGGTGCTGAAAGGAGAGAGGGTGGCATAAACGAGGTAGAAGTTGGTTTCTCAGCAGCAGAGCTGGGCGGGGGCGGGGCAGGGGCTCCCTTTGGACCCAGGTTCCTCCCAGCTCCACCGTCTGCTACAGCGCGTGCCTTCACTCCGGCTGTCTTCCAGCCTGTGACAAGAGGGAAGGGAGGGAGAGGAGAGGAAGCTGTTTTCTTTCAAGGGAATGTTGTAAAAACGGGGCACACGGGCCAGATGTTAGTCACATGACCACACTGGTCCAGGGATGCTGGGGAACGGAGTCTGTGGTTGGATGGCTAAGTGCCAGCTAAACTCTGTTCCTGCGACAGGTGAGCAGTCTGCGTAGCTGGCCTCCTGGGCCCTCCCAGGTGTGTTCCCAGCTTCCTCTCATTTCGCACTTTTGAGAGCTCTGTGCCCCGCCTCGTGTCACGGAGATTCAGGGAGCTGCACGCACAGTGAGGTCGTAGGCACTCCCGTCCCTTAGCAGAGGTGAGCGGGTAGAGTCTGAGACCTGCTTCCACCTGTGTTCTGTCTGTGGCTAGGGTCCTGCCCCGATGGCGTTCGCACTGTGTTTGGCACCGGCTCTGTAGGCATTTCCTGAGCTCTGCTGTGTGCCCGAGACGGTTACAGGTGCTTGGAAGACAGGGGCAAACGCTTACTGATGCTCAACAGGCATGCTGGTCGGGGTGATACCATCACCAGCCGAGACTTAAATGAGGAAGGGATAGGCAAAAACAAAACAAACATGAAAAACTCTAAGCCTCAAGCAAGAACTGAACCAAAATAAAACCGGACGCCAGCGTGGGCCGCGGGCCGGGTGGGTCATTTCCCCTCCCCGAGCACAGGCTTTTCTTCTATGAAATGGGCCTCCCCATGTGCTCTCCCCGGCATTGTTCCAGCCTGCTCCACAGACAGAAGCCGTCGATCAGATAGTTTGGATTTTTCTGTCTGCTGACAGATTTCCCGCAGCGGCGCATTTAGGTTTTGGGCCGCGAGCGAGGCAGTGGTAGGTTCGGTCTCGGAAGGAAGCGGATAGCCCCGAGTGCTCTTCCAGATTGGCCAGCTCATTCCCTGCTCCCTCATCACTCTCCCAGGGCTCCAACCTCACGGACATCTGCACCCAGCTCCTCCTCCAAGGGACTCTGTTAAAAATCTCCGCGGGCAACATCCAGGAGAGGGCCTTCTTCCTCTTCGACAACCTGCTGGTCTATTGCAAGCGGAAATCCAGGTGAGCTGCTGGGCGGCGCGGGCGGGGCTGCCGGGTGCGCCCGGAGGCAGGGATTGGGTGGGACCTTGACGGTCTCTCTCACGGTGACCCCTGAGGCTCGTCACTTCCCTCTCTTGACCTCCCTTCTCTCTTCCGAGTTGAGGGGTTTGTTCTGGGTCAGCACTGCCTAATAGGAAAATTACGCGAGCCACACGTGTTACTTAAAATGTTCCTAGCAGCCACATTAAAAAGGTCAAAAAGAAACAGGGCAAGTGAATTTAAATCATTTATTTTTTCCAATATATCTCTAAATATTATTTTAATGTATACAACCAATGTATAATCAATTTTTGAAAATGATTAAAGAGATATTTTGTATTTGTTTTGCTTTGTACGCGAAGTCTTCAATCTGCTGCATATCTTACACTTACAGCTCCTCTCGGTTTGTCCTGTCCTCGTTGTAAGTGCTCAGTAGCCACACGTGGCTTGTGGCTGCTGTATTGGACAGTGTGGATCGAGACGGTCACAGAAATTTGGGGATCTTTGTGACATTAACATCCTATGATTCTAAGATCCAAAGGTGGGGGATTCGAGGGCAGAGGGCTCTTCCACTCTCAAGCGTTTTGAGGGAAAGGATAGT
This sequence comes from Ursus maritimus, assembly GCF_017311325.1. Classification (NCBI taxonomy): domain Eukaryota; kingdom Metazoa; phylum Chordata; class Mammalia; order Carnivora; family Ursidae; genus Ursus; species Ursus maritimus. Next base: position 35,800,068 of record NW_024424675.1, on the reverse strand, counting down.
ATGTTTGCCACCCTTGTGTTTTTCCCTGGAGTTTCCCACACTTTGCAGAGTCGAGGAATGAATGGATGGGTGGGTGAGTGGTAGACACGTCCAGATGCGTGCATGACTGCAAGTGTGAATGACGGGATGTGTGGGCAGATGGGAGGAGGGACAGGTGCATGGGGGGTGGAGGACGAGTGGATGGTGGATGAAGGGGGGCAGGGAGGATCGTGGATGGATGTGTGAATGGATTTGTGGGTGGATGAGTGAGTAGATGAAGGAACGAGGGGGTGAGTGGTTGCAGGTGTAGGAGTTGGCTGGATGGAGGGATGGACAGAAAACTGGGGGAATGTACGGGTGCTTGGGTAGCTGGAGACGTGCGTGAAGACCTGTGAGCTGGCAGACGTGTTCAGATGAATGGTGAGTTGGGGCCTTCATGTGTGATATTTAAATGAATGGACTGATGGAGGGATGGTCATAAAATGGGAGACTAGTAGCTAGATGGTCAGTGGGGTGGATGGATGGATGGTTGGTTGATAGTTGTTGGGGTGGTTGGATTCTGGGATGGAGGGTTGGGTCATTGAATGACCAAGTGGGTGGATGGGTGGATGGATGGTTGGGGAGAGGGAAAATTGGGAGACAGAGGGGTAGGGGAACAAGTGGCTGGCTGGGTGGGGAGCTGGGTGGATAGATTGGTGGACTGAGACCCCTCTCTTCCAGTATTCTGAAGAAGCTTTTTGAATCCTCCTTCTTGTTACCTTATTTCAGGGCTGAAACAGTGACTTTCCAGAGGCTTCTTTACTCCTTCCTCTAGGAAAAGCTAAGGCGGAGGGGAGGTCCAGACCCTGGGCCTTACCATCAGCATTGCCTCCATCTTCCTTTGTGGCTCTAGGCATGTCCCTTACTGTCCCTGAGTGTCCTTTTCCTTGTCTGTTTTTGCTGGCCTCCTAAGGTCATCGTGAGGAACCTTTCCACAGGATGAATGATGGCGTTCCTTGCATCGGTGTGGGCTTCTCTTTCTCCTCCAGCCTGACCTCGCTGAGCCTCAGTTTTCTCTTCTGTAGAATGGGGATGATAAACCCCTTCTTACAGTAGAGTTTGGTGTAGAGCCAAGCCCCTTACAGTTGAACCCCTGTTCACATTTCTCTAGCTCTGTGGCTTTGCCTCTCTCTGCCTCAGTTCCCTCATGTCAAACTCAGGTGCATTACCGTATGTATCTCAAAGAGGGATCGCCTAATACGTTAGGCGTGCCCAGTACGTAGCAAAGCTCACAAAATAAGGGTGAGCTGCCGTTACCGTTACTGTTAACTGACCTCCATCCGTGTTGGGTGCCTGTTCACGTACAGGTACAGCTCCAGGCACATAGTAGGCACTTCAGCCACGGGCCCCTCCCCCTCTGCCCTTCTTCCCTGTTCCGCGTTTGGTCCTTCTGGTTAAAGGCCTTGGCCTCCCTCTTCTACCATCTCCTGGAATGTGTCTTCCTTTTTTGATGTTTTATTCCTGCCCACTCTGGTAGGTCTGTCTGGGTCTGTCTCAAGTCCCCCAGTCCCCCCACGAGCACCCCCTTTTCCTTCCTCCTTGCTTCCCGTCTCTTCTCGCTGGGCCCATCCTGAGAGTCCTCCGCCCTTCCCTGCCAGGCGCCCCGGGCTGTCTGAAGCAGGCACCTTTCCCAGAACACTGGGGTTTAGAAAACAATGTCACTTCGGTCGTGTGTGACCTGCTCCAGCTTTGACTGACTTTGCTCATCCTTCGGCCGCCCTAGCGCACGCCTTTCCTCCGTCCGTGTGGTCGCACCTGTTGGAGCAATAGCGACCGATTCTGGTGCCGGATTCCAAGTGGGCCTTCTAGGGCTGGCCCTGTGGCTGCCATGAGCTCTTTTAAGGCCATTCCCTGCCTCAGTTCTGTGAGTGAGCCAGGCTGGCTGGAGGGAAAGGGCACATCTGTCTCCTGAGAGAACGTGGCTGGCGGCCAGCATTCTTGCCTCTGGATGGGGAGCCAGAGGGCTGGGCTCCAAGAGGTCCCAGAGGGATTGGGCAGGGGTGGATGGAACTGGCCGGCCTGACTGATGTGGTCACAGGAAACGCCTGCCACTGCTAGGTGTCTGCCGACTGTTTTGTCTTTGCCTGGGTCATGCGGGGCACCGCCCGTCCGGGACACGGGTCAGGGAAGGTCTCTGACTCAGAGCGTTTCTGGCCTAATTCTAAAGTAGAGGCTCCTTGGATATCAGAAGCGGAAGGAGTGTTCTGAGAGCCCACCTCCCCATTCTTTGGAATGGGAAACTGAGGCCCCCAAGAAGAGAAGAACCCGAGAAGAGCTCCATCTCTAATGCCTCAACTGCTTGTTGGCATCTTAGAAGTAGCAGCAGCGTGTGGGGCTTAAGGGCACAGAGGCCCTGCCGCTCACTGGCCCTGCGGCCTTGGGCAAGTTCTGTCAGCTTTCTGTGCCTCTATTTTCCTATCTGTTCAATGGGGCTAAAAGTCCTCCCCATCCGATAGGATTGTTTTTCTAGATGAAGTACTATAAAACACGTAAATGGGTTAGAATAAGGCCTGGCACGTGTACGTAAAGGAGAAGAATTACCACTCTCTGGCTTCCTTTGGGGGTCTTGCACGCAGCTCACACTTAAATCGTGTCTAAAGAAAGATTCTTTATTTTCATCACAACTCCCGCCACAGACCTTTTCCTCCTCGAGTTTTCCTCGTTCTGAGTAAACGTGCTACCGTTTACCCAAGAGCCCAGGCTGGAGCTGTAGTTGACCTTGATGCTGACCTGCCTCACCCCACGCCCACTCCTTCAGCAAGTCCCTTCCTTCTGTCCCCAAACTTTGGCCAGAACTTCAGTGTCATTCTAGTAGGAATTCCAGAAGGGAGTTTTTGTGTGTGTATGTGTAAATGACTGTAAAATTTATACAGAAACACAAAATCGCCTCGACAGTTTGAGAAAGGACAAAGCTGGGGGCCTCCTACTGCCGGTACCCCGGCTTTCCTCCACAGCTGTGGTTATTAAGACAACGTCGTATTGGTGCAAAATCAGACAAAGAGCGTAGTGGAAGAGAAGAGCGAGTTCAGGAGCAGCCCCCCATGGAAGTGGTCGTTTGGTTCGTTTGATATCCAATGGGGGAAACTGAGTCTTGACTGTCAGCTCACACAATGCACGGAAAATCAACCTCAGATGGATCACAGATTTCAATGTGCAGGGTAGAGCAATCAGGCTTCCAGAAGAAGGCATAGGAGACTATCTTCACGGTTTGGTGGTAAGCAAAGATTTCTTGAATCGGACAAAAAGTGTAATTCTAAAGGAAAAACAGATTCATCAGATTACATTAAAATTAAAAACTGCTCATCAAAAGACACTGTGAAGAGAGTAAAAAGCTAAGCTGTGGATTAGGGATCTTCGCAATCCATTTAACTGACAGGGGGCTTACATCCAGAGTATATTAAGAAGTCCTATAAGTCAAATTTGGGTCTCTGTCTGTTTCTATAAATAAAGATTGATTGGCACACGGCATGCCCATTTGTTTTGGTGTTGTCCGTGGATGCTTTCCTGCAGCAAGGGCGGAGTGGAATCTTTGACACAGAGACCATGGAGCCCACGAAACTGAGAATGTTTGCTATCTTTCTGGCCCTTTTCAGAAAACATTTGCCAACTCTTACTATAAATCTTCAGGAAAAAGTTAACCCAACAGAAAAATGCCCAAGGGACAGTCATTTCACAAAAGCCCGTGGGCCACAGGACCAGATGGCCAATAAACATGGAAAGGTGCTCAGCCCCGTTACTTACCAGGGAGATACCAGTGAAATGTTTAATGAGCCGTGACTCTGCCCACCACAATGGCCAGCATGGAAATTCGCTACAGAGGATGGGGAGCCACCGGAATGTTCCTACTCTACCGCGGCGGGGAGAATTGGTGCAACTACTTTGGAAAACAGCTTGGCATTCTCTGGTAGAGCCGACCGCGTACCTCCCTCGTAACTCACAGTTCAGGTAGATCCCCTGTGCAGACGTGCACGTGTGTTCTTCGTAAGACCCGCGCAAGAACAGTCATGGCTGCGTCAGACGGGAATCAGCCGACATACCCGTCACCGTCAGCCTTTGCGATTCCATGTGTGTGAAGTTCCAGAATAGGCAGAGGAGGCCACGGGTCATAGGTCAGGATAGTGGTGACCCTTGCAGGGGAGACGGGGGGAGTGACTGGGAAGGGGGCAAGGTGGGGGGCTTTGGGGGTGTTTACAGTGATGATGGAGGTGCTCACTCTATAGAAGTGAAACGAGCCACGTCCTTCTTTGGGCATTTTCTCCCTGTGTGGATTTTCTACTGTAATGAAAAGCTTACAGAAGCTTGTACATGTGCTCACGGGTATAGGGGCACGTGGGTAGGCACGCACAAACCGTCGCGCTGCTTGTTGGCTCCTAGCTCCCCCCCTGCTTTCTGCTGGCCCCACCTGCCGTCCCTTCTCCACAGGAAGCCAGGGGGAGCCTTTTATAACCTGGATCAGATCGTGTTCTTCCTCTGCTCAGACCCTCCATGGCCCCCATCTCACACTGGCAGGAGGAGTCCATCTTCCTGGCCCACAAGACCCCGCAGGATCTGGCCTGTGTGGCCGCTCTGACCCCTTTCCCCACACTTGCCCTCACCCACTCCGCTCCAGCCACCAGCTGGCTTGTTGCTCCTTGCAATGTGGCATGAGGGCTGTGTCCTCCGCCTGGAATGTTCCTCCCCAGATACCCTGCTAGGCTCCTCCATCATCTTCCCTAGGTCTTTGCTCCAAAGCCACCTCTTCATGAGGCCTCCCCTGACCACCTCTCCCTCCCCGGTCCCAGTTAAAATCACCCTCCCAACCATCTCCTTTATTATTATTATTTTTACAAACCTTCAATATTTTATTTTAATCAAAAGCACACACATTGCATTCATTAAACATTCTTTTCATTGGGAGCCAAGGTCTCTTCTTTGAGGGTAAGTTCACTCTTAACACAAAAGCAACTCACCTTTTTCAGGTCTTTCCAAAACAGTTTAATTTTCAGGGAGACAACTCTCTTTCCACATTCATATGTCCTCACTTACATAACACATAGTTTACCCAATTATAGTGACAGGAGCACATCAGGCCAATAGATGTGGGAACATCCCCCACCTGGTGGAGCAGAGGGGCCTGTGTGTACCACAAAGTGGCCTTCGAGCCCTGAGACTTCCTTCTCTGCTTTATTTAACCACACATTTAGCACTCCTGACGTCACTCGTCTTTGACTTCTCTGCTTAGCGTCTGTCTCTGTGCCCCTGCCCCCTCATATCGGAGGATGAGTTCTCAGAGACTTTGTTTTGTTCACTGCTGTAGCCCCAGCTCCTAGCGGAGTGCTGGCACTCAGTAGGTGTTCTCTAAAGTGCTTGTTGAATGCATGGATGAGTGACTTGCCTTGGCCCCAACTTGGCATCCTCTCCATAGGAAGCTCTGGTCAGATGTTTGTTGAGTGACTGAGTGAGTGGCAGATGGACCTGAGCGAGGGCATGAATGGTGGGCAGCTGGATGGGGATAGTTGGGTGGACTGCTGACTCTGGGCACCCTTCTTCTCCGGTCTGATTTCAGGAAGACCCCTCTATTAGACACTCTGAGAGCCCCTACCCACTTTCGAGCCAAGAGGGATGAGTTTCTATTGCTTCTGATTAGTTTCTCATCAGTGTCAACTGTTAGCTATGGCTCTGTGAGGTCAGCAAGGCGACGAGCCTGTTTTCCAGATGGAGAAACTGCGTCTGGAAGTGGAGAAGTGACTTGTTCAGGTCAGCCAGCCACCAGCCGAAAACCCATGCTCCTGAGCCCGGTGCAGTGCTCCTGCCATCTCCGGGCGCCCTTCCAGATTACCGCTCTGCTTCCCTTTGCTCTTTCCAGCCCCTGTTAGGTGAGACATAGGGGTTGTTGACTTCCTGCTGTCTTTCAGGGTCACCGGGAGCAAGAAATCCACCAAGAGGACCAAGTCCATCAATGGCTCCCTCTACATCTTCAGGGGTCGAATCAACACTGAAGTCATGGAGGTGGAGAATGTGGAAGATGGGACAGGTAGACCCTAACCCCAAGGCCCTCCTGAGCTCCAGCCCCACCTGCTCCGTGGCACAGTCTCTGTTTTTTCTTTCCTTTCTTTCTTTTTTTTTGTGAGGTTGGGAGGTGCAGAGGGAGAGGGAGAGAGAGACTCTTAAGTAGGTCACCATGCTGGGCGTGGACCCCGATGCGGGGCTTGATCTCACGACCCTGAAACCATAACCTGAGCCGAAATCTAGAGTCTGATGCTTAACTGACTGAGCCACCCGGGCGCTCCTCAGTTTTTCCTTTGATTTGACATGTAACCTACCTAAGAAAAGTATCTAAAACATAATGCACATCGAGTGAGCCCCTGGGTAGTCACCATTCAAGTTAATACGTAAAACGCTGCACGTACCTCGGAAGCTCCTCACACACCCCTCTCAGTCACAGCACCTCCTGTCCCCCAGAGGTAATTGTCCAAGTTGTCTGATGATCATTTTCTTGCTCTTTAAAAAACATTTTTATCTCCTAGGTACGCGTTAGTAAACATCTTAATGAAAATTTGTTTCAAAACTTTCTTTAAATGGTTATATCATTATGTGCATATTAAGTGGCTTTAAACATATCCATGTGGTTGTATAGATCTCGCCTTATGAGTCTGTCTAAAGGGTCATAAAATATCGTGTGTTCTTTCGCACCTCGCTCTGTGTTTCTGCATGTAGCCGTCTGCACGGTGTTGGTTCCCACTGCTGTGTGACACTCTTATTCATGCCTGTGGTGATAGACATTTGGGTCATTTCTGCTGTTTGCTATTATGCACAGTGAGGCCGTGAGCAGTCTTGTGTGAACCTATTTCTGCACGCGCCCTTGGACTTGGCGAGGGCAGGAGTTCCTAACTGGTTTTGAGACACAGACTCCTTTGGCAGTGTCACGAAACCTGTGGACCCCCTCCTCGGATTTAGGGTATGGGCAGCTTCCACTTCCCTGGAAAATGATAGCCTGTTTTTAAAGATGGTGGCCAGTCCCCATCCCAGCGAGCAGTGCGTAGGGGCCCCGGACTTGATTTTGTTGGGCTTGCACTAGGTTTTAAGTAGGCTTGCCCAGATGAGATGGGCAGGGAGGCTGGGACATAATCCCAGGCTCTGGGACTCCTGCATTTGTGCCCGGACTGTGGGGTCTTGAAGCCCCCGTAATTGAGGGGTGGGGGTCTTCGTTTGCAGATCTTCTGTTCTTTGCAGAGAATAGAGAGGAGAAGGAGTGAGCATTCGAAGGGTTGCAAGTTCAGCTCTCAGACCCTGTTCCTGTTGGTGCCCCTGGCACCCTGCCTTTCTGGAGCGAGATGCACTGGTCCCGTGATCTTGCTTTCAAGCGTGCAGCGGGGACCGTTCAGAGTTGTATGGCTGAGTCCGGGCTCACCCACCTTTGCCTTCTGCCCCTGCCAGCGGATTACCACAGCAACGGCTACACTGTCACCAACGGCTGGAAGATCCACAACACGGCCAAAAACAAGTGGTTCGTCTGCATGGCCAAGACAGCGGAGGAGAAGCAGAAGTGGCTGGATGCCATCATCCGCGAGCGGGAACAGCGTGAGAGTGAGTGGGCCCTCTCCTGGGCCTCCGAAGAATGGTGGCTCTGGAGGGCTTTCCTGGGATCCTGGTGTGTGTATGGCTTCCCCTAGGCTGGTCACGTCTGCAGAGTGAGGACTGCGTCCAGGGAAGGAGCTGGGGTCCTTTCCAGAGAGGTTGGAGGTATAAGAAGCAGGTCAGTGAAGGGCTGTGTTACAACTTGGTGGTATCTTAGGTCACCCGAGGGCATCTGTTAGAGCCCACTCGACAGATGGTGAAACTGAGGCCCCGTGGAAGGGACTTGCCCAAGGGTCAAGGGTCACATGGTTGGCCACCCTGAGATTCTTGGCACCCTTCACCCTTGAGGGCTGGTAGCCAAGACATTCCCTGCATGCCTCTGTCTCCCCCACGGTTCTGTTTCCTTCAGCTAGGGTTCTTTGTGCTTGAGACTCGGAGTCTGCATCTGGGAGGAGGATGCTTGGGGGCCGCTCATTGACTGTGGTCACAGATCTCTCTGGGCCCAGGTTCCCCCGAGGCAGCTTGCATAACGTCGTGCGGGGCTGGGTGTGGTAGCTGGGTGGGGTTGGGACCTGGCTTTGGGTTGTTGTGCAGAGATCTGGGAAAAGGGAGCTGTGCTATGTCGGGGGGCAAGTTACTTTAGCTTGCCAGACCTCAGTGATGCCGTCTGAGAAGTGGGGATAAAACGTTCCTGCTGCACAGGGTTGTAATGCTGCTAAATGCGGTTTGGATTTGACCTTACTTGGGAAATTTGACACATGATCCTAAAAACCCTACCCCCTCCCCCCACCTTTGCAAAGGAGGAAACCGAGGCAGTTTTCTCTGAATCTGCAGCCTTCCACTTGGGTGTGTCATAGACCTCTCACACTTGCCGTGTCTAGTCAGAACTCCTGATTTCCACCCTGCCTTCCGCTCCAAACCTGGAGGTTCCCCATCTCAGTACCTGGTTCCTCCCTTTGCCTGGGGCCTCAGATTCAAACTCTTGGTGCCGTCCCTGGTTTCTGCCCACTCCCCAAACTCAGTATATGGAGTCCCTTTACTTCTGCCAAATCCGCCCGCTTCCCTTTCCCTCCTACTTCCATCCGTCAGCAAGTCACCACCATCTCTCAGGAATATGGGCCCAGCAGCGCTGGATCCATTGTTTTTTCTTTTCCGTAGAGAAGCTAGATTTTAAGTTTCAGGTGGTATTTCTTGACTTAAAAATTTTTTTTTTTAAAGATTTTGTTTATTTATTCGACAGAGATAGAGACAGCCAGTGAGAGAGGGAACACAAGCAGGGGGAGTGGGAGAGGAAGAAGCAGGCTCATAGCGGAGGAGCCTGATGTGGGGCTCGATCCCAGATCGCCGGGACCACACCCCGAGCCGAAGGCAGACGCTTAACCGCTGTGCCACCCAGGCGCCCCTCTTGACTTTAAATTTTGTTCACAGTTTTTTCCAGTGGTTTGAGGCCCAGCTAACCCCTGAAGCTGGCCCCTGGTTGGCAAGCTTGTGAGCCCTGAAACTGGTCAGGGCTGGGCGTGTGCTCAGGACGGGGGTGGGGTTCAGGGGTGTGGACTGGCCTGGGTGTGGCTGATCAGTGTCTTTGTGGTCAGAATGGAGAGCTGTGGTCCTTGCAGGGTATATGCGAGCACCAGTAGGGTGTGGCCTCCGTGGGCCTCAGTCGTTAGATCGGGTGTTGTCCAAACCTTGACCTCAGGGCTGGGTGTGCGGGGGATGGTGCAGGCTGGGATCAGGAGCACAGATCTGGGTCGAAATCCTGGTTCGCCACGTCTAGTTGGGGAACAGACAGACAGCTACATTTCTCTGGGCCTCCGTGTCTTCATTTGTAAAGGGGGATTATTTTGCCTAACAGGTTTCTTGAGGATTAAGTGGCGTATAGTAGGTGCTTCCAGCATTTTCTATTGTTATTTGTCACTGCAGTTGTCAGGAGTGGACAGGGTCCAAGTAGAAAATGGGGGCAGGGATCTGGTCAGGGTTCTGTGTGTATTGTCTAAAGAAATGGGCAAATTTTTATCCCTGGCTAGAAGAACTCAGTAGGCTTTCTGATAACCTCTGAATTTGGAAACCCATGGTCAGGTTGAAGGGTCAAATGAGCTTGACTGCTTATTACCCTGGGACTAATCTCTCTGGGCCTCAGCTTTGCCATCTGTAAGATGGGGGAGATCAGCCTCCCCTCCCCCCCCCAAGCAGGGTTGTGCCAGGAGCCACTGGCAGGTGCTTGGAGCAGTGGCTGACACGCAGTGAGTGCCCTATAGGTGACCCCGGCTGGGGCAGTCATGGGGGCGGCTGGGCGGCGGGCTTCCAGGAGCTGCAGGCCTGCCCTTCTCTGCTCCCTGGTGCCGACGCCCGCCTGAGTGCTGACCATATGCCTCCTCCGTAGGCCTGAAGCTGGGCATGGAGCGGGACGCCTACGTCATGATTGCGGAGAAGGGGGAGAAGCTTTACCACATGATGATGAACAAGAAGGTGAACCTGATCAAGGACCGCCGGAGAAAACTGAGCACCGTCCCCAAGTGCTTCCTCGGCAAGTGAGTGGCCCCACCCAGGCCTCTGCGGGGTCCCTGGGCTGGTCCCGGGCAGCAGGTGGGCCAGACTGTGCCCACCTGGCTCTTCTCCCGGAGCCCTGCGGGGCAGAGCTGCTAAAGCACCCCGCATCCTCATGTGACAGACCTCAGAGGTCAGGAAGGATAGTGGGGTCCCCCGTCAGGTCTTTCAAATGTTTCCTGCCACAACTCACTGCAGAACATAAGTTTTATGTTGTCACCTGGGGCACACATCCATGTGACGTATGATCGAAGCCAGTTTCACGAAGCTTACCGTGCTGGGTATGTGCTGGAAGTATCTCTTCTGTGTCTTTTCTGTTCTCTTTCTTTGCTATTCTGCCTTGTCCTTGGTATGTTACTCATTTCTTCATTTGTTTTAAAAATAATGTGAAGCAAGACCATGGCATTGATTTCACAAACTACTAATGGGTTGCCCACCAGGGATTGAGAGACACTGTCCTCACACTCAAAACGGAAGTCACCATAGATATTTCAAGTGAGGGATTGAGAGACACTGTCCTCACACTCAAAACGGAAGTCACCATAGATATTTCAAGCGAAGAGGTCTTTAACACAGGGAGTTGATGTCAGAGTTGCTGGAAGCGCCGAAGAGCAGACGTGGGCCTTTGCATCATTCCACGCAGGCTGCTGTCACCACGCACCGCAGACCGAGCAGCTTAAACAGAAACTTACCGCCTCATGGTCCTAGAGGCTGGAAGTCCGAGACCAGGGTGTGGACGGGGTTGGCGTCCCGTGAGGCCTCCCTGCCTGAGTTACACGTGAGGGACAAAGGGAGGCTCCTGAAAGCTTTCAGGATTTGAGGGCCTCCAACGTCTCTGTTTGGGAAATACATTCCTTCCCAATAGTAAAACATTTCCCCCCCTGCGCCCATTTTATAACCAAGGATCCAAGGGGTCAGAGCACAGGTGTATCTCAAACCCAGATTTACATCTCCTTCACCTGGTGGGGGCGGCAGATACACCGTCCCACTAAAATTGCCAAGCTGTGTGTCAGCCCTGCCGTGCGCTCGACGTGGGGGTCTGCACGGAGGGTGCCAACCTCATGGAGCTTGTGGTCCAGCAGGGGAGGGGAGTTTGCCTGGGCGGCGGGGACTTTTTTGAGATCGTATTGACTTATAACCCACCCACTTCCCAAAAGCTCTTGAAGAGGCCCTGGATACAAGCCTTTGTGTTATGATGTTGCCACGGACCAGGGGAGAGGTGATTTGGACAAAGGGAGTCACAGTAAAGATGGGGGAAGTGGTTGCATTCTGCATCATTTTGAAAGTGACCGCATTTGCTGGTCGGGTGAGAAAAAAGAGAGCTGAGGATTGTGAGCCCCTGGAAGGCTGGAGTTGCCGCTTGCTGAGAAGGGGAGGGAGACGGATGGAGGAGCGGGTTTTGGGGGCGAGAGTAGAGCTCAGAGGTCCCTTTCGAACAGGTTCCCTTGAGACTCGTAGACACCTGGACGACCGTTAGTTGGCTATAGATCTTGACTTGGGGAGAAAGGACTGGGTTGAAGAAGTAAAGGCGGGCATGTGGGCATTTGTATTTATTTTCAAAGATTTTATTCATTTATTTGAGAGACAGCACGAGCTGCGGGAGGGGCAGAGGGAGAGGGAGAAGCAGACTCCCTGCTAAGTGGGGAACCTGATGCGGGGCTTGATCCCAGGACCCCAAGATCATGACCTGAGCTGAAGGCAGATGCTTAACCGACTGAGCCACCCAGGTGCCATCAAAACATTTTGATGGTTTTTATTTTTATTTTTTTATTTTTTAAAGATTTTATTTATTTGAGAGAGAGAGAGAGACAGCCAGCGAGAGAGGGAACACAAGCAGGGGGAGTGGGAGAGGAAGAAGCAGGCTCCCAGCGGAGGAGCCTGATGCGGGGCTCGATCCCAGAACGCCGGGATCACGCCCTGAGCCGAAGGCAGACGCTTCACGACTGAGCCACACAGGCGCCCCCATTTTGATGGTTTTTAAAGCCATGGGACTGAACTCTGCAAGGGGACGTGCAGGGAGAGCCGAGGCAGGTACTGGGCCTTGGGGCCGCCGGCGTCAGGAGGAAGGGCTAAGAGGGAGCAGGCAGAAAGGTAGGAGGCACTCGGGGCAAGTGTGGCGTCCTGGAAGCCAGGTGAGGAAGGTGCAGAGACAGGACGCAGCGGCAGCTAGGTTTGGACACGCTAAGGTCGAAGTGCCCTGGAGACATTTAAATACCAATGTGGGACAGGCCTTTGGGACCCAAGTGTGGAGCTGGGGCGGAGCTCACTGGTCACAGCCTGAGGCTTGTGGTGGAAGGGGCAGCAGGCAGGAGATTTTGGGGGGGTGGTTGGGCTCCTGAGGGGTGGTCGGGGGATGGCCTGGACTGGGGCTGCCCTGTTGCGTCCAGGGGTCAGCAACCCCAGCCGCGAGCTCCCTGGGAGGGTGTGTGGCGAGGAGAGTGTGGACCCGGGACCTGCGGGAAGCGGGGAAGGGGCAGCTTGGCTCGTCTCCGTCAGCTAGTCTGTAATCCCTGGGCAGAAACGAGGTTTTTTTCTCGGGAGGGGCTTGCTTCCGGGCCCCCTGGGTCAGACGACCTCTCCGCCTCCTGCCAGGCCCCCTGGGGAGCTCAGTCCAGCCGGATGGGATAACCTGTCTGTGATTAGAGCTTCAGCGGAGGGTTCTGTCTCCTCAGGAAGGATTAGGGAGATTTCTCTTACTGCCCATTTGAAACAGGGCCAGGATTGAAGCTTGTTTTACAATCACCGGGGCCTTACGGACCAGACTTCCTGCAGAAGACTGTTGTAATAAAGCTCTTCTCCCGGCACAGCTCTGCTCTGTGTCCAGACCTTCCTCCTTCCCCACTAGGGCTCAGCTCCCAAGTCTCCTGTGGAAGCCTCCTTGGTCCCTTCGGGTGGAAGGAACCTATAGGCACCCAGACACAATTATCAACCTTTTCTCTGCTCCAGGCACTGGCAGGTGGCTATGCCTTTTAACCCGCATACAGCACTGCGAGGCAGGTCACTGCCATTATCCCCATTTTAAGGGTAAGAGAATTGAGGCACAGAGAGGGAAGAGGTCCTGTGTAAGGTCACACAGCCACAGAGAGGGAATCCATGAATACAAAACGTGTCTGATTTATCTTCATAACTTTTGAGCGTTGGGCTTTGAGTCAGACTTGGATGCAAGCCCTGGTTCCTCTTCTAGCTGTGTGACTGTGGGCAAGTTTCTTAACCTCTCTGAGCTTCAGTAAATGACCAGTTAATGAGAAATAATCAAATACGCTTCACAGGATTGTCAGAGGCCTCCGTGAGAAAATGCGTGTGACGTGCTGAGCACCGTGCTGGCCAGAGTGACAGAAGTGTGCATGGGGGTGGCCTGTTTCTGCCCTGCTCCGAGACAGAACGCACAAAGAAAATAGATCTTGCGCAGACAGAATCGATTCATTCGTGCTTCCGTGCCGTTCGTTCAGTGTTTACTGAGCCCTTACTGTGTGCAGCAGGGAGCAGGACAGATGAACCCCTGTCCTCATGGAGCTAACTGTCCAGTGGGGAACCAGAAAATACACAAGTGGACAGCCACCGGCACCTCTCTGTGTTGAGGGGATTTCAGCGAGTGAACGGATGCTGAGTTAGCTTGATGTTAAGGAGGTGAGGAAATCGGGTGCTGTTTCAGCCAGGGTGGTCAGGAAGAGCCTCTCAGGGGAGGTGACATTTTAACCAAGCTCTAGATGATAAGCAAGAACCAGTCATGAGAAGATCGGGGAACAGCCTGCCTGGCAAAGGGAACAGCAGGTGTAAAAACCCCACGGCTGGAATGAGCCTTGAGTAAGTAATTAAGAGACAGCCAGGCCAGTGTGGCTAGAGCGAGGGAGTAGCCAGGGAGTGGGAGATGAGGCTGCGGGGGTTGGCAGGGGCCATTTCGGTCAGGGAAGGGGGATCGGGGGGTGGGTTTTATTCTGGGTGCCCTGGGGAGCCATTCAGAGTCTAATAAGCAGAAGAGTGGGATGAGGATGAGCTCATCACACAGGCTCTGGATGGAGGAACTGTCAGAGCTGTAAGAACTCAGGGGACAAGTGTAATGGTGTGACTGGCAGGGGCAGTCAGGGAAGGCTTCCTGGAAGGAGAATGCCTTTGGTTTCCCCCTTGCCAGAGGTTAGATGTCATTCATTGATGGATGTCTGCCGGAATAGAAGGTCTGAGGTGGGAGGGGCCTCGTGTCTCAGCTGCCTGCACACACAGGTGCAGGGTATCCGTGGGGAAGAGCCCATCAGTCATGATTTGTCGGACATTGCTGCGGGAAGCTTCTACAGGAATTCTTCAGGAAGCAGCTTCAGGCAGTGGAATTACAGGGACAGATATAAAACCCCCAGTCCTGCCCTCACGGAGGAGACAGGTGAGAACAAGGGGACTGCCGTACCGGGTGGTGAGTGGTACATTGGGCCTGAGCTCAGGGGACTGTCCCAGGGAGAAGGCAAAGACACACCCGTGTATCCCTGTGCCCAGCATTGGGCTTGACACGTGGTAGTGATTCTGGGGGTCAGGAGGGAAGGAGGGCAGACGCTGGGCACGTGCTAACTCAACCAGTGCCCCGTTGCCTGAATCCCAGACTCCCCACCAGCCTCGGCTGACCTTCTCTCTGTGTCCCCAGCTCAGTGCTCCCAGTTGCATCTCTCTGAACAGCTGGATCTTGCTGCTCTTCGTACCCAACGTCCAGCCACTGGCAGGTGGCTGGTTTCGCACCTTCCTTCTCACTCGGGGCCTTTGCATGTGCTCATCCCCTGCCTAGAACACCCTTCCTTGCCCCGGTGGAGGCACGCGGTGCCGCACTGACCTAGTGCAGTTCGCGCACGTGTTTTACGTGGGCCACATGGTGCTTTCAGGAAATTTGGGATTATATATCAACATTTAACAGTTGGGAGATTTCCCAGGAAATGCCGAATTTCCGGCTTCTCTTGGAAAGTAAGATGCTTTCGTCTTCCCATGTGGCCGTCGTCAGCTGTGTGGAGGGGTGGCTGGCGTCTTCAGGAGCCCCAGCCCTGGCTGGTTCAGCATAGCCTTAACCTGGCGCCTCCTCCTCCTCCTCTTCCTTTTTTTTTTTTTTTTTTTTTTTTTTGAGAGAGAGAGAAAGTGAGCAAATGCGAGGAGCGGGAGGCGCAGAGGGAGAGGGAGAGAGAGAATCTTAAGCAGGTTCCATGCCCAGCCAGATCCCGACACAGGCTCGATCTCACAACCCTGAGATCATGACCTGAGCCGAAATCAAGAGTCGGACGCTTCACCGACTGAGCCGCTCTGGCACCGCCAACCTGGCCCCTTCTGTTCGCTTCTAAGAGCTTGAGGTTCCTGCATTAGAGATGAGTTTTACCTGGTTTTGCACACCGGGTTCCAGCTTGAGATTTCATATGATGTGAGGGTTTACCTGCTGAATCCAGAAGGCCCTTGAGTGAACCACTTGCTGGAACGACCGTACTGAGGCCCAGAGGGGAGCGATGTCTTGTCCAAATTCGCCCAGCAAGCTGTGAACCTCCCTTGTTGCTCTAAAAAGGGGTAAGACTCAGCTCGGGGCAGAAACCTGGGGTCACAGTTGCTCTTCTCTGGGCTGCCTTCCTCCGTCCTAGCAGAAGACGCTGGGACACTGCCTGCCCCTCATCTGGCCACAGGGCGGCCGGTCAGTGCCAGAGGCGGCCCCCGACGGGACAGCTGGTGGGCAGCCGGATGCCGAGTCTCCAGCTTCCAAGAGTGGGCACTCAACATCTGTTCGCCTCCCTCCGCTGTTGGCAGCTTTCCCCTGGCTCTGAGTTTTGGGGCTTTGAGAATGAAACCAGGAGTGGAGGACCTAGAACAATCTCTTCCCCACCTGGGGCTCCCACCCCACAAAATAGATCCATTTCTTCTCTGTCTCCCCCCCCCCCCGCCCCCCTTGGCCTGCACCCGGGGCCCTTTGAATGCCTCGACACACACCACTACCTACACACGGGCGGGCTTTGCTCAGCCAAACACTGGGAAGCTAAAAATAGCCCTGCCCCCTCTGGCCCTGTAATTGGAGGCGGGACAGCTGGTTTCGATAAGCAGGAGAGCTCTGTGCTCTGGCCAGCTGCCACCTGCTTTCATTGAACACAGATTGTCTCGGTGCAAACAGCCCCGTTACCGGCTCTCCCTTTTCCTGCTGACTTGAGAGGGTTGAGCTCTGCACTGAGCCTGAGTGCGCCTCCAAGAGCAGGGACCTGGGGTCCGGCCGAGCCTCTACCCCCACTGGGTAGTCACGTTGGATCTGCCTGATTTCCTCGGGCTCGTGAGCCCTTCTTTCTCCCAGAGACCTTCCTGCCGAGCCTAGAACATTCCTTCTTGTTTGATGGCTCATTCCTTCCTGTGTTCAAGAAATGATTATTGAGGTCTACTGTGCTTTAGGTCCCCCCCAGGTGCTGGGGCTAGGGCTGTGAATAAGACCGACAAAAGTCCCTGTCGGCGTGGAGATTACTTTCTGGTGGGGCAGACGGCTGATAAACACATATATAAACCTGTACCAGTACAATTCCAGACAAGGATAAGTGCTAAAAAGGAAGCAAAACTGAGAGATGTGAGGATTGTGTGGGGAGCTGCTTTCGGTGAGAAGGAAGGACTTAACATGAGGAGCTGGGAGAGAGCGTTTCCAGGC
The DNA here is from genome assembly GCF_017311325.1 of Ursus maritimus. Taxonomy (NCBI): domain Eukaryota; kingdom Metazoa; phylum Chordata; class Mammalia; order Carnivora; family Ursidae; genus Ursus; species Ursus maritimus. Next base: position 35,783,318 of record NW_024424675.1, on the reverse strand, counting down.
AGAGGGAACAGTAACTGCAAAGGCCCCGAGGTAGGTAGGAGTCTCATCTTTTTGAAGAAGCAGAAGGTGGTGGGTATCGCTGAAACATAATAAGGGAAAGGTATAGGAGAGGAGATCTGTGAGGACGGCCGTTCACGTGGGGCGTTGTCATCACACAGGCAGAGGTCGGATCTTTTTCTGAGAGCAAGGGGGAAGCCCTCTGGAGAGTTTGACTAGGAGAATGACATGATCTGATCACCATGAGCTCTCTTGACTCTCCACAGTCATCTTTCTGGGCCCTTATTTCTTCCTGCCTGTTTGTTTCTTCCTTCCTTCTGCTCATCCATCCATGTTGCCATCCATCATCCCTTCCCCCACCCATCTGCCTGGGTCTTTCTCCATTTAGCGTCTGCCCATCCCCCCCATGCTCCCCTCCACCCCCTGCCCACTGGTCTTTCCAGCTACCTGCTCATTTGTCTATCAGGTCATCCATTCATCTACTCCCTATTCACTTACCTCCCCACTCATGTGTCCATCTGTCCATCTGTCCATCCATCTATCCATCCATCCTCCCATCCTCCCTCCCTTCCTACTTTCCTCCAGTCTATGCATCCATCCTCCTTCCCTCCCTCCTTGCCTCCCTCTCATCTACCCATCCATCCTCCCTTCATCTCTCCTTCCCTCCCTCCCTCCCATCCATCCATCTACCCTTCTTCCTTCTGTCTTATCCATCCATCCTTCCATCCATCCATGCACCCATCCAGTGCACCTGAGTCAGGGCCTGGGGTCTGGTCACACCCACCCCTCTGCCATTGGTCCTGGGAAAAAGCACAAGGTCTCAGCACAACCCCCAGGGCTCTGGGCCCCCAAGCTTTGCTTTCCTGTGGGACATTCTAGCTGTCCTTTACAGGAGTGGGTTGGGCCAAGCCAGTTTGGTGCTGGTCCCTGTGTTCCCAAGACTGGGGAGGTTCTCTCAACGGCATCTTATGTTCCTGGCAGTGAGTTTGTTGCCTGGCTTCTGGAAATTGGTGAAATCAGCAAGACCGAAGAAGGAGTCAACTTGGGCCAGGCCCTGTTGGAGAACGGTATAATCCACCATGGTGAGTGGGGGCTGGGCCCGGGCAGCCCCAGGGGGAGGCACAGGTCAGACCTCAGCAGTGTTGTGCTCCCCCTAACACAGGGGGTGTCGCTAGCCTCCTGTGCAGCCGCCCCGTTCCCTGGGCACAGTGTGGCCTCGGGACGCGGATGCCCTTACAAATCGGCTCACAGGGCCGGAAAGCCCTGCCCTCACCTGGGACACCAGCAAAGCAGGGACACCTCGAAAAGTCCTTTCAAAAAAGGGCAAGAGCCATTTATGTTTTAGTCATTCTTCAGCCAATCTTTATTGAGTGCGTGTTAGGTGCCCGGCACTGTGCACACAGCAGAGAACAGGCCAGATGAAACCGTCCTCATGGGGCCGATGTTCTGGTCAGAGGGGAAGGTGATGAACGAAGTGAAATCTGTGTGTATCCAGGTGGCTATCAGTGCCGGGCGGGGGAGAGAAGGAAGGGGTTGGCAGTCAGTTTTGAATAGGGGTTTGGAAGGCCTCTCCGAGAAGGTGCCCTGAGAGAGCAAGGGGCCGGGTAGCACCCGGGTTTTAGGCCGAGGGAACAGCAGGTGCAGAGTCCCCGCAGGAGAGTAAGCAGGTGTCCAGGGAGCCGCAGGGCGGCCGGTGCTTCCGTGGGAGCGGGCGTGGGCGCTGCCAGGAGACACGGTGGGCGGGCTCGGGGCCGGGGATAGTGGGGAGGGGATGAGGTCCGGGGCCGTTGGAGGGATAGTGGGGTCTTTGGCTTTTACTTGCAGTGAGATAGGTAGCTGCGGCTGAGTGCCGGGAGGCCCTGCCAAGACTCAGACTTGTGCAGGATTCCTCTGGCCGCCACGTGGGCAGCAGGGGACCGGGCGAGGGGCCGTGATGTTCCAGACGGGAGATAACGGTGGCTCGGAGCAGGCTGGGGTGTGGAGTCAGACTGTTAATGTTTTGAAGGCAGAGCCCCCAGGATCTGCTAATGGATCCATGGTGGGGAGGGCCAGAAAGAAGCAGCAAGGGCACCCCAAAGCCATCGTATAGAGAGGGTTTCATAAATCCTGATTGTGTAAGACCACACCCCGGCACCCACAGTCCCAACACATGCTTTGGTGAACTAGCACCGTGGAGGTGCTGGGCCAGATGGGTCCCAGTGCAGGCTGGGTCAGGGCATTTCTGGGCCCCTCTTGAGACCTGTAGGTGCCCCGGCCCCAAGCGGCAGGGCTCAGCAGGGCCTCAGGCAGAGCAGGGGGACCTGGTTTCCACAGAGGAGTGAGGGCAGGGGTTCAGCGAGATTGCGCGTGGCACAGACCCTGGCCGAGTGCAGGGCGGTGATGGGCGGGGATGGGCCCAGCCTCACCGGCCCCCTGCGTCCCTCCAGTGTCTGACAAGCACCAGTTCAAGAACGAGCAGGTGATGTACCGCTTCCGTTATGATGACGGCACCTACAAGGCCCGGAGTGAGCTGGAGGACATCATGTCCAAGGTAGGGACGCCGCCCGACCCCACGACCCTGATCCCACCATCACTGCAGAGCAGGCCTGCACCCCAGTGGCCTGTGATCGTCCCCCTCCCCCACCGGCCTGCTCTGTCCTGAGAGCCATCTCTCCCAGCAGCCCGGACTCGGAGGCTCCTGAAGGTTGTGGCCTGATCCCAGACACCCCCTTTTTCTCTTTCAGGGTGTGAGACTTTACTGCCGCCTTCACAGCCTCTACACCCCCGTGATCAAGTAAGTTACCTTCTCCCAGCTCTACTTTCACCTCTGCCTCTTCTCAGCTGGCTGGCCTTGGGCTGGTAACTTAACCTCTCTGAGCCTCAGTCGCTATCTCCATCAAATGGGGCTAATCATCGCCTCCATTGTCCATGTTTGTCCTTAGGGTTAAGTGAGCCAATCTGTGGGAGACGCTGCAGTGCGGTGGTGACGGGTGTCCGTTCTGGAGCCAGTTTGAGTCTCAGCTGCTAGTTACCAGCTGCGTGACTTTGGGCAGAGTTACTTAGCCTCCTGGTGCCTCAACATTTTCCTCTGTGGAATGGGGATGATAATAAGATCCACCCCGGGGCCTTTGCACTGCTATTCCCTCCACTTGGAATGCTCTTCCCTTACCTATGTGCATATTTACTCCCTCACTTCCTTCAGATGTCTCCAAATCAGAGGGGCTTCCCTGCCCACCTCTCTAAAGCATCACCGTCTGGTCTGCACTGTCCTCCTTACTTCACTTTGGCTTTCTTCTTGGAACTTGTTAGTGGTTGACATATTACATATTTATTTTTTATTGATATGCTGTCTTTCTTTACCACTGAACTGTGAACTCACCAAGGGCAGGGAGTTTGCTCACTGCTGTGTCCCCAGACCCTTGCCCAGTGTCTAGAGCGCTGCTGTCCTGTAGCCCTTTCCACACTGATAGCTGTGCTCTGTGGCTGTGGGGTCAAGTACAGTAGCCATGACTCACATGTGGCTTTCAGACCCTTGAGATGGAGGAATGTGATTTTAAGTTTGATTTAATATTCATTGATGGACAAATGGGTACATATTGGAGAGCGCAGGTCAAGGGCAGAGTAGCCCTGAATGAATGTTTGTCAAGTTGAAAGGTAATTAACATCTTTGGCCTCTGATTCTGCATCTGTGAAATGGGCATAAGAAGAGCTCACGCCTCTTGGGTTGCTATGAAGATTACATCTGAATGATGCCCGGTGCATAGTGAGGGCCGTATAAATGCCAGCGACTGGTTGTTTTCTTTATTATGAAGCTATGGTTATGGATGAAGGGACGGAGAGGGTGACCTCATTCTTACCCAGCTGCACATTCCTCTGCACCCTGTCCTGACGGCTCGTGTCCACTCTTAGAGAGGCAGAGGGGATTCCAGCATTTGCTGGCCTCGTTGGGGATCAGGCCTGGGAATCCCTCGCCTCTCTAGATCTGCCTCTGCTTCCTCGGTCCGGCCCCGGCCCTTGCGAGAAGGGCCCCCTGATCAGCCCCAGAGAAGGAAGTGGCAGGGGCCAGTGTGCCTGTGGCCTGCCAGCTCCCCAGTTCCTAAAAGTCTGAGACAAACTCCCCAGCTGGACTTTGTCATCAGTCTCAGCATGGCTGGTCACGTAAACTCCTGTTTGCCAGCTTCGAAGCCCGAGACATGGTTGCAGTCTGACTGCAAGGTTAGCGCGACCCTCCATACCAGCGCTTGGGGGGGGGGAGTTTAGACTCCACGCACGTCAGAGCCTGTGCCTGGGGAGAGACCCGGGGGCCCGATTCCCACCCCTGTGCTCCCCGATGTGCTAATGTGTGCTCCCTCCCCCTGCAGAGACCGCGATTACCACCTGAAGACGTACAAGTCCGTGCTGCCCGGGAGCAAGCTGGTGGACTGGCTGTTGGCTCAGGTGAGCTCTCCCCCTGACCCCTGGGAGCATCTGCTCGCTCTGCCCGCCACTGAGCAGCGGGCCGGGCTGTGGGCCTCGACGTTTCTTCAAACCATTTTTTCTCTAGTTTTTACTCCTATAAAATATACATCTTGCTTAACTGTCGTCACCAGTGTTTAGCATGCAGTTCATGGCATGACGTCCCCTCACATCGCTGTGCAGCCGTCCCCACCTTCCCTCTCCTAGAGCTCTTTTCATCTTGCAGAACTGAAACCCTGTGCCCGGTCAACGCCAGCTCCCCACTCGCCCCTCCCTGCGGCCCCTGGCAACCTCACTTCCACTTTCTGTCTCTAGGAGCTTGGCTGTGCCAGGGACCCCGCGTGAGCGGGATCACCCAGCTGTTGTCCTGCTGTGGCTGGCTGATGGCGCTCAGTGTCATGTCCTCAGGGCCATCCATGTGGTGGCCTGGGACAGAATTGCCTTCTTTTGCCAGGCCGAATAATATTCCATTGCATGTATCGCCCACATTTTATTTATCAGTTACTTAATATTATCCGTCTATTAGTGTCTATTTCACAGACGCTTGGCTTGCTGCCACCCGGAAGCTTCCAGGTAAAACTGGCACAGTCCCGGCTGAGCTGGGACAAGTTGGTCTCATGCTCGAGCACCAGATCAGAGCCTCCGCAGTTACTCCTTTCACAGAAGTTGCCAGGGGGCAGGGGCTGGGCAGAGGCTTGGAAAGTCCACGCGTCGGTTTTGCTCCAACTTCCCAAAGGCGTTTGCTCCACTGAGATGCCGCAGACACTTCTGTCTGCCTACCTCCGATGCTTTGTGGCTGCTGCTCCCTTGGCGCTTTCTCTGGGCCTGGCCCTGGCTGGGTTTTGTGCCTTACCTCGTTGAGTCCTCCAACCCATTTATAGACAGGGCAACTGGCACCCAGAGAGGCCGAGCACTTGGTTCAAGGGTACACAGCCCGGTAGCGGCACAGCTGGAATTGGGATGGGCCCGTCTCACCCGGCTTGTACCTCGGTTCTGCGAACTTTTCAGGGAGCTCGCAAGACTGTTCATTTGTAGTCTGTAAAAAGACCGTATTGGCTCCAAAGACGAGGAGACAACTGTGAAATCAAAATGGATAAATGTTTAAACATTTACAGAGCGCAGGTTTACGTCAGCCTCCTTAATTGTTACATTTAGCATTCATAAAAACCTCGTTCCATTTGAAAACAATTTGCTGGCGGGACTTTCGCATGTCGCACAATTCCCGATGATGGCCTAGAAATCGTAGCCAATCTGTAAAGTGAATGTTTCTTGGCGCCAAATCACTTCAAAAGCAGGTTTAGAAAAATCCTTGAAACATTTTTTTCAGGCCCAAGCAGCATATTAAATGTAGGATGTGGGTGTGTTTTAATAGGTTTGCTGTGGTGTGGGATGCTAAGACCCGGGAGGTCTTGAGACAGCCCCGGATTTGTATTCGGTTTTGCACATCTGGAAGGGGCAGAGCGCTAACCACTGTGCAAGACTGCCTCCTCCCCCAGGCTCCTGTGAAGCCAGCCCGGAGCACGTGCTTTATTGATAGCCGGCCGACCTGGGTCGGATCCCAGCTGTGCGTCTTCCTAGTGGGGTGATCTTGGACAAGCCTGTTAGCCTCTCTGTGCCTCCCTTTCCACACCTGGAAAATGAAGCTCAAAACAATACCTTTCCCGTTAGATTATTTTGAGGATTCAATGAGTTAATCACGTAAAATGCTCAGACTGGCACCTGGCACAGAGTAATTGCTCAGTAAATGCGACTCTTATTATAATTCCTCATCTCCTGCACAGGGGACTCCAGGTGGCTCCAAATTACATGCAGTGCGGACGGCTGAAGAATCTGCAGAGGGGTATGGGGGCGCAGGGACGCTAAGATCAGGAAACAACCTGCTTGGGGGGAAGGGCAGATGCACAGAGTCCCGCCTCTGGCGTGTGCGGCCACAGGTGAGGGTGACACGGGGTGATTTGTGGTTTAGGTTCTTTGCTTGGAGCCCAGACGTGCCTGGGTCCGGGCTCTCTGAACCAGCTGCTTCTCCCCACCTCGGCCCTTTCTGTGGCCTCGTGTTTCCCAAGCCCCAGTGGTATCCACGGCCATGTGGGGGTTTCAAAGCATGATGTGGACTTTGCCCTAAGGGGCGAATCCCAGGCCTGAGTTGGGAGTGAGGCGGCTCGCTGCAATGGTGAGACGTCAGTGGGTCCGAGAGATGTCTGGAGATGGGGTGCAGGGCATGCAGTGCTGTGGGGTGGGATGGGGAGCAAGGATGCGTCCTGGGGCTTTGGTGCGCCCGGGGGCTGGAAGTACCCTTTACAGTGATGAGAAGACGGCGGAGAAAACCCCTGGGTGCCTGGGAAAATCAAGAGTTGTCCTCTGGTGCAGGAAGGCGCTGTCTTTGGGGTGCCCGCTGGACTTCCCAGGGGGTGGGTGGAGGATGGGGCAGGGTCGGCATGCCTGGCGCTCGGGTGGCATCTGCCCTGCGGACGCTCTGTTCCTTGTCAGCTCTGGCAGTATTGAAATGAGCAGTCAGGAGAGCGTGTAGACCAATTCAACAAGAGGGCCCGTTAACTCCTCCCTTTGAACACCTACTGTGTACCAGGCACCGTTTTAGGGTTCTGGGGACACAGCAGGCTGGTGGCTCAAGGCGCTGGCAGAGGACACAAAGCATCCTCAGGGACATGGCAGGAGCCCTGGCCGCAACCTTCGGCAACTAACGTGTCCTTTTAGAGCCTCAGTTTCCCTAACGTGGTGGTGGGGGGAAGCGTCTGGCTCTGAAAGGATTCCTTTCTCAATGGTGCAACCTAGGGCGAGTGCGAGCACATCTGTGCCCCAGTTTCTTCTTCTGTTCAATGGGAGTAAGGAGTGTGATTGCCTCTGGGTTGACACTCAAGACTGGGTGAGATTGTGCAGCGCCTGGCTCGCTGCGAGTCAGTGAGAGGCATCCTTGGACGTTGTCCTGGGGTTTCCCAAGTCACGGGCAGGGAGCCTCCCGCAGCCCTGTCCGTTACCCCCCGGGAGTGGTCCATCACCCAGCCCAGCTCTGCCCCTGCTGCCTGCATCCCAGGTGGTTCTCGATAGAGATGTTTTGTGGCCCACTGAGCGCTAGATGCCCTGGGGAGACAGGTAACCTTGACGGCCACCACTGCTGCCCACGTGGAGCCGATGTTCTAGTGAGAGACGCACCTTAAACCATAGTCACATATCTGGAGGAACCCCAGCACCGGGAACAGTTGGTGCTGATTCTCCCGAGAGCAGTGGCGTGAAGGGATGAGTTTGTTTCAGACTGTGACAGGTGCAGCCCCAGTATCATACAAGGTCATGAGAGTGTAACGGGATGAACATTTGTTGAGAGGATGTGCGGGGGTGGGGGACTACTTTAGGGTGTCCTCTGAGGAGCTGACTTGGACACTGAGACCTAAAAAGCCAGGACGGGGCATTCCAGGGGGAGGAAAGAGCAAATGCAAAGGCCCTGAGGTGGAGGCATATAGTTTGTGAAAGGACTAGCAAGGAGGCCAGTGTGGCTGGAGCCCCAGCACGGGGGCTAGTGGGTGGCTGGGGGAGATGAGGGGAGCATGGCAATGGCGGTGCGGTGGCCAGGGCTGTGTGTGCTCGTGCCTTCCTCCGGGAGGGAAGAAAATGATGATTTGAGCTTTTCCCACAACTTGGCGGGATGTGGGGTAGGGAGCTTACTTTTCAGGTGTCCAGGGACGGCGTATTCCATGGCTCACTTGAGAATCCTGCTGTTGTTCTAACTTTAGGAACCTCCCTGTGGGTCATCCCAGGGCTCTGTGGGAAAGGGGGCAGGGCTGGGCTGGGAGCCCAGACTGTGAGTGCCTCCAAAAGCCAGGTGGGCTCCAGACGCCTGCTGGGGCCTCCCAGGCTGCAGATCCGGGGCCTGCTGGCCACCTGGATCCCGGCTGTGCCTCCCCTGCTGGCCCCACACAGCTGGGGGGCTGCTGCTCTGGATGCAGCCTCCCTCACGGACGGCCACCTCCCCTGGCAGGGCTCTGTGCACACAGCCCTCCGGCTGCTGGCCGGGGGTCCCACAGGAGAGATTTGTCTTCCTCGAGTCGGCCAGTGCATGCAGTCCTGCGGCCAGTGGCTTTGCCAGGCCCCGTGCCCTGAGTCTGAGCCGCAAGCCTCGGCAGGCTGAGTCCGGCAGCCCCTGGCATTTGTTTCTCCTTTAGCTGGGAAATTCCCTCCCCACCCCTCGGCTGCCGGCGGAGGCGCGGGGGGACAGTCGAGGAGACTGCCTCTCAAAACAGCTTCTCACTTTGGGAGTCCTTTAAATGAGAGGTCGTCGGGCCTTGTGGCCATCTGAGTGTGGTTGAAGCTCACTGACCTGTGACCACAGGCTCCAGCATGATTTGGCCCCTGCTGACAGCATCTTTATTCAATCGCCAAGTATTTATTAAGCACCTCCTGTATGCCAGGCCTAAGTTCTAAGCCCTCGGGATTCCGCAGGGAACACAGCAGTTCAAACTCCTTGTCCTCATGGAGCTTGCTCACCCCCTCCCTGGTGGCCAGACTGCCTTTTGTGCCACAGGCTTCGTCCCACCCCTGGACCTTTGTCCGTGCTGTTTTCTCTGCCTGTCACTCAGCCGCTCCCCCCAGCCCCCGTCCCCAACTGCACCACACAACTCCCACGATTTCCCTGATGAACTGAGATCGTTGGGTTTGCAAGAACCAGAAACAGACTTGGGCTAACTTAAGGAGAGTGGGAAAGAAAAGAAGGCGGTTCATAGAAGGGTAAAGACCCCCCAGAGTCAGGGAGACCCAGAAGCCAGGCTTAAAAAGAATCGGCACCAGGCAGGGGCGCCTGGGTGGCACAGCGGTTAAGCGTCTGCCTTCGGCTCAGGGCGTGATCCCAGGGTCCTGGGATCGAGCCCCGCATCAGGCTCCTCTGCTATGAGCCTGCTTCTTCCTCTCCCACTCCCCCTGCTTGTGTTCCCTCTCTCGCTGGCTGTCTCTATCTCTGTCGAATAAATAAATAAAAAATCTTTAAAAAAAAAAAAAAAAAGAATTGGCACCAGGCGATGCCCAGCTTCTTGGGAGTGGGAGCTGAGGGCACCTTCTTCAGGGCACTGCTCTCAGGGAGAACCACACCGACCGTTCCCTGTCCTTGGGTTCCTCCTGCTACGGGTCGTGTTGCTGGGGCAGGGAGCGTCACCTGGGGCAGGGAACGTCACTGTAGCTTTGCACGGACCATGTGTCCTCAACCTGGTCTGGGTTGGTGGGGGGCGGGTGGGTGGTAGTGAAAAACTCTGAGGGGCTGTCCCACTACGATGACATTCCACAGGGGAGAGTCGGGCCCAAAGGCGGGCCCAGTAGGCCATGACCGTTGATACTTCAGTTTTGGGTTGGCTGTTACTTCCTTGGAAAAGCCCTGAGATGAACCAGACTTCCGTTGTACTAGTTAGGAGTGTGTTCATTTGCAAGAACAGAAAACCCAACTAAACAGTGGCCCAAGCAGATAATTGTGCCCCATACCAGTCACATGTCACATGTGAAGCAGATAATTGTGCCGCATAGCAGTCACATGCCACATGGCAAGAACGTTCCATCCTTCACTCTAGCCTCAGTGTTGTCTGCCACCGTGGTCACTGGATAGCCCCTTAGCCCTACATATGTCACTTCCTCCTATGACTTTGTGCTTGGTAGGGGAGTGTGGTACTGCTCTTCCTTTTTATGAGGGAGGAAGGTATTTTCCAGAATTCCCTGGTAGCCTTCCCCAGGTGTCACTGGCTATAGCTAGGTCATTAGGATTCGGACTTCATTGCCCGTATCAAAGACCCAGCTACAGGGGCTGATACAAATCACGGGTTGATCTTCCTTTGCTCTGAGAGGAGCCTAGAGGTGGGTGGTCTAGAGCTGCTAGGGTGGCCTCATGAGACCTCTGGGGACCACACTCTCTCTCTCTTCTGCTTTGCCATCCTTAGCATGTTTTGATCCCGGGTCATATTATGGTCTAGGATGACTGCAGGAGCTCCAGCCATCACATCTTTGTTCCAAGGAGGAGGAAGAAAAAAGAAGGGCCAGGGACAAAGGATTTTTCCAGAGCTCCCTACCAGTGATTTCTGAGTATATCTCATTGGCCCCCTCTAGCTGTGATTTCTAGATGGATGCCTTGCCGTCTTCAGCAGTGATAGTTTCATTACTGGTGTGGTATGGGGGAGGGGGAGAGGGTTATTGCTAGGCAGCCAACAATATCTGGCACAGAAAATCTCCCTTTCTCCTTTGTTTATGGCACAATACACAGTGGATTTATCCCAACTACTCTTACTTTTCTTGTGGGGTGTATTCACAATAGTCATTGACACGTTCGGTCAGTACGACAGTGCCTAAAATAGACACAGATCCCTGCCCCCACGGAGCCTCCATTCCAGGTGGGCTTTTCACAGCCTCGCTCAGCCCCTCTGATGTTGGGTCACCTAACACCCTCCCCTTCCTGTTCCGTTCCAGGGTGACTGCCAGACGCGGGAGGAGGCGGTGGCACTTGGCGTGGGCCTGTGTAACAACGGCTTCATGCACCACGGTAATCTGCCCCTTCCCTTCAGCCCAGCCTCTGGGGGGGGGGGGGCTGTCCTGGAACAGAAAAGCTAGTAGGGAGCCTGGTCCCTGGGGCATTTTATGGGTGGGGGGTGAGGGGAACTGAGGCCCAGAGAAAGCAAATGGTGGGGCTGGAGGCCACTTAGCCTGCCCACGGGGGAGCGCAGGTGAGATGCTGGCTCTGTGGGCCCGTAGACCTTGGGGAGTTTGGGGTGGCTCAGGAATCTTACCCCCCCCCCACTTCTGCACCGATGGCTACATCACCTCAGGGGTTCAGTAGGGACCAAGATGGCTGGAAATGCTTGGCTGGAAAAATGGACTGGACTTGAGGTCAAATCTGTGGGCTTCCTGGGCCCTTCTCCTGGATGGGACGTGACCTCTGGGTGGGCAGGGAGGCCGGATCATGCAGGCCCGGCCCGCGGGCTTCCAGGGGGAGGAGAGGAGAGGGGTCTGAGGGGACAGAGGGCAGGCAGGTTGTAAGTGAGAGAGGAAGGGAGCCGGGCAGGGACGTTTGCACCGCTTTGCCCGGCCTCACCCCTTAGATAGGTCACTCTCCTTCCCATCGGAGAAACACTGAAGAGGGTCAGAGAGGTGGGCTGTCCTGGGATGATCCTGAATTGGGAAGGTGGGCATAAGGAAGGAGAAACTGGTTCTGCTGTCACCATTTCACATTCAAACAGAAGTTAATACGCTGTGTGCCTGGCCTCCTGAGCGCTCCCCATGTATTAATTAGTTTAATCCTGAAACGATCCTTTGATGTTGGTATTAATATCATCCCTGTCTATAAATGAGGAATTGGAAGCCCAGATAGTTAAGAGACTTGCTCAAGGTCACACAGCAAGTAGGAGCTGGGATTTGAACCCAGGCAGGCGGGCTTCACACTGAGCTCTGTGACCTTCCCACTGGCCGGCCCAGGACGGGTAGACTTAACTCCCACTAAGGAGCCTTTCTTCTCCTTCCAGAACATTCCCCGGGGCCGTGGCTCTTGCCGTTTCCCTGGCCTGGGGTGCCCTACCCACCTCACGCCCCCGACTTGCTCAATTTTTCTGTTTGGTTCACGTCTCCCGAGGCCTCCCCAAACACCGCTGCCTAATGGCTCCTCTCCTTCGTCGCTCTGTGCTTAGCTCAGATTCACACTTCTTCATAGAGCTGTTCTCTCCCTGTCAGACTAATCCCACGCTTCCCTAGTGTCTTCGTTCATGCTGCTCTTCTCCAGCCCTTGCGTGCCTGGTGCAGGCACCGTGCTAGGCTCCGGGGACGGAGCGGTGAACAAGGCAGATGAGAGTTCCGTCCTCGGGAGCTCACAGCCTAGTGCATGTGCGTGCACGTGTGTGTGCGAATCAAGCAATGAAGTCAGTCCATGTTCTGGAGCAGTATGGGCATGTGAGGAGGACTTCGGCTTTTACTCCAGTGCAGTGGGAGTCCTGACAGGGTTCTGAGCAGAGGACGGCTGTGGAGGATGTCTGCGGTGGGGGGTGGGGGGTGGAAGTAGAGAGGCCAATACAGAAGCGACTCTGACTCCAGGGGACGGTTGATGTGGCTTGGGCCCTGGTGGTGGCAGTGAAGGGGTGAGACTCTGGAAGGTCTTTTGGCCATTCCTTCTCCCAGCTTCTGCGTTGTGCTCTCAGAGGTCAGCAAACCCTTTCTGCAAAGGGCCAGACAGTAAATATTTTAGGCTTTGTAGGCCATAGGGTCTATTACAGCCCAACTCTGCTGTCGTAGCATTAAAGCCGCTATGCAGTTTTTAAATAAGTGAGCGTGGCTATGTGTCAATAAAACTTTATTTAGAAACACAGGCAGTGGGCCATAGTTTTCCACCCCTAGTCTAGCTGCTGGGTTTGCTGTCCCTTCGACAGGATGACAGGTGTGCCAGTGAGATGACAGGTCGCCAGGCACATCCCCTGCCTTGTAGCCAGCAGGCCTTGTTCCTGCCCTGACTCGGCTGACTCCCAATAAGCCTGTGCCCCTCTGTGGGCCCCCATTTCTTTATCTTTCCATTGGATCCCTTCCTCCTCTGAGGTCAGCATATCCATGGCTCTGTGGGGTTAGGGGTTAGGACGCACTCCCAGCTGCCCATTTCACCAGCTGAGAAGGGTAGGTCAGGCCCAGCCAGGGTCATTTCCGTCCATCAGCTCCTCTCCGCAAAGTCCCTCATTCCCAGAAGCTGCTCTGTTCCCTGCGGGGCCCTCTGACAGCTCCATCCTTCCCGCCAATCAGCTGGGCAGAACCTCTCATTTGTGGGTGAGAGTAATGAGGAGTCCACCCCAGCTGCTATTCTGGGAAGGCTGCTGGCTGAGGACATTCTGTGAGGGGGGGGGGTGACTCCCAGGCAGCGCCAATACCCGCGGGGCCCCTCAGGGAGAGAAATTGCAGGGCGTGGCCCCTGCTCCCCTGTTCCCCGCCACGAACTCAGAAATAAGCTAAAATAGGAAAGGGCCAAATCCCAGGGTTGTGGCTGCTGCAAAGTGCAGGTTAGGGTGCAGGGTGGAGGGTGGAGGTGGGGCCCGGGCGGCACCTCCCGCGGCGCCTGACCCGAGCTCCCAGGCCCTGAGGTGTCCTTTAGGCACATATGGGGAAACTGAGGCTCAGCGTCTCATCCCCCGCCCCTCTGGACGTTGGTGCTGTTAGGATCCCCACAGATGGGCAGGGCGAAGAGGACATGAAGTTGGGCAGGGGCTGGCAGGGGTTTGAACTTGGCCAGTGGCCTTGAGTGAAGCCTACATCAGTGAGTGGGGGGACCTCACCTGACTGAGGTCCTGGACTCTGGGGTTCCAGCTGTTTCCCTGAACATTCCAGCCAAGACACAGCATCGTGCTTCCTCCTTCCACTCCCAGAGGCTGTCAGCCTCATGTTTACAGTGGAGGTGAAGCCAGCCGGCCCCCGGGGCCTGGCTCCCCAGCTCTGGGCAAAGTAGCAATTTGTGTGTCTGTTTTCTCCAAAGAGGTGATGGGGTGGCCGGAGGGAGACACAAACAGCTCGATGTCCTGGGAAAGAAGGAGAAAGAAAGGATCGCCTCCTGCTGCTTTTCATGTAGTCACCAAATCGGTAGACAGCCTCCGTCTTCAGGCATGGTGGGGACGTCTGGAACCTCAGGCAGCTGGGTTTCCTTCTTTCAGGGGCCCACGGACTTCAGACAACTGCCTTCCCCACACCAAGCCTGCATTTCCCCTGTGCTGTAATTCACCCCTGCCCCCATCTAGCAGGCCAGGCTGGGATGGTGAAGAGAAGGAGCCTGCCCGCTCTGTGACCTTGTGCAGTTTATTTAGCTTCTCTGGGCCTTAGTCTCCCCACCTGCAAAAGGGGTGCAGCAAATCCTGCCTTGTGTGAGGAGTAAATGAACCTAAGCCTGCATCCACGGTGTGCCCAGCACTGGTAGATACTTAGTTAAGTTGTAATCCACAGGGACCAGATCACATGCTGGTTGTTACTGGTTACTTGTATTCATTTTCCTGCGTTCTAGAACAGAGATCAGAAAATGTTTCCTGTCAAGGCCCAAATAGTACATATTTTAGGCTTGGTGGGCCATGTAGCCTTTGGCAGTTATTCAGCTCTGTCACTGTGGCCTCAAAGCAGCTACAGACAGTAAGTAAATAAATGGATGTGGTTGTGTTTCAATAAAACTTTATTTATAAAAAGAGGTAGTGGGCCAGATCTGGCTTATAGGGCCTGAGTTTGCTCATCCTCGCTCTCAAGCGTCTCATCGTGGTCTGTTTCTGATTGTTAGTGAGGTCGAACTCCTTTCTACGTACTTGCTGCCCGCTTGGGTTTCCCCATCTGGAAATTGCCTGTTCATATCCTTTGCCCATGTATCTGTTTCCCAGCTGCCTCTGGTTGATTTGTCGGAGTTTCTTTTATATTCTAGATCTTTATTCCTTGCTGGCTTTAGACATTACCGTTATTTTTGAATCTGCCATTTGCCTGTAGTCTTGTTATTGAACTGAAGCCCTTAATTTCATTATATTGCTCTTTTTTTTTGGGGGGGGGTTCTTGTATGAAATCTTTCCTGCCCTAGGACAAAGATATTTTGCATTTTGTTTGGTGAGCTTTAGTTTCCCTGTTCGTATTTAGGTCTTTAATCCATCCGGAGTTTATTGTGATACATGGTTTGAGGTTGGGATCCAACTTTATTTTTTTTCCTCTTAAGTGAGTCAGTTTTCCCTACATCAGCTGCAGAATACGCCACGTGGTCATCATTATCATATGCTAAGTTCCCATAAACACATGGTCCTCTTATGGGATTTCTGTTTTCTTTCACTGGTCCTTTATCTGTTTCTGCCATAATTCCACACTGTTTTTGTTACTGTGGCTTTGTAATATGTCTTTATAGCAGGTGGGGCAAGTTCAGACTTTTCACGAGCAGTCACAAAAGCCAGACGTCTATGCGAACTATCCTAATCCGTTAGTGTTGGCACATGACTCCCTCTAATAAAACACCATGCTCGCCAAAGCAAACTTGTCCAGGGGTTGGTTCCGGCCCCGTGGTTGCCAGTTGGCAGACGCTGCTGAAGCCTTCCCATGTGAGCCTGACCATGTGCTGCGCGTCTGTGGGTTTGCAGTGCTGGAGAAGAGTGAGTTCAAGGACGAGTCCCAGTACTTCCGCTTCCACGCAGACGAGGAGATGGAGGGGACCAGCTGCAAGAACAAACAGCTTCGCAACGACTTCAAGCTGGTGGAGAACATCCTGGCCAAACGTCTGCTGGTAGGAGCAGAGCTGAAGGGCTGCGTCTTGCGTCCCGGGCGCAGCCGCAGCCTGGGAGCTGGGCGACCTTCCGATTATGGCTCGAGAAGTTGGGCTCAACTTGGGGCACCCGAGTATGGGGCTTCCAGGTGGTGGCTGGCGACCCTTCCTGGGCCAAGACTGCTACCTTCTTTATGAGGAGATTGGGCTTGCTGGCTCCTTTTCTTTTCCTTTCCTTCTCCCTGCGTCCACCCCACATCCCAGCTTAGTGTCGTGTAGAGAGGTGGGCCCCCCGCAGTGGCTCATCCCAGATAACAAAGCCTTTGGTCTTCCGGTGGTGCCCTATCCATGTTCAGTTGCTCTAATTATCCTGGCAGTGGAGGAAGAACATTTACCAGGCTGTTCAGATATTTCTCCAGCCTAGCCCACCAAGTCCTGTTTCTCTGCCTCCTGATGACCAGCAGCCTCCCTCTTCATGGCTGGTCTGCAGGAGGCAGTCGAGAGGAGGCTCAGCAGGTTAGATTTCCTGTTCTAGCCAGAGTTGGGACTGATGTCTGACTCATATGAAGATGGCATCACTAACTTCCCTCCTGTGGTACTTACGGGGCTCCCATAAATATGGGGATTCCCATTTCTCCCACTATAAAACCCACCAGTGCTCGCCATCATGCTGGGGATGAAATCCAGCCTCTCATCCTGGTTTACAAGAATCTCCCTACCTCTCCAGCTTCATCTCCTGTGTTCTCCCCTCCCTCACCCCACCCCAGCCACTCTGATCTCCTTTCTTATCCTCAAGTACTATGGGCCTGACTCAGGGCCTTTGCACATGCTGTGCCCTCTGCCTGGAACACTTTTTCCGCTCTTCATAAAGTTCTGTTCCTCATTTCAGTCAGGTCTTCTCAGCCCAGAGAACTCCTCCAGGATCCCTGCCATGCCGTGGTCTATCCCTTTAAGTGCTTGATTTTAATCGGACTGTGTACACTCTCTGCATCACATTCTGCATTTGCTCATTTGTTTGTAGTCTGTCTTCCCCACCGGACAGTCGGCCGCAGCGGGGCAGGAACTGTCTGTCTTGTCCAGCCCTGTTTCCGGGGCCCAGTAAAGCACTTGGCTCACATAGTGGGCAGCAGCTCAGCAAATATTTGTTGAACAAATAAATGCATTTCTCTGTACCCCCCCCCGAACCCCCAAACCTCCCAACCTGCCTTCCAGCCTGCAGTGGGGAAGGACTGCTCCTCCCTAAGCTCCTTTCATGTCCTTAGGTTCTTGGCGGCTGGACACCTCTGGATCTGTTTTACTCATTAAGCCGGCGAAGGCTTACTGAGCACCTACAGTTTGCCAGCAGATGGGGAGATAGTGTGTATAGCCGAGGAGACTCGGCGCTCAGGTTGGGAGGAGAAAGGGGAGAAAGGCAGTGAAAAGTAAGAAGCATGTGGTCAGCACCAGGCTGAGGCGCGAGCCAGGGGGTGTGTCTTCCCTTGGCAGGTGTGTATTGAGCACCTACGGTGTACTTGGTGCTCTTTGTATTTAATTTCATCCTGCCGCGCACCCCCGCTCCATGTAGGTCTGGGGCACGAGGAGCCGGCGGAATCGCGGTCTCGTGGGGTCATGTTGGGGCTGGCAGCAGGCCCCGCTCACCACCTCACCGGGTCTCTCTTGCCTTGGGCCCTCAGATCCTGCCCCAGGAGGAGGACTACGGCTTTGACATCGAAGAGAAGAACAAGGCCGTGGTGGTGAAGTCGGTCCAGAGGGGCTCGCTGGCTGAGGTGAGGCTTCTCAGAGGGGCCCCCTGCACTGTCCGTCGTTCCTCCTCGCTTGTTGCCCTTTGGGCACACTCAGGCCAGGGCAGTCTTGCCTGCCGTCCCCGGGGGGAGCTGTGAGAGAGCCCCCTGCTCGGGGCTGTCCTCCCAGCGTGTGCGCCGCCGCTCCCCTTGCGGCCCCGTGGGGAGGTGCAGGAGAAAAGCGGGTTTCTGAATCAGGTAGTTTCCTGCGTCGGCTGTGATGCGGGGCAGACTACAGCGACTTGAATAATAGGACAAGGTGGTGGCTCTGCCACGGACGTGACATGAAGATGAGGGAGGAAGGAGAGCCTGGGCAGGCCGAGGGTTCAGCCCTGCTCCCCCCAGCTGCTCCCGGGGCTGTGGAGTTGGGGGGGGCACCTGCTGCATTGTCGGGTGCTCTGCTTGCGTCCTTGTAGCGGTTAGGGACGCTTTGGGCAGCGGGTGGCCACGTGCTCGCCTCCTAGTGGCCGGAGCCATTGCATGGGTGCTTAGAAGAAGGTGGCTGTGAGTCTCCGTTCAGGGTCAGCACCTCTGGCCTTCCTGGCCAAGCCGTCATGGTCACAGGGCGGTGGCCCCCGTTCGATGCCTTGTGTCCTCACATGGCAGGTGGGAAGCAGGGGCGGGCCACGGCCCTTCCTCCTCAAGGAAAAGTCTTTCCCGCTAGCGCCTGCGGTAGGCTTCCCTGCAGAGCTCATTGGCTGGAGCCGGGCCTGCTCAGCCACTGAACCGCTGACCACAGCGGGGCGCGGGGCTGCCCTGGGGGGCTCACTCCGGGCGTGCTCGGTCCAGGAAGGGAGGCTGGTAACCTCGTGTGCTTGTCTCCCCCCCACCCCCGCCAAGATGGCTGGCCTGCAGGTGGGGAGGAAGATCTACTCCATCAACGAGGATCTGGTGTTCCTGAGGCCCTTTGCTGAGGTGGAGTCCGTCCTCAACCAGTCTTTCTGTTCCCGCCGCCCGCTGCGCCTCCTGGTAGCCACCAAGGCCAAAGAGTGAGTGTCCCCTGATGGGGCGTCCGGCTCATCTTCCTCTCGGGCTGAGGAGTTGCCCGAGTGCCGGGGGGGGGGGGCGGGTGGTGGGGACCCCGGGTTGTCCTGGTTCCCCGTGGATGGGGCTCGTTCTACAGGCACGTGACATGAGGCTGCTGCTTTCATTCATTGAACAGATGTTTACTGAATGCCTACTATGTGCTGAGTGATGTTTCAGGCTGTGGGGATCCAGCTATGCCTGGTGGACACATTTCTTCCCTTCATAGATCTCAGTCTAGCTGGAGGGTAGGGCAGGAGACAGACAGTAAAACAAAATAGAGAAGTAAGAGACATAGTGAACCAGGTGGTAGTAAGGCTGGGCCAGTCTCTGTAGCTGGGAAAGGAGATGGGCTGTGTTGGGGGGATGGCGGTCAGAGAGATGCCACTGTGAACTGATGGGAAGACCGAGGAGGGAAGGGAAGGAGTCAAGGGGAGGAAGAGTGTTCCAGGCAGAGGAGACAGCCAGTGCAAAGGTCCTGGGGTGGAACCGTGTCTTGTAGCTTTGAGGAATAGCAAGGAAGCTGGTGGGGTGGAGCAGAGTGAGTGAGAGGGAGGGGTGGGTGATGAGGTCAACCAGACAAGGGAGGTCAGGCCTTGTAGGACTTTGTGCCCATGGTAAGGCCTGTAGAGCCACTGGAAGGTTCTGAGCAGAGGCAAGGCATGATGTGATGTAAATTCTGGAAGAATCCGTCTGGCTGCAGGTGGAGACTAGATTGTCAGGGGCAAAGGTGGCAGCAGGGGAGGGGTGAGGAGGCTGGTGGCCCGGCCCAGCCCAGTGTGGTAGCCGCAGAGGTGGTGAGAAGTGGTCGGATGCCACATATAGGTGCAGGGAGAAGCGTTTTCTATTTTAAAAGTTGTGCATTTGGTTTTCATTTCTCTCTTCTATTTAAGGCAAATGCTCCCGGTTTCCTATTGACGGGAGTGATGGAAAGTTTTAACGATGATTCTTTCAGTGAGAAGGCAAGCCAATTTAGGGAAGATGATTGATAGTTTGGTATGTGGAAGTGGCAGAAATCACCCAGGGGAATGTGTCTGCTTAAAGTTCTGGAAATGCCTGGGGTTTGAGAACAGGCTCCCTAGATGGTTTTATGTGGCTGGTGGGGATGGGAAGAGGACCTTCAGGCCCACTGTGGGGGACATGCCCTTGACAGGGAAGCACATTCCTACATCGAAGCTGCTGGATGAACGTCGCCCGCCCCACAGCCCTGGGTGGGCGCTGCCCGCTGTGCTCTGGCCATCCACCTGTGGAATGGCCAAGACCTGGCCTTTCCAACTGTGTTCTCTAGGGGACACTCGTGGGCATTTTTCTAGAGTCAGCCCCAAGCCATTCTGGGTCATTTCTCACCCTCCCATCTGTGATTGTTGGACAAAGTATTTGCAGCCTGTGGGGCTGGTTTGACCACCAAGAGGCCCCCTCTCCCCAAGAGAGTGACGGAGAAGGCACGGGAGGGTGATCTGGGATTTCCATGCATGGATTCACTCTCCTAGGGCAGGACGGGTGGTTCTGAGTCATTAAAGGTGCTGGAGGTATGGGCTCTGGTTAAATGAGGTTTGTCTGTCTCTTTGGGAGCCGGAAGTCTGCCATTGCTACTCCTTTGGGCTGGATGTCCCCACAGTCTGGGAGGCAGGGGCTCCCAGGGCGGCCCCCGGGGCTATGGGGCATAATACTGCTTCTCTTACGGCTGCCCCTACCTGGTGCAGGATCATCAAAGTTCCTGACCATCCAGAGGCTCTGTGCTTCCAGATCCGTGGAGCTGCCCCGCCGTACGTCTACGCCGTGGGCAGAGGTGAGCCTGGCAGACAGAGCGGGGCGGGGGGTTTGGGAGACGGGTCTGTGTGTGTGACCAGCAGGCCTGTGCCTCATTAGCACTCACTTTCCTCACCCGGAGCAAAGGCTTACGAGCGCCGACGTCTCTGGGGGTCAGGTAGTCACAAACGGACGGCTGAGGGGAACGCATAGGGAGTGGTGGGGACTATGGCAAGGTGAGAAAAGACATGCTCATCTTAAAAGGGGTTCATTTTTCCTCCGCTCAAGCTCATTTTTGCCAGGTAGGGATGTGGGCCCATCCTTGCCAGACCTGAGTTTTTAAAGGAAGCCAGAAATGGGAATTTTGGCCACCCTTGTGTGGTCAGATCCAGCCCGAGGGCCGACGGTCAGAGACCCCTGCTTTCACAGTGCCTCGTCCGTGCGCGCTGCTCCCAGGGTAACTCTGTCCTGGAGACGAGGCCAGATAGGTCTGAGGGTCTGGCCTCCGAACCCTCTTTGTATCTGAGGGCCCCACTTCTAAAGTTGAGACATGAATTGTCCAGTTTTGTGGTCCGAGTTGTCGTATGAGTTGACGAAGGAAACGCCTGTCATGGCAGAAAGTTACCGTGAATTTGTTAACTATTTTAAAGCAGATTTTTAGTTTCTCCTCGAAGCAGTGGTTCTCCACTGGCGGGGCGGAGGGTACTTTCACCCTGCAGAGGGCATCTGGCACTCTCTGGAGACATCTTTGGTTGTCAGAACTAGGGGTGGGGCTGCTATGGGCGCCTCGGGTGGGTAGAGACCGGGATATTCCTGCACACCCTGAGCCGTGCACCGGGGGCCCCCCAGCAGAGACTTGCCCGGCCCCAGACGTCAGGAGTGCCGAGGTGAGAAGGCCGGCCTTGTAGTATCTACAGAGAGTAGGTGTTTATAGGTGAGCCAGGCTGAAATAGGAAAGCAGCTAAGATTTCTTGAGCCCTTACTAAGAGCAGGGCGTGGGGCTAAACGCTCTCCAAGTTTAACTCCCAGTCTCTCGAGAATCCTATGAGTAGATACTGTTAGTGTCCCCCTTTGACAGATGGGAAACCAAGGCACAGAGAGGTTGGGGAGCATTGCAGAGGTCACACAGTTGGTCATGGCAGAGCCCGGTTTTGAACTCCAGCCCCTGGGTCCAGGTGGGTACTCGTTACCATCACACCAGACAGGTCTGATCTTCTCCCAGGCACGGATGGAACTTGGCATTCATGTGTATTTCCAGACTCTTCATATTAACCACACAAAACCCTGGGGGCCAAGACCTGTACTTTGGGAGTCATGGTATAGCCGAAAAAGCATGCACTTGGGAGTCTGGTAGACCTGGGTTCGAATCCTGGCTTCTCCTTGCCAAGTGACCTTGAGAGAGTCACTGCCTCTCTGAGCCTTTGTTTCCCTGTCTGCAAAATGGGGCCGAGCCTGTCACATCGCAGGTTGCTGAGGGATCTTAAAGGAGGTGAAGCGCCAGAGCGAAACGTGCCTGGGTTCGCACCCAGCCTTCCTTGCTGTGTGACCGTGGGCTTGCTGCTCAGTTTCTTCTTCTGTGAAACGGGAATGCCAGTCCCTGTCCTGCCTGCTGGGGTGGGTTGGAGAGTGGCTCTAGGGTGGGAGGGATGGGGGTGGAATGTCTGGGTATGTGTTTGGGGGGTTGGGGTGGTGGGTGGGGTGGGGGCCAGTGTTCATCTGGTTACTTGCCCTTGTCTGCTGCTGCCCCAGCCTCTCTGCCTAGCGTTCACCCTCAGACACTCCTGTCGCCTTAGGCTCTGAGGCTGCGGCCGCTGGGCTCTGTGCCGGCCAGTGCATCCTGAAGGTCAATGGCAACAACGTGGTGAGCGAGGGTGCACCGGAAGTCCTAGAGCACTTCCAGGCATTCCGGAACCACCAAGAAGAGGCCCTGGTGAGTCAGCCAGCAGCCAAGGGGATGGGGATCGGGGAAGCCCTGCTCAGTGGGGTGGGGGGGCTGAGGGCCACCTCCCTTCCTTGTGGAGAGGCCTGAAGGCACCGCAGCGTTTGGGGTGGGGAGGGGCTGCCTACCTTGCGGGGCTGAGCTGGGCTTGGGCTCTTGCCCACTCTGTCTCCCTGGACCGGAGCTGGGCCGTGATACTTCACGGTCTCGATTGTCACAATTGTGACATGGGTGTGATAAGACCCTTTTTTCTTACCGCATAGCACATTGGGCAAAGAGTCGATGGTAGAAGTTGATGTTCTAGTTGGGTTGGGGGCCGGGGTCCTGGGGTGGGTGGCACTCATTCACCGGTTCATCCAATAAGTGTTTATTGAGCACCTGCTATGTGCCTGGCATGTTTGTGGGCCCTGGGGCTGCGGGAGAGACAACGGGTGTGCTCCCATGGGTCTGAGCTCTGTTTTCAAAGGCCCCCTCTCGTCTGGCTTCTGTATGGAGCATAGACTCTAGAGGGTGAGGGCCGAGCATGACTGGAGGTCCCTCAGCAAGGTTCCAGAGCGAAGTCTTAGAGGACTCTCCCAAGATGGTGTCACCAGCAGGCGAGAAGCCTGGGCTTTGGAGTCAGGGAACAGCCTCTCCCTTAGCCCCGTCCCTTCCTCCCTGGGCTCCTGGTGTCACGGCGCCCTCTTACTCTGCCCTTCTGGTAGGGTCTCTACCAGTGGGTCTACCACACCCACGAGGATGCCCAGGAGGCCCGAGCCAGCCAGGAGGCCCCCGGCGAGGACCCCCAGTCCGACTCAGGTAAGGGGCCAGGCGGGCCGTATAGCCGAGACTCCAGCGGGGACTGGTCCTCTTCTGTGTCCGAGGTCCTCCGAGGTCCTTCCTGCTCCCGGCCAGGCTGTGTTGGTGCCACCAGCTCTGCGTTACGTTCTGCCTGCACCTGTGACACAGTGCCCACACACACGCCTTTATTTCCTCACAGCACTGGAGGTCAGGCGTCCACAGTGAGCCTCGTTGGGCCATTGGCCAGGTGTCAGTGGAGCTCTGGTTCTTTCTGGGGCTCTAGTGGAGAATCCATATACTTGCCTGTTGCAGCTTCTAGAAGCTTCCTGCATTCCTTGGCACACGTGGTCCCTTCCTCCATCTTCAGAGCCAGCAGTGTTGGCCTGAGTCCCCCTCACACAGCTTTCTCTCTCATTCTGACTCTCCTGCCTTCTTCTTCCCCATTTAAGGACCATGTGGTCACACTGGGCTCATCTGGATAACTCAGGATAATCTCCTTTGATTCTAAAGTCAGTTGGTTAACACACTTAATTCCGTCTGCAACCGTAATCCCCTCCCCCTTGCCGTGGAAAGCATACTTATGGGGTCTGGGCGTTAGGGCATGGACATCTTTCAGGGGCCAATATTCAGTCCGTCCACTGAGAGCTCCCGTCTTTACTTCTAGCCCAGCCTCAGCCCTGAACTCCAGACCCGTCTTTCTACTGGCCATCCCTGGGATGTCCATCAGACTCGGCACGCTTAGCATGGCCCAAATTGAAATCGTAACCTCGCCCTGAAACCTGGTCCTCCCCTAAGTGTCCCTGTTCCATCCTTCCAGATTCTCGGGCCCCAAACCTTGGAGTTCGTCTTGACTTTTCTCTTTCTCCTCTCGCCCTGCACCTTGATCCCAGCAGCGCACCTGTTGCCCTACCTTCCTCCTGCATCCAGAATCAGACCACTTCCCACCCCCTCCATTACTGCCTGGCGTAAGCCACCATCATTTGTTTTTTTTTTTTTTTTAGAGATTTTATTTATTTATTTGACAGAGATAGAGACAGCCAGCGAGAGAGGGAACACAGGCAGGGGGAGTGGGAGAGGAAGAAGCAGGCTCATAGTGGAGGAGCCTGATGTGGGGCTCGATCCCACAACGCCGGGATCACGCCCTGAGCCGAAGGCAGACGCTTAACTGCTGTGCCACCCAGGCGCCCCGCCACCATCGTTTTTACCAGGACCCCTGCACTAGCCTGCTCACTGTTCTTCCTGCCCTGCCTTACTTATTTCTCCTGCAGGCTCTTTTCAAAAAACCGAACAGAACCTTCTGGTGGCTCCCACACTACTCCAGGCAAAGACCGAGTCCTCCTCCTCGCAAAGACCGAGTCCTCCTCCTCATGGTCTTCCAGCCCCAGCCCGGCTCTCCAGCTGTACCTCCCAGCACTTTTCATCTTGTGCTCTCTGCTCCATCCACTCCAGTCTCTTGCTCTCAGATACCAAATGTACTCCTGCCCCAGGGCCTTTGCACTTGCAGCCCCCCCCCCCGCCTTGAAGGCTCTCCTCCAGAGCACTTCTTACCTCATGCTCTTCACCTCACTCAGCTCTCTGCTCAAATGTCACCTCGTCAGGGAGGCCACCTGAGCACCCTGGTTAAGCCCTTCCTTTTCCTCAGTGTCTCCTTATCCTATTTTATTTTTCTTTGCTGCAAATATTAGTTAACATATCATACAGTTTTTGGTCTGTTGTTTTCCCCACTAGAGCCTAAAATCCACGAGGGCAGGGGTGTTGTTTGTTTTCTTCCTTGCTGGATCCTCAGGGCCGAGAACCGTGCCTGGCACATGGTAGGCACTCAGTAAACGTGTAGTTTGAATCGTAGCCTGTTTCCTGCAGTTGCTTCTCCGGACTCTGCCTTGTGTTTCTGCTGGGCTGGAGGCAGAGGCTGTGGGAAGAGTAGGGGCTTCGCATGCCTCTGCATCTGACATCTGTGGGCTCCGTGCTGCACTCACGGTCAGCAAAGAACAGGGTTTATGGGGTTGTTTGGGGAGCCGTCCCCCTACTGTGAAGTACACACAGCGTGGCCGAGGGATCCTGAAGGGGACAGGCTGATGGGGAGGGAGGAGAGGCCAGTTGGCAGCTCTGAGAGGAAAGGGCTGTGGGCCTTCTTCCCCAGCCTGTGGGGGACCCCTGATAATGATGGTCAAGTATGCCGAGAGAAGCTGGCAGTTTCTCCTGTTCAACAAGGAGAAGCGCCTGCTGTATGCCAGGTCCCGATCTAGGAGCTGGGGGTCCATAAAAACATTGGTTTCTCTTTTACATGCTGTTTTCTGCCCACGGTGGTTCTAGTGACTTGGAGTCCGCAGTTGAAAAAAGAGAATGTCTTCTCTTTGTAGATGCAACAAAAGTCCCAGACTTGACTCTCATTGGCCTAGCGTGGGTCACATGCTCGTTTCTTCAGTCCAGCTTCCAGGTGGACAGAGTTTCTGTCCTCATGGTGCTGACCTGAGGGGAACAGACTGGGAACAGAAAAACTGACAGGTAGTGGCATCGGATGGGTGTGAGGGTACGACAGTCCTGGTGTGTGTGTTGAGAGGTGCTCTTTGGGGCAGGTATCAGGGAAAGCAGTTCAGTCCAATAAAGTGCCTGCGTCATTTTCTAGACATGTCACTACCGAGCTGTGTGGCCTCTGAGGAATCACTTAGACTCTCTGGGCCTGTGTTAATCAGGACTGAAACTGGGCTACATAAAAACAATGGCTCAGCAAACTAAAAAGTGCATAGGGTCAAGCCAGTTTCAGGTCTGGCTCTATCCAGTTCTACGTATAGTCTTGGCAAGAGTCTCTCTCTTTTTGTCCGGTTCTCGGCTGTGCTCTCTCTGTTTTCTGCCTGCGGTGGTTCTAGCACCTTGGAATCCCATTGAAAAAGAGAATGTCTCATTCTCTTTGCAGATCCAACAAAAGTCCCAGACTTGACTCTCATTGGCCTGGTTCGGGTCAGGCCTGCTCGTTCCTGAACTAATCATTGCAAATAGGGGAGATCGAATTGCTGCTTGGCCAGGCCTGTGCCTCTGGGGAAGGCTGTGGTCAGGGCTTCCTTCTTCTGAGCCTCAGAGACTGGGAATGGGGCACAAGGGTTGAACCCTAGCAGGAGAATCGAGGACAAGGGGTGAGCAAGAGTGGGCTGGCCAGGATGGGCAGGGCTGCCGCACAGGCTTCGTCTCCCTATGTGTCCCACGTGAGCCACTGCGGTGCTGGGTCGGGGGGCGGGCTGGCTCGGGGGTGGTGCCCCCTCCTCAGGGCTGCCTGTCCCTTTGGTTTCCAGCCTTCCCCCTGCTGTCCCTGGGGCCCCAGCTGAGCCTGCATGAGGACAGCCCTGTGGTCACCCTGACCGTGGACAACGTACACTTGGAGCATGGCGTGGTGTATGAGTATGTGAGCACTGCGGGTGTCAAGTGCCACGTGCTGGAGAAGATCGTGGAGCCCCGTGGCTGCTTCGGCCTCGCCGCCAAGGTCTCACTGGGTGCTGCCCTGCCCTGGGCGGGGGGTTGGAGCACCTCATTCTCGTTTTCTCAAACTTAGCCTGGAGCCCTGAAGTCTAGCCGCCCCACCACTTGGTAGCCGTGGGATTTAGGAGAGTAGCTTTTTTTTTTTTTTTCTCTTTAGCCTCAGCTTAGTTATCCGCAAAATGGGCCAGTAACAGACCCCGTCTCCCAAGGCTATTAGGAAGCATAGAGGAGTCACTGTAGATAAACTGCTTAAGGCCCCCCTTGGTGCAGTGAGTGCTCAGTGCTTGTTCGTGTTTCTACAGATCCTCAAGGCCTTTGCTGCCGATGACAGTGTCTTTGTGCAGAACTGTGGGCGGCTCATGGCCCTGAACAACAACATCAAGACCATGTCCCACTACGAGTTCCGCAACATCTGTGACACCAAGCTGGAGAGCATTGGCCAGAGGATCGCCTGCTACCAGGAGGTACCTGCCCCAGAGGGTCTCAGCCTGGGGTATCTTGGTTGCAAATGTCAAAGTCCAACCCAACGTAGATTAAACAAACAGGAGCATTAATTGGTTTATGTTACCGAAAAGTCTGGAGGTGAACTTCAGGCATGGTTGTATCCAGGTGCTCACACAGCCATCACACCATCACGAGAATGCGGCCTCTCTCCTTCTCGTGCCTGTGCTTTCCTGTGTTGACTTCATCTTCAGGCAGGCCCTTCTCACATGGTGACAAAATGGTCCCCAGTAGCTCTAGCCTCAGCAACCCCAGTAGAAAAGGAACTCAGTGGGAACTCTTACTGGCTTGGCTTGGGTCCCTTGTCTAGCCCTGTACCAGTCACTGCAGGGATGGGAAGGCCAGCCGTTCTTATACCTCATGGACCGTGGGTTGGGGAGAGATGGTTCCTCAAGGATAGCTCAGGGCAGGTAAGATGAAGAAATGAATGTAGGTATGTACTTGGAGGCCTCCAGTTTCTCCACACCTTCCCTGAAATCTGGGTGCAGTGAAAGGCCGTGTAGGGGAATCCACTTTTCCATTTGAAGCTGTTGGCATTTTGTCCAGTTTTGGAATGTCTGGCTCAGGCTAGGATGAAGTGGGTGCTGGGGGTGGTCCGGAATTCCAAGCCCCTGAATCATGACCCCATGTCCCACACCTTTCTCAGTTTGCAGCCCAGCTGAAGAGCAGGGTCAGCCCACCCTTCAAACAAGCATCCCTGGAGCCCCATCCGCTGTGTGGCCTGGACTTCTGCCCCACCAATTGCCACGTCAACCTCATGGAAGTGTCCTACCCCAAGACCACTCCCTCAGTTGGCAGGTCCTTCAGTATACGTTTCGGTCGTAAACCCTCCCTCATCGGCCTTGACCCCGAGCAAGGTAACTGCATGTGTCTGCTAGATGTTGTGTTCAGGTCTACGGATACATAAACGGAAACAGGTCCAGAGGCCAGCAGTCCAGGACTAGAGCGGTGGCTCCCCAGTCAGTCGTCAGGGATCCAGGTTCCTTCTACCCCACCATCTCTAGATGTGGCTTCCTTCCTGAAGGATGCCTTATGATATAAAGTAGCTGCTGGAGTACCAGCCATCATGTCTGTGTTCCAGTCAGGAAAAGTTTCATGGTATTTAAAAGCCTATTAGCACCAAACTGAAGCTTTCTTCTCGAAGTCATCTAGTGGGTTGAATATTTAACAGGGAGTTTTTCTCACTCATTGGGATCCTTGAAATAGGTTTGTATATTTCTGTGTAAGGGGTATATGGGTGTCTGGGGCTGTTTCCAAGTGAGCTCCCCCTCCCTCCACTGTAGGCCACCTGAACCCCATGTCCTACACCCAGCACTGTATCACCACCATGGCTGCCCCATCCTGGAAGTGCCTGCCTGCTGTGGACGGGGACCCCCAACACCAGAGCCTCAACGACAGCGGCTTTGGGTCAGCCAGTGAAACCGCTGGCCAGGAGGACCGGGGCCTAAGCTTTCTACTCAAGCAGGAGGACCGTGAGATCCAGGGAGCCTACCGGCAGCTCTTCACCAAACTGGACGTGGCCTTGAAGGAGATGAAGCAGTACGTCACCCAGATCAACAGGTGCGCTCTGGCCCCGGTGGGGGGAGTGGGCCAGGGAGGGGTGGGGGTGGGGGTCAGCGTTTGCCAGCCTCAGCAATGCCGGCATTTTGGGTAGAATAAGCCTTTGTAGTGGGGGAAGGGCTGTCGGATATCTTCTAGGCGACTTAGCGATGCCCCTGGTCCGAGGTTGTGACAGCCGAAAATGTCCTCAGACATTGCCTGATGCCCCGTGGGTGGGTGGGGGGCAGAGTCCCCCCTGATTGAGAACCGCGGCTCTAATGAAATAATGGATGTGAGCAGCGATCATTAGGAGACGCTGACACTATTTGGAGAAAGGTTTGGGGGGGACTTCCTTTGCAGAAAGAGAGATAGCTGGACACGTCCTTTGTGGTGTCATGCCACGGGACACGCAACGGAAATGCGCATCCTCCAGCCAAAGTCTGGGTCTCACTACTTGGCGACAGGATGTGGGGGATGGAGGATGCTGGACTGGCACTTTGGGAATACAGTTGGCCAAATCCATAGGGTGGGCGATTCTAGAAGACAAGTGGCCCAGTCTCTTTAACACATAAATGGTGGTGGGCAGGGAGCAGGTACAGGGAGGAGGAGGAGGAGACTTGAGACACACATGGGCCACATACAGTATCTGGACCCCATCAAGATCCTGTTTTTAACACACCAGCTGCGAAAAGACACTTTCGAGACTGTCAGGGACATTTGAATGTGGATGGGGGTACGAGATGGTATTAAGGAATTATTAATTATGTTAGGTATGGTGATAGCCGTCTGGTTATGTTTGAGAGAATGTTTCTTGGCCTTGACACTGTTGACATTTCGGGCCACGTTGTTCTTTGTTGTGGGGCCGTCCCGCGTGCTGTAAAATACTTAGTGGCATCACTGGCCTCTACTCACTGGAGGCCAGAAGTGGCCCCCTTGTCCCCCACGTCAGTTGTGACAAATAGAAATGTTTCTGGACGTTGCTAAATGTTTGCCTCTCAGGAAATATGCTAAATTGCTAAATGCTTCCGGGGGGGTGGGGGTAGGGGTGGCAGTTAAGAACGTTGCTTTAGAAGAAGGCCTTACGGGGCACCTGGGTGGCACAGCGGTTAAGCGTCTGCCTTCGGCTCAGGGCGTGATCCCGGCGTTGTAGGATCGAGCCCCACATCAGGCTCCTCTGCTATGAGCCTGCTTCTTCCTCTCCCACTCCCCCTGCTTGTGTTCCCCCTCTCGCTGGCTGTCTCTCTCTCTGTCAAATAAATAAATAAAATCTTTAAAAAAAAAAAAAGAAGAAGGCCTTACATTCTAGAGACGCATCTGGAAGTATTCATGGGGGAAATTATATGATGTCTTAGATTTGTTTTAAATACTCCAGCAGAGATAAAGGCAGCGGCAACAACTGAGGAGACAGAGGTGGGCCTTGAGTTGCCACGGCTGCAGCCAGCTGCTGGGTCCCTGGGGCTTCTTGTACTGTTCCTTCTACTTTCGTGTACGTTGGAAATTGTCCGTGATAAAGGGAAAATAACGTAAGGTCTGGAGACAATAGCTGGGCGACCTCTCTGAGCCTCACCGGTAAAATGGGGCTGATTCTCACCCTGACCTTGCCGAGGGGTAGTAGGACCGCATCAGCCAGGGTCTGTTCATCACTTGCAAGGTACCGGCCGCTTTCCAAACATTTTACATAAGTCCCTTAATCTTTACAGCAGCCTAGGATATAGATACTGATAGGACTCCATTTGACAGCTGAAGAAACTGAGTCTCCGAGAGGTTAAATAGTTGCTCTAGGTCTCTAAGCTAGTAGGAAACGGTAGCATTGCGATCTGAATCTGGGACCTGTCTTAAAACCCTATACTCTTAACCGTTATAGTCTGTGCCAGGGACTGACAAACTACGGCCTATGGGCCAAATCCAGCCCGGCCCACTGCTTGTTTTTTTAAATAAAGTTTTATTGGAACACAGCCATGTCCATTTGTTTACATCTTGTCTGGGATGCAGCAGAGTTGAGTGGTTGAGTAGTAGCAGACTGTATGGCTTACAAAGCTGAAGAGATTTGCTCTCTGGGCCTTTTTAGACTCAGTTTCCTAGTTGTGTTCTGTGCTTTTGAGCCTTCTGTGGCTTCCCCATGAAATAAACCTCACACCGCCTACAGGAGTACAGGAGGGACGGTGTATGCGCATCTGCACGATTGCTGGCCGGATTTTCAGGGAAGGGGTAGGAAGCCTTTGATGGGTCCCTGTGTTTTGGGTCAAAGGCGAGGCCTGAGGTCAGGGCCTTATCTGGGACCTCCCTGGAGGGGAGTGAAGCTGTGGGCCCGTGCCTTTAAGTTGACACTCTTTGCTCCCGCAGGTTGCTGTCCACCATCACAGAGCCCACCTCCGGTGGGTCCTGCGATCCCCCCTTGGCCGAGGAGGCCTCATCCCCCCCGCTGGCCAACGAAGACACCGAGATGGACAGGGCCGACCATGGGGGCATCAAGAAGGTGTGCTTCAAGGTGTCTGAGGAGGACCAGGAGGACTCGGGCCATGACACCATGAGCTACCGCGACTCTTACAGGTGAGGGCATCACGTGGGGATCCTGGGGGGTTGACGTGGATGGCCAGCGGGACACTTGAGGACCCTGACCCATGGGAAGTCGGAAATAGTGGGACATTTCCCAGGAAACAGTGGGATGGAGCAGTGTTCTAAACCGTTTTCTGGGAGGTTCTCTGAGCCCCCCAAAGCACATCCCAGATGCCCCCCTTGGCTCTCCTGCCCCGAGGCCAGCGTTTCAGGGCCCCGCCCCTTGTGGCCCCGTCCACCTGTTTGCTGCACTTCCGCTCTGCGCTTGTTGGTGGAATGTGGGCAAAGAAAAGTCAAGATCGCGGTGTGTTTTAAAACTCAACATTTAAGACATATGGTTCCTACAATAAACACTATTTATTTTTACTTGATTCAGGGAGGAAGAGAGTGTTTTTTTCCCCTCCTAACTCTGAGACGATCCGAATTATTTTCCTACTGGTTAAGTGAATTATAACCAGATCAGCGAAGTCCTAATTAGTGGGTTAAGTCACTCTAAAAACTCAGTTTCCCATCATAAACCATATAGTGGATACGTAGAATTTCTCACCTTGAGTAAACAAGCACTGTGGTCTCCAGCGAAAGGTTATGTATCGTTTGACTATTGTGAGTAACGTAGAGTCTTACAGGGCGCTTCAGAAAATACGGAACTGGCCAGATTGGACAAGAAAGCCCTTTGCCCCAGTCCCCCTTGTTCATAGTCTTTCTGTCTCCAAGGGAGCCACTGGTCGGTGTTTCTGGCTTGCTGTTTACACATCGAGGTGCTCTGGCCACCGGACACTGTGTCCTTGGAGCCTCCTGTCTGTAGTCCAGGAGTTCCACTCCTACATTTTTGGGTCCTCCGATTTTTCCCTTAATTGTTGAAAAGGTGAAGGAAAGAATTGTGGGATTATGGGTTTTGATCCCCTGTACTTTCTGAGCTCCGGGACAGTCCCCGTCCTCACGAGGTCACAGCCAGGCTGGAGAGAGAACTAGAGCCGTGGGGCTGAGTGTGGCACGTGCAGGTGTGTTCAGGGACAAGGCTGTCCCTCAGGAGGAGTGACAGAAGTTCCATACGGGCGGAACCGATCCACTGCCCTCCTGCTTCTGTGTTTATGTGCTGGGGCCTAGAAATGTTTTCCCACCGTCAGACATGGAAAACCCATCCAGACCACCTTCCCTGTTTCTGACACTGGGGGTCGAGGGGCCGGGGGTTCGGTCTACACTCTGGAAAGTGGGTTCTGGGAGCTGGGACCAGAAGGTGTGATCCGGAGGATGACTCATCCCTTCCTCTCTGCCCCTTTGCAGCGAGTGTAACAGTAACCGGGACTCGGTCCTGTCCTACACCAGCGTGAGAAGTAACAGCTCCTACCTGGGCAGTGACGAGATGGGGTCTGGTGAGTGCAGCGGCTCGCGCTCCGGAGAGCGGCCCCCCCCCCCCGGGATTTTGTTGTGCTTACTTTGATTTTATTATACTTGTATTATTTTGCGTAGAGTGGTGGTATATTTCCTTTCAATCAGTCAGCAAATGTTTACGGAGCACCTGCTGTGTGTCGGGACCTCAGCAGTGAATGGAAAGACAAAGGTCCTGGCGCTCATGGAGCCCATGTTCTCCATGAACGTCACGGACACGGAACAAATGAAGGATACCAGATGCACTGACGGACAGTAATGTCACTCGGGAAGGGTGACCTGACGGTCTCCATAAAAATGACACATGCTCAAACCAACATTTCACGTGACCTAGAAAAATGCAAAAGACGTACTTGCAAGTAAGTCAGAGTCTCACCCCGTCCGCCAGAGGTGACCGGTGGTAGTATTTGGAGATCACTGGTGAGCGCGTATTTCTGCACAGATGGACGTGTGGGTGGATGGCCGGCTGGACACACAGACAGAAATAATCGTTTATAAATGAGATTAGACTGTACTTGCAGCTTTTACTGAAAGACCGAAATTTGTTTTTATTTTAGTTTCATTGATTAGAGCCTTTAAAAAATTTATTTCGTGCAGAGGTCACATGTCCATACGGTTCCTATTTCAGAAGGCAGAGAGGGTGGGCGATGACAAGCTTCTCTCCCACCCTCGTCACCCGGCCGCCGGTTCCCAAGCTCCCACTGTCCCTGCTGCCTTCTGGGCTCTTCCCCAGCTAGTCTGTGCCTACAGATTTAATTGTCATTATACTTCGGCTTAACAGAAGAGAAAGAAGCTCAAGTACAATTGACGATATTGCTGAACTTCAGATCAGTATTTCATCACATAAGATGTTTCGCCGCATCAAGTGTCCCTGGGGAGGTTTTAGGCGGGAGCTACTGTGTGGCAGCTGATTTAACTCAAACAGCTGGGAGATGAGTCTGGAGACTTGGGATCCAGCTCCTTTTCTCTGGCTCCTTATTTGCAGAACGGAATACTACCAATGACTTGCCGTTGTGTAATGCTTTAGTTCCTGGTGTCTGTTTTGCGGATGAAGAAACTGAGGCTCAGAGAGGGCAAGTGATTTGCCCAGTGTCACACAGCCAGGATCTGAGTCTGCCAGACGCCAGATCTGCCTTGGGTGTTGGAACTCTGTCGCTATCCTGCCTTCTTGGCAAAGAGGTTGGGAAGGTGTGGATGGGGCAGGGATGGTTGATGGCCATGGCTTCTTCCTTCTTCCAGGGGACGAGCTGCCCTGTGATATGAGGATCCCATCAGATAAGCAGGACAAGCTTCACGGGTGCCTGGAGCATCTCTTTAACCAGGTAGGACCCTTGTCCCTGCCCCCAGCCTAAGCTCGGGGTCTTCCCATCATCCCTGGGGAGAAGAGATAAGCCAGGAGCTGGGGCAGGGGCTGTGGGTCATGGCCCCTGGAGGGCTGCAGGGGCCAGACTAACCCGGAGCTTCCTGCCATCCAGGTGGACTCCATCCATGCACTCCTCAAGGGGCCAGTCATGAGCAGGGCTTTTGAAGAGACCAAGCATTTCCCCATGGACCACAGCCTGCAAGGTGAGCAGACAGGAGTCCCGAGGTGGCAGTGGCATCTTGCACCCAGCAGGGAGACAGCCTGCGGTGCGGAATGCGTGCCGGACGGGGCAGGACGCCTGGGTCATAGTCTCAGCTTTGTCCCTCTCCTGCCCGATGGCTGTGGGCTAGTCCTGGGGTCAGTAAGTTCAGCTCCTGGGTGATATCTACTCATAGCTTGTTTTGTTTCCATGAGCTGAGAATGATTTTTTTCTTTTTTTATTGAAGAGCTGTAAAAATAAAGACAGAGACTATTTGTAACAGAGACCATATGCCTGCAAAGCCTAAAACGGTTCCTATGTGGCTCTTTCCAGAAAAAGTCTGTGGATCCCTGGAGTGGTCCTGAGCCTTTCTGGGCCTTTGTCTGTGTGTTTGTAACGTGAGGAGAAGGACTGGAGCAGCTTGCCAAATTCCCACATCCCCCCCTTCATCATTTTAGCTGCATTCACAGATCCTACCTACATCCTCACATTTTTTAAAGCCATATTCATTTGCTGTCTTTGTTATTACTGATATAACTTTTTGGGAAAACCTTTCCCTTTTACAAATTCAATTTTGAAGAGAATTTAACCTCCCTATGTAGAAGGAAAGCCAGTATAACATACCAGAAAGTAATGATCACCATGATGCTGAATACAATGGAAGCATCAACAAAAAATGTCATTACGCTCCCATTAGATAGTGTTGCCTGAGTGCTCTGTGCTTTCATAAGGGGATCAGTGAGTTAAAGAAGCATTAAGGATTTACCAGAACCAAATTGACACTTTATTCTTGAAATGATCGAGAGAAAAAGAATTGACGTTTATGTCCTCCCATCAGCCTTTTCTCCCGTCTACCCATCCACCCATGACCTGTGTACTCACCCACCCGCCCGTCCACATACCCACACACCCACCACCCATTCACTGACTCATCAGCGTGCCCCCGCTGACCCCCCCCCACCGACCACCCATCCACCCACCTACTACCAACCATCTACTCATACTCACTTCTCTGCATACTCACCCACCACCTACCGTCCGTCCACTGACCCACCCACGTGTCCACCCAACCACCCATCCGCCATCCTGTCCACCCACTCACCCCCACGCATCCATCCATCCACCTTCTTGTCTACATACCCACCAACCACCCACCCACTCATCCACGTTCCCACCTACCCACCGTCCATCCATCCATCCACCCACTTGTCTACACGCCCACGCACCCACGACCCATCCATTGTCCACCCATCCATGCACCCGCTCATCCATGCACCCACTCACCTACCCACCATGCATTCATCCATCCATGCGTCCATCCATCCAGTAATTCCCAAGAACCAGCTTGTGCCAGGCCTTGTGCTGGGTGCTTGGGACCTGAAATGGATGTGATACTGCCCCTGACCCCAAGGAGCTCTCGGTTGAGTGCAGGAGTTGCCCCTAAATAAGGTAGGAAGTGGGAGGAGTGGGAGTGTCCTAGCTCCTCTGCGCCCCCTGCTGTCTCACGATCCTCTCTCCCAGGGACGGGCTTCAACAAGCAGAAATGTCAAACTCAGAAAAACCACAAATATCTCAGCAACCTGAGACCTCATAGGAAGGAAGAGGCCAAAGGACAGGGGCCTGGCCTTTGAATGGTCCTGCTGGGGCCAGGTTCAAATCCTGTCTCTGTCATTACCCAGCTGTGTGATTTTAGGCAAGTCCCTGTGCCAGGACTTCCCTCTCTGTATAGGGAAAAGGTTATACCTCATGTGTCAGCTCGTCGGGTTGTGGCTCTAAGGAGGTAGTACCTGAGAGTGTTTCCGGGACTATGTCCAAGCCTGGGAGAGAAGGATGCAGTGATTGATTTGTGATGTCTGCATTGGATTGGTTATAGCTGCGAGAAGCTACAGGCTCAGTCTAGAGGGAAGGAGTGCTGAGATTGATTAGTGATGTCTGCCGTGAGTGCGGTACCATGAACCCGTAGCACACTTACCATGGGTTTGCCCTCTACGGACTGGTTAATTCCCAAGAGTCCTGCCAGCATCCTTGATCTAGGATTCTGAGCTTTGGAATCTGGTGATGGGACCTAGGCCTTTGTGCCATCATTCTTCAAAGCTACCTCTGTCACTCTCCTGCCCCAGAGTTCAAACAGAAAGAAGAGTGTACAATCCGTGGCCGCAGCATGATCCAGATCAGCATCCAGGAGGACCCCTGGAACCTCCCCAACTCCATCAAGACCCTGGTGGACAACATTCAGAGATATGTGGAAGGTGAGCTGGGCAGGGAAGGATGTTTTGTGGCCTTCAGTTCTTAATGTGGCTTGCAGAAAGATCAGGAATGGCTCTGTCTCCATGTCCCGTGTCTGTCCATGCCCAGGGGAACAAAAAGAGCGGGTTCTCCTTTCTCAGCTGAGTGTCCTGGCCTGGGCATGGCCCTGGGCCTTGTATGCACTTGAGCTGGGAACTGCTGATCCTGGGAGCCTGGGGCTTCCTTGGAGTCAGGAGGCTGAGGAAGCTGAACTGGTTTCCTTCTCAGCCTCCGAAATTGTGGATTTAATTCAATTCCTTTTGTTTGTTATTAAGGTCTCACTGAGGGCCCACAGGTGGGTTTGGGTGCTCTAGCATTAAAAACTGTGAATCCACCGACAGCATTTACCATGCAAGAGCTCAGATAAAAATCTAGATTTCGGGGGGCACCTGGGTGGCTCAGTCAGTTAAGCATCTGACCCTTGGCTTTGGCTCAGGTCATGATCTCAGGGTTGTGAGATCGAGTCCCGTGTCAGGCTCCGTGCTGAGCATGGAGCCTGCTTGGGGTTCTCTCTCTCCCTCTCCCCCCACACCCACTCACGCTCTCTGTCTCTCAAAAAAAAAAAAATCTAGATTTATGGCTGCTCTCGAACAGTCAGAAGATCTGGCAGATAATAGGCCTATAGTCCCACATTCACACTCAGCTAGAGATGAGGGGCCGAGGGTATCTTCTAGTTCCCCACACTCCCCAGCACTCCCTGCGGCCTGCTGTCCACTTCACACATCCGACCTGACCTGTCTGGTCCTTGGCAGTGTTTGAGCCGGGGCCTCCTGGGTTGGAGGGACCCCAGGACAGCAGGAGGTGCTAGACCTCAGGGCCATCCCCCCAGAAGAGCAGACTCTGAGTTGGAAGTCTTTCTCGGCCCTGAGCCATCCCATTTTCCAAACTGGAATCTTAAGAGCATGGACTCTGGAGCCAGATTGCCGAATCTCAGCTCTCCTATGCTGGGCTGCATCGTCTTGGCAAGTTCTTTGAGCTCTCTGTGCCTCAGTGCCTTCGTGTGTAAAATGGGCTCATAGGGCCACCTCCCTCCCATGTTGTCGTGGGAATTAGAGATCACTACAGTAAACGCTGCAGTCGGCGCCCGGCTCACGGAAGTCATCGGGAGTGGACGCCTCTGTGGCTGCTGTTAGTACCACACCGGCCCTGCGCCTCGGCCTCTCCACGACAGAAAGGATCCCAAGAGGCCGACACTAAAGGCCTTTCTGATTTTTCTTGTAAGCCCTCTCTTGGCCCAAGAGCCTCTTTCCTTCCTTTTCTTTCTCTTTCTTTCTTTCTTTCTTTCTTTCTTTCTTTCTTTCTTTCTTTCTTTCTTTTCTTTCTTTCTTTCTTTTCTTTCTTTCTTTCTTTTTCTTTCTTTTCTTTCTTTCTTTCTTTCTTTCTTTCTTTCTTTCTTTCTTTCTTTCTTTCTTTCTTTTCTTTCTTTCTTTCTTTTTCTTTCTTTTCTTTCTTTCTTTCTTTTTCTTTCTTTTCTTTCTTTCTTTCTTTTTCTTTCTTTTCTTTCTTTCTTTCTTTTTCTTTCTTTTCTTTCTTTCTTTCTTTTTCTTTCTTTTCTTTCTTTCTTTCTTTTTCTTTCTTTTCTTTCTTTCTTTCTTTTTCTTTCTTTTCTTTCTTTCTTTCTTTTTCTGTTAGTCACCATACAGTACATCCTTAGTTTTTGATGTAGTGTTCCATGATTCATTATTTGTGTATAACACCCAGTGCTCCATGCAATATGTGCCCTCCTTCATACCCATCACCAGGCCACCCCCCTCCCCTCTAAAACCCTCAGTTTGTTTCCTGGATTCCATAGTCTCTCATGGTTTGTCTCTAGCTCTGTTTACCCCCCTTCATTCTTCCCTTCCTTCTCCTAATGATCTCCCTCCTATTCCTTATGTTCCACAAATGAGTGAAACCATATGATAATTGTCTTTCTCTGCTTGACTTATTTCACTTAGCATAATCTCCTCCAGTTCCATCCATGTTGCTGCAAATATTGGGTAATCGTTCTTTCTGATGACTGAGTGATATTCCATTGTATATATGGACCACATCTTCTTAATCCAGTCATCTGTTGAAGGGCATCTCGGCTCCTTCCACGATTTAGCTATTGTGGACATTGCTGCTATGAACATTGGGGTGCATATGGCCCTTCTCTTCACTACATCTGTATCTTTGGGGTAAATACCCAGTAGTACAATTGCTGGATCATAGGGTAGCTCTATTTTTAACATTTTAGGGACCTCCACACTGTTTTCCAAAGTGTCTGTACCAACTTGCATTCCCACCAACACTGTAAGAGGGATCCCCTTTCTCCGTATCCTCTCCAGCATCCGTTGTTTCTTGACTTGTCGGTGTTTGCCATTCTCACTGGCGTAAGGTGGTATCTCAGTGTGGTTTTGATTTGAATTTCCCTGACGGCTACTGATGTTGAACATTTTTTCGCGTGTCTGTTAGCCATTCGTGTGTCCCTGAGAGCCTCTTTCTGAAGGAACCAGAGGACGCAAGGCCTGAGCTTGGTCCCCGCGTGTGCAGGGCCGTGGCTGCGTAGCATGTGCACAAGTGCCCGAGGTCACGCCTGGGTTATGTCATGTGTGTGTGTGTGTGCCCACGCGCGTGTGTGAGGCTCCTGGGCTCTGGCCCACAAGTTGGAGGGGCGGTGTCAGTCTCTTTTTGGTGGCCACAAGTAAACAGATGTGGCTAACACTTGGGGTTACATCCCCTGGATGTCCGGGGTTTCTAGAATGCACCCAGGATGCCACAAAAGCTGCTTTTTAGCACAGCAGCATGTGCCCGGGCTTCGCCACAGGGGCTTCGGAGCACCTGGGCTGTGGGGAGGGCCCAGCTCCATGGTACCTTTTTTTTTTTTTTTTTTAAGATTTTATTTATTTGTTAGAGAGATAGAGTGTGTATATAAGCTGGGGGGATGGGCAGAGGGAAAGGGAAAAGCAGGCTCCCAACTGAGCAGGGAACCCAGTGTGGGGCTCGATCCCAGGACCCTGAGACCACGAGCTGAGCGGAAGGCAGATGCTTAACTGACTGAGCCACCCAGGCGCCCCCCCCCCGCACTTTTTGCTGACTCCTCTCAGCCTGTCTTTTCTCTACCTTCTCCTTCCAGATGGGAAGAACCAACTGCTCCTGGCCTTGCTGAAATGCACAGGTGAGGCCTTTGAAGGGGCACTGGCTGTGATTGGCACACACCAGTGTGTCCAGGAGAGGCCGTCCTGGCAGGGGCTTTCTCGATCACTGTCCAGGGAGACCTCTTCCGCCGGCCGAGGTCGACTTCCCCATGGTCACTGGGGCCTGCACGTGGTGGTGGGGGGGAGGTAACATCATGGCCTCTAGCCCCTCTAAGAACTGCTTAGACCTCACGTCTTCCTCTTGTGTCCGAGGGACAAGTCTCAGGGCCCGGGAGCCAGGAGCCCCGTCTCTTGCCATCTCCTGGGCCTGGCTGGATCTTGATGAGGGCGCAGGATAGAGGGTGATGAGTAGGGAGGCTCCTTGCCTCTAGGGCCTTGAGCTCCAGCCTGGGACTCCCTACCCAGCAGACAACGGGGAAGAAGAAAGAGCTGATGGTGGGCTGGGGGTGGGGGGGAGAAGGGGTTGGAGATGTTCTCTGTCCCTCCCTTCTTTCCAGAAAGTCTTAGCCAGGGAGCAGCTATAATAGGATCTAGGTCAAAATCGGTCACTGAAAACTAATTGGCAGAAGCCGGTCATCAAAAATAATCTTTTCCAGAAGATTGCAACCCTGTACAACTGATTGATCGAAATTGGCCAGTTCGGCAAACCGTGTCTAGAGCAGGGGCAAGGAAAGTGGGGGACGGGGGGGAAGGAAGGTCGACTTCTCAGAAATAGAGAAAATGGTAAAGTGCGTTTCTTGAAACATGGAGCTTGGCAGACATGCTTGGTGTCATTGTCATTCTCAGTCAAGGCCGAGAAGTCCCCTAACACGTGGAGTAACATAGCTGAGGGTGAGGGTTTTGGGGAAAGCCTTAGGACAATGAGAAAGGTTTTTTGGTGGTTGTAGTTTTTTGAGTAGGCAGATGGATCATGGAGAGAATTGAGTCTTTTGGCAAATTGGCTTGTTTTCAGAGAACTGAATTTTGCAAAGTTGGCTTTTGGGGGCGGGGATTCATTAACTTCTGGCAAGCCGACCCCCGAGGGTGGTGTGCTGGGAGGTTGCTTCAGGGCCCGGGCTCTGGGGCAGGGGAGCCTGGGGCTGGCCCGGGAGCGCGCAACCCAGCGCCCGCCTCTCTCCAGACCCCGAGCTGCAGCTGCGCAGGGATACCATCTTCTGCCAGGCCCTGGTGGCCGCCGTGTGCACCTTCTCCGAGCAGCTGCTCGCAGCCCTCAGCTACCGCTACAACAACAACGGCGAGTACGAGGAGAGCAGCCGGGACGCCAGCCGCAAGTGGCTGGAGCAGGTGGCGGCCACCGGCGTCCTTCTGCACTGCCAGTCCCTG
The DNA here is from genome assembly GCF_017311325.1 of Ursus maritimus. NCBI lineage: Eukaryota > Metazoa > Chordata > Mammalia > Carnivora > Ursidae > Ursus > Ursus maritimus. Next base: position 35,742,657 of record NW_024424675.1, on the reverse strand, counting down.
CTCTCGCCGGCTGCCTTGGTGAGTGAGGGAGCCGGTAGCGGGGGGTGGGGGGGGGCTCCCTGGGACGTGGTGCAGGAGGGCCCTTGCTGGCTCTCTCGCGCTCTCACACACCTTGTCATGCAGTCAGCATTTATTGAGCACCGACTGTATGCCATTGTTACAGGCACAGGGGATCCCGCAGTGAACAAAACAGTGTCTTTGTAGTCAGGAATCTCATATCCTAGTGTGTGTGTGTGTGTGTGTGTGTGTGTGTGTGTGTGTGTGTGGGGAGGCAGACATAAATAAGGAAAATCAATGGTATAGACCAGTGGTTCTCAGGTGGGCAGTTTTACCTCCTAGGGAGGCCCTTTTGCGATGTCTGGAGATATTTGAGGCGGTCACAACTGAGGGAAGAGGCAGACACTGCTGGCGTCTGGGATAAGAGGTTGGGGATGCGGCTAAACATTCTGCAGGGCCCAGGGTGTCCTTCCCCAGCAGATAATTCTCGGGCCCCAAATGTCAATAGTGCCACATCAGAGACACCCTCCTCTATAGTGCTAAAGGCCAATGAGAGAAACAGGGAAGGGGCGGGAAGGTCTGAGGTGGCAGCAGTTGAACGTTTCGATAAGGCGGCCAGCGAAGTCCTCACTGAGAAGGTGACATCTGACTGAAGAACCGAAGGAAGGGAGTGAGGGAGCCATGAGGATGTTGGGGAGGAACCTTCCAGGCAGCAAGGACGGCAGGTGCAAAGGCCCTGAGGCAGGGACTTGCATGCAATGTTTGAGAGACAAGGTGCGCGGTGTGGCTGGAATAGAATGAACCAAGGGAGGGTGGGGGAGGGCAGTCCTAAGAATTATCTGCCTCCCATCGTGCAGGGTCTTGCAGGCTGTGGTAGGGACGTTGGCTGTCACTCTGTGTGGTGGGGAGCTCTGGGAGGGTTTTGAGTAGAGGAGGAAACAGGGTCTGACTTCTCCACTTAATGAATCTCCCATGCTGCTGGGTGGGGATGAGACTACAGAAGGGCAAGAGTGCGCTGGGAGGTTGGAGAGCAGACTTTTGTAGTAATCAGGCAAATAGCATCTCATTTACTCCTCATAGTAGCCCTGAGGTGGGTCCTTTACAGCCCACATTTTAAAGATGAGAACCTCAAGGCCCAGGGAGTCAGGTTTGAACCCTGGGAGTCTGGCTCTGGGCCTGGTAACCCCTAGGGTGCCCTGCTTTCTCTGCATCTCCTCTTTTATCTTTGACTGCCCTGTCCATCCACTCTCAGGGCTCAGAATCCGGGTGGGCTCCTCTGCCAGCCCCAGGGAGGCAGAGCCAAGGCCTCAGCCTTTGGGGGCTGCCGATGCCCAGAGCTGACGTCCCCCAGAAATGCAGCCTGCGGTGGCACTTGCCCTGTGCTGTGCTTCTTGCCCTGTGCTTCTCGCCCTGTGTGCCCTTTGCTGGAGCTCCCCCGACCTCTGCGGCTCTGAGCCTCCTAGACATTGTCCCAGGCCGCGCTGGAAGCAGTGGCTGCTGGCCTGATGGGAAAGGGTGGCTGTGGCGCGCCCTCTGCTGGCCAGTGTTGCATGCAGGTGTCTGCCAAGCCAGAGATCCGCGCTGACTTGGTTCTCGCAAAGCTCACTGGAAGCCCCGAAAGGGCTGCTGGAACACTCAGCCCTCACTGTGCTCGTCTCAGATGAGGACGTGGGGCCTAGTGCATTAATTCACCTGTCACCATGGTGTGCCAGGCTCTGAGCTGGGTCTGAAGCTCACTTTCTAGTTGGGTGGGTGGTGGGAGGGGGAAGCAGCCTGAGAAGAGGGGATGGGGGAGGGAGGGAGGATGGAAAGAAAAGGAGTTCTGCAGAAGATGAAGCGGCTGAGTTTTTTTGGGTTCAGTGGTCAGAGCCGGCTTCTCTGGGGAGGGGACATTTGAGCTGAGATCTGGGTAGCCAGACAGCCGATGGGGTGAATGGTCTGAGGAAGAGTGTGCTGGGCAGAGGGAACAGCGTGTGCAAAGGCTCTGAGCAGAGGCCAGTGTGGCCAGAGGGGAGCGCTGGGGGGATTTGGGGGATCAGGTTGGCCGTGTCTGAAGGGCTTAGGAATATTCTAGGAGCAGAGGGAAGACTCAGAGGCTTTGAGGCAGGTGGGTGAAAGAACTCAAATTAAGTTTTTGGGAGATAACTTGTAGTAACAGGGGAACCTAGGTCTGGTAAACCCTTGGCTGCCCTGCTCTCCCTGCATCTCCAGGGTTGTCCCTGTCTGCCCCTTGCTTGGGGGTAAGGGTGGCCGAGGGAGACCTGCAGAGAGGCAGGTGTGGTCCTTGTACTGGGGGTGGTGAGGAGGGTGGGGGAGGTGGGTGGGTCAGGGGAGGGTTTTGGTGGCTGAGTGGGTAGGACTTGGTGACGGTCAGTATAGGGTGAGGGGAGAGAGATGCTGAGAAGTCCTTAAAGGTCTGGGGCTTGGGCACCTGGGCCGATGCTGGGGTGCTTTGCTGAGATGGGCCTGTTAGAGGAGGGTGAGCTGGAGAATGGAGACTTTTGTTGGGTGCGGTAGGTTTGGAATGGCTACGATTGGTGCACGTTAGAGCAGAGATGGGTTCTGACCTCTGACCCTGGGAGCTGCAGCACAATCGAAGACCAAATGCGATTTCACAGCCAGCCCTGGATAGCCCAGCGCAGGACCTCGTGTCTGGCAGGCCCACAGCCCGGTGTGTTGGCTAGAGTTGAATCACAGAATCTTGAAGGGAAATCCTGGGGTAGGGCTGGCATCTAAGACTCGTCCACCCCGTCTTTCTCCTGCAGAAGGAGGAACGGACCATGCTGGAGGACATCTGGGTGACCCTGTCAGAGCTGGACAATGTCACCTTTTCCTTTAAGCAGCTGGATGAGAACTATGTGGCCAGTGAGTGATTCTTACCACCCCTACCAGGAGAGTTGCGTTCTGGGATGGAGGGGACTGCTCTGGGGCCACCCTGCCACCAGGGCAGCTGCCCAAGGTTAAACTGGGATCTAGCACTTTCAAACCTTTTGCTCCCAACATGAGTCTTAAAGCTGAGCCTTGGGGCACATACGGAAAAGAGGGGTTTCTTTTTGTATAAACTCAGCCATCTCCAAAAGTTCTTAGAAGGGAATAAGAGCCAATTCCCAATTCTTATTAAAATTCTACTCTAGAGATTTCCTTCTTTAGAGTGAAGACTTGTTAAGATGTCCTAAGGGTTTATACCGTAATTTTCCTCCTTTCTTTCTCCCTCCCTCCTCTCCCCCCTACGCTTTCAGCTATCCACTCGCCCACCCACCCATCCATCCATCCATCCATCCCATCTACTTATCCATCCATCCCATCTATCCACCCGTCCACCTGTCCGTCCATCCATCCATCCATCCATCCATCCATCCATCCAACCCACCCATCCACCCATCCGTCCACCCGTCCACCTGTCCATCCATCCACCCATCCATCCACCCATCCAACCCACCCATCCACCCGTCCACCTGTCCATCCACCCACCCACCCACCCATCCATCCACCCATCCAACCCATCCAACCCACCCATCCACCCATCCATCCATCCGTCCACCTATCCGTCCATCCATCTGTCCATCCATCCATGAACCAATTTCCACCTCCTCGGGGGTACTATCCTCCTGTTCAGAATGCACTGACTAGAGTCTAGAGGGCTCACAGGTGTCTTCTCAGGGACCAATTGGGACTGGTCGGCAGTGGCTGCCTGGCTATAGGCAGAGTTGGGCTCAGGGGCAGCTATTGACTGGTCAGTGGCTTTTTGCTGTGGGTGCAGGATGGGGTGTGTGTGCTGTAATTCTGCCACCCCTGCCACACGCTCTTCCTTATGGGTGTAAATAAGCTGCAGGTCCTATTCGAGGACAGCTTCTGCCAGGTAGAGACCCTGGGCTACCAGGTGAGGGGTACAAGGAATGTGGTGAAGCTCTGAAGGCACTGACAGATCCCCAGTGGGGCAGAATCAGCACCAGGTCTAAGAATGAAGTAGTGGAAGCTAGGAACTGCGGAAGGAGGTGAAAAGTCAGAGGCTGGTCTCCTGAGTGCGGGAGGATGGGGCTGTCCGAGGCTAGCCCTGGCGGGTGGGAGGCTGGGGCTGTCCGAGGCTAGCCCTGGTGGGTGGGAGGCCGGGGCTGTCGGAGGCTAGCCCTGGCGGGTGGGAGGGTGGGTCTGTCCGAGGTTAGCCCTGGCAGGTGGGAGGGCAGGGATGGCTGACCAGTGCTCTGGGGTGGGCAGACAGGAAAGGCCCAGGATGCCTCTCTGAGGGCAGGAGGCAAGGGATTCTGAGGCTACTCCTTTGAGGTGGTGAGAACAGGGAGGTCCCGGGACACCATTCTAGAAGTCTGAAGGCAGGCGTGAAGCTGCCCTAGTGAACAGGGGGCAGGGCTCCGCTCGGGCCTCAGTGCTGAGCCACCCTGCCCCGCCATGTCCTCCCACAGACACCAACGTCCTCTACCACATCGAGGGCAGCCGGCAGGCGCTGAAGGTCGTCTTCTACCTCGACAGCTACCACTTCTCCAAGCTGCCCTCCCGCTTGGAGGGCGGGGCCAGCCTGAGGCTGCACACCGTGCTCTTCACGAAAGGTGAGCTGGGGGTGCCGTTTGGGGCCTGCCGGGGACGGCCGCGGCCTCTGAGCATACCGGGACCCCGACACCTGCCCCCCTCCTCTTCCTTCATAGCTCTGGAGCATGCGGAGGGGCCGCCTCCTCCAGGCAGCCAGGCTGTGGAGGATTTGCAGCAGGAGATCAACGCCCAGTCCCTGGAGAAGGTTCAGCAGTATTACCGCAAACTCAGGTAACTGCCTGGCTTACGTGCGGGGGACAGGAGTCTGGACACTGCCACGGCCGGGCGGACAGTAGCATGTAAGGCACCGGACAGGCCCCCAGCATGGGAATGGGCCTTTTCTTAAGCAGCTGCTCCATGCCAGGCCCTCTTGTACATGGGCTCTTCAGCTCCTCCCAGCGGGCACAGTAGGCCATTCTAACCCACTTCACAGATGAGAAAACTGAGGCCCTGAGAGCATAGCCAGCTTGCCCAAGGTCACACAGGTAGACAGTGGCTGAGCTCAACTTTGAGCTGGGTCTGTTTTGCGTCAAAGCAGATTTTTCCAATTAAGAGGAGCTGCCTGTTTGATTCTGTGTAGGGGTGGGAGCTGGGGCAGAGGCCCTAGGATTCTTGAACCTGGGGGTAAGGGAGTAAGGGGGGTGGTCCCCAGGGCCTTGGCCCTGCTCAGAAGAGAACCCCCAGAAGGAAGCTTCAGGCCCAGGGAGGCAGCCCGGCTCCTTCCTACGCCTGCCTCACCTTCTTCCCCTGTGGAAAAGGTAGGCTGAAAATCAGGAGATCAGGGTTTTTGGGTGTGGGTAAGGGCTTTACTGTTTTGGGGCCCAGCTTTACCATTTGGAAGTGGGAGAATGGTGCTTTCATTAGTTTGTTCAGGGAAGATATCCAGCTGTATTATTAAAACCGGCATCTCTCTGGATTCATTGAATCCATCAATCCGTCTGGTGCCGTTTGCTGAATATTTTAAATTTCGCCTCCGAGAGCCTTCCCTCATCCGTCCTTCCCTTACGCAGCACACGTTAAGTGACAACTCTGTGGGCCAGGCTCTGTTCTGGACGCTTGCTCCGGAGTCAGTAGCGGCCAAACAAAGCCTCTTCTTCACAGGGTGCAGAGAGCCGCAGTTGCCCTGCTTTGTCAATAAAGCTTTATTAGCACCTGGCTGTGCTCACTTGTGTATGTACCGTCTGGGCTGCTTTTGTGCTGCCACAGCAGAGCCGAGTAGCCTCTTGGTGGAGACAGTCTGGTCCACGCAGCCTTAAATCTTTGCTGTTCGACCCTTTACGGAAAAAATGTGGGGGAGCCCGATTTGTAGAGGGGGCGATGAGCAGTAAGCCAGTCGACGGAGCCCTGTAATGCGTGCTCCGAGGAGAGGTTCAGTAGGACGAGGGCATGGACAGTGGGGAGGTCGGGTGCTGATTCTGATGGCAGGCGGGGGAGGTGGCATTCGAGGAGTGCCTGGGGAGAGTGCCCAGAGGCCCCCTTGTTTTCCACCCTCTCCCCGCCACTATTGGAGGACTAGGTCCCTGTGGACAGGGAGAGCAGTGCAAGGTGCCCCCAGGGACAGTCGTTGGAGGAACAGAGGGGGTGGCGGCCGCTGTGGGGTGGCCGCCCCACCCTCCCCCCCTCCTTCTCTCTCAGGGCATTTTACCTGGAACGGTCTAACCTGCCCACGGATGCCAGCACCACGGCGGTGAAGATAGACCAGGTGTGCCCCACCTCCCCTCACCCCGCGGCGGAGCTTGGACAGAGCTGGGGGCTGTCGGGGTCAAGATGCAGCAGATGGGGCCCGGGGTCCCACCGCAGCCCACATCCTGGCAGAGATGCCCCTGAGGCATCTGGAGTTGCTCCTGCAGGAAGATGCCTCCTGGGAGAACTCCTTCCCCATTCAGGAGTTCCACCTTCTTCCGCACCGGCTTTGCAGTTGCTGAGATGGCTTTCCGCCTGCTGGCACCTGCTCCCCCGCGCCTTCCTGCTCCCCCTTGGTTACCCAAGCGTGTCTCTGAAGCAGGCCCACACCAGAGGTGGCCACGTGGCATTCTTTTTGTTTGATTGGAATTTGTTGTCAACATTTGAAAATCAAAAGCTTTCCAGTGAAATGGAGGCTTCTGGCTTTTCTGGAGAAGCGGAGGGATCTGGCCGTCCAGGGCCCACATTCCCACGTGGCGCAGTTGGCTTTCCAAGGGCATGTGCTCTAGGCCTTTCACCCCCTTCCCAGGCTCAGAGAGGCCTCGAATTTGACAGTACTTTGGGGGTCCTGGCCTCAGGACTGGAGGCTGGGGGGTCCCAGAGAAGTGGTGGGCACAGCCCTTTGGGAGTTTGTAGTCTGGCTGGTAGAATCTTAAGATGACACAGAAAGAATTGGCAGACCACCACTGAATGCCCATTGAGAAAAGCTGGAGTCATGGGCGGGGCGGGGGCGGGGGGGCTCTTCCCAGGAAGGCACTGTTTGGAGAGGACAGCAGAGGGCACTTCTCTCAGGGTTCGTTGGGGGCACTCCGGGGCAGGTGGAATGTTAGGCCTGCAACACTGAGTAAACACTGAATACCAGCTTGCGGGCCAGTGGGGAGCCACAGATGGTCCTTGAGCTGGGGTCGTGGAAAGTTAACTGGGCCATTACCCTGGGAGGGTGAGCTGGGAGGGCGGCTGCAGTAACAGAGCTGAAGGGGAGGGAGAGGATGGGAAGGAAGGCCAGGTGGAGGCCTCCTGCGAATGTCCCGGTGTGTGCGCCTGCCTTGCAGCTGATACGCCCCATCAATGCCCTGGACGAGCTCTGCCGCCTCATGAAGTCCTTCGTCCACCCCAAACCCGGCGCCAGCGGGAGCTTGGGTGCCGGCCTCATTCCCATCTCCTCTGAGCTGTGCTACCGCCTGGGCGCCTGCCAGATCGCCATGTGCGGCACGGGCATGCAGAGGTGAGCTGCTGTGACCCCTGCGTCAGGGCAGGAGGGGGCTGGACGGGCTCCCGGCAAGTTTGGGGGCCCAGGACAAGGAGGCAGGAGGCCGGCTTTGAATCCTGGTTCTGGCACTGCTTGTTGAGCCCTGTCGTGGCCTGGGCCCTCCCTCGGCCTCCGTTTGGGAGGTGGGACTTCAGGAGTAGGGGGTCCGAGGAGGCCCGTGGAACTCTCTGGCTCCCTGACTCTGGGGTTGGTGTGAATGAGAATCTGTGCGCTGTGGTTCTTCTTGACTCTCCAGTCAAAGTGAGCTCACTCCTCCCTACTGGGGCAGAACTGGCCTCCGTGCCCCACTGGATACCCTCCAGTCACCTTCTCCGAGTGGCCTTCCCTGACTTCCCTATTTAGGACTGCACTCTCTCCCCACCACCAACGGCCTCCCCTACTCTTCCTCAGCAACCCCACCGCCATCCCACACACAAGGCACTTTGCTCACGTGTTCGTTTATTCCCGGTCACCCCAGCGTCGGCCAGCTCTGTGAGCGCAGGGACTTGTTTTCTTTCTCTGCCCTACCCTGGCACTGAACGGCACCTGGCACACAGCAGGTGCTCAATAAATGCTTGTTGAGAATGCTTACTGTGCATTAGGCACCGTTGTTAAGGGATTAACTCATCTCCTCTTTAGAGCAAGCCAGTGTGTGTGGCCTTTCCCAGGGGCTCTCTGTGCGGGGCGATTTTGCGCCCTGGGGGACCCTTGGCAATGTCTGCAGACATTTTTGACGGTCACAATGGGGAGAGGAGGGTCCTGTTGGCATCTAGCGGTCAGAGGCCAGGGACGCTGCTGACGTCCTACCAAGCGCAGGACAGGCCCCCGCCCTCCCCCCTGCCCCGGTCGGTAGTGCCCTGGTAATGGTCTTGCCCTGTCTTACGGTGAAGGAGACCAAGGCCTGGGAAGGGCCGCTGACCTAGTGAGGGTCAGAGTAATTCTGTGGCTGAGACTTGAATCCACGAGGTCTGGCTGCAGAGCCCATGTTCTCGAACTGTAGAGAACAGATGGGAGGGCTGACTAGATGTGTCCGTGTCAGGCCCGGAGAAGTTGTGGGGCATTAGGGGAGCGCTTCATTTATTCCTTCCGCAAGAATATTTACCAAGCACCTCTTCCGAGCTGACCCGCCGGGAATATCAGAACAACACAGGCAAAGGAAAGCTCCTGCTGCGCCGTGCTGACGTCTTAGGGGGTGCCCAGAGCAGAGCAGGAAGGTGCCCGCTGTGTGCAGGAGTGCTGGCTGCCAGGAGGAAGGACGGGCAGGCGTGGGGGGTGGACAGGAGGGAGGGGTGGTGGGGGGCTCTCAGAGAAGACGCCTGAGGGGAGGGAGCGCGTCCAGCAGTTATCTGGGGGCCGGAGGGGCAGTCCCTGGGGGGAGAGGGCAGTGATGGCCCCGCCCGCCCCTGCCCTGCAGGAGCACCCTGAGCGTCTCCCTGGAGCAGGCGGCCATCTTGGCTCGGAGCCACGGGCTGCTGCCCAAGTGCATCATGCAGGCCACGGACATCATGCGGAAGCAGGTGAGGTGGCCCCGGGCCTCCGGGGACTCTCTAGCGCCTGGGAGGCTGCGGGCACGGCGGGTTCTCAGCCACGTGTGGGGACTGGGTGGTCACCAGCCCCAGACTTGGGCCTTTTCCCCATCTGCTGGGGCCCCAGATCTCAGCATCTGGGGCCTCCGGTGACTCCCCTCACCCCGCCCCCCCGCACCCACGTGCTTCCTCCCTGAACTCCGTGTGGAGGCAGGCGCCGGGCCTCATGATTCTTTCTTCCCAGGGCCCCAGGGTGGAGATTCTGGCCAAAAACCTCCGAATCAAGGATCAGATGCCCCAGGGTGCACCGCGGTGAGTGGCTGCTCCCTCCGACCCCCCCAGAAGGCCAAGAAACTCACGCCAGGCAGCCCCCCTGGTGTTCCTAGGGGGCTTCACTCAGGCACTCAGGCACCGTTCTTATTTCTTTCCCAAACGACAACCCTGTGGGCATTCTCTCCAGGTGGCCAGTGGGGACACTGAGGCACAGAGAGATTATGTATCTTGTCCCAGGTCATACAGCTAGTAGATGGCAGAGCTGGGATTCTGCAGCCAGGCAGTGGCGGCCCAGGGGCCAAGCTCCTGACCACTGGGCTGCCCTGCTTCTCTCTCCTGCCCCTGTCCCCGCAGCAGCCTCCTGGCCGGTCCCCCTGCCATCCTCCTCTTCACAGCAGATCTGTCCAGTCTGTCCTGCTTGAGACCCATGAGTGGCTCCTTCCTTGCAGATGAAGCTCAGAATCTTGCCGCTGCAGATGTTAGGGAAACCAGGGCTGTCCATGGGGTGCTGGAGCGGTCCCCAAAATCTGTTAAGTAAAAAAAACTCCAGGGGCTGAGCGCTGTGTCTAGTCTGCCATTAAGTGTGGAAAAACGTGGCCCTTACACAATGTACACATACACCCCCCCCCCACGTATCTTAACACCCAAACACGCATGTGCAGGTGCGTCTATATTCATAAACCCACTGCCAGTCTGGAGGGGGCCGGAGAGCTGGGAGAGAGCGTGCACAGTCCGGATCTTTTTCACCGTGCATCTTTTTATACCTGTTGAGTTTTGTTTTCTGGGCAGGGATTACATGTTCAAAAAAATGGCCTGCCCGCCTGTTCCTCATTCTCTTCGCCTCTGTCCACCAGGCTCTACCGCCTCTGCCAGCCGCCAGTGGATGGAGACCTCTGAACGTGGGGATTCTGCCTGGTGCTCGGCTGTATCCTCTGGAGCTGGGTTTGGGGGGGCATCGGGGGCCACGCTGGCCTTCTCCAGAGCTGGCCGAGGCTCCTTCCTGCTCTGGGACCTGCCAGCCTTCTCCATCCCCTCCCGTGAGGACAAGTGGTGCCCCTGCTCTCGGAGGAGCTGGCCCATTGGCCGTGGGCCAGCCCATTCTCCACACTCGGGCCTGAAGCCCGAGGGGTGCTGGGGACCCGCAGAGCTGGCTGATGGGTACAGCCAGGACCTGGGCTCCTGCCCACAAGTCCCCGGGACATAGGGGAGAAGTCACGGGCGCTGGAGCTGGAGGCCTGCAGACCCAGCTGCCTCAGGATGGCTCAACCTGCACTTTTGAAACCCCTGGTTTCCTTCTAAGTCCACATTCCAGGCGACACACGTGTCTCCTCCTCCCCTTAGCTTCCAATTCACCCCTAACCCTGTACTAACCTGCTCGGTGGACTCGGAAAAGCCAGGCCTCTGCCAGGAAAGACAGAGGGACAGGGCACACCACCCGTCACCAAGAGGAAATTCGAAAGCCACACCAGCTTCCGACGTGACCGCCATCGGAACTTGAGCCATCAGCCCTGGGCGCGAGATTTGCTCTGACTTTATTTATATGGCGTGAAATCTCTATGGTTTATTTTGGGGTTTTTATGTTGTTGGTGTTGTCGAGTTGTTTTTTTTTTTTTCCTCTGGGTTGTGTGATTATATATTCGACATTTTAAATTTCAAAGAAAGGTGTATTGTCTAACAGGGGACCAACATAAGGTAGCGTTGATGACTTTTCCCACTTCTACTAAAAAAGAGAAAAACTAAATTATTGAAAATTCAAAAAATGTCAGTATTTCATCTTTTTTTAATATTAGGGTCTTAAGGTATCACTTATAGGTTTTGACTACGATTCCCACCCACCTCTGTTCTCCAGCGGTCGGTCCGCATTAGCGTGAATGACTCTGCTGTCTTTGGACGCTGCGCTGCAAGGGTCGTAGCGGCAGCTGGACCAGGGCTGGGGGCTGGAGGGGGTTGAACCACCCACCTGAGATGCTGTCCCGCACAGGTGTCTGCCCTGAGGGGAGGAGGGCCACCGGGAAATGCAGGGTGGTGGCTTCTGTAACTTATTTTTTTTGATGTTAGCTCAGAGCAGGACATTTGGGACTTCTCAGCCAGCCAGAGAGACAGGAAGCCAGCCTGCCCACCTCCTGGGCACAGGGACCCGCAGTGGGATCTCAGCAGTTTGTCCCCTCCAGCTTCTGTGTGCCAGCAGGGAAGCATCCTAGCTGAGGTAGCAGGGAGGGAAGGTCTTTCTAAGCTTGTTTGGTGGCTGAGGTCGGGAATGGGTTCCTCACTGCCCCTAAGGCTTGAAGCCCCACCAGCATCTTGGCCCCCTGGGCCTCCAGGGGCCAACCCTCACTCTCTTGCCACTGTGGCCTACGTTGCAAGAGGTGGGCCTGTTGCTGGACACAGGTGACCCGGATACAAATGAAGATGTGCTTTAGCCCCCTGGCGGGAGATGGAGAGGAACCCCCGAGGGCAAGGGCCTTGTGCACTGGTTTACTTTAAAATGTACAGATCTTCTCATTAAATTCATGATAGATTTTTTTATTATTATTAAAAGTCAGTTTATAATACAAAGATCCTGATCTGTGGAGGGTTCCTTTGGGGGCTGCCCCCCGTGGGGCGGGGCGGGGTGGGATGGGCTCCTGCTCTGAACGGGGGACAGGGGTGGTTCCCATCGATACTGTCCTAGTCCCTGAGCCAGCGACGCCTGCAGCGACGTTACCACTCTGAACCTGTCTCCTCTAAAATGGGGGCAGTCTATGTGTTCTCTTGCAGGGGAAGATTGGTGAGGACTCCCCGGTGGGCCTGTGCCTCACGTGTGCCAGGAAAATAATGGTCTTTATATTGTGTTCCCCTTTACATGCCATTCTGGGCTCCCATTTCACCGCAATTTTCCAGGCATTCCTTGTCTTCTCTTGGGGGTCACGCCAGGGCTCCCCTACACGTGCCCAGGGGTCAGGGTGGGTCCAAGCGATGCCACCGAGGGGTCCTCGGCTCCATCCTGCAAGGCCCACTGGGCTCTGGGATCTGGGATGGGGCCAGAGTGGAGTTCTGCTCAACACGTGGGCTGGTGCCGGGCCAATCAGAGTCCAGGCTGCTGCAAGCGGGCCAATCAGAACAGACGCCAGCGCAGACTCTGCGCCTGCGCCCCTGGACCCGTGATGTGGCTTTCACCTCCCTGTTCCAGGGCCGTCCTTCAGGATCTTCCTGGGTCCGTCTGCCCCAGCCAGAGAAATCTCACTGCCTGCGCTGGATCTGAGCTGCAGACCTGTTTCGCTGGGCTTGTTTGATTCCTGCCTCCCTCTGTCTCCCGCCCTGCCTCCTTTCCTCCTTCCCTTCCCTCCACCCTCCCCCGTCCAACCGTTTCCTCTCCCCTCCATCCTTTCCCTCTTCCCACCCTCTGGAAGACACTGACATCTATGAAAGGCTCCCTTGGGGTACCCTCCTCTTGAAGCCTGCCACCCTTGGGAACTCCCTGAGCCATGATGTCTCTGCCCAGTTCTGCCTCTCAGATCCGCGCTCCTTCTTGCAGTCTCTTCTCCTTCCAAGCTAACCCATTCCAGAGCTCATTCTAAGGGCCAGATTGGGTCCTTCCCAGAGAGATGTCCTTGTGTCCTTCAATGGCAGGTTTAAAAGATTCCATACTGTAATAGTTGAGAATGAATCCTGGTGGGATTTGAGGCACAGTGACGGGCTGATTGTTTGGAATTACTTGAAACCAGCGTCTGGATCCAGGGAAGAGCGCTTTGAGGGGAGAGCTGTCACCTCAGTCTATATTTGAGGTCAACAGGGAGGATTTGATGCCTTCCTTCAGGCAGGTGCTTGCATAGGAGACAGCAGATTCTGCCTGTGCTATTCCTGGGTACCAGAAACAAGACGTGAAATCTCAGGTAGTGATAGGCAGGGGCAGCTTTGGTTTGGAACTGAGAGGTAGGGTCTCTGTGGCCTTGAGCAAGTCACAGCCCTTTTCATACACACAGCTTTGCAAACGGGGTGGTGGTGGTGGTGGTGGTAGTGGTGGTGGCGGTCAGAACCTGCCTTCGTTTCAGGAAGGCCTTTCTCACTGTACAAAATGGGGCTCGAAGTGCTGCCTGGAGCAAGGGGTCATTTTATGGATCTCCAACTGGTGGCCCGCGGGTTGAAACTTGGAAATAGATGTGGGTTTTGTTTTTTCCTGATATGGTGTAATTTTCATAATTTTGAAACAGACACTTGAGAATCAGCAGATTTCACTTCCAAATTCTCATTTTTTTGCTTCCTGTGAAAATTCAGAAGTTCTGGTCTCACCCTGACCCACATTTCTGCCTGGCCATGTGCGGCTGCCGCGGAGGAGGGCCACAGCCTTTGGGCAAGACGCCAGCTCTCCCGTCCCCCGCAGCCCCACCCGGCCCAGCACATTCCTTTACCTGACCTTCTCGGCTCTGGGCTGGCCTCGCTCAGGCCAGCTTGGCCAGTGCCTGCCTTAGAAGTGTCCAGATCCTTAGATCTCGAGTCACCATGGTGATGTGGGCTGAGGGAGGACCTGGTGACCGGGGTTGCTGGGCCGGTCAATGGAGCATCAAAGCCCTGCAGCTAATGAATCTCTTGAACCTCCCCACTGGGCTTCCAGAATCCCTCTGAGCCTCGGTTTCTTGCAGCTGTCAAATAGAACTCAGAAATGGCCCCTTGGTGTGGATGGTGTCAGGGGCCACTCAGGAAGCCAAAGGTGGGATGGGCTGTGTTGGCCACTTTATGATTTTATCAAAATTTAAATGTCTGCATTTACCATCCTTCTTTCCCACCAGTAAGAGCATCCTGAGAACAGGAGCCATATCCCTTCTGCATTCTGTGTCCCCAGTGTCCAGCCCAGTGCTGGGCAGCAGTGAACCATGGCTAAATAAAAGAGGGATCACGACTATCAGAGCCAGGAACCCATGGCACAGCTGCCTGCAGCCATCGATCGTGTCTCTAACCATGTGCTCTGCACCTGGCTTTGTTCTGGGGCTGGACTGGATCGAGGGTTATGAGGATCTGGCCTGAGACCTTTGAAATTGGATAACCTCACCTCCCCCCCGGACCTGGAAGTCTTCTGTACTTGCTGGTGCCTGCTCCTGAGAGGTCACCACCTCTCTTGGAGCCTCAGTTTCCTTCTCTGAGAAGTGGAGAGGTTTACCCAGCTGGTGTGTTGTTGGGAGATCAATGGTCTCCAGGTTTCCCAAATTTGGCTTCCAGCGTATAAATGTGGTGCTCTGTTCTTCCAGCAGGTGGCGCCAGAGACCGGGTAGAGACCGGAGGTGTTGGTTACCTGTGCTCTTGTCCTGCCAGGTCCTGCCTTCTAGCTTCCAACCCAAACGTCGTTGCTGGGTGCCCACATTTGGGACAGAGGTGTCCTGGAGGCACAGGCTGGGACTGTCCGGATGATGGGCACTGGCCCCTGCTCTTCTGGCCTGGGTTTGGCCTGACTTGGTGTGGATATTTTCTCTTTTTCTTTATTTTTCCATTTTTTGTTATTTCTTTCTTTAAAATTTTTTTAAAATTTAATTTTAATTTATTTTTATTTTTAAATTTTAATGAGTTAATGAATTGATGGATTTAATTTTAATTTTAATTTTTTTACGTTATTTCTCTTTCTTGATTATTTTTGTCTCGTTCCCCTCCATTTCTTTCTTCCCTAGATTTTCTGTTTTTTCTTTGTCCAAAACACACCTGTGAGCTAGACTCTATATTCTTTCCTTTTTTTTTTTTTTTAATTTTGAGCGTTTCCTTCTTTCTCTTCTTTCGTCCCTTGCAATTGGATGTATGAGAAGGATGTGAAAGATCCTTGTACACTGTCAAACGAGATGCTCCTGAGGGCTGTGGCCAGGAACCCGCCAATTACTGAGGGGCACCCCACCCTGGCCTGGAACGAGGACCGGCCTGGAAGCACTGACCACCAGGTGGCGCTGTGGGCCTGGCTGAGCCTCCCAGAGCCACCGCGGCAGGGTTGCGGGGGGGGGGGGGGGGGGGGGGGGGGGG
>NW_024424675.1:35708636-35727401 GCF_017311325.1 Ursus maritimus | reverse complement strand
GGGGGGGGGGGGGGGGGGGGGGGGGGGGGGGGGC
The DNA here is from genome assembly GCF_017311325.1 of Ursus maritimus. NCBI lineage: Eukaryota > Metazoa > Chordata > Mammalia > Carnivora > Ursidae > Ursus > Ursus maritimus. The sequence goes on along the minus strand of NW_024424675.1, from coordinate 35,727,367 downwards.
GGTGGTCGGCTCCTGCTATAAGTCCCTGGGGTTTGGGGCTTTGTGGGGAGGTGAGTCAGAAAGCCTAGCCCAAAGTGGCCTTCTCTGGGCACTTTGTAACATCTCCTGGAGGGTCAGGAGAGGGCTGTAGGGCAGCAGAGCCCAAGTTGTCCTTCCATGTGCCTCAGTTTCCCTACCCACGATGAGAGTGGGCACAACTCAATTCCTGAAAAAGGACTTATCCTCTAACCAGCCTGGCCTTCCTGAGATGTCTTTGAAGGATTAATAGCAACGTTGAGAATCTCTCACGTGTGTTGAGCGCTCAGTATCTATTGGACACTTGGCTGGCGGCTTAATGGCATCTTCTGGTGTGACCCTCTCACCATCCCTTTGAGGGAGGTACTACTAAGGCTCCTTTTTACAGAGGAGGAGATGGGCTCAGATACTTTTAAGTGACCTACCCAGGGTCACGCAGCTCAGAAATACCGGCCCCTGATACAGTTTCAGGGCCGTGGGAGCAACATTACATGTTGCAAGTGGGAAGCACAGTGGCCACTGGATTTCTTGGACTCTGCCCCAGGTGCACCATGGGAGAATCTGACTTGGATCCCAGAAGCTAGCAGAAATGGGGGCAGGGGAGGGGAAGGGTTGAGAAGGTCACCTGACTATGGAAAGGCCTGCAGGCTCTCATGGGAAAGCAGAAGGGCGCTTTGCTGCCTTCTGGCCACAGGTGCTGCCTCAGGGCTTTTGCACATGTTCCCAGGGCCTGGAGCGCTCTTCCCTTGGTTGGCCTCGGGCTTTGCTCCCTCATTTTACTCCTGTGCGCTCAAATGTCACCTCCTCTTCCATTCTTTCCTGTGACCCCCCCCCTCCCCTCACCCCGTCTCGTTCTCCTGCATAGCATTTACCAGCACCTGGCCGAAGCGATCCTTGGTTCGCTTCCCATCTCGCACTATAGGTCAGCTCCGCAGGGGCGGGGCCCCTGTTCATCACATTTATCAGTGACTCGCAGTTCATCAGAATGTGGCTTCTCATGACAGAGCAGCCGCCTGGGTCCCTGGCGGAAGGACATGGAGGCTTAAGGGTACAGGAAGAGGCCTAGAGACTTCAATGCTGAGGCCACACGGGCTCTGGGCTGCCTGTGCCATGGGTCCTGATCGAGGTGCCTGTCACCAAGGCAGAGGGAGAGGAAGCCCACGGGAGGCCTGGTGGGCCCAGGTGCAGAGGGAGGTGCCCGCTGTGAGGTCAGGCCCACCACACAGCCCAACGGCAGTGCTGCATCTTGAGCACCTACTGTATGCCTGGTGCCGTCCTGGGCATGTTAGTACAGTGCTCAGTACGCTGGAGGTGCTCGTTGTCTGCGGAGTATGATAATCTGAGTCTTGTCCCAGTAAGTTCTTCCTATTTCTTGCCGGTGTTCAGTCAGTACTAGTTGACTTTCATGGACAGAATCAGGGGACGAGGGGTGCAGTGCGGAGGGCAGCGCGTCCCCACTGGCGAAGATTCTGGTCACTAAGCTTCACCAGTTCTCCCAGTGCCTGTGAGAAGACACAATTATTAGTCCCATTTTACAGATGAGAAAACAGGCGGAGAGTGGGAAGAGACCTGTCTGAGGTCACGAAGCCTTGGAGCTGGGACTGAGCGCATCGAACTCCAGCTCGCCGGGTGTTTGACCAGCCAGCGCCGAGGGGGCTCCAGCCTTTGCAGTCTCCCCCACACCCTGCCTCTCTGGCCCGCTGTCCTTCGGGCTCTCTGATCTCGCTCTTTGTTCCCACCTCGGGAGCTTTGAACTTGATGTTTCCTCTGCCTGGAACGCTCTTGCCGGCTGCCTCTCCTGTGGCTGGCTCCTTCCCGTTCATTATTCAGGTCTCAGTGGCCATGACACCTCCTCCAAGAGGCCTTCCAGATTAAGTAAAGACATCGCCACGTATTGACTCTCACACAGCATGCTCTTTCTTTCTGCCCAAGATCCAGTCTTTATTTAGTTTCCTTTTGCATTTCTTAACTCACATATCATTGGCCCACTGCAAGCGGACTGCAGGTTCCGTGAGGGCCGGGCCTGCCTTGCTCACAGCTGTATCCCAGTTCCTAGGACTGCGGCATAGTAGGTGCTCAGACCATCGTTGTTGGCTTTGGCCGAATGAATCAGTGAAGGAGCGACCGTAGCTGGCAGGATTTGGATCAGTATACAGCCGCCCCCTCATGCAGTATTTATGCTCATTTAATCTTCAAGTTTTGGAAAGCCCACGGTTATGTCTCTCTTTCTTTCCTGGGTGGATAGTTCTGGTCTTAACCCACTTCCCTTGGAGCCCTTCTGCTTCAGCCAGGCCTCAGAGCCCTTGTGGGAGGCCAGGATGGAGCTGAATGGCCCCACGAGAATGTTCTTACATCAGGCTGGATCCGAGTCACTGGGTGCTGGGTCTGATTTGGCAGGAGGGCACAGCTGGTGACGCAAAGCCACCCTATCCAGAACGTGTCCTCACCTGGCATTCCGGCGCACGAGGTCCGCAGAAACCCCTATGTGACCCTAGGTCTGCCCTGCAACCCAGCTGGCCCACCTCAGGCATCGTTTATCAAATATTTGTTAAGGGCCCACTGGGTGCCAGGCCCTGTTCTAGGCCCAAAGTCACATCAGCGAAGTGCTTGTGGAGTTTATTTTCTGCTGGAAGAGATGGACAAAACCAGTAAACACAGGGGTATGAATATGTCAGATGGTGTAATTGCCAATAAGATAAACCCAGCAGGTGGGAGGTCAGGGACAGATGTGGGAGCTATTTTAACAAACGGTCAGGGAAGGCCTCTCGGGGGCAGACCCTGGAATGGAGACCCAGGAGGAGAGACTGCAGAGATAACGGAGTCCACACAGCAGAAACAGCCGGAGCGAAGGCCGGGAGGTAGAAAGTTTCCTGGTGAGTCGGAGGAGGCGTGACAAGGCCACTGCAGCTGGGGCAGTGTGTGTGGGGGAGAGAGTGTGACATCGGACTGGGCAGGGGCCAGGGCGCATGGGTGACCGGCAGGCTTTGGAGTTCCGTCTAGAATCAGGAAGCCACTGGCGGGTTTGGAGCAAAAGACAGTTTTCTCATCTGTCCACCAGAGCAATTACAGCTCTAGGTCCCCCAGCCCTGCCCACTGGAGCGCTTTCTAAAGGAAGCTGAGAGGACTCTCGACAGTGAAAGTGGTATTGTAATATTTTATTTCCATGAGCTGTTGCATTTTTCCTGTTGGGTTTTATGAAATGTGTACCATTACCATGACATACAATTACACTGCTGTCTGGTCTGTGGACAGCCGTCTCTGATGAAGCCTGAAGCAGGGGTGAGGGTTCTTCTGGAGACAAGGTACCTGACCGATGGCCGAGTCGCAGGCACGCAGACTGATGGGGGCGTGGGCCGGAGAAATCCTCCCGGAGCTTGGGGGGGGGGGCGTTGGGTTACAACTGTGCGACACCAGGAGCTGGGAAGGAGGTGCATCCGGTCCCAAGAGGTGAGGAGAGTAAGAACTACTGTCCTCAGCACTTGGTGGGTGTCACTCACATCTTCTAGTAACTCCCTGGGCCACTGGTCCCATTCGAGGGACCCGCAAAGCTAGGCCCGTAACTCACGTACGCTGAGTCTCACCTGCTGAGGCCACGGCCCACCCTGGGGTCTCCCCCCACTGCCCACACCCTCCCTCCCGCCCAGGCCCCTTGATCAGCCCAGGGATGAATCACAAAGACAGGGCTGCCTTCACTGCACGTGACCTCTGTTGTCACACGGTGCTCAGAAGGGCCCCGCGATTGGCTCAAGGCTCTGTGGTTGCTGTCTTGAAATTCTTTTAAAATACATTTTTTTTTAAAGTAGTCTCCATGCCCAACACGGAGCCAATCATAGCCCACATTCGTGAGTCTGAGAGCTGAGACCAAGAGTCAGACACTCAACCGACTGAGCCACCCAGGCACCCCGCAGTCTTGAAATTCTTAATTATCTTCGAGCAAGGGGCTCTGTGTTTTTATTTTGCACTGGACCCCATACATGGTCAGGGTGGTCTTCACGAGGCTGTAAGCGGATCCTGGGATCCTGCCTCTTTGCCTGTCGTTGGTGGACATTGACCCACTTCTGACCAGTGAGGTGCAAGGGCCTTGAGCTGATGTGTTCTGGGAAAATCTTTTCTCCCGGAAATGAGAGGGCTCATGAGGGACGTTTCTTTTCTCCCTGAGCCCCAATCCTTCCTGCTTTGGGTGTCGGCCACTTGGCTACTTCTCTCCACATTTACTGCTCCCACCCTGATCCAAACCATCAACTTTTGCCTAGAATATTCTGGTGTTTTGACTAGTCTCTCTGCTCCTATCCTCACCTGCTCTGCAATCAACATCCGGTTCTTCTGCCTTTCTGCCCAGAAGTTCTGGGATATTCAGCAGAGAGGCCCAGTCCCCCAGCACAGCCCCATCCTGGGCAGGTCTGAGCCAGCCTCTGCCCAGCAGGCTAGGAGGGCACAGCTAGGACCTGTCTTCCCTGCTATTCCTCTTCCAGCACTTTCCATGCCCATGTTCCCAGTGCAGGGCTGTCCCAGCATCCCCACCATGGAGCCTGTCCCTGCTGCCCTGGGTTCAGCTTCCAGATCTTTCCAGATCCTTCCTGCCCATTCACCCTCTCTCCAATCAAAGCCTACCCACTGTCTGTCCCCCTTCATCTGGTCCTGCTCCCTGCTGAGGGACACGTGCCTCACAGTGCCACAGGAGCAATGGAGAGACATCCCCTAGTTCCCTAGTTCCCTATTTGTGCTTCACCAGGACCTCCCTAGAGCTGGGGGTTTTTCAGACACCATGACAATGGAGGGGGGAATGAACTGTTCCAGGGCCAGGAACACTGCAGGCCAACAGGCTGGAGGAGGGCAGCCCTGCGGGGGCCACACACACTTGCCAATCTTTTTTCTGGCTTTTGATTCAAATAGCTCTTTGGAAAAGAACACGGAATGGCCCTGGCAGGTGGGACTTGTTTCCATGGTGTGTGGCCAACATTCAAGGACAATGGAGCTACAGGCCTCTGGGGAACAGCCCAACAGAGACCAGGGAGGCTGGGGTGAGGGTGGCAGGGCTGCCCCTCCATCCATCACACCACCTGCTGCCAGGGAGCCTGGAGGGGGGCTTGGGCAATGGTGCCTTGTGGGGGGGGGTGCAGCCAGGGAGGGGCTGCCCTGTCTGTGTCCTAGCAGGGCCAAGCCAGTCTTGGATCCTGTTTGCAGAGACTCAGCTATAGAACGGGGGCCAGAAACACTCTGTCACCCTTACCCCCAACCCCTCTTCTGTTTCACCTGGTCTGACTTGATGGTGGCAGCTCAGAATGTCTGACCCTGCCTGACCCTGCCTGACGGGCATGAAAGGAAATCTAGCCTCCCTCCTCCAAACTGACCGATGGCAGGGATCCCAGCGCCCATCTGGGACTAAGAGTCAGTATGATGTGTGGTGTTCACTGAACACCTGCTATGGGCCAGGCCCAGTGTTCACGTGAACACGTCACTTCATGGATTCCTACAACAGCCCTACGAGGGCACCGTATTCACCCCCTCCCATTGTAGAGAGGAAGGGGGCAAAGAGGTGAAAGGGCTCACCCAGGGTCACGTGGTTGAGGGGTGTCCGAGCCGGGATTTGAGAACATGATGCCCGGTCCCAGTTCTCACTCCCAGCCCTCAGGCCTGCCAGCTGCTCGAGGAAGGGGAGATGCCTCCGGTGAGGACGGGGTCGGTCGGAGAGGGGAGCCCAGGACGCTTCCCCCTGGGGGGCTCCTGGTGGACCCAAACACGGAGCCATGCCGGAATCGGGTAATGAAGCCGGCGGGCTGCTGAAATGTCGAGGTGGACTAACGCTTTATCGTGGTGCTGCACAGAAAACAGGAACTGCGCTGATTTAAAAGAAAGATGCCAATTCCAGGTGCTCTCAGGCACGAGGACCGGGATGCGGGGACGGGTGGAGACACAGGATGGGGCCTCGTGATCAAGTGATGAGCTTTGTGGCCGGACTTCCTGGGTTCAAGCTGATTTTCCCGTGCCTCAGTTTCCCCGTCTGTAGCAGGGGCTCCCAGCAGCGTGCTCCTCCCAGGGCTGGAGTGGGGCTGGCTGGGGGAGCGCAGGTGCAGCCTCTGCTGGGCACGGGGTCCTGGGCGCGCTCAGGAGGCTGCGGAGGCGGACGGGGCGCACAGACCAGGGTTTCTCTCCGTCTCCAGGCGCCTCATTCAGAGAAAGCTCCAGAAGTCTAGGAGTCAGGCCTTTTGTGAAAGCGAGGCCCAGGGCCTGTGATAGCCCGGGCCCTGGGGACGCATAGCATCCATTTATTTTACAAAGCGGTATGTTTATCTGCATTTTCCACCTGAATGCTCCAGGGAAACGTTCATTTGTGAGGAGCTGCTCCCAGAATAACCGGTGATTTCATGTGAGGAGCTAATTAGGCAGGATCAATGGGGTTTACTCTAAAGAGGGTCCGTTTCCGCCAGAGAGGCGCGGAGATGAAGGCATGAGCACCGCTGGGCTGAATGCGAACCGGCGAAGGGTCTCTGGGACTACCCAGAACCTCCCCTGGGGAACGTCACCCGGGTCACCGGGAGCCGCAGGATCAGAGCCTGGGCCCCCTGCACGACACCCCCAGGGCGGAGGTGGCCCCTGCGCCCCACGTCCTGCCCCAGCCCTCAGGGTCACCACCAATGCTCCAGGGAGACTTCAGTGTGAACCCCAAATCAGGAGTCGGATGGGCCTTGGTTCAAACGCCAGCTCTGCCATTGACTGGCTGTGCGGGCGAGGTTCGTGCATGACCACGCTGAGCCTCAGTGTCCTCATCTGTCAAATGGGAATAAATAACAACACTTCCTTCCAGGAGAATTGTGAGGCTCCGAGAAGTTGGCAAGTGCTTGGCAGGTGCCCAGCGCGCTTGAAGTGCGGAGGGAGGCTAGCGGTGATCATTCCTTGCTCCTTCCTCAAATGCAGAATAATCTTGGCGTGCGCACATCCGTCACAGAGGTTATAGTCCTTACCTGGGGCAGGTGTGGGGCCTCGGTGAACCGAGCGGTTCTTCCCAGGGGCGCATGAGGCTGGACACCCCGATGCACACACTCGGGATAGGCCGGTGGTGCTGAACGGCAAACAGCCCCCCAAGAAGAGGCCCTGCCCCGGAAGGCGATTTGTTGCTGGAAGTGCAGGTGCACAGAGGGGAGGCTGGGAGCTGGGCTCAGGGGCTCCGCACTTGCAACCCAGGTGATGGGGCAGCCCTGCCCTGCATCCCCAGGGCCTGGGCACAAAGAGCCAGGTTGGCCAGGGGGCCTCGCACTGGCAGTAAAGCACACAGCCCGGGGCAGTGCAGCGGGGTGTGCCCGCAGGGTGGACGCACCCCTGACTTCCAGAGGAACCCTGTCCGCGTGGACGGTGGATTCTGCACATCTGAGCACGTGGCCAGGGAGCCTGGGCCACTCCTGTCCCCGCTCGTGAGCTGGATTCAACGCAGTCCCTCCGTGGGGAGCCGCGGGGCTTGTAGCTGATGCGCCCTGGGATCTCCTTTCTGGGGTGGTCCCTTCCAGGTCACACACGGACTCGTGAGGAAGCACACGTGGGATCTGTTCGATTCTGCAGGAACCGTGTGTCCGTCTGCATTTCAGTCCCAAAGAGAAGGGTTTGCTGCAGAAGGGCCTCTGTCTGATCAGAGCAGTTCTTAAAGAACATTCTCACTCGTGGATTGTGTAGTGTGTACACATGTGTATGTGTGTATATGTGTATGAGTGTGTGTATGTGAGTGGATGTGCTTGTGTTTATGTGCACGCATTTGTATGTGTGTTTATGTGCGTGTATGTGTATAAATGTGAGTGTGTATGTATGTGCATGTGTGTATATATGTGTGTATATATGTGTGTATGCATGTGTGTATATGTGTGTATATGCACCTGTGTATATGTGTGTGCATATGCATCTGTGTACACATGCGTGTATGCGCGTTACGTATATGCGTGTACATATGTGTGTCATGTGTATGCATGCGTGTGCATGTGTGGGTGAGAGACTTTCTAAAGCCTTCCGAGCTCACACAAAGCTTTTACGGTGCCCCGGCTCTCAGAGGTCTGGTTGCACAAACGTGGGATCCCCCGACAGCAGCGGTGTTAAAGGAGCCCATGTGGACGCTGTTGAATTCTGCTCCCTTCGGATAGTGAACTCTGGAGTCTCCACTTTGCAGGGAATGGCAGCTTGGGCACAGAAAATTCCAGGGCACTGATGCTTGAGCCTGACTCTGGGCTACCCTGTGCTCCCGCCCCATCTGATGGTGCGCCCACATTCCCAGCACCCCGAGAAGTGCAGAAGAGGGGTTGGTCTCTGGCCTCCTGCTTCACCCGCTTTATCCTGCTCCCCGGCTATCTATGGTCACGTGGTCCTCAAGCTGGGCTTCCCGGGCTCCCGGGGCCTTCCCAGAGGCCCGAATTGCTGAGGGTGGGGGGGCCTGCACCCTTAGCTGGGTCTCCACTCCTCCCCCTGGAGGCCTCCCTGACCGTCCTGTCTCCTCTGAAGTCACTTCCCGTTCCAGAACACCTGACTGTTTCCTTCGTGGGGTTTCTCAGTCCTCTGATCATCTGGCTCATGTGAGTATTGACTGTCTCCCCTCGAGGAAGCCAGGTCCGTGAGTGCAGGAGCTGTGGCGAGCCCAGGGCCGTGGCCCCAGGACCCCGCACTGCGTGGGGCACAGTGGGTGCACTTTTCCAGGGCTCACTGTGTGCACGAGTGTAGGGACGAAGGAACAGAAGCTCGCCCTGGTACCATGAGCAGACTCCGCTCCAGCCTCACCTGTCCCACGTCCCATATCCTTCAAATCCTGCCACCGCCGAGGACTAATGAAGAACTTATTTGTGATAATGAATATATATTAGTTCTTTCAAGATGAGATATACATATTTAATAAGGAATGTCTAGAGGGGCGCCTGGGTGGCGCAGTCGTTAAGCGTCTGCCTTCGGCTCAGGGCGTGATCCCGGCGTTCCGGGATCGAGCCCCACATCAGGCTCCTCAGCTAGGAGCCTGCTTCTTCCTCTCCCACTCCCCCTACTTGTGTTCCCTCTCTCGCTGGCTGTCTCTCTCTGTCTAATAAATAAATAAATAAATCTTAAAAAAAAAAAAGGAATGTCTAGAGACTCAGGTTTTTAATCCAAGGAAGTCACCCCGATAATGAGAATGTAGAATGATAGTGTTGAGAGGGTGTGGATATTTAGGGCACAGAGGCCGGAGGAGCCATGGATCCCAGACCTGAGAAGGCCTCCTGGATGTGGCGTGGGAGGGCAGGGGGAGCTCTGCAGTGGGAGTCAGCCCAGGACCAGGGTCTGGTCCCAGCTCCGCTACCCCTGTGTGTCTGACCCTGGGCGAGCCACTCCCCCTCGTCCTCCGCCTCAGTGTGGCTATCTGTAAGTGGGGATCCTAACCCACCCCTCTTGGGGGTGTCCGGTGCAGGTGCCGTGAATGCGGTTCTGGTGTTTCGGAAATTACTAAGTGTTCGCTCACTAAATAGAAGGGATTATGGTAATGAGCAAAAGTGTCCCTACCTGTCACAGATGGGATATTTTTGGCTTCAAAAAACAGAAAACTCCCAAACATGTGGCTGAACACTAAGGACAATTGTTCCTTCATTACCGAGGCTTCCCCAGGGTGTTTCAGGCAGCTCCGGGTCTGGCCGGCTCAGATGCCGAGGCTTCGCTGGGACCCGGTTCCTTCCAGCTTCTTGCGGGGCTATGGTCCCCTCCTTGGCTTTCGCCCTGACGGTTGCCGGAAGGTTCTGCAGTTCTGCGTATCACAACCTCATGCAACAAAGCCCAGAGGCAGAAAGAGAGAAAAATATGTTTCTTCCATTGCCTCTTTATAAGACCTGGGCAACCTTTCCCAGGAGCCTCCTGCGTATTGCCTCTCATGTGACTTTGGCCGAGATTGCATCCCAGGCTTACTCCTAGACTAGTGGCTGGCAGAGGAAATGTACCAATCGTGATTGGCCACCATGATGTTTTCAGCAGAGGGGTCGGCTCCCGGGGGGACGTGTTGGGACTAGGGGGTGTTTTGGTTTGTCTTCATGATTGATGACACTGCTGGTCTTTACAGGGTGGGGCCGGGAATACGGGGTGTCCTACAATGTGAAAGACAGTCTAAACAAGATAGACGTCATCCACGTGTATGAAGAGCCACTTTAATTTCATTTAACAGTGTGGAGAGCCCCATTTAATCATAGAACCTAGGTCAACGTTATAGCAAAGCAAAGTATTTTTGCAAGATTTTAATGTACTCTGAATATACTATTGCTATTCAAGTATCTCTCATTTTTCTGCCCTTCTATTGTGGGGTGACCCCTGATCTTATTTCTCTTACACCCAAACTTATTCCCCCGACGTGGGCAAGGATCTGACTATTCACCACGTCTCCTCATGTGTCTGCCTGCTCATTTACATACTGAAATGTGATTTATTTTATTACAAATTATTTTCCTTTTATTTCTTTTTTATAATCCACTTAAGAGCATTATAATGGGTTTTTAAGTACATGTGATATTATAGGTTAATTATTTATGACTTCCATTGCAGGGCAGAAGAGAGGTTATCGAGTACATTCCTTCTTTGGAGAGGTCGTTGGGTCTGCCAGATTTGAGACCATTGGCCTGACTCCATCACGAGTCACATCCTGGGGTGGGAGGAGAGCCCGAGTTCTGAAACTTGTGGCTTCCTGGGACCGGCAGCACGTCAGAGTTGGGTTGAGAGTGAAGACCAGAAGAGGCTGTTGGCTTGGCAGCCATGATGTCTGGTTGCCCCAAGCAATGGCCTCTTCGCTGCCACTGAGTCACAGTGGACGTCCAGGAAAGAGATCCACAGAGTTCCACAGAGAGGCGTGAAGGTGCCACGAGGGCTCCTGAGGCAGAGCTGGGTTTGCATGTAGCCCTGAGACCCGACGGTGGAAACCCACCCTGCCCATGGCCTGCCAGGTGTTGGTCATACAGCTGCATCAATTTACCTCTGGGAGAGAATTTGCTGGTGGGAATGAAAGATTGGTTCATCTCCTTGAGCACAATCTGAAGAATACAGAGGACAGGTAAGGTGTGACCAATGCCCAGCTGAGATGGATAGCTCTGGATGAGGCCTCGGAAGACAATTCCCTACATTCATTCATTCAGCCATCCAGCTAATATCTACCGAGCGTCTATCGGATAGTAAGACTCATGCTCCCGGATATGAAGGTTCGGGATGCATCAGACCTGAGCCTGCCTGTTAGGGGAGGCCGGCATTAGCTCGAGACAGGGCTAAAGAGGAGCCGGACAGCGGGGGTTCTGTTCAAGGAGGCTTACCTAGAGGAAAAGCCTCAATTTTGATGGTGAATTTATTACAAATTAAAACATGAGATAGAATTTCAAATGCTTGGCCCGTACTCTTGAAATGTTTTTACTCATCCATTCAAAAATATTTGTCATGTGCCCTCATAGTGGGCACTGGAAGTCACACAAACATAGAAAAAAAAGAAACAGGAACCAAGTAGAACCAAGTAGAAACAGGCTCCTTTCCAGGCCTCCCTAGAAGGTTGTTAGAGGGTTTCCTTGCAAGGAACTACCTCTTCCCCTCAAACCCCACCCTAATCACTCGTGCTGCTACTATACTAGGATCGGGGGCCAGCATGTTCCAGAAGGGCAAGCGCAAAGTCTGAGCAGGAGGAAGTAGCACGCACTCCAAGGCGGTTTGGGGATGTTGCTGATTTACACGGGCAGAAACCCGGGGAGTATGTGCAGGAATAGATTTTGCAAGCGTGTTAGACCAAGGAGGACAGCATGTAACACTGGATCAAAGTAAATGTATAGATGTGGGTGCACTTACGGGGACTGGGAATTCAATGGTTAGCTCACGAAACCGGAAGTGGCTCTGTTTACTTGGTTGCTGACCATCCTCGGCCTCAGTGGTGGCCCTCATTTAATCAGGTTGGGATAACAGAATGTTCCTTGTATAACGTAAGGGAAGAAATCCAAAGGCTTAGGGATTTGTGGAGGGAACACCTGCATCCTTGAAACTCCATGTGGCTGTTCTCAGTAGGCCAGCTGCCATGGTAGAGGGGCCGAGGGAGACACCAGATGGCAGCTATCAGTGGGGATGAGGACAAGTGACAACATTTATCCCCCTAAGACAAGGATGGATATTTACCATATTTTCCAGAGGAAAAGAAGTGGTGATCAGAATGTCTCAGGAAATCTTTTGCATGGCTCATTCATCATGGTGTCCTTAGAAGCGAAATAGATGGGCAGTGTACCAAAATGTTATTGGATCTATATAATGGGAAAAGATCTGGTGGCCAGAAACCAACACATGACTCTCCGTGGCCTCTTGTCTAATGTTCTAAAAACAGAGATCAGGTAATACATGGAATATTGACTCACGTTCAAATCACAGTGGACCCAGTAGGTCTGCAGATCCCGAGCTCCTTGGCAACTATTGGAATAAAATCCACAATAGAGGTAAGACCCAAGTGAAACCCTCTAGTAATGTCGGTCCTAACCAGGATGGCATTTTTGGTGAATTGCAGAGATTGGCGCCACCCTTGAAGACTTGAAAGATGTGGGGGTGGGGAACCCAATCACGTCTCTATTTAACTTGCCTGTTTGGCCTCTATGGGGGCAGGTGGTTCTTGGAGAATGACCGTGGATTACCTTAAACCTAATCGGGTCATGACTTTGATTATAGCTGCTGTTCCAGACGTAGGATCTTTGCTTGAGCCCGTCAACAGCTCCCTGACACCTCATACGCAGCTATTGACCTGGCAGATGCTTGATTTTTTTCTAGAGTGATCTACAAGGACTATAGGAAGCAGCTTGCTTTTACCGCTCAGAGCCAACAGTATATGTTCACAGTCTTGCCCCAAGTCTATGCCAACACTCCCGCTTTTTGCCTCAATATAGTCTTCTGAGATTCTTGGTCATCTTTTCATCGCACCAAGCATCACAGTGGTCCACTACGGTGTTGACATTTGGCTGTTTGGACCCAATGAACAAAATGTAGCAAGCACATTAAATGCTTTATTTAGTAAGTCAAATGTGAATCCTAATCTTGGTTCTAATTTCTGTATGAGTAAGAGTCCAGTCAGGAGACAGAAATCATGCCAGTTAATTTAACAATGAAAATAGTATGTATATAATTGTTAACTAGGTATTGAGGGATTGAAATGCAAAGAGAGAACACTAAGGCAGGGAGAGCAAACTGCTGTTCATAGGTAGGCTATCTGCCTTTGTAAATAAAATTTTATTGGCACAGCTATGCCCGTTTGTCCACATATTGTCTATGGCTTCTTCCACACTACCAGAGCTGAGCTGAGTGGTTGCAACAGAGAGCACGGAGCTTGCAAGCCTCAAGTATTTACTAACATGTCCCTTTAAGAAAAAATTTGCCCACTCCTGCTCTAAGGTGTATTACAGATGGCAACTGCAGGAATCAGCTACCACCTTAGCACTGTGGGGAATTAGGTGATAATGATGAAAACAGAAGCTTGGAAGAGGGACCTTGCAGAACTGAAACCATAGGGCTGAAAACCATCGAGCACTGGTTGCTTGATGCTGGTACGCCTGAAGACACTCAGGTGACATTGATAGGACAGTAAAACAGACCGGAAGAAGCAGCAAAGCAGTGACGGGAAGCAGAAGGAAACAGCAAAGCCTTTCTTCCTCCTCCAGTCTTGATGTCTCCCTCTAGCGCCCCCTCTTGGCAAAGCCCACCAGGGAGCACTAGCAAAGCTAACATGCGGTTTGCAGAGGCGGCCCCAGTATCTCAAAGGAGCACACAGAAGGGTAGGTATTCAGATGAGAGACAGTAGTTCAAGAACTGATACAAGGAGCAGGGCATTCAGGGTACATATCAAATAGTCGATTGTAGGTTCTGTGGTTAAGACTCAGTTTCCTCATCTGTAAATGGTAATGAAAAACACAGCTGTAATAATACACCTGTTAATGAACGTGTTTGGTTGTATTTGGTCCTGATACCCAGCAACAGAATGCAGCATGCCCACCGCCGCTGGCCACATGTGCATGGATCGATGCCTCTGGCTCTATCCACCTATGCCAGCACCCGAGAGGGCTGTTTTTGCCCACACTCACTGTCACAGTCGGGTCTACGGTGTTATCCAGCTAAGGTGACTCTCCTTTCCCTAGTCACTGTCACAGACCCTGTTTCACTCACTTCATGGGCCTCATCATTGAGCATACCCAGGCAACAGGTTCCTTCCCTCGTCTGTCCTCTTGCAACACCTGAGGTCTGGGGCCTTGTCTTCCTGGCCTCCACTGTTCCCCCAGGGCGAGCGGAGGCCAGGGCTGGCATGCAGAAGGCGCCCAACAAAGAGTCCATCCAGAACTGCCCTTTGTCCTCAGCCACCCGCTTAGGTGGGTTTTGTTATCCTCAGTGACAGGTGAGAGGACTAAAGCCCAGAGGGGTTAAGTAACCTTCCTGATGTCACAAAGCAATGAATGTGCACAGCTGGGCTGCAAAGATCTCTCATCCCGTGCCCTTGCTACAATACCGAGCACCTCACTTTCCTGTCCTGCCTTCCAGGGGCCTCTCTTGGGCCACTTTGCCCTCAGTTCACAGAGGGCCAGTCCCATGCTCGGATAGAAGTCCACTGTCCTCTTTATTTTGATAATGGAATGAAAGACATAAATACAGCATTATGTGTGTGGCCAGTTGTCCTATTTCTTTTTTTTTCTAAGAAATAAATTTATGGGGCATCCACGCTCAGGGGTGATTATTCCCCAATAGTTTATAGTATCAAGGCTCCTTTATCCCCCTCCCCCCGCATAAATCTAATTTATATGGTCCGGTAGATCAAGCAGTGCGTTTCCTGGTGTCGGAATGCCGTGAATCACTCACAGTACTTTTAGAAACTTGTGGAGATTAAGGTTTTGCATAATGCAAATTGGGGCGAGAAGATGTTTGCTCTGCCCGTGGATGCAATTAGAGCAATGATCACCAGGAGAAATTCATTTTCCCGGGACAGGGAAAGGTCTGCTTAGTATGTAAAAGAGCAGAGTTATTTGCAACACAGGAGCCCGGAACCTGGGGTTAGCAAAGCACCCAGTGCCTGTTTGATTTGCAGCTTTAAAGAATTTAAGGATGAATAAAACATTGAATAAATTTTCAAAGAACGGTTGTCAGACAGCATAAGATCTAAGCATTTGCGGGGGAAACAAAAAGCAAGACTGTACCTGTGATAGTCCAGCTCCAGACCCTGGGAAAACCTTTATGCCACCTGGAATTTTCTCCCACCAGCTTTATGGCTCTCCTAATCCCGTAAGTCCCAACTCAAGCCCCCTCTTCCAGGAAGTCCTCTCTGCTGACCCCAGCCCACCTACCCTAGCTCCTTGGACCTCTGGTTCACTCATTCATTCAGCAAGGACTTCTGATCACCTGCTACGGGCCAGGTGCTCCCTGTTCTAAGAGCATGGCCTAGATCAGCCAAGAAAACAGACAAAAATCTCTGCCCTCTCGAAGATGATGTGCTAGTGGGATGTGAGAGACAATAAATGAAATAGAGAAGTTATTACTACATGAGACAATGCTAAGTGCTGTGGAGAAAAAGAAGCTAAACTGGGGGTGGGGTAAGAAATGCCTGGAGGTGGGGGTGGTTTGCAGTTTTAGACAAGCTGGTCAGAGAGGGCTGAGATAGCGACATTTCTACAGACATCTGCGGGAGGTGAGGGGCAAGACCTGACCTATAGCCAGGGAAGTGTTCCAGCAGCAGGAAGAGCACGTGTTGCTGGACAGTTCGGAGGGAGGGGAAGAATGTGGGCCACGAGTCCAGAGCAGGAGCAGGGCCAAGGTCATACAAAGCCCATTCATCCATCCGTTCCATCATCTCCCTGAGCTATTCATTCCTTCAACCAATAATTTGGTAGCCTGACTGCGGGCCAGGACTTGCTATTCTAGACCCGGGAATCCCCGCAGTGGACCCAACAGGCAAGGTCCCTGCTCTCATGGGACTCACATTCTGGTGGGAAAATAGAGAATAAGCAAATAACCAAATAAATAAGATCATTTCAGAGAGTGATCCAGAGACAAAAGAGAGTGACAAGATAGGAGGTGGGCAGGGAGATCCACTCACCACTGGCTTCCAGGAGCGCCTGGGTCTGAGAGGACACTCTAGCAACCAAGCTCTCCGACCAGGCCAGGCCAGGCCGTCCCAGCACCTTCGAATTAATCCTCCAACTACGTGGAGTGAGGACTGCTGTCATCCCCACCTGCTGAGTGGGAGCCCCCACCCCACCCCGGCAGTTGTTGAATGAACAATTGATCGGGGGGGTGACTCCCCCTTCTCTGCTGCCCCGGGCTCTTGGGAGGGCACAGGGGAGGCCTGTGCCATGTGCAGGGAGGTGGGGGGTCCTCCCTCAGGGGCCGTTTCTTCTTGGTCCAGAGGCAACACCGGACTCTGCTCCTCACCACGGGGGTGGGGGGGCACTGGGTGTCACTTTAAAACAGAAGGCCCTGCTCCCACTCACCAGACACTGGTCCAGCCGGCTCGGTGTTCCCAT
Source organism: Ursus maritimus (assembly GCF_017311325.1). Lineage (NCBI taxonomy): Eukaryota > Metazoa > Chordata > Mammalia > Carnivora > Ursidae > Ursus > Ursus maritimus. The sequence goes on along the minus strand of NW_024424675.1, from coordinate 35,710,871 downwards.
CCCTGTGGCCTCAGAAGGCCTGGGGAGGGAGAAAACAGATGTGATTGTGACGGGCAGGGGACGGGCAGGGCTCGGAGGGACCGAGGCACAGAGACAGGCGCCAACCCGAGGCTTTTTGTCCAGAGGCTGTTCCAGGCACCTGGGTGGACGTGGCCTTGAGTCCACTGCCTGGACAGACCAATTTGGGGGACATCTATCTGGCTGTCTGCCCCCATTTTCATGTGAAAGGCAGGCGGGACATGACATGGGGGATGGGGGGGGTTTGCCATCTGCTCCTGGAAAAGCTCTGTGTTGAGAGCCATGTGTCCCACGACAAGGGTGGAGAGGCTGGCTGGGGCAGAGGGTCAAGGAGAAGGAAACTAGCAGAAGGTGCTTTCAGGACGGCTCACGTGGAGGGGGGCTCTGAAGGGCAGGGCTGTTCTGGGCTGTGTCGCCATCTGTGCCCATTTCCCTCTGGGGCGGTTCGGGGCTCAGTCCAGCTCAGCGGCATCCCTTCCTGCCCGGGCGGGGCTGTCCCGATGCCGCTGGTGTGCAGCCCTGCTCAGCGGCCAGCTGCGGAGCCAGCATCTGACCCAGCTCGGTCTGGCTCCAAGGTGTGTCCGGCAGGCCATCCCGCCTCAATCGCTTGGAGGCCAGAACGTTGGGGATGGTCCCCAGGCCACACCTGCTCAGCGGCCAGGAGGTGGCCCCCAGGGAGGCTCCCTCCAGCTCTGACCCTCCTGGTCTGGACCCCTGGACCCCCCACCAGAGGTGACCCAGGATGAGGGCAAGCAGCAAGCAGGTGGGGAAGGAGGGACCCCCCCATCCTCTGGCAGTGAATTTCCAGAAGGAAGAGGCTGTGGTCTTCTCTCTCCGCAGGGACTCTGCGCAGTGGGGCAGTCCCCTGAGTCAGGACAGCCCGCTGTCCCGCCGCAAGGACCTCGCTGCGGCCCAATCCCAGTGCTGACCTCAAAGTGATTCCTTTCCTTGTTTGAGTGGATACATGGTGCGCCCCCTTTTGGAGCAGTTTTAGGGCCTGGGGAACAAATACGTGTCTGAACAGCAGCCCAGGTGGCGCAGAACCCGCAGGAGCAGCTGCAGGGGTTTGACTGGTGACGGGGGGTGGGGGGGTGGGGGAGTGGGGGTGGGGGGAGAGGTCCCCAGACACAGAAGGAGAAAGGAGGAGGCTGTGTGCTCTGCTGGCCGCAGCCAGGCAGCCCGGATCGGATCGGAAGGACATGCCAGCCTGGCCATTCCTGCTGAGCCGTCTTCACTTCTCCCCTGCACACCGGCCGTCTTCACGCCGAGGAAGCACAGATATTCTGTTTGTAATTAAAGTAATTTAATTATCCACTGAAGACGAGGTTCCAGCATTAATATTGCGATGAAATCTAGCAGTGCCATACAACACCCTCTCCTGCTTGATAAGAGGAATCAGGAGGTTGGAGGGCGAGAAGGCCCAGGAGGAAGCGTGAGGTTCCTTCCTCAGCAGACCCCCAGCTCAGTGTCAGGGGCCCTTCCCAGGTGCTGTGGGAATGCAGCCGTGGGGGCCAGACAAGCCTGAAAATCCTGTCCTCTTGGAGTGTATATTTCAGGGGCAGGAGACAGACACTGAACCAGTAAATGGTTAAATACACAATGTAGTGTTAGGTTGGGGTAAATCTTAGGGAGAGTAAATCTGTCAGAGGAAGGGGATGGAGAGCAATGGTGGGCTATGTCAGCAAGGCAGGTGGAGGGGATCTGTGGGGAAGGTGGCCTGTGAGCCCAGGCCTGGGGTATTGGGTGGAGTCATCAGGTATGGGGGTGGGTCAGGGGGTCCTGATAGGGGACAGAGCCAGGGCAAAGGTCCTGTGGGCACCGCCTGGAGAGTAGGGGGTTCCAAAGGCAGGGGGTGCAGTGCCCAGGGGGCAGAGAGGAGTTTGGGGGGGCGAGGTCGTTCCTGTGGTGCCCGCAGACTGGGGTGAGGGCCAGGGTGAGGGCTTCTGCCTCGAGCGACATGGGAACCGGGATGTCCCAGCACAGGAGCGACCTGAGTGGGTATTGAAGTCTCCCTTGAGCCACATGTGGAGCCCCTGCAGGGGAAGGGGAACGAAGGGAGAGGAAGGAGGCCGGGGAAGTGAGTGGCGCACAGGCAGGACGACAGTGTGTAAATGAGCAACGGAGAGAGAGTTTGGAGAGAAGAGTAAGTGTGTGCGCGGGGTCTTGTTTTATATCACATGTTTCCTTGTCCTCCTTAAAGCCTCATCCCATCAGGGA
>NW_024424675.1:35674408-35706067 GCF_017311325.1 Ursus maritimus | reverse complement strand
AGAGAGCCAACTGCGCCCCAGTAACTACTTACAGTAACGACTGAAAAGCAGGAATGCCAACTCTTGAGACCAAGACGGTGGCAGAGTGGGATCCAGGGTCTTGACTCCGCCAGGGCCCCTTCTTCATGTGCCCCACTGCCGGCCCGCCCGCCTCACGCGGAAGCTTCCGGGATGCTCTGCCGGGCCTTGGGAGGATAGGGTCATCGAGCTGAGGTTCGCTGAGGTCTTGCAGGAAGTCCGGGCCGTTCAAGACCCCATCGACCAACAGGCCGATCAATACGCTGTCAGCGGAAGCTTCCGGGCAGGGGGCCGATTCCCAGAACTGGGCTCTCAAGACGGGCCTGTGACTGGCAGGGACATGGGGGACCTGGCTTCCTGGACGCCCTGGCTGGTGGGTGGACGCCGGGCTCCAGCGGTGGCTCTGACACAGGCCTCCGCAGTCCCAGCGGGAGGAGCGCGGGATCTGCCGGCGAGCGAGGGCCGGACCACGGGGCGCGGGCCAGAGCAGGTGCTGGCGCCGAGGGCCCTCCCGGGGCCGGGCCGCTTCCTCCAGAGTGCTGTCCGTCCTGCTGTGCCCGCCGTCGGGAGTGCCGACACCCTCCGCCGTCCTCACGCGCCTGTGGGCTGCGCATGACGCTGGAGGCCGGCCGTGACCCTGGCCGTGGGCGCTTGGTCAACATCGTTGAGTCGGTGGTAGACGCCGAGCCTGGTGACGCCTGTCACGGCGCGTCAGGGACCCTACCAGCTGCTGAAGGATGGCCTTGTCTAGGGTCTCTGAGCATGTTCTGTCTGCTTGTCCTCTCTTTCTCACGCTGCGGCTCCCCCTCCCTCCATCTAGGATCAAGGACAAGTGACCCTTGAGCCCCCGAAGGTCAGGCGATAGTGGGATCCGGACAGACACATGGCTGAGGCCGAGGAATTGCCAGCAGCTGTCCCTCCCCAGGCCGTGGGGGTGCGGCTCCAGTTCCTGCCTCGGGGGAGGGCACGTGCCACACGGAGGCCGACCATGTTCACCCCAAGCTGGGGGTGTGCTGTGGGCTGGGGACACAGGGAGGAAACAGACCCGTCCCCACCCTCGGGGATGCCCCGTCCGGCAAGGGCGAGCCTGAGTCAGGCTGTGGGCTGAACCCTCGTGCGCATGCTCCCATCCCTACCTCAGTTCCTTATTCCAAGACACCATTCCACTGCAGGTGAGAGAGTTTTATGGTTTTCTGTTTTGTATTTAGATCTAAGATCCAGTTGAGTTAGTTTTTATACAAAGTATGAATTATAGGTTGAGGTGCATTTTTTTTTTTTCCGGAGACATGACCAGTTGCTCCAACACCATTTGTTGACTGTACTCTTTGTTGCCCACAGACTGGTTTTTGTACTTTGTGTGAAATCAATCGGCCATAGGACTCTAATCTTTCTCATTGATGTATATGTCCATTCCTTCTGCGATACCCCACTTTCCTGATTGCTAGAACTTTATACTTAGAATCGGGTAGTGGTTCTTCAAACTTTGTTCTTTTTCAAAACTGTTGAGCTATTTTAGATACTTTGCATTTGTTTCTACACTTTACAGCGAGCTAATCTATATTTAAATTTTTTCCCTGGTATTTTGATTGATAACGTGTTAACTCTCTGAATAAATTTGGGGAAAATTGGCATCTTTACTATGTTAAGTCTTCCAACCCATGAGCCTGGTGTGTGTTTTAATTTATTTGGGTCTTGTCTGATTTCTTTCATCGACATTTTGTAGTTTCAAGCGTAAAATCTTACACGTGTTTGTTAGATTTATACTGAAACATTCCATTTTTGGAGTGTTTTTGTCAAAGATATTTAAAATAGTTTTTCCTATTGTACATTTCTATTGTATAGAAATACGATTAGTTTTTCTGTGCTGACCTTGCTAATCTCATTATTAACTTCTAGGATTTTTTTTCTTTTTTGTGTGCATTCCTTGGGATTGTCTATATAAGCAATCATATGAATGCAAATAAGGGCAGTTCTTTTTCTTTTTTTCCAGTTTGTATGCCTTTTATTCTTGCCTTCTCATGCTGCTTTTCAAAATTGTGTTTTTGCCAACATCAAAACAAATTACAAACAGTTTATTTCACATCCCAAACCCTGGCATCATTCAAAACCAGAAAAGTAAGCTGCACAGGACATGGCTTCCCTTACACAACAGGGTGGCAGAGCTGGGGAGCAGCCATCCCTGTAGACGGAGCACATGCCCTCCTACACCCCTCACCACCCATTCACTAGCCTGCCCTTGCAACCTTCGCCCCGAGCAGTCAAGTCTTGGAGGATGGCAGCGAGCGCGGTCCATCCCAGTGCCAGAGCCGTGGGGTGATTTCCCTGTGCTCCAGATGTCTTGGCGATCGCAGAAGAGCAGTCGGGCTAGGAACGACAGGCACAAGGAGCATCTCCATGGCAACCACTTGAGCCAACACTCAGGATCCAAGCGGAAGGGTGGGGGTTTCAGAGAGCGCCAGCTCAGAGAGATGGTGCCTGAGGACCAGGTTGGTGCCCCCTCCCCTGGACCAGGTAAGTCCTCAGAAAAGGGGAAGAGTCAGCCCCAAATTGTCTGAGGCCAAGTTTCCACCGGCTGATGACGTGTTTCCCATACGTGAATCTTTGAGCATGACTGCCGTGAAATGAAGCCATCATGTTCCCACGTTAGTGCAGGAGGACGATGACCAGGATGGTGACAAAGGCAGACTGATGCACGTGCCCTGCTGGGGACCTGACACCACAGGCGCCTACACGGTGAATGCTGTCCCCTCAACGTCTATGAGAGCTTCTCTCTGAAAACCCCAGCAGGTCTTCAGAGCACGGGAAGAGGATAAAACAAGCAGCAATTGAGGTCATCCTGTCAGTACCTGTGCCCCTTACCCCTTCCTTTCCAGGGTACAGGCTCACCCCCAGCTTGGCACCTGCCGGCCTCGGGCTTTCCCGGTCCCCAGAGCTGGTGTTCATGTGGAATTCATACACGCAGGGCATAGCTTCAGTCCTGCTGGAGGAGGTGGGGGGCAAACGTCCACACTGCCGGCACGTGGGGACACTGGGCCCAGGGGGGCACCGCTGGCACACGTCCTGTCCTGTCTGCCCAGGGCCCAGCTGTCTGTGCTGCAGGCACCCCTGAGGGCTAACATTCTTGTTGACACACCCAGTGTCCACTGCCTTCCCTTCCCCTCCCCCACCCACCCACTCTAGCGGTCCTGGGGTCCCGCCTCGAACAGACCACTGGCCCTTGAATCCTTGACTCAGGGTCTGCTTCTGAGGAGACCGAACCAGGATCCCAGCGGAGTGAGATTCTGACTCCATGAATGTCTGGAGGCCACGGGAAGCCCAGCTGGACTGGACAAGACCCTGGTTTGTGCAGGACTGTGCCACATGCGGAGGGTGTGATGGCTGGCACCCCAGCCACATCCGCGGCTGGGGTCAGTGGAGTCCCCAATTATCATGGTGATCCAAAATGTCTCCACTATTCTCAAACACTTCGGGGGGCAGGACCAGCCATGTTGAGAATTCCTGTATCTGATCCCTCCAAACCAGGAATGTGGAATCCACGCTCTGGATGGGTCAACTGTGAGTTCTGGTCCCCACCCCACCCCATTTCCATCAGTGTCACCCTCCTGGTCCCCTCCCCATTTTGGGCAGGAGGGGAGACTCCTTCCTACTTGCCCACCTTCACCCACACCGCAATGCTGGGGTGGTTTTCTTGAAGGTGTAGGGCACGGTTCAGAGGTCATTAACTGCTGGGCCACTGGCTGACTCTCTCTCCCAGACATGTTTCACTTGGTTCACAGAGATGACCCGCCCAGTGTTTTGAAAAACTACATTTGTGGCAGATAGTCTCTCCTCTGCTGTTCTGCCTGCCTCTCCCTTGCAGTTTATTCAATACACTTCTATCTCCTTTAAAAAGAAGAAGAAGAAGAAGAAGAAGAAGAAGAAGAAGAAGAAGAAGAAGAAGAAGAAGAAGAAGGGGAAGAAGGGGAAGAAGAAGAAGAAAAAGAAGAAGAAGAAGGAGAGGAGGAGGAGGAGGAGGAAAAACTAAGTTTGTGATCAAAGTTTTAAAATTAGGAGACTTATAAAAAATTTCAAATCCAACTTCTCTTGAGTAATTGGAAGGTCTGGGTACATTGGGGTCATATTCACACTGGCAAAGATCACTGGAGTTGAGTAGTGGCTGCCCCTCCACAGGTAGCCTACAGTCCCCACTTTGCCACACTCCCCACTCCTTCCTGTTGTCCTGCACTTGGCCTATTTCATTCACTTACACCCCTTGCCTCACCCTGTGAGTGTTTGAGTTTATGACCCTGCCGGACTGTGGAAAATACAGTGAGACTAAGGCACTCCATTCTCCGAGGCTCAGTTTCCCCATCCTAAAAACAGGAATGCCTATAGTCCCAACCTTGTAGGGCTGTTGCAGGGACAAAAATGAGATGATGCAGGTAAAGTGCCCGGGACATGAGTCCGCGATACATGTTAGCCAATCTGATGACTGTGATTATCACTGTATCAAGTTAGGGAGACAGCATGGTGTCATGGTCTAGAGCATGGATTCTGGAGCCCAGCTGCCGGGGTCAAATCCCTGCTTCACCACTTCAGTGCTGTGTGACCTTGCGTGAATTACTAGTATCTCTGGTACTCAGCTCATCAGTAAAGTGCATGGTAACAATCACAGCGACTTCCCTGGGCTGTGCTGAATGAGTTGCTACACCCCCAGCCCCTGGGACTGAGCTGCCCACAGTGAACACATCGCTGAACAACAGCTACCTGCATATCATCTCCATCACTCCCTAGTGCGGGGAGTGTGGGGAGGGACCCCGTCCCTCATGAACTTGAGGTGTCACTGTGGTTCTGAGGTGACCTGCCCTGGGTCGCACAGCCAGTGAGTGGCAGAGGGTGGTCCTGCACTCAGGTGTGTTTGTTGCTAAAACCCAGATCTGCCCATACCTCCCCCTGGCCTTTCCTCCAGATATGAGTTCCAGAACGCCAAGCTTGCCCTCAGGTGGGCTGTTGGCTCAGAGAAGGTTGTGGTGAGACTGCGAGGTGGCATTTTGGGGTCCCCTCCCCGTAAGCTCCACTGGGCTCACTCCACATAAGGAGACTGGGCCCCCTGCAGAGGACACAGCTCACCTTTACACACGGACAGGATGGCTTCAGGCATGGCTACATCCAGGGGCTCCTGCAGTATCAGTAAGATGCTGCCTCTCCACCCCCCAGCCCTGCTCTCCCTCTGTGTCGGTGGCATTCTCAGACAGGCTCTTCCAGGTGGGGGCAAACTGGTCACCCGCAGCTCCAGGCTTCCATCCACCAACTTAGTAGCCTCAGCAGAAACCAGACACCTCCTTCCAGGAGGCCAGCTGAGCCCCAGGAGATGTTCCTCGGCCAGACCTAGGTCCCACGAGGAGGGAATGAGGCCACGTGGACAGGGAGTGGGCAGGAGTTTCCACTGCTGAGCCCAGGGCTGGGTGTCAGGGTGCAAGCTGGGGCATCTGTCCCGCGGGCAGCAGCACTGGGTCCCAGGGAGCCGTCCTGCCAGGGACATCGGACTTGGTTGCCGCCTGTGGAGCCCCCAAACCTGCCTCTCTGGTCCTCTCGGAGGTTCTAGAGCCTGATTACCGTGTGATCCATTTCTTTTCCTGCTCAGACCAGCTGCAGCCATCTCTGGTTTGCACGAGGAGCTCGGACACTCTGACGATACAGCCTCATTTTACAGATGGGGAGACTGAGTCCCAGAGAGGGGAGGTGAGTCCCCTGGGGCACACAGCTGGCAAGTGTGGAGCTGGGGTTTGAACCCAGATTTGGGTAGAGGGGGGCCTGCTGCCATCCCCGTGCAGCGGGTGTCCTTCCTGCAGGGCGGGGCCAGGCCCGGGGCCAGGCTGCTGGCCGGGGGACTGAGCCTGTGCCCCTGCCATGCTGGCCCTGCGGGCAGGAGCTGGGCCCATGTCCCCCCGTGGCTTGAGTCTCACTCTGTCATGGCCAGTGTTAATGGATGCTCGAGGCAGGGGTGGGACGCAAAGGTGAGCTCCGACGGGATGTGAATTTTCCAGCACCCAGCGCATTTCCTCCTAATGGATGGGAAAAGAAAACACGGGAGCAGCGCTGCCTGGCCCGGGGCCATCCTGGGCGCCTGCGTCCCTCCTGCTGTCGGCTCTCCTGAGGCCAGAGACGGCCTTTTCCGGGGGTGGCCCGGGGCAGGAGGCTCTGGGTCCTGTCCCAGCTCTGACCCCCGCGATCTCTCAGTGCCCAAAATCCCCGCTCGCCCAGGCATTCAGGCCGTGTCTATACATGGGCAGCACTGCCCCTGGGCTCTGAAGCCACACCGGAGAGCCAGCCCTGGTCCCTATGTCACCTGGAACTCCCCAGCATGGCTTTTCTACTTTGACTCCGCTCACCTCCCCTGTCCCCACCTAGCTGGAGCCGAGTCACCTCTCCCTGGGGCACTGCCGATGCCTCCCCCCTGACCTCCTGCCACCACCATGAGGCCCCCACTGTCCACTGTCCCCTTAGCAGTGACATGACACGTTAAACGTGTAAATTGCTTCTTGATACCTCTCGGCTCACCGTCCCCCATGTTCCCCTCCTGACTCAGCACCAATGCTATAGCCTCGGCCTTGGCTGTGGGTCTGTACCACCTGTTTTCCCTTTGTCCTCCACAGCCACTCTCTGTGCCTTCTCCTGCTCTCTGACCCATAAATATGACTGAGGTGGCCCGTCCCATGGGGCTCTCTTGCTTCTGGCTTTGGGTCTGGCAGTCAGTGGAGATCATCAGCAGATTGCCACAAGGGGGAGGGTGGTGTTGGGAGGTGGTTCACCTGGCTCCCTTTTCAAGATGTCCCCTTGGGTTGGCTGTGCTCTAACCTCCTGTCTATTCCTCCACTACTGGAGGATGTTTCCTGCCCCAGGACCTTTGCACTTGCTACTCCCTCTGGAAAGCTCCTTCGCCAACTCTTCCTACACTGACTCCTTCTATCTTTCAGTAAACAGTGCAGCCATGGGCTGAGTTTGGGAAAACTGAGAGGGGATAGGGGATCAGATTTGGATAAGAGAAATAGGAACCTCCCTTCAGTCACGTGGACTTGAGGGCAGAATGGGCCTTGCAGGACATGTTGAGTCGGCATCTGGAGCCCAGTGACTGGAGCTATGAGGAGAAGTCTGAGCTGGAGGCAGATGTCTGGGGTGCAGGGGCTGATGTGTTTCCTTCAGTCACCTCCTCAGGGACACCCTTCACAGCCCTCCTGTCCTTATTGGGTGTCCCTGTTTTCCCCGCTGATCCCTGAAAGATCACACTGTTTATTTTCTTCACCACACTAATGTGATCATAATATTATTCGACTCGGTTACTTGTGTACCTGGGTTTGTCCATCTCTACATCGGCTGTATAATCCGTGAGGGCAGCAACCTGAATGTCCGTGTTAACTTGTTGGCCCAGAAGCGTGGAGCACAGTCCCAGGCACATAGCAGGTGCTCGAGAAATATTAGCTGAATAAGTGAGTAAACAGCGAATATACCTGTGTACATGCTTCTGTCCCTATCTGTCCACATGCATACACACGCCTCTGTGGACATACATGGCCGTGCTCATTCATTCATTCATTTATCGGCATATTTATGGAGTGGGTGCTCAAAAATGAAGGATAGTGACCATTGGTACAAACCCAGGTGAGGACATAGTCACACATAGCCACACAATGCACCTTGGGCGCACACACACGCCAACACTCATGCACAGTATGGAAGAAGTTGTTGAGCTGTTCCTCTCAGTATGGTTTTCCCTCTCCTCCATAAGGAAGAAAGAATGTAGCTGTCACAGAGCAGCCCAAAATAATGACTCTGTTCCTCAGCTTCCCTTGCAGTTAGATTTGGCTACGTAGTGAAGTCATTGTCAGTGGGATGCTTATAATTTCCAGAAGTATCTTAAAGGAAGAGGAAGGAGGTACATGTTTTGTACCTCCCTCCTCAGCTGGCAGAAATGTGGATGTGATGGCTGGAGCTGCAGCAGCCATCTTGGATCACAATTTGGAAGCCTCATGAAATGTGTTGTGATGGACAAAATGATAAATTAGAAGGAACCTGAATCCTTGATTAGAGTGAAGCCATCCCATCAGCCCTGGCTGCTTACTGCTGGGCTTCCTTTACCAGAGAGAGAAATAATCTTGTGTTTTGCCTAAGGAACATTTAAAATGGATTTACTGTCACTTGTAGCTGAATCTATTGCTAATACACACACACGTCCTAGTTTCTCACTGGAAACCATTAAGAGGACCCATTCTGTCTGATGACATCACCGGAGGAGCTGCATACTGATTCCTGTCTGCAGTCAGGCCCACCCTCTGCTGGACACCTGCCGACACCTGCTGAGTTATTTAGACTTTCCCTATTTATTTAGACTCTCGCTCCTTTCGGCAGAGGCTCCTCAAACCTCTGTGGATTTATGCCCTGTCCTTCTCATTTCTCCACAAGGGTCTGGGGAAGATTTATGGAAGAAATAACAGAATGAAACCCGACTTTCCAAGAGCCTGGGGACGCCAACTGCAGCATCGTCATAGGGAAGGACGCTTTTCTGTGATGGCAGATGTCATATGGATAGCATCATGTGGTCCCCCGGGGATGCTCTGCCCCCAGCACCCCTGTCTCCTGAGGCCCCACCTGCCAGTCTGGCCTCCTCCCCGCAGTCTCATCTGTGGCTCCTGCTTCGTGGGACGCATCTTCTCTGAGCCCCGAGCCCTGCAGGCTGCCCGCCCCATGGGGATCTATTTCCACTTATTCTCCTGCCTCCTTCCACATGGTCAGAATGCTGCTTGCCACCCACCGAGGCCCACGGTTCTCCCTGGGGTCGTTCCTCCCCAAGGGCTCAGCTTACCAAGTCATAGACAGGACCATGTTATGTCACAATACACCATAAAAGCCAAGCTACAGCTTTGAACCTTTGTAAATATTTAAAAGTAATGAAATCATACTCCAGATCTTATAAAGATGTTCATAAATCTCCAGCCCATGTTGATTATATGTGGGCCCTCCAATGTAATAAAAACATACACATCATACATTATAAATGCACCTCTCCAGGCCCATAAATTTGACGTAAAACTAACATATGAGCTATAACAGGCATTAAACATTTCATTAACACTTGCTTTGTTTGTCTTCTTAGAATTTAGCATGTCTATTTTGGAATAATTTGGGTGGCCCAAGACAGTGATAAAAAGCTGACAGGGAAAGGTGGTGAGATTAGCAAGTGGGGGGTGTAAAACTCCTGGGAACGTTGATTTGAAAAAATCGCCTGCAGGCTTTTCTTTCCTTCTTGCTGGCAAGCTCAGGTGTGGGTGCACCTGGGCGATGGGAGGTGAGTAACAAAGATGAAGGACCTACTGTGTGCCCTGTTCTCATATTAAGCTCTCACATCCGTCTGTGAAGCCCTTTGTCCATGAAGAAAAATGGAGATTGGCATTCTCTTTAAAGTGTTGTTGCCTTTGTATTAAACAGAAGTTTTTTTGATTGCAAAGGATAGAATTAATCCCAATTCAGGTAAGCCCAAATGGGAAGTTAGTGGCCCAGCAATGGGTAAGCCTAGGGGTTTCAGGAGGGGCTGGATCCAGGATCTGTAATGTATTTGTCTCCATCTCTCATCCCTGATTCTTTGACGTCAACTTCATTCCCTGCAGGGCTCTTCCGTCACAGTGATATAGATGGTCATGGACTCTAGCCTACTTCCCCACCAGCTCAGCAACCCCAGTGGAAGGATGTTTTTTCCTTTGTGAGAGTTCTAGCAATCGCCCCAGGCTGACTCTCACTGGACTAAAGTGAGAACCATTCACACCGGCTGAAGGTTTGGCTGCTCTGATAGGCCTGAGGTGCCCGCCGCGGAGTGGGGTGTGCGAGTCACCGTCACCCAAGCATGTGGACCAAGTGTGTGAGCTATGCATTTGGTTTTTAGCAGCAGAAATGGAATCTAGTTAACTGAGGCAACGGGGAATTTACTGGGTGCAAACAAAGGGTGCTCAGGGGATCAGAGAAAGCTGAGAAACAGAACAGGTGGGATATAGCAGCGTTCCAGAATGAAGCTGCAGCGGAAATTGCCCGAGTGACCTTGAGACCAATGCACAGCCAGTGAGCCCAGTGAATGTTGGTTGGTTGGATGAATGAATAATTAACAAAAATGAGGGGGCTTAGAAACTGCTCGACAAAATCACAGACCCCTTTCATCTTTTTTTCCCCCAAATACTCTCCCTATCACTTATTCTGGATTACTTTGCAGGGTTCAACCCTGGTACTAACTTCCAATTTCCTGATGCCCATTACGCTCCTGGCTTCCAAGATCCTGATGTCAGGGTTTTCCTCCTTCTTCTCTTACCACCTCTGCTGACTGTCCCCTCCTCCTGGCCCCCAACGTCAACATGCTCCAGGGTCCTGTCTCCTGCTCTCCTCTCCCCACTTGCTCTCTGGGGCAGCCCCTCTTTGCTCTCAGCTTCAAGTATCACTTCAGGCCTGGTTCCCAGCATATCTCTCAAATTCTATTCTTAGGTTTCCCCAAACTAAGACTCACATCCCATTTATTAGGCACCTAGTGCATGCTGAATCCTTTGCTAAGCACATACAATGTCTCATTTAATCCCCATGACACCTCAGAAAGGATGGCAATTCTTGTGCCCATTTTACAGATGGGGAACATGAGGCTTGGAGAGGTAAAGGGGCCTTGCCCAAGGTTGATCTTCTGCGTGGTCAAAGATCCAGGACTCAGCCCCAGAGCCTGTAACCTTGGTCCTGTATGGACTTAATTGTCCTTCACCCCTTTTCCTTAAAATGACCAAACCATTCCTTTAGATGCCAGGATCCAAATTTGGGGACTTTCCTAATCGCCTCACTTGGTCCACCCTTGTCTAAGCAAGCACCTAGTCCTACTGTGCCAATCTTTGTGGGCCCCTTCTTTCTAAAATAGGTAGATAGATAGATGATAGATATCGAGATAGATAATTATGTTGTATGACTGTGTTGGTATAAAGATGAATATATGATGAATATATTCCAGGATGGGTTATATTCATTTTTTACTTCATGTTTTTCAAAGTAACTAAAATTTTTTTATTAGCTCCTAAAAGCACCATGAGCCCTAGGCACTGCTCCCCCTGTGCCTAATTGAGAAGTTGGCCTTGCTTTGTTTGTTTCTCCCCTGGCCTGTGTCAACCCCTGACATCCCGCCTGCAGCCGGTCCTGAGCACCCTGGCAGGGCAGTCCTTGTGCGATGGTCACCTGATGTAGCCACCCATCAGGAATCTGTCCCTCCTCTGTCTTCTGGTGATAGGGACCCAGTTTTCCTTTGGAGACCCTCCCTTCCCCACCCTCAGGCCGATCTGACTCTGGCTCCAGGAAAGGGCATACAACTGAGCTCTAGCCTGAAGCAGTGCATTCCCTCAGCCTCAGTGATTGATTAAAGAGCTCCTGGAACCTGCTGGAAAAAAGCGCTCCCTTCCCTTGAAATTGGAAAGCTGGTAGGAGGGAGGCTGGGAGCTTCCTATAGCACTACTCAGAGTGGGCCTGTGGGGAACAGTCAATAGAGAGGAAAGTTGAGCCAAGAGGAGGGAGGAAGAGGATGAGGAGGAGGGGGAGGAGGGAAGAGAGACAGGAGGAAGAATAAGGAGGAGGAGGAAGAGGTGAGGAGGAGAGGAGAGGAAGAGAAGAGAGGAGGAGGAAGAGCAGATCTGATAGCATCATTGGAACCCCTGGATGCAGCCATGCCTGAAGCAGTACTATTCTTGGACTCTTCATTTCCTGTCAGAATTTTACCCCTTTTGCTCTGGGTTTCTGGCATTTGTAATGGAATAACCACATACTTTTTAATATACAGCTCCCCAGGCTCTAACTTCCCTTTCATTTAGACCCTGCTCTGATGGCAGTGTGGACAAGATGAAGCCCTGACTTCCCATCATGGCACTTGGGCTCCTCACAGTCAGTTTAAAAAAATTCTCTTTTACCTCTGCTGGCACTTAAAAAAAAATCCAAGGAAAAAGAAACAACCAGATGCCCTTCACGGGTGAACGGTTAAATAAACTCAAGTACATCCACACCATGGATTACGACTCAGCAATAAAACGGAGTGAATTATTGATACGTGCAACAATCCTGATGGATCTCAGGGCATAATGCTGAATGAAAAAGAATCTCAAAAGGTTGTGTTCTGTGTGATTCCATTATATAACATTCTTGAAATGACAAACCTATAAAGATGGAGAATAGATTAGTGGTTGCCAGGCAGTAGGGATGGTGTGGGGTTGGGAATGGAGCGGGTGTAGTATTTAAGGGCAGCACAAAGGAGTTCCTTTGTGGTGCAGGGACAGTCCTTTATCTTGATGGCTGTGGGGGTTATAGGAAACTATACACGTGATAAAATTGCACAGGACTAGATGCACACACGTGTAAGTGTGCGTATGCGCATGGCACACGTACCCATGGACACACGCACACAGACAAATGAGTTGCATGTCAATAATGATGGATCTGAATAAGGTCTGTGGTCTAGTTAACAGGATCGTCTCAAGGTCAATTTCCTGGCCCCGATATGAAACTACAGCTATAAGATGTCACCACGGGGGAAGATGGGTGAGGGTACATAGGGCTCTGTAATACTCCTTGCAGCTTCCTACGAGTCTGTAATTATTTTAGAATTTTAAAAATGTAAATTTCAGCAAAAGCTGGCCAATTCCCATCCTTCAAGCATTGCCTTCCCTTTCTGAGATTCTTTTTTTTTTGTTTTAATATTTTATTTATTTGACAGAGAGAGAGACAGCCAGCGAGAGAGGGAACACAAGCAGGGGGAGTGGGAGAGGGAGAAGCAGGCTCCCAGTGGAGCAGGGAGCCCAACGTGGGGCTCGATCCCAGGACCCTGGGATCACGCCCTGAACAGAAGGCAGACGCTTAACGTTTGAGCCACCCAGGCACCCCTGAGATTCTTTTTTTTTTTTTTAAAGATTTTATTTACTCATTTGAGAGAGAGAGAGAGCATGAGCAGGGGGAGAGGCAGAGGGAGAGGGAGGAGAAGACTCCCTCCTGAACAGGGAGCCTGATGTGGGGCTCGGTCCCAGGACTCTGGATAATGATCTGAGCCAAAGGCAGATGCTTAACCAACTGAGCCACTTAGGCGCCCCCCTCTTCTGAGATTCTTGTCCCTATTCATGAGTATACACCTCCTGGAAAACCTTCACCGCCCCCTTTCATGCTTTCTTAAAAGACGACATGTAATGTGCTGTGTGGTTCCTAGCATGGGCTTTGGACAGGGGCACCAAGAGTCCTGGTTTGTCTGAGACTCAAGGGGTTTCCAGAATGTGGGATTTTTCAGTTTTCAAACTGGGACAGTCCTGGGCAAATGGGGACTAGGTGATTGTCCCAGCTTTGGATAAGTCGGGGTGGACCTGGGTTTAAATCCCAACTCCGCTACTTACGAGCTGTGTGACCTTGGGGAAAATGCTAGACTCTTCTGGTCTTCGGTTCCATTGTTTGTAAAATGGAGATAAAGCAGGACCCCTCTGAACGGGGTTCTCCTGAGGACTCAGGGAAATCCCAGACGTGAACAGGACCTAGTGTGTTGTATGCACTCATTAAATCAGAAGCCTTTATTGTTGCTTGGCTACCCAAGGGGCTGCCCCCAACAGTCCAGGCTCTGCTGAATTCCCCAGGGGGAGACCCCATGCTACACCCCCACCAACACTTAAAATGACGAACACCTGCCCTGGGACTCAATAAAACATAATGATGAACATGACAGACCCCAACGTACTAAAACATGCAGATATAGGACTTTAAAATACAAGGCTCTCTGGCCCGTAGACTTGACATACAACTTGCACATGACCCAGAGCAGACATCAAACATTTCGTTAAGGCTCATTTGCTTGCCCTCTTAGAATTTAGAACAAGGTCGGGCGACACCTGTCACTTTTTGCTGAGTGATCCAGGTCCCTGTAGACAGGTCTGCCGCCCCGCCCTTGATCTGCATTTCTGGAATCTGGCATTTACCGCACTCTCCTCTTGTCAACCCTGACTCTGACAAGGGGTTTTCCGTCTGCTCAGGACTCAGGGGGTTCACCCACTTGATAAATATTTACGGATCAATCGCTCTGTGCCAGGTGAGGTCATGGGCCCTGGGGCTAGGACAGTGAGCAAAGCAGATAAAAGTCACTGCCCTCATGGAGCTTACAGTCTAATGAGCAGGAAGGAAGGCTGGAAAGGAGGAGGAAGGGAAGTGAGGCTCGAACTTACAGAGAGCTTGCTCTGTGCGGGGCTCCGAGTCGGGCAGCCCACGCTCTAGTCTGGGAAACTCCACCTGTGTCAGCACTGTTAGGTTGGGTTAGACCCAGAGAGGTTAAGGTCCTTGCCCCACCCAGCAAGGAAGCGGGGGAGCTGAGATCGAACCATCTGGCTTCAAAGCCTCTGCTGGAAGGAAGGAAGGAAGGAAGGAAGGAAGGAAGGAAGGAAGGAAGGAAGGAAGGAAGGAAGGAAATCCCGTGAATGAATGAGTGAATGCCAGCCATCCTTCTGCAACTCTGTTCCAGGGAGTGTCCTTGTTCCTGGTCCAGAGCTTGCCGGGACCATGTTGGGAGATTTGTAACCGTTCTCACGGAGGGATCCCGTTTCCATCTACTCTGCTCAGGCTGTTCTCTCAGTTCCCACCTCTCCCAGAACAAAAGCCAGAGTCCTTGCCTCTACGGTTCTCTGTGACCTACCCCCTCCCCACCCTCATCTCCCCTGCTGTCCCCTTACTCACTCTGTCCCAGTCGCACTGGCCTCCCTGCTGCTGTTCCGCAAACACACCAGCTCCATTACTGCCCCAGGGATTTGGCACTTGCTGTTCCCTCTGTCTGGAAGGCTTTCTCCCAGATACTCACACAGCTCCCACCCTCACCTCCCTTATGTCCTTTGCTCAAGTGTCACTTTCTCCGTGAAGCCCACTCTGACCTCCTGGTTTCTGATTATAGTCTCACTTCCCCTCTGTCTTCATTTTTCTCATAGCCCTTATCATCACTTAAGGTGTTTTCTGTCTTTACCTTGTTTGCTGTATTTCCACCCACCCCCTTCACTGTCCCTGACTAGAATGTAGCTTCCATTAGGCAGGAGCTGTAAAACTTGTCTGTCTTGTTATTGCTGCATCCCCAGGGCCTAGAATGTGGCTGGCATGCTGGAGCTGTTTAACAGAGGTTTGCAGATTGAGTGGACATGAAAAGGATAAACAGCAGTGACATTAGCCCGGCTGGTGGGGAGTCCCATTTGAGCTGAGACATGAAAATGAAAAGAGAACCAACAGGAAAAGATGTGGGGAAACAGCAAGTGCAAAGGGCCTGGGGCAGGAACGAGTTAGGCGAGTTGGAGGAACAGTGAGGAGGTCAGTGTGGCTGCAGTGGAGCGAGCTAGGGGAAGGGTGAGTGCCGATGAGTCTGAGAGGTGACCAGACCATGAAGGGCCTTGCAGCCCATGACAGGTGGTTTAGATTTCATTCTAAGAGCAATGGGGAGCCATTGAAGGTTTTGGAGCAGGGGGTGATGTGATTTGATTTATATTTCTAAAGCTCACTTTGACTGCAATGTGTGTTGAGTGAATGTGGGTTTGGATTGCAGGGGGCTGAGTGGAAACTGGGAGGCCAGGGGGAGACTGTTACAAGTATCTAGGGGAGCTATGGTGTATGATGGGGCCCAGCCCAAGGAGGCGGTGGTGATGGAGAAAAGAGAGTGGACTGAGGACACAGTTAGGAGGTAGATTCGGTATTTCAGTTTGGCTGAGCTAAAACATGGGAACAGTGAGGTATGGCATTGCCTGGAAATTCTCTCGATTTCTGGACATATTTCTCTTGGGACTTCATGGGAAAGAGAGGGTATGAGATGCCCTTCTAACAGCACGCCCAGTCCCTCTTTCCTCCAAGAGGCTCCAGGGGGTCTGAATCCCTGGGCTACCCTGCTGGGCTTCATGCTTCTAAAAGCTGTCTTCCTTGTGAATTTGCGCAAAGTTCATGTTTATTTTTGCTAATTGATATAAATGACTCGCCTTTTCCCACCACTCATCAGCGTTGTATGCTTTCGTATTCATTGGGTTGGAGGAGGAAAATTAAGTGCTTCAATTTGCCATCTTTCCAGATGATAAAATGGGAAAGAAGAGAATGACTTGGCTGAAAGAGAGGAGCTGTGAATAGCTGAAACCCTGTTGGCAGAAGGGGCAGAGGCTGCCTTGGGGAGGGGTTTGGACTCTGGGAGGGGGTGGAGCAAGGGGAGAGGAAGGATGGTGATGAGCCCACCAGCACCTCCCGCAGCCCTTCATATTCATAAAGTGTTTACAATGACAAAGGGCTTTTCAGGGACAGGGTGTCACTTAACTTTACAGCTGTCCTGCAGGCTGTCATTCCCACCCCCCCGGCCCCCCAAGGTCTGATGGGGCTCCAGGAGGTGTCATTGACAGAAAACCCAACTCCACGGACTTAAGGTAAGAGGGAATGTATGAATGGGCTCATAGAACTGAAGTCCCAAGGGTGATGCAGGCCTCAGGTAGGGCTGGATCCAGGGACTTGAGCCAGTTTCTCTCAGTGCTGCAACACTGCTCTGTTCCTCTACCCTCTTGGGTGGGGGGAGGGGAACCAGATGCCACTTGCCCACACAGCAACCCTGGAGGGAAGATCTTTTCTTGGTGGCACCTGTGCATTTCTCAGGATTCACTTGGAGGGACCAACCTGTTCATATGCCTGTCTCTGACCCACACACTGGGGCCAATGCGATGGGATTTGCTCATGGCCAGGGCTACTCCCTGAGGTGCCTGATGTCAGTTAGAAAAGGCACCCTTTCCTCTTGGGAGAAGCAGTCCCATGCCAGGACACAGACTTGGTGGGCAAAATTTCCGCCCCTCGCACAGGTACAACCTGCTCGGGACCGACTCAGTTGTCCTGCGTATACTGGCTGTCAGGTCTGGATCATGCATCTGGCATGGAGCTGGGTTTGGGGTTTGGCCCACGCAGCACATGAAGAGAGGTTCCCGTGGAGGACAGAGGGTTCCCAAAGGACAATCAGGGCACCATGCACAGAAGGGAGAATTCATTTACTCATTTACCGTATTTTTATAAAGTGCCCACTCTGTGCCGGGCGCTGTGCAGTGAAGACAGTGAACTGAGGTCCCTTCCATCATGGAACTTAAGGCCTTGTTTGAGGGAATAGACAAAACCAAAGTCAACGACTTCGTTAGGCAATAATCATGACGATAGTGCTGTGGAGAAACAAAGCAGGACCAGGGTGTGCCATGTCGGATGGGGTGGCCAGGGAGGGCCTCAGTGACAAGGTGACTTTTGAGTGAAAATTTGAAAGAGGGGAGTCACGTGGCTGTCTCTGGGAAGAGAATTTCTGGGAGGGGGAAAAGGAGGTGCAAATGTCCTGAGGTTAAAGGTCGCCTGGGGCAGTTGGGTGGGACCAGAGCCTTGAGGGTTATTTTGAGAACGTTAGCTTTTGTTCTGGGTGAGGTGGAGCCGGGGCAGAGTTTGAGGAGGGTAGGGACCTGATCTGACTTAGATTCTGAGAGGCGATGCTCCCTACTGGCTGCAAACTGGCCTTACACCCTCCTGCCCTCATGGAGCTCAGGATCCAGGCCGGGGTGGTGCGACATTGGATAAATGCACATAACCTATTTTTCAAGTGTGGTGTATGTCCTATATATCTCTCTTCTCTCATCCCACTCCGATTCTATGACCTCCGGGAAGCCGCTGGCTGTCCCTGTCTAAAGCCACCAGACTGGGCAGGACCCGTGTGACCCCCGGAAAGAGGGACTGTGAGCTGGGTCCTGAGGCTCCCATGGTGCCCCGAGCCGGGCCCATTCTGGGGGTGGACAAGGGGACATAGCACAGCCCTCCCCCAGCTGGAGGAGCCCCTCTGCATGCCGGGTCCCCAGATTCGGAGGACACAGCCTTCCTGAAGCAGCCCCCCTTCCACGGTCTGCCTGGTCTCACCATTTAGGGGTCCCGAAGGCAAACCATAGGCTCCATTAATTGGGATTCTTCCGGTTGCCAGTGACAGAAACTCAATTCAAACAGGCTTAAGTGAGAAAGAAAATTTATTAGCTCACGTAATTAAAAGTTAGTTGTACTGAGCTGTTGACCCAGCTGGATCCAGGGACTCCAACAATTTAGCCATGATTCAGTCCTTCTCCCTCTCTGGGCTCTGCTTTCCTCTGGGTTGGCTCTCAAGCGGTGACCAAGGTGCCTGCCAGCAGCTGCCGGCTTCCCTCCCACCCGCCAGCACCCCTGGCACAGAGTCACTCCCCACCAGATCCTGCAGAAGTCCCCGGGCAGCCTCTCATTGGCCCATTTTTGGGTCACGTGTCCATCCCGTAGCCAATCAGAGCATCCAAGAGGATGGACCGCCTGCTTGTCCACACCTGGTCGCAAGTCTACCCTTGGTGTTGGGGGATGGGGTCGGCCCGGCTCGGTCCCCACGACGGCTCAGTGTGAGGGAGGCTGTGCCCCGTGGGAAGTCAAAGGTGGACGGGGTGGACGCACAGAGACAGAAATCATGGATGCTCACGGGGTTCTTTGTCCCAGAGCAGGAGAGCGAGTCTGAGACGTGCCTCGGCCAAGGCCACGGAGCTCGACGTGGCCAGAGAACGGCTCCTGAGGGAGTGGGGTCTCCAGTGTTTTCCATGTAGAACCCCGTCAAGTGTGCAGCAGGCACGGGCTCACGGGCGGGGGCCTCCCTCCAGAACGGCAGCCTCGTCTCCATACGGCAAGCCTCCTTTGGGCACCCCGGAAAGCAACCTGCGCGGTATGCGCAACCCCGGGAAGCCCTTCTGTGCATCCCCGCATTGTCCCCGGGGCCGCTGACGCCCCACAGCGCGGAACACGCAAATGAGCAGCATCTAATGCAGACTCATCCATCAGGCTGCTTTCCTCCTCCCCGACTGAGAGCACCTGCAGCGACACAGCAGGGGGAGGAGAGCCCTGGGGTCGGAGGGGTGTGGGGAGGAGGGAGGAGTGGGAGTGTGGGAGGAAGAAGGGGGGGGGCTGCCAGGAGGACATCTGCTTCCCTTAGAGCTGTTTGGGGGCCCTGCAGTCCCCCTCCGTCCTGTCTGGGTGCAGATCCACACCTCGTCCCCAGGCGCGTGTGCAAGCACACTCACACTCCTCTTCTCCCCAGCTCCCTCATCTCCACCCTCTTGGGCTCAACAGGGTACCCTGAGGTTCTTAGTCTCACCAGGACCCAGGCAGAGGGAGGTCCTCATCTTTGAAAATGTCAGGGATATGTGTCCCATGACCCAGTGTGTCCAACCTTAGTCACAGTCTGTCCTGGGGACAATTTTACCCACGTGGGCAAGGAGATATGTCTGAGGATGCTCCTTGCAGCAGTGCCCCTAATAGCAAAACGCTGGAATTGATCTGAATGTCCCTCAACAGAAGAACAACTACGGGGGCGCCTGGGTGGTGCAGTCGTTAAGCGTCTGCCTTCGGCTCAGGGCATGATCCCGGCATTCTGGGATCGAGTCCCACATCGGGCTCCTCCGCTATGAGCCTGCTTCTTCCTCTCCCACTCCCCCTGCTTGTGTTCCCTTTCTCGCTGGCTGTCTCTCTGTCACATAAATAAATAAAATCTTAAAAAAAAAAGAAGAAGAAGAACAGCTATATCTATATATATTTCTCCTAACTAGGGAGCACTGTATAGTGATTTAACAAATGTGTAGGTCTTTATTAGTGTCTTGGAAAAATCTTCAAGAGATGGTGCTGAGTGAAAGCAAGTTGAAGAATGAAAGCCAGCTGCATAATGACAACACAATTTGATAATGTTTGCACAAAATAAGATCCAATATTATGCTTTTTTTCATGGGCTCGTATGTATGTGGGGAAAATATATGAAAAAGGTTCTAGAAAGATGCCCTCAATGATGTTACTTCTAGGGAGGGGACCAAGGTCAGATAAAAGAGACTTTTGTTCTAAGGAATCAACAAAATTACTGACAAGAAGCAATAAGTGAGTTAGAAAGATCGCAGGCTAGAAAATCAATAGAAAACATCAATTTAAATTCTGTATACTAGCAACGAACAATTGGGAAATGAAATTTTAAAATGCCATTTACAATAGCATAAAAAGCTTCACAATACTTAGGAATATACTTAACCAAACAGACACAGGATTTGTAGTCTAAAAACTACAAAACACTGCTGATAGAAATTAAACACTGAAGTAAATGGAAAGTTATGCCAGTGTCCTGGAATAAAAGACTCAATATTTCGGGGCCTGGCTGGCTCACCTGGGACAGCATGTGACTCTGGATCTTGGGGTCATGAGTTCGAACCACACGTTGGGTGTAGAGATTACTTAAATCAATAGAGAAAAAAATATTTTAAAAAACCTCAATATTATCATTAAGATGGTAATTCTCCCCAAACTGATCTATAGTTGGAATGCAATCCCAACCAGAATTCCAGCAGGCCTTTTTAGAAATTGATGAGCTGATTATAAGATGTACAGGAAAATACAAAGCATCTAGAATAGTCAATAAAATTTTAAATAACCTAGTCAGAGGACTTATACTTATCTGATTTCAAGACTTACTACAAAGCTATGGAAGTCAAGATAGGGTGCTAGGGGCTTAAGGAAAAATATATAGATCAGTGGAACAGAAGAGAGACTAAAAATAAAATCACTCATATGTATTCTGCTGATGTTCAACAGAGGTGCCCAGGTAAGTCAGTGAAGAAACGAAAGTCTTTTTGACAAATGGTTTAGAAGTAAATGAATATTTATATGGGGAGAAAATGAACTTCAACCCCTAACTGATACCACATAAACATTAACTTCAAATGAATCATATATTTAAACATAAAATCTGAAACTCTAAAACATCTAGAAGAAAACAGGGGTGATAAATCTTTGAGATCTTGGGAAAAGCAAATATTCCTCAGGCGGACCATGTGCACCACTAACAGGAAAAGGAAAGAAAGATAAATCGGACTTCATCAAAATTAAAGTCTTCTGTTCCCCCCCCTCTCTGGGAAAGGACTGGCAGCACAGAGGTTGGCAAAGGCTGAGTTTCTCTTCCGACGCCATTGCACTTGCCAGGTGACCGTCTTGTACAAGGACAGCTGG
Source organism: Ursus maritimus (assembly GCF_017311325.1). Classification (NCBI taxonomy): domain Eukaryota; kingdom Metazoa; phylum Chordata; class Mammalia; order Carnivora; family Ursidae; genus Ursus; species Ursus maritimus. The sequence continues at coordinate 35,684,980 of NW_024424675.1, read as the reverse complement.
CCCTGGGGCCATAGGAGCTTTCATCCTCAAGTCTGCCGGCCTGGGGACAGCTTCCCTCTGATGCCAATCTTTGGGGTCCTCATCACCCCTTAACCTGCCATCTCCTTGTTGATGCCCCCTCCTCAATCTCTCTCCTGAGAGCTGCCCTTTGTTGGGAACCAACCTGGAACAGAAGCTGTGCAGTTGCTGGTGTGAGGTCTGTCCGGCGACACCCCACAGGTCAGCCAGCAGTAGGAAGTTCAGCTTCATACACGGCGGAGCAGAGCCTGGCTCCAAGGAACGTGTTGTTCCTGGGGGCGTTGGCCCCCCAGTCTGGGGTTAATCACTCTGGAAACGATACAGAGAAACCTCAGGTTACCAGAATGGACAGAAATGGGCGAGTCTCTACTAATGGGTTTCCTTAGGCCACCCCTTTGTGCTCCGCATTATGTCGTCTGAACAAGAAATTTCTAAATGTGTTTTTTGCCTTCCATTTCAAGGGGATCATCTAGTCCTTGGATTATCGCAGATGGACATCTCCCTATCAAGAGTGGATTCCATGTCTAGGTCAACAACCTGCATTGTAGGACAGTTCTTCTCTTTATCTAACCCGTGGCTTGGATGACTTCGCACTTAACCTCTGAGAGAATCAAAATGAGCTTTTCTAAAGTGAATCAAATTTTCAGTCCCCATGACAGTTTTTGACATATCAAAACAGGGTTTTACTTATTGGGTATCTTTGTCTTTCTCTCTTTCTGTTTATCTTTTAACATCTATGATGAATTCGGAACCAAACTTACGCATCCTGGAAATGCTGGGTTAAACACACACGTGTGTTGGTTGCAGGGCTTTCCAGAACATTTAACATGCTAATATTCCAAAGGAAAAGCTAGCGGGTACAACTTTTCCTGAACCCATTGACTATGGAAACTTTCTGTAGTGGAGTTTTACTACTAATACCACAGGGCACATCTGTGGGAACAGATGATATATTCCAGCTCAGCTCCTGCTTGGATGGGTAAACTGAGGCTCGGGACAATGTAGTTTGCAATATCTCACTGTTAGTGTCACATTAGGGCTTGCAAACCCAGCTTCATGACATTTTAAAAAGCAATGGGAACAGTTAACAGGGACAGTAAGTAATAAATAATTATTCGTTCCTTCCCTTTTCTTGTCTTCTACTTAGAGCCTCAGTTTTATCACCTGTCAAATGGGGGCACTAACCCTTGCCCTACCGTATCTGTCCTGCCACTTTTGGTTACAAGTGATGGAAAAACCAACGTAAACTGGCTTGGACACAAAGGGAATTCCTTGGTTCATATAAGGCTTAGGTTAATCCCGACGCTGAGAAGGCAGTCGGGACTCTTTTTACCTCCATAGTGGCTTTGCCCTAAGGCAGACCTTACCCTGGGGGCAGCGGGGAAGACCTCCCAGCGGCTCCGGACTAATATCCTCCTAGCTCAGCCACTCAGCAGGTGGAGGACAAACTCTTCCAACGTCACCCGCAAAGTCTCAGGCCCAACTGCATCCACAGCAACTTGGGTCACATCCTGAGCCAATCACCGCAGTCAGGAGAATGGGCACTCTGATTGGTCAGATCGTGATCACATGATAACCTGGGCCACCATTGACAGGACTCTGCTCAGGATTGACAACAAGTCGGTTGCTTAGCAACCAGCTCCTGTCTCCTTGCTGTCATTCAGGATGGGCAAAGCCCTGCCAGGGCCCTGAGCCTTGAATTTTAGGGCTCAGTAGGGTTTTCAGCCACTGTAGCTCCTTGGAGCAGAGGCAGGATGGCAGAGGGATTAAAACAGAGATTGTGAAATGTAATGAACTGTGGTTCAAATTTGGCCGGCATCGTTTACTCGCTGGATTAAATTACTTCCCCTCTATGTGACTGACTCAGTTTCCTTGCAATAAAATGGATTAGTAATGTTATGCACCTCTTGGGTTGTGAGGGTTAAATAAGGTGATTCAGAGGGATGGATGGCTTCGAACCACGCCTCACCTGCCGATGGGGGCGGGGCTCAGGAAAAGTGAGCTGAGTGTTACGTTCTCCTTGGAGGAGCGTCGGTCACCACGACCGCCAGAACACCCTCACCATGACCACCCTTCTCCTCCCCCTCCCAGGGACCACCCTGCAGCCAGGGAGCATTCAGTCCACGTTCCTCACCGCTAAAAGCCCCTTAGTGACTCAGCCAAAGACAATGTTTGCCACACAGCGGACAGGTTCTCCCTAAATATTTGCTGAACCCATGAATCCAGAGCAGTCCGGGCAGAATCAACCCTTTGCCTGCTCTTCACAAACCGTGATGAAGCAGTGGTAGGAGAACTCCTCCTTTCTGGGTCTCCAGGCAAAAAGGTCTTACAAGCAAAAAGGAGCAAAAGCCGGCTCCCCATTGCCGTGTCAGACCCCTCTCTCTGAACGCAGGGGAAGCTTCCACCTGGTGAATAATTCACTTGCTGCAGTCAGCAGTTCTAAATGCTGTGTTGGCAAAAAAGCAAGCAGCCTGCAGAACTGTTTCTTATTTTTAATGGGCAGAAAACCAGGGTCTTGAGTGCTTATGTTTCCGTCCTACTAATTTCAGAGGCAATTAGCTGTTGGGTGCTTTTGCCTGCGAGCGCCCTTGCATATTTGTGAGAGGCACGCATCCCTGCCCAAATAAGCCAGTCACAGAGTTATGTCATCTTGCTATTAAAGTACAATTTTAACAATCCTTTTAAATGACAGCAGCATCACTATACATTAAGCCTCCCCTTGGGGACAGCAACCTGCTTCATTAAAACAGCCATAATGAAGAGGTGCTATAAATCAGTAGCTTTTCTACAAAAACATATGATCTAAACCCTTTCTGCAGCCCAGCCCCAAAGCAAGAGACAGTTCCAGTGGGAGGTAAGAACCTGAAAGACACGTCACAAAGGACAAAAAAAGCCGGTTTTAAACTTTTAAACGAAGCCAAGCCAGCCAACCAAAACTTGTTTTCTCCAACATTAGGCAGTAATGTGGGGGGAAAAAAACAGAACCAATTTCTTTCCGTGACCAAATGTTCCCACCAGGCTGGGTTGGGGCTGGGGTCATCCTGACACCTTTCTCTGTCACTCTGATGGGCTGGGGAGGGTCCCCTCCCAGGGTCCCCTCCCACCTCCATGATGGGACTTAAACTTCAGTGCCCAAACCGCCCCTAACTGCCAGACGCTCAGCGTGTCCCAAGCGGCACCCAATCACACAGTCCCTCATGATTGTCGCTTGGACCACCTCCGTGCACCCCCTGGCTACCATTTAATAGGTTTCTCTAAATGGACTCACTCGTTTGAATTAAGCCTCATCCATTCAATTGTGGCTGTGAAATCATGGAGCTCATCCATGCTTTCTATGTTTTCCTAATATACATTACAACAAATACATGCCTTCAAAATAAATAATGTTTATGGACATGGCATGTAAAATTGTCTTGGGTACTCTAGTGTCACTACAGGTCACCCACTTTTTGAAATGCTGAATTAACTCAGTATTCAAAAGGACTGGCTCCAAACCACTACCACTTATTGGACTTGGCATTTGGTACATGTTTTGATGGCTAAGACTGGATGCTTAAGTCCAGAGACTTCTGTCCAAGAGATCGGCTTCACCTGGGTAGAAGATATGTGCAGCACCTCCTTCAGACCACTTCCTGTGACCCCCAACTTAGGTGATACAGAAGCACCATGCCTGATAGATAAGTCATGTGGCCATGTCTTTCAATTAGAGAGAAATAGATTATGGGATGGCAGGAGCTCTCTGGAAAAGTAGAGTGGGGGAGGTTGGGACGATGAGATGAATGAAGCTGGAGTGAGTAAACCCAGAGCCTCGATGCCCAGCTGTGTCTAAGTACTGCTGTCTCTCTCCTGGACTGTCATACAAGTCCCCTAACTGGTCTTCCTGTCCACCCTTGGCCCCGCCCTGTGCTCTCCATTCAGCAGGATTTCATTATTCAAAACTCTTCCAGTAACTTCCACTCTTGCTCCGAATTGAAGCAAGTCTTCATGATGGTCTACAAGGATTTACGTGGTCTGATCCCCCATCCTCCCTTTGATCCCAGCTCCTACCACTCCCCCACTTCACACACTCTGTTCCAGCCACACGGCCCCCCGTGCTGTTCTTCAAACACATCAAAAAGCTCCTGCCTCAGGTCCTTTGCACGTGTTGGTGCCTCTGCCAGGACTGCCTGCCCTTCCCTCAGGTGTTTGTGCAGCTCATTTTCTTATTTCATTCTCTGTAGTTGGCACCTCCTCAGAGAAGCCCTCCTGGTCCCACCATCTAAGAGAGGCTCCTGTTGCTCTCTGCCTCCCTGTTCTTTATTCTCTCTCTCTCTCCTCTCTCTCTGTCTCTTTCTTTCTGTCCTTAGAGAATAACACACATCACATTGAAAATGATACTGGCCCAGGGTGACACGTTTGAGAAGTGGGTGGGGAATGAGGGCTACTTTTGCTTTGCCTTCTTTGAATTTTTAAAATCACAATCCTTTATTCACATAAACAAGATCACTGGGGGAGGGAAGGAAAGAAAAATTGCCTGGCAACAAACAAGTCTGGAAAAGAACCGAGATGTCTGGGCCTTATGAAAAGGATGCTGTATATGGCATAGTTTGGAATGTTCTAGTGGAGACATGTGGGAAAGGACTCATTTCTCCTTGTAGGTGAATACTAAACATGACAGCTCACAGGCCAGATCTTGGCTCTGTCTTCCTGATTCATTCGAAGACAAAGCCAAACCCCCGTGAAACTCAATTTGAGGCTTTTCCTGCCATAATGGGAAAGTGTAACCATCATTCTTGTGGGATGGCTTGCTGTACAGGTGCCACCAACAGAGATGGTTGGTCTGAGAAGGAAGTCAGGAAGAGGAAAGGTGAGATCAGAGAGATGGGGATTCAGGAGATACAGCTTGAGCGCCTAGATCCAACCACACCTGAAGCTAGTTAAATTTGAACTTTTAATTTCAACGAGAAAAACTTTTTTCGTGTTGCACAATCTTACTTGTGTTGGGTTTCTGTCCCTTGTGACAGAAAATTCAGACTGATGGGGAGGCAAAGAGAGAAGAATTCAAGTGGTGATGTGTCAGTTTCTCTGGAAAGAGGCCGTCAGAGCACAGTCAACCAGACCAGAAAGCCTCTTCTTTCCAAGCTGCTGAAGCTCCTCAACTATGAGTGAGGCCTCCCTCTAAAAGCCTCACAACCTGCTCCAGGACATCCGAATCTTCGAGTTGCCAGGTAGAGTGATCTCTTGAGAAAGTCCCGGGGTATGCACATGCTAGGAAGTTATGTTTTCTCTCTCTGTCCTTACTCCTGTCCCCAGAGAGTGAAAAGTGGCTCCTTGTCATTGTTCACCTCCCTTGGGTGGAGGCAGTCCTGAGAAGAGCAGACCCAGATCCAGGAAAGCACCTGCATCCCTCATTCCGGACAGACCAGTGCAGGCAAAGCAGCCCTTTGTTAATTGTGGGCTCAGACTTTGAAGTGTGTTCTCGGAGACCGGGACTTACCTGCCTGCGCAGGTGGGCCTCCCTTACCTGGGCTACGAGAAGTGATGCATTCTCAGGATATATTTGCACTGCTTTTCTTTTCTTTCTTTTTTTTTAAATTTATTTATGAGAGAGATCAAGAGAGAGAGAGGGAGACAGAGCATGAGCAGGGGGAAGGGACAAAAGCAGAGGGAGAAGCAGACTCCCCACTGAACAGGGAGCCTGGTACAGTACTCGATCCCAGGACCCTGAGATCATGACCTGAGCTGAAGTCAGACGCTTAACTGACTGAGCCACCCAGGCTCCCTGCACTGCTTTTCTGACCTGTTACAGGTTTTGCATAATGTGACTGACTTTTCACAGGTTATTATCTCTCAGATACAGAGCCCGAGGTTATGCTGGTGGGAAGTGGTGGGGGGCGGGTAGAGAAACTGGCCTTTGTGATTCTTTGGTCCACACCCCTAACTGTCTGGATGGTGAGGCTGAACCCTAAGAGGAAGAATGTCTGGGCCAAGGTCATACAATTGCCCAAGGCAGAGTCAAGACGTGGCCTGAGCCAGGAGTCTGCAAGCAGTCCCTGTCCTGCTCTCCTGAAGGACTCCTCCTTCCCCTAGCCACAGACACCCCCTGTACCCCAAGAATGGGGGCAGAGTATAGCACCATACATTGGCAATCACTCTTTTGTGCTCTGATGTCACAAAGTCCTGAGGTTGTAGGTGGATGGCTGATGTCTGGGGACCCTGGGCTGGACAGTTCACTCCTCAGGGTGAAGGCCATACTCAGCTGGGTGCCCCCAGGGCCTGGCAGAGTCCTGCACCCAAAGAGACTCACCAAAGGCTTGCCTGGATTGGATTAAGCCCGTAACACCGGGACAGTGTCCACGGCTGCTATGTCTCCCTGACCAAAGGACACAGTGCAATCCCTCCTGCTTTTAGCCACCTAGTGACAGAAGCCTAAAGATCTCTGAGCATCACCCAAACGTAGGGATTTTCCTAATTTATTTGGAAATTTGGTGACAATTTAGGATATTTATTGACCCATAAAGTCATAAAACCAGTTCTTCTGAGCTTTTGATACATCCAAGCGGCAAGTTAAGGAGGTATGACCATTTCACGGAGGGAAAGGCTGAGACGTTCATGGTGTAAAATCTCCAGACTTCAACTTTACCAACAGGACACAGGGTGAGACTCTCTTCTTGCTGTGTCTGCCATCAGTTCTCCCAACCTGACCCTAATTAGGATGGATGGCTGTTCTCCACCCCGGGACTGGAAGGAAGCCTGGGATTATTTTAGCCAAGAAATCTCCAGCCCAGAGAAATGTCAGAACTGCCATAAGGGTGAACAGAAGAGAGATGGTACATTTTTCAGGAGCCCCCTCTGCACGTAGGCTGCCGCAGACTATAGGATAATGGGTTGGGTTTGGGGGATGGGCATCGCTGACCCGGCTGTATTTAGAGGTTCTGAAGACTCATCCTCCCTTCCCATCCCCCACTCCTGGAAGGTGCCCAGCCACCTTTCAAGGCCAGTTCAACCACTGGGGCGGGTCCCCCACTCCTTCAGAGAAGGAAAGACTGTGAGGCACCGACGTAAGAGTGAAGGGCTGCTGGGTGGGGCTGGCAGGTGTCACAGAACATGAGGGACCCTGAGCCCACTGCCTCTACTCCCTGAGTTCATCTTCAGAAATGCTCACAAAATGTGTGTATAAAGACCTTCCCAGCCACGTTATCTATAACAATGAAAAATAACCTTTCAAACTCAAATAGCACAGTATCCCTGCCAGGAGACCAGTTAAATAGTGCCATGGCTAAGAACACGGGCTCTGGCTCAACTCTCGACTTGACTACTTTACCGGCTGGAGGACGGGGAGCAAGTTTCTTCACCTCTCTGTGCCTCAGTTTTTCCATCTTTATAATGGAGGGGAAAATGCACACACATTTTAAGGCTTCCATGGTTTTGTTTACTATGTTCTCCCTGATGTTCTCATCCCACTTTCTTATTCCAGGAGATGCTGTTGGTTTTCAAGAGTCACTGAAGCAAAATTACGAGCAGAGCCTAATAGGAAGCTTATTGGAACCACAGATCTTATAGTAAATGCTTGTTGCTTCCAAGAGAGAACTGATACTCAGTCAACCAACCTGGAGGCTCAAGGTTAAAACATAGGTCGTATCCTTGTTCTTCTCTTTGCTTCCACCCCACCTCTAGTCCCCCCAATATAGATGGCGTCTGACCGCTTCTCACCCCCCGCACTGCACACCTGGCCCGAACTTCATTAGCTCCTGCCTGGTAATGAAGCTGCTTCTTACGTGGACTCTCGGCTTCTGCCCCAGTCCCCACAACGTGTTCTCCACACGCTGCCAGGGAGCCTGTGTCGCTCGTGCCCCTCCCCTTTGTCAGCCTCGAAGCCATGCTTATTCATTTAGAAGAAAGTCTAAACTCCTCACTGTGGCCTTGTTTAATCTTCCCAGATGACCCATCAGCTCCGGCCACCCCTGCCCGTCACTCCCTGACCTAACTCCCTCCTGTGATTTCCTACTTAGCATTTATTTCTCTTCGAGATGATTGCATGCACTCACTCGTCTAACGTGACTATCGTCTCCTCCACTCTTTGCGAGCAGGGATTGTGTCTGTCTCACTCACGACTGCAGCCCCCGCCCGGGACGACTGCCCGGCAAAGGATGTATTCAAAAGATATTTGTTGGAAAAATGATTTGGTCTTAACATCTCTTCCTAAGGCTTTGGGGGGAATCTGAGAACAATTTGATGTTAGAAGCAGGATGGAGACTCTTATCCTTGTGGATCCAAGTGCAATTGCTGCATCTTGGTCTAAATCCACTTGCCAGCCTATGTTCACGTGGACTCAAGTCTTCTTCCAGCCTTGTGAGCACTGCGCGTCTGGGTCGATGCAGCCAGGCACGCGCGTGGAAACACACAGCTTCCCTGAGAGTCTTCTGCCTCCGTTTCCCCATGGGCCAAAAACAAATACAAAAATGGGCCTGTGTCCTTCAAGGGCCTTTCCAGCTCTGGGGTCTGTGATGTTCAGGTAAGGAGGGATGGGATCTGCCACCCGAGTCTGGTGCCCTGGGCCAGGTGGGATGGAGCCCTCTGCCCGGTGCCCTGGTACCTGAGTGGGCTGGGCCTCTCAGAGCATCCGAGGACAGCTAGCGATCAGCCAGCTGGTTTCTCCGGGTTTCCTAACCGGTGAGCTGTGGCTGGCGAGAAACAGGAGAGGATTATTCTGTCAAATGGAGCTACTGAGGGGCCGGTTTCTGAGGGAACCCTCCAGCTCTGCCTTCTGGCCCGGGGCCAGTTTTCTCTCCAGATGTGGAGGAAATCATTGACTGTCTATGAGACACATAGATAAAGTATAAAGCAATTCTAGCAAAACATTCATGGTGGAATCTAGGTGGTGGGTGGAGAGTGTTCACTTAAATTTTTTGAAAAGTTTTTCAAAATAGAAGGTTGGAGAAAGATGACACAAGCATTTCTGCTCCCTTTCAAAGAGTTTTCTTCCTTTTTTAGTAAAAGATTGAAAGTAGCTGAACTAAGTAAGATAGTCTCCAGGACTCAGCCACCCTGATGTTCTGTTTATTGTGGGGACAGCCCTCTTGGTCCCGTTCCCCATTTCGTGGGCACACAGCTGGTGTGTGTCCCCTTCACTGTGCATTTTCTCATGGGTCTTGGCAAAGGCTTCCAGCCCAAGAAGCTGTCTCTGAAAACACCTAATGAGTCTGGAGTGTGGAGAAACATCACCCTTGCTTCTGGATTCTTTTGCAGATTTGCAGAAAGAAATGGCCTCCGAGTGACCGATGAGCCTGGGCTCCGCACACCACACTGTGGAGAAACACCTGAGACCTCGTTCAGGCCCCACTGGAAAAGCTCGGATGGCTGTTTGCCTGTGAGGAGTCCCAAATCTGACACAAGGCGCAAAGAGGGATTTGGCAGGAGGAAAAAGGGGCCAGAGACAGAGCAAGGGGGCTGGTCTGACATGAGAGCTTCCATGAAGGTGTTAGAAGGGAAATCGCCGCAGTGGGAGAGGACTATGTGGAGATGCGCCACCTGCTGGGGCCAGAGACCCTGCCACGGAGGCAAGGACCCTTCAGGGAGGTGAGCGAGCCTCACCACTAAGTCTTCTTTCATTTTACAAGTATTTATTGATGGACCAGTATGTACCAGGCAGGGAAGTGGGCACTGGGAAGAGCAGCTTCCTGCCTGGACAACCACTGTCACCTTCCTCCCTTAAAATCCATTTCTCTACCCAACGGCAGGTGGAGACAGTTGGAATCCTGGCTGACCTCAGGGCCTTCGCCCTTGTTCCCTGTACCGGCACTGCTCTTCCCCCAGTTGTCTGCGTGGCTCCCTCCCTCTTCTTCTTCAGTTTCCTCCTCTAATGCCACCTCAGTAAGGCCCTCCTTGGCCACTCTATTCAAAATTGCAGTCTCCCTCCCATTCCTGCGCATCCCCCTGTGCTCGCCAGTGCCGCAATCTGACATGACGCGTACTTTACGTGTTCATCTTACTGCATTAGAACGTCTCAAAGCGTCGCGTGGGCTTTGTTCCTAAATCTGCAACACGAAAATAGTGCCTTTAATAAATATATCGGAGTGCCAGCAGGGGTTCAAATATATTTATTGAATGAGAAAAATTCCTTCCCTCTGTTTTCTAGTGTATTGGTAGATAATGTGAGGCAAACAAGGCCAACAGGTCAGGAAATGACTGTGGTTGAAGAGACAGCTAGTTAGTCTCCCTCTTACATACACACACACAAGCACCACAAGGGGCCACATGGGGAGGTGCCTGGAGGGACAGAGGCAGAGGGAGAGGGGTGGGTGTCTGTGGCAAGAGGCTTTATTGCAATCCCCGAGGGAAGGCAGAGACGAAGCCAGGCAAGCAGGCTGAGGATTGGCTAGTTTGAACGATTTCAGGGGGCTCTGGGGTGGAGAGGTGTCTCTGGTCGTCTGGTACCCGGTCCTGGGGTGACTGGAGCAGACGGATAGTGGCCAGGAGTGTGAGAGCCTGAAAAAGGGGGTGGCTGGGCGTGGGCTCTGGATTGGCTTGTGTTTCAGAAAAGCGCACTCCGCGGGGGCGGCGGGGGGGGGGGGT
>NW_024424675.1:35646523-35674402 GCF_017311325.1 Ursus maritimus | reverse complement strand
GGGTTGTTCGTCATCTCCAGGAATTGGCTAGCCCGGGAGGGGCAGTGCCTCCAGCGTCAGCGAGGCCCCAGATATCCAAGTATCAAATATACACAATAAAGATGGCAGCGCTTTACACAGTGCTTACAAAGGTCGGCTATGAGGTGGAACATGTGACCCAGGCTAAACCAATCAGCACTTTCCATTCCTCCAGCCCAGCAATTGGCTCAGCGACAGACATGTGACCCAGATCTGACCAATTAGAGAGAGGGACTCAGGCTGAGGAAAGCATATAGGGATGGGTCAGGTTGGGGGTCGAAGGCTACTGGAGGTGTGATAGTCCTATTTCCCTTTGTTAGTGGTTTATGGGTGGGTGTATAATTGGGACCAGTTCAATCAGAATTTCAAATAAACAATGAATAATTTTTTTTAAAGTAGAAGTATGTCCCAATTTCAATTCCAGACAGCCTGTATATTTATTTGCTAAATCTGGCAATCCTATGTATAACCCTCTGTGGGCCAAAAAGACATAAAGGGATATTTTAGGGGGGGTGTGGGTAGGACGGCTGGCAGCGATGTTCCAAGAAGTACTTTGACACCTGCTTAAGAGAGAGACGGTGAAGAGTTCTGTCATAGCTTTCTACCCTGGATGAGGATACGATGGCTGGAAATGTGCAGCTGCCTTGAGACTATTAGGTATTAAGTTTGAAGACATGATGAAGATGTTTGAGCAGAAGGATGGAAAGATTCTGGCTCCTTAATTATACCATTGTAAGTCCAGTCCCANCCCCTTTTTGTACTTATTGTTATGTGAGGTCATTCAATGTCTCTCTTCTTAAGCCAGTGGTTCTCAATCTTGCTGCACATCAGAAGCACCTGGGGAAATTTAGAATATGCCGATGCCATACTCCATAGCCATTAAGTCAGAATTTCTGAGGCTAGTACTCAGGCACTGGTGGGTTTTTAAAGCTCTCCAAGTGATTGCTTGTTACTCAAAGTGTGATTCCTGGACCCGATGCATGGGCTTCACCTGGGACGTTCTTACAGCTATCATCCTAGACCTCATGAATTAAAAGCTGCTGTTTAACAAAAAACCCAGGGGATTTGTATGCATATTAAAGTCTGGGAAGCACTGGCTATAGCCATTGTTAATTATTTACTCTTTGCAGCTGAATAAATCTCGATTCACATTCAAACAGTCAGGACTCCCAGGCACTGAGAATCCCAGCACATCAGGGTTCCTTGTTCTCTGAAATAGATACACTGCATTTAGAGATTTGGTATCTTCTGAACAGCGTCCATCTCTCAAACAGGCCATAAACAGCTTTTTGGGCTGATTTTCACCAGAGTAGGAACCACTCCTGAACTTCTGTGTATTAATAGCTTTCTCAACCTTTTAGCCAAGAAACTCCCCTCCTGTGGACGCTGAGGTGGGTCAAATGACCCTGGGGACGCTGACTGTGAGCCAGTGAGGAAGGCCGTCGGCAACATTCTCTCCCTAACACATCTGCTTTCCACTTGGCCAAACATGGCTTGGGTACTGCTCTTGGTCTCCAGGGGATGGCTCCACCCATCAACTCACACACGTGAGACCCACTCATACAATGATTCTGGGGCTGGAATGGAGTTTAGCTGAGTCTCAAGTAGGATCGAGGTACACAAGGTTATGGGCTAAGTTTTTCATCAGATGAAGCTTTGAGTCAAAAGTCAGGGCTGCTGGGCAATGGTAAGCGAGCATGAAGCATTTGAGACAGAGTGGTCTCTGGGTGGAGGGAATTCCCTCCTTTTGAGGAAGATAATGTCTAAGAAGAGATGATGTTTGCCTTGGACAGGGTGGGCTAGGAATAGTCCCCATCCAGCTGAAATCAGCAGACTGGAAGCAATCCCTGTGTTGCAGGTCTCAACACTTAACATTCACCAGTTCCAGACTGATGAAGAGAAAAGTCATCCCCAAATCAGGGTGAAGGTCTTCCAAATATCAGTGGACGCCCTCTGTATTGATTTGCCTTTGCAAATATGTGAACTGGATCTTTAAGATCATTGAATGGGAGCTACGTTCTGGGGAGATAGACACACAAAGGCTCATGTGGACACACACACGTGTGCACTCACACATGCACACATACAAGCACACACTGTCGTCCTCCAAGCCCGGCTTTTCATAGTTGACTCATCATTCAACCAGTAAGTTTGGAAACTTAACATGTTATTAATGTCCCCAAAGAACTCAAGTTTGAAAAAAGGAAAGCAAACAAAGCAGCAAATATACCCAAAGACTAAACCTTACACCCACCCCTCTGCTGTGGCATGTATGTAAGCTTGACCTGCGGAAGACAGATTCTTCGTGTGTAAATGTCCAACAAGCCTGGTACCAGCCAAGCCTGCCATGGTTGCCCTTCGAGCTGCTTATTGGAACACGAAATCACACCCCTGGACGGGCTGTTTTGATGAGTGTTCTCTCCTCCATGATGTAGGACAAGCAAAGCTGGGAGAACCTCTCTTACAAGGTGAGTGGTCTCCAGTCTGTCCTCCCCAGCCCCTTTACATAGGTAATGAATGGCTTTAATTTAATGAAAACCCTCCAGGGGTTCTGTGATGGGTTTCAGAGCTGCAGTAGAAATCCCCTTCACGATTCACTACAAGATGAGAGCGACTCTTGCTGCTCTGGGGAGAGACACCGGTGTCCTCCAGGGAAAGCCCATCCTACCCACTTCTCTGTCCCCAGAGAACTCGCTCAAGAGCAGCCTCCCCTTCTCTGCCCCGAAGGAAGGGAGGGTGGCGCTGTGGGACAGAGGCAGGGGCAGATGGAGGGGGCCGGGGTGGGCATCCCGGCAGGCACAGACGTGCAGATACCCAGATTCAAACGTAAGCTGAATCTTATAAGTAAACTGACGCTCAGAGAAGTAAAGGGTCTTGTGCAAGGTCACAAGGCTGGCAAGTGGCGTTTGGACCCAGGTGAAGCTGTGCTTGGGTTTGGGACTCAAAGCCTTTCTGCTGCACGGGAGTCTTAGGGGTGCCTCAGTCCATGGGGGTTGGGGCAGGGAGGCTGAGGGGTAAGATCTGAATTTTAATGCCTTTTATGTTGGGTCTTAGGTCAGATTTCATGGGGAGAAATGTGTAAAAATTGTGTATGGAAGGGATCTGAGGTGGGTAGGCTTGCCTGAGAAAATGCAGGGATCCCAGTTAAATTTGAATTTCAGATAAACAAGTAACTTTCTTAGTATAACCATATCGCATGTAATATTTGGTACATACATTAAAAAATTATTCTTTGTTTATCTGAAATAAAATTTTTTTTTTCTCTTAGATTTGGCAAATTTGTGTATATGTGTGTGGGGGGGGCCAACAGTTTGGAAAACCACTGTGTTGCCATGCACTGAGTTCCTTCAGACTCACTTCCCCAGACTGAGCCCTGCCTACAATTTTCTGCCCCATCCCTTTATCCCCCACCAAGGAAACACAATATTGGAGGCGGGGCAAATAGACCCACAGGAGAAGGGGACGGTGGGCAGGGCTGAGTCGGGATGTCACTTGATTACTTGATTTTTCCCCCCTCTATTGGCAGTTGAAAAACCGAACATGGTGATGTCTATGTTTTGCCCCGTATCCTTCCTTAGGGAGGAGGGGACGGATCTGGTTTGTGAGTGCCTCTGGGGTACCTATGTGCACACGTATGTGTTTGTATGTGTGCGGTTATGTGTGCAAGCACACGTGTGTGCTCACTGTAGGCAGGGGCTGTGGATCGGGTTTCAGGCGAGGACTTCACTCACCAGCCCAGAGACTCTCAGAGTCCAGTGGGCTGCAAAGCGCCCTCTGGCCACATCTCATTCTCATAATTCACAGCCTACTCCCTGGTCCTCTGGGTCTGAGGCCTCAGCCTGACTTCTCCAGCTTCCTTCCAGGCAGGAGGGGACCCCTGACCCCGTTCAGGAGCTCAGTGTCTACCTGGAAGACTTGAGGGGACTCAGGAGCTCCAATGTCCCCCGGCCTGGGAGTCACTCAGCCACTGAACAGGGGATGTGGGTGGGGCTCCAGTGTGATTCTTGGAACCCCCGGGTCTCCTGACTCCAGCCCCTGCCCGTCTCCAGCCCCGCCGCCTGGGACGGCCTCTCTCCTCTCCTGTCCCTTGTCACCTTGGTGGCACTTCTCTCTGTGAGTGTCCTGGCTGGATAATTGGGCTTTCCAGGCTCCTCATGCCGGTCCTGACTCCCCACCCCCTTGCTGGTTTAACCTCAAGGGGATCTTTCTCTTGCTGGATATAAGCCTCGTTTTTTTCCTTCTGTGTCCTTCTTGGAGGCATTTTGCAGAGAATACCTGACCTATGCCCAGGGACAAAAATCATGGCTGCTGCGTGTATCTTTCCATTAAGAGGCTGAAATACAATCTGAACTGTTTTTTGTCCAAGCACTTTCTGGCTAAGTATGGGATGGAGCCTGGACCAGATGGGATTTTATGAGAGTGGTAAAAGTCAAGCTTTTATTGTGTCTCAATCAAATTGATGTGTAAAGGAGAGATGTTAAAGGTTGGGAACATGTGGCCTGGGATGTGCTGGGACGCTCCGGAGCACCAGGGCACAGAATAGGGACACAGGTGGCTTTAATGGCTCTTGAAACCGGGCCGAAACTTGTTTCCAGAAGAGCAGAAGAGGCTGTCTCCCTCAGAGTGATCGTGATCAAACTCGGCTTCGCAGCAGGGACCGTCGTGCACGGGCTTTATAACAAAATCCCGGCATCATTCACATCGTACACTCTGTGCTTAATTCTGCCCAAGATTTCAGTTAAGCCCAAGCTATCTTGTTGGTAGAAATGCAATTACGTTAGAGAAAAGCTGTTTATATGTCTTGAGATACTATGATTATGAAAAATAGCAACATGAACTCCCATTAAGTCAGAAGAAAGTTAATTGTGTTTCGCGCTGCCTCCCTGGGCCGGTGCACGGGCGTAGACGTGATTTACTCCAGCAATACGATGCCTCTTCAGCAGCTTACACACGTTTTCTCCCTTAATTACAAATAATTGTATAGTGTAATTTATACTAATGCCTGATGCCTAAAACTGCACATTCAGGAGTAAAGAGCTAGTTTGGGAGGTGGGGGAGTTATAAACAGGTGTAATTGCACTCTCCCGGGGCTGGAGACCAGGGAGATGTAATCAGACCTCTTATCATGGAAGTCAGTCGGGCAGCCTCTGGTTAGGACCCTGTTCGAAGAACACCCGTAATCGTCTCACAGTTTGTCACGTTGCTTAACCATGCACTGAGAGTTCTCTTTTGGGAAAGTGGACAAGGAGGATTAAACACCTGGATTTCACCATGTGATGAAACAGACACAGGAACAGCCCGAGCCCACGAGTAATCGAGCATTCGAGGGAGTAACGCAGCCCCGCAGCACAGCAACAAGTCTCTGTGCGTAAGGCAGAGCGTGTGGGTGTCTGCGGGATGACACCTTCTAAAGGGGACAAGCAGGGGCCATTTGAACTAAGTGCAAATCCATGTAGCCTCTTCTGACAGCACACCTTGTTTTACAAATCACCTTCCTGAAAATTCTCGTGGGAGCTAATGAGTTTGCGTGGTGACTTAGTAAAAGCAGAACAGAGCAGCCCCAGGACCAAGGTTGTGATTTCCCCGGGCTTTGCCCTCACTGGCTGGTGACTCCTTAGCGCACCTCTCCAGGCCTCAGTCTTCTCATTGTAAGAATGGGGATAATATAGAGGACACTGCAGGTTGTCACGCAGATTAGGTGAGATGAACGAGGATAAAATGCACGCACGGTGCCTGGCTCAAGGAAGGGGCGTAATGAGCGTTCACGGAATCAGAATCGGAAACACTGTCACGGGCCCTGGGAGAGATTCCTCCATGGTTTGCAAAACCGAACTGAAAATCCAGGGCAGTTGGTCCTCATGAATCTAATTCCCCACCATCAACCTGGAAGGTTCCCGTGTGGATAATCAGGAATGTCTCTTGGCAGTGCGTTCACTCTGCTTCATAAGGAATCATGAGCGGGGCTATAGGAGCTCTTGGGGTTGTCTGCTTGGAGAACACGTGGATTGAGGGCTTGTTTCTTTGCCTTGAATGGGGACCACACTGCATGGGCCATTAACAGACACCACTGAGGACGGATGGCCACAGTCTGTCTGCATCTGCCTGGGTGCAGACAGCTGCAGAGACCCCCCCGCAAACAAGCACCGCTCTTGGGGTGTCCACAGCAGGGTGCTGGTCCCGCAGGCATTTCAGAGCATGAAGCCAGGCCTCCCCCCGGGGGGAGAAATTGAGAGAGAAACCATGTGAGCTGCTTTGGGAGAGCTGTATTGCGAAGCCTGGCATGACATCAGTGACCCTGTGCCTTGGAGCTGCTTGCATGCCGCCAAGGAAGGGGTTTTGATGCAAATTAGCAGAGCACGCAGCAGCCTTGCACATCTTTGGTGAGATGCTCATTTATTCATTCGTGTAATAAATGTTTAGCAAGTTTGTGAAGTACCAGGCCATAGCGAACATTGGTGTATAGTGTACATTGGTGTCTAGGATATGCATTGGTATATAGGATAGGGTTGCCAGATAAAATACAGGACACACAGTTAAATTGCAACTTTAGATATATAATGATCATATATAGCACATACATATAAGTATGTCCTATGCTAAACCTGGCAACCCTATCCTGCTCCCAGGGGACCAGGTCACAGTTTGTCAACCTCAGCACTATTCACATTTGGGGCTGGATAATTTTTTGTATGGGGCTGTTCCATGCATTGTAGAATGTTTACTAGCATCCCCGGCTTCTACACGCTAGATGCTTGTAGTGACATCCCCCCAGTTGTGAACTGAGTATGACTCTAGATATTGACAAATGTTTCCCAAGGGATACAGTTATCTCTGGCTGAGAGCCCCCGGGTTAAAGTCTAGTAGGTAAAACGGATATAACAAGCGAGCATGACAACTACCAGTTGCTTACCCAATATCTAGTCCCTCTCTTCCTTGCTAATAGAAATCTTTGGGGATTCATGTCACACTTTCAAAAACTCTGAGACTCCAGCTGCAATGGAATGGCTATGGTAAATCCCCAAAGGGAGTGACTTTCCAAACATGGGAAATAAGAACAAGAAGGCTCGGAGGGGAAGGACGCAAGATTGGCAGAGCGCCAACTGCAAGGTTGATGGGCTGTGGTCAGGCAGGTGTTGCGATTTTGCAGAAAGGAACTTTCTTGTGCTTTGGGTCAGTCTCTGATCTTACATCCTGTTCTCAGAATCATTCACTCAATGAAGGAATTTATGGGGAGTAGGTTTGTTTCTTGGGATCTGGGAACATGGAAGTGAGCTTAGAGTAGAACATTTTGTCATCTTCTTCCCCCTGGCAGAGTGATCTAATTGCAGACGGGTGGTTGGAGACTCGCCCACGGTCCTAGAGGGAGCAAATGGAAGGGCTGGTGGGTTGACCAGCCATCACGTTCCAGAGTCAGGCTCCTCCCGACGATTTCATCCTGCCGATGAAAGGCAGAGGGTCAATTATGCATAGTACCCATTTTACAGATGGAAAAACAGAGGCACACAAAGGTTAGCAATTTCTAAGCTTGAAAGTGGCCGAGCCAGGACCCAGCCCAGCCTGTGGGCTCAGTCCCACACTGTAACCACCTGGCTCTGGGCCCATGGTAATGAGCCCTTTGAAAAAAGGTGAGTCACTTACCTTGGACATGCCTCAGTTTCCTCATTTGCCAAGTCGGGCTCTGGTAATCCTGCCCTACTGACTCACAAGGCGTGGTGAGAGAAGGGATCAGGGCCAAGGCTCCCAGAAACTTCCATCAGGGAGGCACCCTGGCCTGGGAGGAAGCTGGTCTTGGCCAGCTCCGCCCTAGCACCCTGAGAGCCCGTGGCCGTTCACGTCCCCTCGGCACCTGTGTTTCCCCACCTGGGGCGTGGGTGACATGGGATGACACCTCAAACTCATCGAGCTTCACATGTCCCTGACTGTCCGGCTCTGTCCTGACGGACACCAGGGCCGCCCAGGCTGACCATCCAGGAACTGGGCCACTGGAGATGGCACAGCCTGCAGTCTCAGACTCATTCTAGGAAAGTGCACTCAGGGCCAAGCTTGGCTCAGGCTCCGCAGTGATCCCTGTGGCCAGATGACCGTGTGGAGATCTTTTGTGCTGAGAGACACCAAGCCCAGTGGAACTCGGGCTCGTACAGGGTCGTCCTGAGGGACACCGGACAAGGCATCCAGCCCCTGGTTCGGGCTCCAGGCCAGCTTCTGTTGGTCTCCCCGCGTTCTCCTTTGAGGCAGCAGGCTCAGAACAGAATCATTCACGCGTTCAGTTCATTCATTCAGTGACTGTTTACAGAGCAACTCCTGTGTGCCAGGTGCTGTTCTAGGCACCGAGGCTGCAGCTGTGAATGGAGCAGACCAAAGCCTGGTTCTCAGGGAGCTGACCTTCCAGCAGAGGGGGAGGGGGTAGTGAACATTAAGGCACCCCCCCCCGAGTACAATCACATAGACGTACATGCATGTATGTGTGCACACAGGCATGCAAATACATGTACACACACATACATATACATATATAACTGTGTTATTCTAGGCATTAAAGATGTTATAAAAATCAGACAATCAAGCAGGGTATTGGGATAGAGAGTTCTGGAGGGCTACTTTAGATTGGAGGGCTTGAAAGTCCTCTCTGAGATGTGCCAATTGAGCAGAGGCCTGAATGAATTAAGGACATCTGGCATGTGCCCTTAATATCTGGAGGAAAAATGTTCCAGACAGGGGGAATAGCATGTGCAAAGGCCCTGTGGTGGAAGTGTGCTTGGCATGTACTAAAAAAGAATACTGCTAGGACCAGGCCAGTGGGATGAGTAGGGGCAAGAATGGTCAGAATTATGTAGGAGCTGCCAGTCATGACACTAGGGTGACTAACCCTCTTGATTTGCCTGGATTAGGGGTTTTCTGGGGCAGAGGAATTTCAGTACTAAGCCTGGAAAAGCCCCAGGCAAACCGGGACAAGTTGTTCACCTCAATTAACACAGAGATTTGGATCATATTCTGAAATAGGACGAGACTGAAGAGTTTAGGATGGAGGATTTGATAATGGGTCTTTCTAGCTAGGGGTGGGGATACATTGAACAGAGACCAAGCGTGGAAGCTGGGGTCAGTGGGAGGTGCCTGCAGTCATTCAGCAAGAGATGACAGATGTTTGCAGCCTGGTGTTTGTGGTGGACTTGGCTGATCTGCGGAATAGTAGAGTTGCTGTTCCCTGTGATGGGGAAGACGGTGTGTAGGGCAGATTCTGGGGGAGACCAGGATTTCAGACACCTGCAGTCATGTTTCAGGCTCCTGCTGCTGAGAGCTGTCCGCGCCCTTGGTTCCCGTGGCCTCTTTGCATCCTGGCACGTCCACTCTGGCTTTATGTGACCATCACGCCCCTTCCTGAAATCCCATCTCTAAGGATGCCTGGGGGGGGTCTACTCTTCTCTTGGGAAGGCCCAGCCTGGATCCTGCTGATTGAAGTGTATTCCTGAAAAGGATGAGCAGCCTTCAGTTAACAAGAGGATGAATTGTTGACAATCTCACGGGGGCTCTGAGTCCCCTGGGCCCTTTGTAGATATTTATCTTGTCAGCCACCTGCCCAGATGGGTTTGTTGGAATGTGCTACATCTGTTAAAGGGATATTCGCTGGAAGGAAGTTCCTGAGTCTTCAGATGTTATCACCTGGAAAAAAAGAGGAAGGAGCTTTTAAGGATATGAAGTTTATTACAGTAAAACATCTTAATATCCACTGCTATTGACATCAGAATATTGCCATACCATTTGAAAGAGCAGTTTATGGGACAATGATATGTTTCTTTAAAAACAAAACCAAAAAAACTCATTTGCCTAGCTTCTAAAGTGAAAAGAAACATGGAGATGTTGGGCTTCTAATGATTCTTTCATTTGTGCAATGAAATCTACAAAACACCTAGTGAGTGCAGGGCCCTGGGCCCAGGAGAGAGATGGTTCAGGTCTTATTCCCAGAGGGCACATGGCTGGTGGGGCACGTGAACAGGGGCCTAAGTTGTACATTGGGTGCAGTGGGTTAGTGCAGTGAGAAAGGTCCCAAGGTTCAGGGGCTGTTGCTGGGTGCTGGGGAGCCAGAGAAGGCTTTTGGGAGGATGGCGTATCAATTGGCTTGCTTTTGCCGGCACGTCACCGAAAGCCCTCAGGAGTGTGACTCCTGTGGTGAGGGAATGTGTTGTCTCCTATGACAAAAACGAGCTCTCAAGGGGACCTCAGCGTGGATGGATTCAGCAGCTGGACAGCGTCCCCAGGGCTCCCAGATGGCTTGGCCCCCTCCCAGTTGCAGGGAACCAGGTGCTGGAGGAAGTAATCATGAGGACGTGATCACCAGTTGACTTAAGAACTGGAACTGGTGGTCGGAGGCTGCTCACCCCTCCCTGTCTCTGGGATGTGCACTCTGCTTGCCTTCCCCATGCTAGACGCCGCCCACAGACTCGGCCCTGAGACAGTGAGGCAGTGTTGAGACCATCTGGGCAGTCGGTGACTCTGCCCAGGGAAGGCCTCTATGCAAACTTTTAAGAGCGTAAAGGGACCCGTTTCAGATTTCACCTGGGAAACAGGACGTTGAGAACTGGCAGCAGGCCAAGCACCTGGGAGGCTCCTCTCAGCTCAGGTTTTGTGGCAGCCCTGGAACCCCAGTCGTGCATCCCCTCCCAGCAGCACCCCGGCCTCCCTAGGGTCTCTCACAGTGCCCCCCTTTCTCTGGGCTGCAGAACATCCCCTCGTGAATTCCCCCCCAGATTCTCCTTCCAGACGTCCCTCTTCTCTCAGAGGAGATGACTCTCCTCGCTGACTCGTGGACGTTTCCAGAACTCTCTTTGAAACGACTCGGCTCCCACACCTCCAGCTTTAGGACTTCAGCCAAAATGCCAAGTCCCTCAGAAAAGCCTTGGTTGATGCCATTGCACTGGATTCCCTGCCTCAGAAGGGTGGGACTTGTCCCTGGAAAAAGCAGTACTGGTGCCTGGGGCTGTCACCGAGGCCCCTCCTCCTCCAGCAAGGGCACAGTCCACGTGCGGCCGGCGGTCCATGGTGCGGCCTGGACTCGGGCTCTGCGGTCCTGTGGTCACGGGCCTGGGAGTGTGGACCCCGCCCCACCTGACTCAGTGCCTCTGGGACATGTGACTCCTGACGGGGCCGTGTGACTGCATCCAGGAGAGGGGTGACCGAGGTAATGCACAGGAGCTCTCAGACCCCCATCCCCGCCGGCAGGAAGGGCCCTGTGTCAGCCCACGGTCCTTGGCAGGTCACCAGTTGGGGTCACAGACAGATCAAGTCGAGAGACTGTCCTGGAATCAGGGCTTTGGGCTGAGAAGAGAGATTTCTGTAGGAACGCTGTGAGATTTAGCCTATAATGGCAACTTTGCTTCCAATGGCTCTCAAGGGACGAGCCATGAAAGGTTGACTGTCCTTACACCGAGAGCAGAAGGGGCCGTGGGGAGGAGCGGTGGCCTCACTCCCTGAGAGGCGCCCACTCCGCCAGCTGCCGTCATGCGGCTGGACGGGGACGTGCGCTCCGGAGCTCTGGGCTCAGGGCCCACTGCCTTTTCTCCTTCTGCTTCTTAATTAAAAAAAATATATCCCAATGCCTCCATTACTGCAGATGCCCTGACACTCTGCTGTGGGCTAATCTTTCCGAAAAAGCATTGATGTTTTCAAGGTTTTTGTCTTCTAAGTATCCTTTCTTTTATCTTGAGACCAGGAGGAACCGTATGCTCTCACTCGGTGCTGGAAAACACATCCCTTGTTCATTCTTAAATCTCTCCTCCTTCTCTCCCTTTTTGGCTCAATGTCTAGATTTGTGTTCATTTGCTCTTTCAGGGATAGCAGATGCTTAACTACCTACAGGCTGTGAACGCCAGGTGATACTGGTATTAGGATTGTCCATTATAACAAAGGCACGCTGCCCCCCTCCCCGGCCTGGGCCACTGTGACTCCTCATTTGTCCCATGAATATTACTGAACACGTACTCGGTGCTGGAGATGCAGTGGTGACCAGACTGCCAAGGTCCCTGTTCTCCTGAAACTTACATTCAAAAGGGGGCGACAGAGAGTAAATGTGTAAATGAAAAAAATGCAGGGTGATGTCCACCCATGAAGAACTTTACGAAGGAAAGGAACGTGGGGCGCCTGGGTGGCTCAGTCGTTAGGCGTCTGCCTTTGTCTCAGGGCGTGATCCCAGGGTCCTGGGATGGAGCCCTGCATCGAGCTCCTCCGCTGGGAGCTTGCTTCTTTCCTCCCATTTGGACTGGGGAGCTGGGAGGCTTTTGAAGGACGGACCATCTAATGTGGAGGAGGCAGCTGAGGGCAGGCACATTTAGGGAAGGTCACTCTTGTAGAGGTGCCTGGAGGGGGACAAGCTTGAGGGATGTGGGACACAGCAGTGTTGGGCAGGGTGGCAGGCATGAGGGGCAGCGTGGGCAGATATGGGACCTGAGAGGAGCAGGATGTGACCCATCCGTCCCCACGAGAGGCCCACTAGACGGTTTTCCACAGAGAGGTGCCGTGACAGGTCCAGGAAGGGTTGCTCGTGGGCAAGAGGCAGGGCAGAGAGGCCAGGACGAGGCTGGGCCAGCGTCCAGATCAGCCGGTGCTGGGAAGGTGGAATGAGGCAGCACGTGCTCTGCAAACTGTGGAGTGCCACCCATCTGAGGGACGCGGGCTGGCACCTGCCATGGGCTCAGTGACATATCTCAGGCTGCTGGTGCTGACGAGGCAGATGACCTCAGAGCATTCTTCTCAGCCTGTGTTTCTGCAGGGAAAGCTCTGACCCTGGCGACGAAATTGTTCCCAGCATAAAAACACATGGCGCTGACAAGGTCAGAAATGAAGGTCACCAGAGTGTAGTCACATGCATTCCTGATGGTGGTGATGGTGATGATGATGGTGATGATGGAGATGATGATGGTGATGGTGATGATGGTGATGATGGTGATGATGGTGATGGTGATGATGGTGATGATGATGGTGATGATGATGGTGATGATGATGGTGATGGTGATGATGGTGACAATGGTGACGATGGTGATGGTGATGATGGTGATGATGATGGTGATGATGGTGATGATGGTGATGATGGTGATGATGGTGATGATGGTGATGATGGTGATGATGGTGATGATGGTGATGGTGATGATGGTGATGATGGTGATGATGGTGATGATGGTGATGATGGTGATGATGGTGATGATGGTGATGATGGTGATGATGGTGATGATGGTGATGATGGTGATGATGGTGATGATGGTGATGATGGTGATGATGGTGATGATGGTGATGATGGTGATGATGGTGATGATGGTGATGATGGTGATGATGGTGATGATGGTGATGGTGATGATGATGGTGATGATGGTGATGATGGTGATGATGGTGATGATGGTGATGATGATGGTGATGATGATGATGGTGATGATGATGGTGATGATGGTGATGATGATGGTGATGATGGTGATGATGGTGATGATGGTAATGGTGTCTAACATTTCAAACCCTTGTGTCCTGTGGGCTGACTCTGCTGAGCACTTTCTGATACTTTCTGCTTTCATCTGTCCAACGGTCCCATGCACCAGGGACTGTCATTATCCTTGTTTTACAGATGAGGAAACCGAGGCAGGGACAGCATAAAAAGCTTGCCAAGGTCACACAGCTACCAAGCTGTGAGCTAGGATTCGAGCTCGGAGAATCTGTCTCCAGGACTGTGTCTCAGGAGGCTAACAGGATGTCCTGTCTACCTGCACAGGTAACCACGCATGAACCGTTTCACTCTGTGACTTTCTTAGGTGAAATTTCTTAGCATTCCGACATCCAGCTTCCAAAAATGCAAAATGAAAATACTTCATCCAGGTGTTTCCTCTTTTCCAGACTTCATCCTTCCCCCGTGACCTCCCAGTCTCTGCTCTAGACTCTGAGCTATGCCCCCTGCTAAGACGGACAAAGCCCCATTTCCCAAGAGCCTGAGAAGAAGGGCTGGAGAATTGGCAGATGGGGGGGGGGTGTCTGAGTGTCCACCTGCAGGTGAGAAAGAGCAGGGTCTGTAGTTTGACGCCCTGAGATGGACTCTGGTCAAGTTCATGCTACACATGGGGATCCACCTGCAGCGGGAAAATGAGGGGCTTTGAGCCATAATTCCTGGATGGAGAGATTTCTCCTCTCTCACGTGAGACCATAAACCCGAGATTACAGCAAAAATGGCCCTTCCCAGGGGGCCGGACTGCAGCTGAACGTGAGCCAGACGTTCTGCTCCGTGGAGCCAGATCTGCCCGCAGCTGGGCTGGAACAGCCATCCAAGGCCTGTCCCTGACCCGCTCACCAGAAATGCATGCCAGTGACCCGAGGAGCTTGGCGGCCATTCAACCCATGAGTAATAAAGATGGAAACACGATTTCCAGGGATCAGGAGAGTGAACACTCACAACACGCGAAGCCTGCAGTTTGCTGTTCTTTGCTGCACAGAATCCTGCTGTTTGGACATGGTGGGTTGCTGGTGCAGTGTGTGCACGGTGCGTCTACACAGCATGGCAAGCCCTGCTGCCCACGTGGGGCCCGGCAGTGGCACCCCGAGACTGAACTTGCAGGAGAGCTGCGTCCTCCTTGAAGTTCTGAGGAGTTTCTAACTGTGGACTCCTCCTGCTCCCCGTTCGTGACGTCCTACGTCCCAGCTCAGACCCTCCAAAGCTCAGGTCCTGTGCTGAGATTTTGCCGGCTTTGGGCTTATTAACACGTGATGGTCTGAGGGGTCCTTGCACACAGGGGCAGGGTGGGCGGGGACAGGGGTGATGTCCTTGGTCTGCTCCTGGTTCTTAAGAGGCTAGGCATCAGTGTTCTCCTACTGGCACCAGAGCTAAAAATGGCTTTATTTCCCCAAACACAGCTGCACCTGTGGAGGCGAGAACACAAGGCAGCCTATTTTCAGCAGGTGACAGACTGCACACACACGTACACACACACGCACACACACGGGAGCTATAATTAGCCTCTTGCTCAAAGGGTGGAGTTTCCAGCCCAACGTAGGGTGACTGCCTTGGGGGTCCCCTCGCCTCGGCATCTGTCTCTGGTGTCTGGTGTGGGAAGGAACAGCTTGCACCAGGGAAGGCCCTGGGGTTCCCCGGGAGTCCCGGCAAGGGAGCAGACACCTTTGAGGGTATTGTTCCCCATCATCACTCACTGCCTCTCTCCTCCTGGCCTGTGTGTTTGCAGAAGGCTCGATCCAGTGCCCGGATGTAAGTGCTGTCCCCCTACGGGGATGACCTGGTCAGGCCAGGGCGATAAACATACCCTGTCACGTTGATGCCAGGCTTGTAGGTCACCTGTCCCCACTCATGGCTGCCCTGCTGGGGGATAGGGCAGGGTTTGCTGAGCTGTGGCAGAGACGATCCTTCTCCATGTCCTTCGTAGTAGCAGGGAAGCTGGCTGCCTGGAATAAAGACTTCATCTCCAGTGTGACCAAAAGGTGGCAGGTGGGAGGCGGTCCCTGTCCTCTTTCTCTTTCCATTGGCTGGGAGAGAACAGGAGCGCAGGTTGATATGGTAGAAGGACCCTCGGTTTCCCTAGTTGTGCAGTTGATAGGTAATTGTGCCTGCCTCCTCTGGTTTCTATAAATTGGGGATGTTCTCAATTGCCAAAGGACAAACCCCCATAGGCCAGGGCAAAAAGGAATTTACTGGCTCAGGCAAATGGAAGTTTACAGAAAGAGCGGCTCAGGCACTGACTTAGGAAGAAGTGAGAACCAAAGGGAGGAGCTCTTTAACAAGAGAAACATCTACTCCATCCAGGCTTCCAAATAATCGTCTCTCGCTTTTGCGGCGGGTGCAGGTGGTCCCACTGGTGATGGCTGCACCGCCAGGGACAGGCTCCACGTCGGCCAAGCTCAAGGCACACGAGGGACTGGCGGGGGACACACAGCACGGTCAGAACACCCTGGCTGTGGAAACTCACGGAATGCGGGAAGGACTCCCTGTCTGTCTGTCCTGGGCCCGGCCTAGGTGCAACAGACCCGCGCCAGCTGTTTTCCCAGTAAGGTTGTTGGGAGCACGCACAGTGCTGGCTTGTGAGGCCGCAGCATCTGGGTGTAAGCTGGGCTGCGGGCTGGAGGCTGTGCTCGAGTCCCGCATCCGTCTACAAGGTCTCCGTGATTCGGGGCTGACGTCTGCATGGCCCCTCCACCCCGCCACTTGCCGCCTCTGCACCCTAACTCCTCTCTGCACCTGTCAGGCTCTTCTGGCTCCTGTGGGAGTCCCACCTACGCACAGGGCTCCTCCTCCTCCTGGTCCCTCCTCCCCCAGGTTCCCGCCAGAGGCTGCTGGGACGGTCCCATTTTACTGGGGACTCCGCAGCAGCACAGACGCAGGTGATGTGGGTGATTTTCTGGATGCCCCGTCCCTTGGCCATGTCCGCCAACTCCAGCACCAGGAGGTGCTGCTTAGCGACCCCCAAAATCTCCTCTACCTGCTCCCCCAACTCTGCTCATCACCCCCCTATAGTTTCCCAGCCACTGCTTTGCAGTCTTCCTCCAGCCCGGGGAGCACACTGTCCACCTAAGTGGCTTTTCTAGATCACATCCTGCGCTAGAAAAGTTCCTCTCCTCTGAGCCGCTCTCCTCCCAGCAGGTGAAAGGGGTTTCCTCCGCACTCCCCTCCTAGTCATGATTGAGGCTGCTTCCTGACTGTCTGCTTGAGGCCAGGGTCGGGCCTGCGCCTTTCCCGCAGGAGCTCACTTCTCTGCACAAGGGGGGCCTGTTTCCCCATTTCACAGACGAGAAAGCCGAAGCTGGGGCCGGAGAAGGGGTTTGATGGGGGGTTGGGGTTTTCGGGGCTCTATCTCACCCCAGCGCCAAAGCTTGTCCCCGTTGCTCAGGGTTACCCAGTTTAAATAATTGGAAGGCTACCATCTGGGCTTTCCCACACCCACACACCTGCGGGACCTCCCTTTACTCCAGGGGTGGGCACGTGTTTCCTGCGAAGTTCCAGACAGCAGCTCGTCCAGGTTCTAGGGGAACCTGGTTTCTGTGGCAGATCTCCACGTGGGCCACCGTGCGGCCAGAGCCGCTCAGCCAGAGAGCATATGAATGAATCCATGTGCCAGCAATACTGATTTACAAAAGCCGGAAATCAGCTTTTGGGGCGGCATTTGCTGACCCCATTCATGCAATATTTTTCTTTAAATAAACACCTTTTTGTTTTCACTAAAAAACTTTCACTTGGAAGAGAACTATGTCAGCAGAGCAGTGCGTCTTGCTGGAAAAGGATGGTAACCATAGAAATAAGAACAGCAAGTCTGAACAGAGGGGCTGCCTTCTGCTCCGAGCCCCAGCCTGTTCTCTCTTTGTTCCCAAGGATGACAGGCAAGGCCCTGGGAGGGGCTGAAGGCGTATCAGCCGCGAATCACGATGCTGTCTTTGAGGTCATCGGAAGAAGTGGAGAAGAATCTGTCCAGGATGTAATGTTCCTTACCGCCATGTCCATGTGTCTTGTGAAATGATGTCACACACTGCGAGGGAGGCTCTGAGGTCAGAGGAGGCAGGTGGCAGGCGTGTGAGCTGCACTCCTGATGCAGCCGTGGGGTGGGGACCCCAGGCAGGCAGCGGGCTCTGGGGGTGGGGACACAGACTCATAGGACGGGGGACAGTGGCTTCCCCTCAGGGCAGACGAGCTCCCAGGCGCCGGCTGAAGGAGGCCACTTGCGCTTAAAGTGTCAGAGAAAGCCCACTGCAACATCAGGGAGAGAGTCACCTCAATCCCCTGCATTCCGGTTCCTTTTTCCCTCATTCCTCCACTTTATCTTTCTTGCTCTTCTCACGTTCTCCGTGTAGATTTGCACACATACACGTGTGCACACACACATTTTTGCCTCTCTTAAAGACGCCACGTCTTCTGGTTGTCTTTTATTTCAGACAACCACTTCCTCATCCTCCCCACCGTAAACAGCTGAGCAAAGGATTCATTTAGATTTTCTGCAACGTCAGGGCCGCTCCTGTGAAATCGCTCCCACCCTCCCTTGGAAGCCCCGCTAACTGCGTCTGTTGACCCCCTGCTCCTTCTGTCACTGTCCAATGCCTCGTGTGTCTCTTGGCACCGGGCAATCCTAATTCTCTTGGGAGCTTTAGGTGTCCTTATCATCGTTCCACACTCCCAACCTCATCCTCACCCGGTCCCCGTCCTCCGCTCTGCTCGGAGCCTCCCACCTCCCAGCAGCCCTTGCCCTACCTCCCTGTTCTGCCTGCACGTCCCTGCTCTCGGACTTTCCTGTTTTCTACTCCTATTAAAAGCCTCATTTTACTCTGTCTTGCCTTTTAATTTTAATTAATTAATTAATTTTTAAAAAGATTTTATTCATTTATTTGACAGAGAGAGAGAGAGAGAGCTCAAGCAGGGGGAGTGGGAGAGGGAGAAACAGGTTCCCCGTTGAGCAAGGAGCCCAACGTGGGGCTCGATCACAAGACCCTGGGATCATGACCTGAGCTGAAGGCAGCCGCTTCACCCGCTGAGCCTCCCAGATGCCCCATGTCTTGCCTTTTTATTAATTTTTTAATTTTTTTAAAAAATTTTAATGCCTTGCCTTTTTAAAGCCGAACCAGATGATGTGCATTCTGCCCTTACGAAAAGCCCTTACTTGAAGCTTTCCGCACGGCGAGAGAGCAGGGAGGCCCGCAGATTACCACGTCCTTCGGGGTATTACAGACAGCCTTAAATCTACCAAATCAATTTATGATTTTTCTATTGCAACAGTCCTCCCCTAACTTCAGGCATCCCTGAGCTACCTTTGTGACTGCTATTTGTATTCACTACTTTTAATATTATGAAAATGTTTCTTTTGAATCGGTTTACTTGAAAAAAAAAAACCCGTTTATTCATCATAGGCAATTGTATCAGTGAAGTTATGGATTCGACGTGCTACCTTTTTTCTAATACACATCTAATAGTCTTGTACTATTAAAATAAACAATGGTCATATTCTAAGGGCCCCAAATCATCTTTGTGGGGACCCTACCATAGATGCAGAAACCATGTGATGGAACTTAGCAGCTTTTCTATCTGGAAGGTGATGGGGATTGTCGTTTTCAAACTTCTGTTTAGCCTCCAAATTCTTACTCTTAAAGAGAATCTTAGGTTGAGTTCCAAATTGGGAAACCACTGTAGGGGAGCTGCTGGCCTCGGAGGGGGAGCTGGGAGGAAGCCGGCCTCTCTTCTCCCCTGGCCACGTGGCCACCCCCAGGGCCCTGCTTGGATGCTAAGGCTGAAAGGGACCCAGTCGAACATGCTGGTGCCCAGCGTAGGGTGGACTCTAGAAGCTGTGGGTTGGGGGTGTGCCTGAGTGAGTGGGGCCTTGTGTCAGGAGCAGCACAAGCTCCAGCCCAGGTGAGTGTGTGTTGAGCACGGTGGGCAGACACTCAGCCTCCGCGTCCCCCTCTGTCCTGCATGCTTCCTGGGCCGCAGAAGCCCCAAAGCTACCGCCTGTATCTCCCAGGCTCACGTAGACGGTGGCTGTGAGGTGGGGGCGTCCTCTGCTCCTCATGCTGGGTCTCTGGCTGATGCATCCATGTCCTGACTGTTCGGTCTTCAGGATGATAGAAAGTTCTGAAAGTGTGTCCTAGATTCGGGCAGCCGTGAAATGCACGCCTATCCCAGATTTCAGCAAGACAGTTCTTGAGATGTTGCCAGCCAAGTGACGAAGATTAAGTTTTTTATGTCAGTAACACATAAGTGTGACCGTGTCTGAAGAAGCAGGGGCTGAAGGCCTGCTTTCCTCCCCAGGGGCTGACGGTGTGACTCCTTAAGTGAGGTAATGAATTTCAGAGTCAGGGACCTTGGGGCCCCTGCAGGGGGTGGGTCAGGGTGTTGGTGACCCCCCCTCC
Source organism: Ursus maritimus (assembly GCF_017311325.1). Taxonomy (NCBI): domain Eukaryota; kingdom Metazoa; phylum Chordata; class Mammalia; order Carnivora; family Ursidae; genus Ursus; species Ursus maritimus. The sequence goes on along the minus strand of NW_024424675.1, from coordinate 35,654,530 downwards.
GGCTCAGGGCAGACCTTGGGGCCAGGGCGCACCCCATGAGCATGGTCCCCAGGGCCTGGAATGGGGTATGGGTTCTGGGGGGCAGGGACAGGGGGATCCCAGACCCCTAATCCCTGGGCTTTTCCCCACTGCCCAGTTTAAACTCGCCACAGCTGATTCCTTTTCTAAGTCGGTGGAAGATTGATGACCTCATTATTTGTGGTACTCGGCAATAAGTCTGGGAGTTTCGGCTAAAGCGAGCACTTTCCCTGCGTCGTGTCTTTGCTAAGTGTTATTCATCATGTCCAATCACTCGTTCACCTCGGGGAGCCCCGGCCTGGGGGGGGGGCAGCATCTCCCCGACTTGACATCTTTTACTCCTTAAGTGCTGGGGGAAGGGCCGGGGCTGGGAGGACGGGCGGAGGCTCAAGGTGGGCTGGAGCGACAGAGGTGTCCACAAAGGCCAGAGAATGAACCAGAAGGGGGATTATGGGAGAGGCCTCGGGGCCTCAAAGCCCGGCCCTTTGCCAAGAAAGTCTCCCACGGAGGAGAGGAGGTAACACAGTGAAGAAAGGAAGAGAAACTGCCAACAAGTTCTCTGCCAAGGGAGTGTCGAAGATTTTAATTCAAGACGAAATGTGTTCTTGTTTGTGTACGACTAATTTCCCTCCCAAATGAAGGGTTTTGTCTGTCACTCGGGTGTTTCAATAGCAACCATGTAATTAAGGTAGCGGGCGCCTCTCTCGTTTGCGAGGCGGGCTGTTTGCGTTAACATGTTGGGGAAGCAAATGTGGCTTGGGCTGCTTCCTGGGTCCAAGAAGGAAAAAGCAAAGAGTCAAAGAAAACATCTCCAAATAGAGACTTGGCTCCCACAGGGATGACGTCATCTGGAAAATGTGAACGCCTTCGCCCTGAATGAAGGGCCCCCTGGAACTCTGCTCTGGTGAGGGGAGCGGTGAAGAGAAGGACAGAGGCTGTGCCCAGAGATTGTATGAACGGGGTCATAACTCACATGCTTACAGAGGCCAGGGAGGAGGTGTATATGAGGGAAGTGGGTTAGAGTGTGTTTTTTCAGTGTGATTGTATTTTGTCCACATAGTAAACACCCAGGGAATTCATTTCCATGAAGAAATAAGCATACTCTCTTCTGTTGAAACACATGGTGCTTTGATCTATCTTCTTGTTCTGTTGTTTGTGGTAGAGTTGGGGAGAGAGATTTGTTTTTATGGTGGAAAAAAAAGCCCGGCCGTCGGAGAGATAATAAACAGTGATGACTTTCGGGTTCAGTGTGAGGGACAACAGAGAGGGTCGAGGACTGTAGTGAGCCCAGCCTCCCGGCCCACCCACTGAGGGCAGCAGGGACTTGCTCAGGTCATGAGTTGTTCCATGGAAAGTACACCCAGTTTTCTGTGTGTTTGAACTTTCAGAGGAGCTGGAAATCTAGATGTTTATGCCAAATCTTCTTTCTTCCCCCCCCCCCAGCTTCATTGAAGTATAATCAACGGCTGAAATTGTAAGATAATTAAAGTGTACAGGTGATGATTTGATATACACATACATTGTGGAATCTTCTCATTTTTAATGTTGAAAACCAACTGTGTAGACCAAGTTTGGGGCTGGTCACAACCTATCTCCTGGCAGGACATGGCCTGTGCTCTGTCACTTGCCATCTGGGGTAGATTTATGTTAACCTCCCCACTTGAGTAGCAAAATTTGCTTCTAACTTTGGTGACTGATTCATTTCATCTGTCTAGGATTCAGCTTTTCCACCCACAAAATCAGCTCCTTCTATTTTTGCCGTGGGTTATGTTTAAATCCTCCACAACCTACTTACTGATCCTTCCCTAAGTTTGTTTTTTGTGGGGAATGTCTTGACAGCCCGAATCAGAAGGCCTGTAGGTCTTTATCCAGGGTCTGGGGGCCCTGAATTCGTTACGAGTTAGCTGTGGCCACACAAGATAGGGGTTTATTTCCCACTCATGCGAACAGCGGAGCTGGTTTGGCGGTTCTGGCCCAGGAAGCTAACCCTCTGTCTATTTGGAACATATGATCAGGTTCACCCTGAATGAAGGGGCCCCGGGAACTATGCTCTGGTTAGGGGAGTGGTGAAGAGGAAGACAGAGGTTGTGCCCAGAGATTGCATGAACGGGATCATAACTATTCCTAGGCCATTGGCTCTATCCACTTGGTCCACATGCCCCACGTCTGCATTTTGGCAGTGAGAAGAGGGAAAAGGAGACAAGTAAGGCACCCCCACCCCCTTTATGGGCACAGCCTGGCACGGGCTCTCCTCCCCTGTATGCACATTCCACTCCGCAGCACTTACTCCCATGGCCGCAGATCGCTGCAAGGGAGGCTGGGAACTGTAGTCCGAATGCTGGGCTGCCATGTGCTTGCTATAGAAGAGAGGTTCGGGGGGGGGTGTACGGATAATGGGGGGCAGCTAGTTCCCGCACGCAGACAAGAGGGTGGCCAACTCAGTAAAACAAACAGAATCCCTGTATCTCAACTGGGATTTTCAACTAACTTTTAGTTTTACTCTTGACAGTTGGAGATTACTTGGTTTTTGAGTGCTTTCACAAGTTTTGAAGCAAAACAGTTTTCCTAATTAGTCTTAACACTATTGTGTCCCAGACCTCAATAACTTCTGTTTTCCTTTCATAATTTTGGACACATTTTGTCAATCAACTGAATGATTACTTGCTCTATGTTCTATTCTAAATAGGTTCAGTCTTTTTTTTTCCAAATAAATTTATTTAAAAAAAGTTTTGCTGAATGATAATGAAGAAACAACATAAAAATTTGAGGGATGCAGCTAAAGCAGTGTAAGGAGGAAAATTTATAGCTTTCAATGTGTATATTAGAGAAGAAAATCAGTGATCTAAGATTCCACCTTAAGATGCTAGAAAAAAAGGTCAAAGTAAAGTAGATAAGTAGAGATAAGTAGAATTAAGGTAAGGGACTGAAGTTAATGAAATAGGAAACGTAAGTCCCTAGATAAAATGAGCAAAGCTAAAAGTTAGTTCTTTAAAAGGGTCAATGGAATTGATCACCTGTAATGAACATTTTTCTGCATCTTGATTTTATCACTCAATGCCTTGTGGAAATACCTTCAAGTGATCTGGTATGCCTCTGAATTAATTACTCCTTACAACCACTGTGCAGTAAAAGCACTTGGCTACTCCTTTAGTAAGGGGAGTTTGTTTTGTTTCTGGTTTGGGGCCACTAAGAACAGAACTGTGGTGACATTCTTGGGTGAACTGTTACAAGATAGAAGTCCTTTTATTTATCCAGGCTGGATTTCCAGCAGTTCCAGAGCTGGGACATGCTCTTCTATGAATTGTCTATTTATGGCCATTGCCTCTTTGTCTTGTCAATTAGTAAGAGTTCTTTGTATACTGAACTCTTTGTCTATTATTGATTTACAAATGCTTTTACAGATTTATATAAAGACTTTGGTTATGCAATCATTTAATGTATAAAAATTTCAAATGTTTATATTTTCAGTATGTCTTTTTTTTCTTTTATACTTTCAGGTATAAAATCCGTCTTGGTTTGTAAAATCTCCCTAACCTCTCTAGAAGATAATTGCAACATTCTAGACTTTCTTGTAAAATGTTTATATGAGACAGAAGGTGGTTCCGTCAGTGTCTGAGCTGCAGGGAGCCCTCTTGCCCAAGGTCATGCCCTTCCCAGGATGGTCTACTCCTGGTGACTGAGTGGGGCAGGGGTATAAGGCCTAGACATTTGGGCATACGTGCTCCAGGGCTCCCCACTGGTTTTGCTGAGGCTTTGTCGGGCCTGCATCACAGATCAACCTCTCGCCCTGTCTGGCCTCTTCCCCCACTTCCCTATACAAGTGTTGATCCCCCAAAACATTCAGTCTCTGCTTCTGGAGACCCCCACCCTTCAATTCTTCTTCCCTCACACCTTCCATCGCTATCAGTATACACCCTGGGCCCATAGTAGTCAGAACCTCACCACATGATCTACCTGCTTGCCCCCCTCGAGGTCCCTGACTGTCATCTCTTGGAGGACTGTCATAACAGAGTCCTCCCTGGTCTTCCTGCTCAGCCCCTGCACCCCCCTGCAGTCTGTTCTGTGCCCAGAGCGAGCCTGTTAAATGGAAGTCAGATTCTGCTACTTCTCTGACAGAACCCGCCGTCTACTGGCTTTGCTCTATGCAGAGCCCTTTGTATGGTGGACAGGGTCCAGCTCTCTCTGGCCCCTTCTGCCCCCAATACCTTTCTTGCTCCTTGGGGTTCCCCCTGTTCCTGCCATAATAACTCTTCCTGGGACAGGCCCGGTGCTCCCCCCTTGGGTCTTCACCTTTGTTTTGTTCTTCCCTGTTCTTCACCCAAATGTCCACCGTTGCTCCCTCACCTCTGGGGCACCTGCTCCAGTGTCACCTTCTCCATGGGCTCCTTCTCCATGACTGCCCTCTCCCTCCACAACCACCCCCACCCCTGCCCGGCTCCACCTCTCTCCAGGCCACTCACGACCACCTGATGAGTTTATGCCTCACATAGGGCCTTATGCTAGATTTTTCTAGAAGCCAGCCCTGAGACTGGGTGTGAGGCAGTTTATCTGGAGGAGACATAGGGAGCTTTGCAGGAGAGCGGGGAAGGGAGATGGGAAGGTGAAGGATTATCGCTTCAACCCTGGTGGGTCGTGAGCAGGTGCCCACGGTGGGACGCTAGGCTCAGTCCCTCTGGGTCCTGTGGGAGACGGTGTGGGACAGGCCTTGGGGGGACGTGTCACCAGCTCCCATCTGGCCCTTGCTGAGGGCTGCTTCCCAGAATGTTGGCTCCCAGCCACGTGGGCTCCTGCAGCCGGCAGCCTCCACGGGAGAGCCTCAGGGGCAGAAAGAAGACCCGAGGGGCAAGTGTCAAGGAATGAGGGGACAAATGGCATCGGCTGTGGGCTGTGCTCGCTGTCCCAGGCTGTCACTGCTTTCTGTGTGTCTCCCTCCATCGATCGGGAGCTCCTGGAGCCGGGTCTCTGCCGCATGCCCGGGGGCCTCCGCCGCGCCTGGCGCATTGCTGGCCCTCCTGAGATGTGGGCGGAACGAACGACCGAAGCCTTAGAATCCCGCTCTCGCGCTGCTGAGCTGGACGTCTGCAGCCCCCCAAGAGCCCGGAGGCTGCACCGGTGCCCCGACTCCAGCACTTGGCAGACGTCCGCCGTGGCTTTCTTGCCGGTTCCGAAGCTGCTGCTGCTGTTGGCAGCCAAGCTGGGTCTCGGCGTCAGAGGGGCTCGGACGGACCTGCCGATAGAAGCTCCTTCTCCTGCCGGCGCTGGGCTGACGCTCCCGGAGAGACGCCCGATGTTGTCGCAGCCACGGATCCTGATGGCAGCCGCCACCGTGATTGCCCCAGTGACCTTGGCCGTCTTGCCTGGGGGGCCGGCCAGGAGCGCACGGATTGCTCCTGAGTGCACCCCTCGAAGGAGAGCTCTGTTTGGAACCAGATCGCCTGGTTCGCTCAGGAGAAGAAAACGACAAATACATGTATTTTTCCCTGGCCCCAGTAATCCTTCAGTATCACTATGAACGGATAGATTCTTAAAAAATACAAAACAAAACAGTGTGTTCATATCTCTTTCTGTGCATTTTTTATATTCAAATATTTTTACATGTGTTTCGTAGAGGCTCTTACATTGCTTCTGCTTCCTTCCAATCGGTTCCCATCTTCCTCTGAGTACTTCCTGGCTTTCTGGTACAAAACAACTGCCTGGAATCTTGAGAAAGGTCAGCATCCCGAGAGACAAAGTGATGGGACAGTGTTCTGTATTAAGGAGAACGAAAGGATCAGGACAACTAAATGCGACGCGTGATCCTGAAATGAAGAGAGGAAAGCACGAAATCCAGACCCTATGTTAGATCGCATTACTGTGTCGACACGAACTGTCTTGGTTGTGAAACTGGTACTGATATTCTGCAGCAAGAAGGCTTTTTTCTTAGGAGATACATACTGCAGTGTTTAGAAACGAAATCTCATGATCTTGACACAATCATCTCAAATGGTTTAGCCAGAAAAGAAAAACCACAACCACGTAAGTGCACACGTGTGCACATGCACACACGCGGGCACACACACACACACACACACACACACACTGGTGCCCGTGGTGAGGTGACCCACATGTGGCCTGGCCTGGGGCTGTCGGCTGGAGAATCTGGGTGAAGGGTATGTGGATGTTCACTGTGCTGTTCTGAACTTTTCGTTCGGTTTGACATTTACAAAAATAAGTTGGGAAAAATAAAATACAACAAAGCCAAAAAAAAAAAATTCAGAAGGGACAGGAATTGTGATCCAGACTGTGGGCAGCTGGACCCGCATCCTGCCCTAAGAAAACATCCCGTGGGTGCTTCTCACGCTGTGACGTAAGGAACACGCCGGGTTCGTGCTTTGTTTTGTTTTTTTTTTAAACCTCCAAAGTGTAAAATCTAGACGGATTTGGAGAACTAATCTCTCCTATTCCAGGAAAGAGGGAGGGGGCGTGAGGACAGAAGGCGGGAATTGGTTGATCAAAGCTCTGAACCAGGCGCTGGGTTAGTACTTCCTCCTGCGTCATTTGCCCGATTCGAACAGCAACTCGTAGAAGACGGGAAAACCAAGGCATAGAGAAGTCACGAGCCTGTCCCTAGTAAAAGCCTGTCATCTCAGTGGCAGGTGCCAGGGAAGAAATAAGATTAAGCCAATTAGTCATAAGGACAGAGGGTCAAAATCGACCTGAGCATAGAGATTATGAACTTCCTGACCGGAGTTTACCTGTTTTTCAAAGAGAGCTTTGCAGCAGGAGGGGCTCAGTCCTTCGGGCTGAAGCTGGAAAAGCCACCCGGACCTCTCCCCTCAGCTGCACCTTGGCCCAGAGGGCGAGTCTGGGAGAGCAGGTGCCGTCCCCCTCTGCCTGGTACCTGTTCCAAGGAAGGCCCAGCCCCCCTCCCCAGTAGGTGGCCCACCCCTGTCTTCACAGGAGGGAAGGAAGCTGCTGGGGACATGGCCTGCAGCTGAGCCCCGAGGGGGCGGTGGGCCGGGTCAGGGTGCAGCCTCCGGACCCCTGGCCTGCGCCCCGTGGGAGTCACGGCTCCACGGGCAGAAACTAAGCGGCTTCCTCCTCCATTGGAAGAGCTCACGAGGCATGCGGGCTTCTGCCTTCTGCCCCACGATGCAGGGGCAGGCGTGCGAAAAGTAGGATATTTTATTGAGGGTGAATGGGTGGGTACATCGACCCCTCCCCAGCCCGCCCCCCTCCATGCCCTGCAGCCCGGGAAGGAAAGGACACGATTGCTAAGACACTGTCTGATTGCACGCGGGGAGAGATTTAAGCAAATTAGCCAATTAAGGCGCTCCGCTAACTACATTCCACATTCAGGCCGTTCGCTGTTTACTTCCCACGTGGACAAGGAAACTAAAAACGGAACCAAATCAACATCTCAGGAAGGAAAAATATCTCCGATGAACGATGAATTAAAATGAAGGATTTCTTGATTACCGAAAGCATCTGAAATGATTCTCACTCCAAGGTCAAGAGACAGTGGCCCTTCCCAGACCAGTTTCTGCCGTTCCTTCTGGAAGGTGCTGAGGAGAGAAGCGGTGTCAGCACAGCAGTTTCGGGGCTCACGATGCCCTGAAGTGGGGGAAAGGAGAAAGCTGGGGTCTGGACACTGGGGGCAGAGCCCAAATCGGAACACAGGGTTTCCACCGAGAAGTCAGCCTTGGGCCGGGGCTGTGACCCCAGGGGCGCGTTGGTCCCCTAGTGCTTTAGGAGAAAATGGCCCTGATCTGTTGCCGTTGCTGGTTTCCGTGGTGTAAATCCTCCCGCCGGGCCGATGCCAAGAGAGCAGGTAGTGAACTTCCTGAACATTCCACAGTGGCTCGCGGAGCTGCTGTCCTCTGCACACAGTGGGTGCGAGTGACCAGGCGGGTCCCTCTAGGGGGTCTCCTGGCAGATGTCGGGGCGGGGACCACCATGGGGCCGTGGAGGGCGTGCACATCTCAGCCCACAGCCGCGAGCGATCCTCAC
>NW_024424675.1:35596186-35646514 GCF_017311325.1 Ursus maritimus | reverse complement strand
CCAGAACCCTGAGGCTGCTTGGGAAGGACTGTCCTTTGCTCAGGCTGTGGAAGTCAAACAGGCGGGAAGGGTAGTGAGGGTGCTACAATTCTATCCGTAAATTATGCAAAGAAGTTAATGCTCGATTCTTCTTGATTACTCTAAGATTTACGGCGCACCTGCCACTAACACCTAGAAGTTGTTAAATATGTGATAAAAACTTATTTTTCCGTCAAATTTAGCTCCATTTTTCTAGATAAAGCCTTTGTTCAGTAGAGGTGATTGAGAACAGGAGCTCACTCCCCTGCCAGTTACTAGCTGGGCAACCTTCCCGCCTCAGCGTCCTCATCTGTGAAATGGGTTGATAACAACAGTATCTATGGTGTGGAGGACTGAATGCTTTAATGTATGTGGATTACTGACAACAGCGCTGGCCTGAAGTAGGTCCCATGTAAATGGTGGTTAAATACATCACAAACGTTTGCTGTGAAACTTTGGTACCAAATTAACTGGATTTGCCTAAAATTGCCGTTTTATCTGTTTGGCTCATCCTCACATAATGAAGACCTCGTGTCATCATGTGTGGTCCTCGGTGGGAAGGAAGGCATGTGGCATCATGAGAGGCGCTTTGGGGGACCAGACGTGGGCCCTGGGCCGGGGTGTGGGCTGTCATCAGATAGAAGAGACACAGAAGAGTCCCCCAAGGAGGTGACATTTCATCTGAGACCTGACAGGTGGGCTGTAGGTAACTAGGTGAGGGATTGGGGGTGGGGTAGATACTCCAAGAGGAGAGAACAGCACGTACAAATGTCCCGAGGCGCCAGGTGTGTCCAAGGCCAGAGGAGAGACCAGTGTGGCCGGGACCCCGTGGACACTGTGAGTGTTGGGTGGTGGGTCTGGTGAGGGGCAAGGACCCGGGGGAGTTTGGGCTCCGTCTTAAGGGCTGAGGGCCCTCTGGAAGGCTTGAAGTGGGGGTGCGGCTGGGATCAGATTGGCCTATTGGATGTTCCCAGTTGTAATGGATGCTTTCCTGGCTCTTGTTTTCCTCCTCATTCCCCATCACAGCCTGCTTCACAGTGAAGGGTCTGGGTGGGACGGCAGAGCTCTGTTTTAGGGGCTTGGTCACGTCTCAGAGAAAATCAGTGCAGAGAGTCGGAAATACTGAGCAGGGCACTCTGGCATGGGTGGCAGGGGTCTGGAGTCAGCCAGCAACAGTGTCTTGTTCTGGGGCCAAGTCAGATGCAGTGGTTGGAGCAGAAGCCCGGGACGCGTCCAGAGTCACGGGGTCGAGGGGCTCCGAATGGAAGGACCAGCCTTGGGGGCATCGACCAGCAGCACCGCGTGGCCAGGAGTTCAGCTCCCACCAAGGGGACTGTGTGCGCAGGGCACCAGGAGACACAGGGGCATCCCTGCAAACACCCTCCGTGCTCACGGTTTGCACCCCTGTGAGATGTGAGAATTATCACAGTTCCTCAAGGGGGTGCACCCGGGCCTCTCGGTCTTGTCCGCGCTCATTGCGGGGTGAACACACGACTTCATTAAGTAACACAAGCAGCATTTGGAGTAAAATACAAAGAATTAACTAAAAATCGGGGGAGCAGTACAGTCGGTCACAGGGACATTCATGAATAATTAAGGGGCCAACATCCGGCTGTATTTCAACGAGACGCATGCTCGGCCTGTCGCTTCTCCCTGCCTGGCACGGGCAAGCCTTTGTTTTCCAGCGTGACGAGTCTCCTAATTAAATCTTATTTGTCAAGAAGGCGAGATGTATTTGTGTTTCCCTGGGCTCCCATTGTTGTAAACTTCGCAGTGTTTCCTCTGAAAAATGCTCCTTTCTGCCCAGCAGAGCTGGCTTGCTGGTGGCTCCCTCTCCCGTTGGGAGGGGGCGATGCGACAAGTCCTCTGTCAGGCCATCCACTCCCCCCTTAAAGGATCCCTGACGTCATCATCGGAAGATTCTGGCTGGTGAAAGAGAGTACAGTCCCATGTTTACAAACTGTGGCGTGGCGGAGTGCGTCTCCCTCCCCCTCCGATCATGGGGCCCGCCAGTTGCCCGTGTTAATGACCCCTGTCTCCAGACACGGTCATCTCCGCCTGTCATGCGTGGGCTGTCGCTGTTGACGCCGTGTCAGCTTCTCGGAAGCCTGCAATGCGCTCCAATTAGTGACACATCCTTCCCTCTCCTCAGCTAAGTCCAACTGCTCTACTTCGTGTCCCTCGGCCACACGCACGCCATGTGTCATCTGTACCTCGGTGTGGAGTAGGAAGGGCTCAAGTTCAAGGTCCCTGGAGGGGAAACCACGCAACTTCAAGTCCACAGACATCCTCTGCAATCAGCATCAGCTGCTCGTCAGGAAAACAAGACCTTGGCATTGTCGGTGAGTAGCAGATCCTCTGTGAGCTCGTCGGCATGATCCAATGGCCCCTGATCTGTAGCCATACGAAATAAGAAACCATTAGAGAGGAGTCAGGAAAACGTGGTATCCCTCCCTCCTCGTCCTCCTCCCACTTGCCATTGGCTCATTCATGTATGAAATTGCGTCTTTGTAATGGTGAAGCACGAACGATCCTGTGTAGTCAAATTAATATCATGGGAGCAGAGAGTGGAAATAGGTTATTATAGGTCCCCTTGCTCACCCTCCTCCCGGCAGGTGGAAGTAAGAAGCAGGGGGCCCAGATGCCAGTGTGAATTCACGCGCTAGTACTCAGGAGATCCAGCACAGGCTGAGCACGGGAAAGCGGGTCGATGTCCCAGGGAATCTGGGTGGAAAAGACTTTTATTAAAAGCATCGCTGTCATCCAGGCACAGCCTGTAGCTTCTGCCACGGGTGGTGCGTCCTGTCGCTTGTGAAGGAGCCTCAACGTTTATGCCAACATCTGGAGCATGTGTCGAAGCATCTGAGATTCCGGAGTCGAAGGCAGGTGTTGGGGTCCCAGCTCTGCCACTGCGCGAGAGCGGGGCTGACCACCTTCCCTCCCTGGGTCTCAGCTCCCGCGTTTATAAAGCGCACCCCCCTCCGACCTTCCTCGGTGTTGCCCAGTGCAGGACAAAGCAGCCTGAGAGATGGGAGAGAACCTGCTTCTGCTGGGCTTCCCAGAAGCGTCTCCATCTGAGGACATCCTGACGTGTGTCCTGGGGAGAACGACGCCCTGAAGTTGCAAATGCGTGTGCAGGAATCACGTTCTCTAATGGAACAGCAAACCTTCGACTTACCAAATTTCCTACTTGGGGCGGGAGAGCCCTCGCTCACCGAGGCGGGGAGTAGGTGGCGGTCAGAGCGGTGGGGTCCTGTGGACCTGCAGCGAGACAGGATCTGGAGTGGGGACAGCTGGGGCTGCAAAAATCGGATGGGTATGTATCCTGCATCTGATACGTGTCCCTTACCCTCTGCCTCTTTATGTCCCCATCTCCTCCTCCAAAATATAAGCTCCCAGGGAAGAATTTGTTTTTCCCCTGTTCTATCTCAAGGGCTCGAAGGAGTGTCCAGCGCACAGTTAAGTCTTCAGTGGCTCAGGAAGGAACCAAGGTACAAGCCGAGGTGGTCACAACAGCAGCCTGGCTGGGACAGGACGACGCTGTGGTTCTCGACAAGAGTAACTGTAGAGAATGTGGAGGGAACCTCCGGGCGTTCCCCGAGCTGCAGCCTCTCGCCTGCTCCGTGTCTTGCCTCCCAGGGTGGAGGGGGAGTGGACGGTGGGTGGGAATGGTCCTGCTCCCCCCCTCCCCCCTCCATTCCCAGCTGCCTTTGATCCAACAGTTGGGGACATCCCATTTCTTCCGTCAATCCCAGGCCAGGGTTTGCGGTAGGAAGGAGGACACCCAGGCTGAAACTGTCATTCCTTAGGTAACGTGTTACTGTCCTTCCGTGCGCTTTGGGACTCGTGTAAAGAAGCAGGACGCCGTCTGCTGAGCACACTCCCCACCCTGGGCAGCAAATTATTCCTTGGAGGCAGATGTGGGCATCTCACCTCCCGCCCACCCACGACTGGGGACGGTCACCAGGGGACAGAGGTCCCAGCCGGGCTTGATCTCTGACCAGCCGGGTATGTGTGAACGGGCTGGAACCTCTTGGAATCAGCTTCTGAGTGTATACAATGGAAGGAACATGGAATCTCTCGGATCCTGAGATGCACCTTTTCCATGCAAATGGCCCTCTAAGCTGGTCATGTCCTCTGATCGCTGGGCCTTGTCATTACATCGTGATCTCACTGTCACTGTTGTCCTGCTTAGTGACACATGACACGGTGATGCATCATCACGTCCATTTGTCTGAGACGTGGGGGACGCAGTGTCATCTGCCCCTGACCGGCTGTTGTGAAGGTCAGATGTGACGTGGGGGGTCGAGAGGCCCTTGCAAATTATAAACCACCGCCCGGTCGCCCGGTCCGGCTCGGCCTGGTGAACGTCCTTGGCGGACATGCCTACTCTCCGGGCCCCAGATGCTTGTCCTTTACCAGGGATGGTGAGACATTGGTGATGTTGGGATTTGCTCTCCTGGGCAGTGGGGTGGAAGGGTCTCTCCGGAAGCCCCCGGCCCGGGAGCACCGCCAGGCCGCTCTGAGCAGAGATCTCCCAGAGAAACGGAGAGGAAGCCCGGGATGAGCCGTCTCCCAGGTGCCTTCCAGACTGGACGTTCTAGGATGGGGAAGGGTTCCCCGAGGCCCCAAGGGCAGGGCAGGCGGTAGAGGCTGGCGTGCCCGCCTCCAGGGCACCAGTCCCGTGCTCCCCAGTGGGAACGGGCCCTGGAGGTACGCAGTGAGCGACATGCATGTGCACGGCTGTGGCCTTGGTGCCGCTCTTCTGGGAAGGGGTGACAGTCCCCCAACACGTGCTGCTCGGCACAACACACGACGGGCCCAAGGAAAGCGGCCGCTGCAGGGAACGTGGAAATCTGAGGAATGACACCGTCCCTGACAAGTGCGGGCAGTGGCACGTGGGTACGTGTCGGCTGTGTCTCCACGAGGCCAATGAGACCGGTCACTTGTTCCTGCTCTCATCCGGTTACGGGCAATTGACAGGATGGTCTGCAGTCACTGGAAAGCCCAGCGAGGCCCCGGCAGGCGGCTGTTTCTAGGAGAGCGACAGTCCTGACACCACCAGGCACTGACCACAGTGCAGGAGCCAGAGTGGGGACAGAAAATGTGCAGATGACCTGACCCGAGGCGTTTGTACCCATGAGCCTCGGCTTCTGTTTGCTACTTTCAGAAACTGTGGCTTTGTTTTCCTAAATGAAAAATCATTTTTCTTATGGAAGTTGTAAATATTTGTTGTAAAAATAAATAATTCCGTGAGGACAGCCCTGCAGCATTTCTGCTGGAAATGCTGGAAAAGGAGAACTGCCTTTTTTGTAAAGAGCCATCATGTGTCCCCTGAGCCTGCCTGCCTGCCTGTGGAGAGAAGCTGAGAGTCATTAGTCTGGCGTTCAAGGCTCACAGTGATCCATCACAGGGTCATTTCTGGCTTCCCATGAGCCACTCCCCCTCCCTGGGTCTACCTGCCCTCCTTTTGGGAATCTCCCGTCCCATGTGGGAGTGTTGCAGGGTCCTTTGCACCGTGAAAGCGGAGGGGCAAGGCCTTCCCTCTCCCACCCTGCTTTCCTGGCAGCAGCCGCTGGTCTAAGGCTGGCCTGTCACATGCTCTTTCCTGGGACTTGGTTTGAGCGAGTGAAGGAAAGAAGGGCGAGCGCGGGGAGGCCACGTCTCTCAGGGCAGCCTCTTTGTCACCTGATTCCCCGTGTGAGATACCGTCTCTTGGCCCCATCGCTCCTATGGTTCCCACCTGGTCCCCTGACCCCTCCGGTCTGTGGGGCTCGAGATCCTGAGGAGAAAGCCCGCTGTGCTCCCATCACCTACGTGGATCTCTGTCCCTCGCAGCCAAGGACCTCGACGGCACCGTGGCGGGCCTGGCCGTTTAGGTGAGGATGTCCCCCAGCTCCCGCCCTCCTGCTGCTGGAGGAAACGATAACCCTCTGGGGCCAGCTCTTAGCCACATCCCTCCTTTGAAACAATCTAGAGTCAGGGAAAAAAATTCAGCACCTGGTCAATAAGTGGGATGTGCTCAGGGGACAGGAGAGCTCATACTCTCCCCGTGGGAGCCTTCCTCCTTTCCCAATAGGAACTGACGCGTAATGTTCATCAGAGGCCATTAATTTTACTTTGTGGGAAGAGCAACACCCAGACCAACCTCCAGAAGGATTTCTCTTTCACAAGCCCATCAAATCATATGGGATTTGAGCAAGAGATTTCATAGGCAATGCACCCGGCCAACTTTAAGTAATTAAGAATTGAAAAATTATTTTATTCCCTCCTCTGACCCCCCCCCCCATTGAGGGGATGACTTCCATGACAGAATTCACACCTGTGCTGAGATGGTGTGAATGAGCCGGCTGCTCCAAACCGGATTGATCCATCATTTTCTTTCTTTTATTTTTTAAAAGATTTTGTGTATTTATTTGATAAAGAAAGAGAGCACAAGCACACAGAGCAGCAGACAGAGGGGCAGGCAGAAGGAGAGGAGAAGCAGGCTCCCTGCTGAGCAGAGCCCAATGCGGGGCTCAATCCTAGGACCCTGGGATCACAACCTGAGCCGAAGGCAGACGCCCAACTGACTGAGCCACCCAGGTGCCCGATCCATCATTTTCTTGTTCTTTGTGTTAGTCAGGACTCTGGGTACCAAATGAAGCATCTCATTCAAATGGCTTAAACAAAGAAATGAACAAAACACAAAAAGTCTATAGTAGCTCACATGACGGTAGAGTTTGGAGGCAATATGACTTCAGGTATTGCTGGATCCAGGTGCTCACAAAATGTCAGCAGGACTTAATTTCTGTGCTTCTCTCAAGTCTAATTTTCTTTGGTGCTGGCTTATTTGCCCAGAAGCCCTCCCTCTTCAGCTCAGCTATGCCAGTGGAAAGGGAGACACCCTTTTCTGTTCATACCAGGACAACCCTTTGAGTTTCATTTGAACAGTTGTTCCCATATGTTCCTCCTTGAAACACCTGCCTGAGCCAGAGTCGTCTCCCTGAGACCCTGGAGACTGATGGTTGGGGAGGGGCAGTTTTTCCAGAGGAGGATCAGGATATGGAAGAAGGAGTGCCAATGCCAGTCAGCGAACCCACAATGCCCCACCATTCATCCCGTCTGTATCGCTCTTCTGTGGTGGGCATGTGTCTGTGGCGGGCATGTGTCTGTGGCGCCCCCTGTGGTCTGGAGGACTCACATTCATCCTCTATTGCACCTGGCTCCTGGCCTGCCCCTCCCCCAGTGCTCCAGCAGGGTCATGCAGAACAGGGTGTTGGAGGAGCAATGATGTCTCCTGAGCAGATACACTTCAAGAGGCCCTTCTCTGAAGGCCTCACGACAGGGCAATTCTTTGCCCTCTGTACCATTCTTCCTGACCATTTCTGGGAGCAACACCTTATAGACCCACATAAGAGTGACTTCATTATAGCTGGAATGAAGACCAATTTTGTGGCTAGTTCACCCCTGCAGAAGTGAGGCTATCGAGCCAGCTGTCCTGCAGCCCAGGGGTGAAACACACAGGCTCTGGACTCTGAACACATGGGATCAGGTCCCCCTCTGCCACTTAAGAGCTCTGTGATCTTGACGAAGTCACATAAGTCACAGTTTCTCCATCGATAAAATGGTCTGATACTAAAATGGACCTCAGAGTATGGTTGTGAGACTTAATGAGACAGTGTGTGCCTGTTAGAGCTCACAGTAAGTGCCCGATGAATGTGACCCGCCGCTCACACAATCTGATCTCACGTTTTCTCGTGTGATAGCTAAGATTTACATTCATTTCAAACATCAGGACCCTGTGGCACACAGCGTTCAGCACCTCTTACAGACACCGCCGTTTATGCGGTCTCTAAACCACCAGCGTTAGGAATAAGGAAGGAGAAAAATAGACAAGTGATTTGCTTTTAACAAGCCCCTCGGAGGCTTTCGACAGCATCGCTGGAGCTAATGACAGTCTGAGGTACGGAGAAAGCAGTTCGGTTGTTTCCGGGCTGAGCACAGGGCAAGAAGAGAACTAAGGTGCCAGGTGCAGCACTGGGTGTCCCACCTGCTCTCTTTCCTTTACGGTGATGTCAACTTATGTGCTGGGCATCCCACCCATTGTATGGATGAGAAAAGCGAAGCCCAGAGAAGTTAAATAATTTACCCAAAAATCACACGGAAAGTATCAGAGCTGGGATTTGAACCCATGACAGTCTGATTCCAAGGCCCATGTCGTTTTAAGTCTACTTGGATTCTTCTTCAGAGAACAAGAGAGAAGCCAAGGGTGTGGTCCTTCTCTTTGGTGGATAATGGGCCACTGGATGACCAAATAGTGTCTGTATTTTTATTAAGAAACTCGCTTTAAAAACATTTCTGATGTTTTACTAAGTGAGTAATTACTTTTAATGGGTATTTTGCAATGACGAGGAACAATTTTTCATGAACAGGGAGCAGGAATCGACTCCTGACGGCTCAGGAAGAGCGAGTTGGAGTCAGACCTGACCCCTGCAGATGCGAGCAGGTCCTGCTGGGCTGACTTGGGAAGAGCTGAAGCCCTTTATGGAGCTTCTCTGAAACCCCAGAGGAGCAGGTCACGAAGGGGCACGTCTGTCATCTGAGAGCAAAGCGCCCTGGCTTTGTCTCCCCGACCCTGTGTTGGGAAGTGGCGTTCCCTCTGAGACCCGCACTGTGGGCGTTCTGTGCCCCTGTCACCCGAGTCCTCACCAGCACAGAGTCGTACGTGTTGAAGAGAGTTTGTGCAAATCTGACTTGATGTGTTTTGTTCCTTTAATGTGCCGAGAACTCGTTGCCGGACCAGCTGGGCCTGTGCTCTACCTTCCCTGTCAGGGGGACTGGGACTCTTTGTCAAGCCAAGAAGAAACCGAGTCCCTGCCCGCCTGAGAGTCATCTGGGCCCTAGCAGCCAGTCTGACAAGCCCCCCCTCCCCTCACTTGGAGAAGAACGGTCAGTAACCCACAGTGCAGACGGGAAACGGTTCTGTATCGGAATCCTCACCTGCTCCCCAGTGGGAGGCCTGGGAACCCAGCTTTGCTTCTCGGTCCCCCCAGTGGGGCCGCCCTGTTAGCACGTGGTGATCGGGGACCCTGCAGGCGCTCCAGACCCGTCTCTCCCAGCGTCTCCGGTTCGGGAGCCTGGGGACACAGGCTCATCTACTACAGGGTGTGGCAGGGTGTCCCCGAGCACCGTGTCCCGCCAGCGCCCCCTCGTCTGACACCTCACCCGACGATCTGGGCACCAGGCGCTGCGACCACGTCCTCCTAGAGGCCGATCCCAGAGCTTATTTCATGGCTCCTTCAAAAGGAAGGTGAGGAGGACTTTTCTGTGCCATCAGTAATGAGTTCCTTCCCCAGGGATTCGCTCAGCCGCCGTCCCAACACAGCCCGCGGCCGGGACCATCTGCACTGTGCCATTCTGATGAAAACCACCCAACCCCCATCGAGCTCTGCATTGGGCCCCCACCAGAGGCAGCACCGCCGGGCCCTGGGGGACATCTGGTCACCATGAAGGAGGCTGGATGGGGAGGCGAGCAGAGCGCGCTAGACTCACATCAGGCCGTGGAGGCGGGAAGTGACACCCACCAACGATGGGAATCCAGGCCCCCCTGAAAACAGCCATTCCTGTGCAAATACATCTGAGAAACGTTTAATTGAATTTAAGAGGGACATTATTCCTGGGGCGGTCGTTAGGCCCAGAGGACACCAGGCACCTGACCCAGTTCACGCCCGTGGTTCTGTGCACGCCCACCGCCCCTCCTGTGCATGCCCACCGCCCCTCCCTTCCCGCCGTCCTGGCTGCTCCTGGGGAAGACCCATGGGGACAGCCTGGCCAGCTCTCAAAACAGGGTGTGACGGGGCATGAGTGGGGGAGCAAGGGCTTGGCTGTGGGTGGGAGGTTTCGGGGAGGGGGGACATGAGCCACAGTCTGCACTGACACGCCGAGGCCTGCTGGATGCCCCTGCCGGCCTGTCCACGGGTCCCCGCAGGTCTCCATGGTGGCTCCCAGCAGGGGCTCCCTTCTGTGGCTTTCAGCGCTCCCTGGGGCCTCGAGGTCCCGCGGTTCCTTGGAGAGGCTCCATCATCCCACCCTGTGCCAGGAAGGACCCTCCTGGGACCGAAGCCTCCGAGAACCTGTCCTGGTTGAAAAAGGTGGTGGCCGCACCGTCGGGGCTCTGGGGTCGCAGGCAGCAGAATCCACGCCGAGTTCTGAAGCGAGGACGAGAGGACGTGACCAGAGGACGTGGGGAGCAGGGCACCAGGCTCGGAGGGCGGCGACCACTCTGTCCTTGGGGTGTGGACAGCAGGAGCACACGGGAGGTTTGCCGTCGGGGCAGATGGGTGGGGCTCAGGGTGAATTAAACCCTCCAGGGAGAACCCATGTGCCCTCACCCACAGCAGGCGGCGGGGCCACAGCTCCAGCGTCCACCCCAGGACCTGTCCCCAGCGCGATGCCTCTTCCCCGACCCTGGCTGGGACCGCCCATGAGTAAAGGTCAAAGCTGGTGGAAACCAGGGACACTTCCTCACTCTCCTCATCTCAGAGGGCGGCAGGCAGCAGCAAGGCCCCGGCTGTGCTGTGACCCGGGAGGGACCGGGAGCAGACAGTGGACTAGGGGTGTGGTCACTGGACTCCAGACTCCTGGATGGCCATACCGCCTGGAATGCTCCACCATGGTCCTCCCGAGGCAGAGGAGGGGGCTCAGATACTCAACCAACTTTTTAAAAAATCATGTTTCGTGCTAAGAGGAGAAAAGAAAAGGCAAATAATTGCTATATTCCATCTTTACTGAGTGATTCAATGAACACAGAGTCAAAAGAAAGAAACACAACATTTTTATCGAAGTCTGGAACAGCCTGAGGGGCTTTGGGAAAATTAACTGGGCCAACCTCCTGTCTTTCTAACTGTTTTCACATCCGGCAACATCTAACCCCCGAGACAGCAGCAAGTGGTACTTGCAAGTAGTCTAAGAACCGGAAATGTGCAGGACGACTTCACAAGTCCCCGTGTGTGCACACGGCTGGTTCCCCTGACCATTCATGCCACCGACGTTTACAGAGCACCTAGTGCGTGTGGGACCCGGAGCGAGGGGTGGGGCTTCTGTGGACGAGACAGGCGGGGAGCTGCTATCCTCACGGGGGCTGACAGAGGAGAAGCAGGTACACAGACGCGGGACCAGGAGAGGTTCAGGGTGAACAGTGCATCAAGGAAAGTAAATGCGGGGGCATGATGGGGTGGGGGGGCCGTTAGATCCAGAGTTCCCCGAGGAGGGGGCGTGCATGCTGAGACCCAGGGGACGGGAGAAGCTGTCCTGGGGAGGGTCCGGGGGGAGAGGACTCCGAGCAGAGTGTAAAGGACCAGAAGCCACTCCCATAAACTCTGTGTTAATCGCTCGTCTCTTCTGGGGGAGCAGCAACCTCTCCGAGGCTCCTCTTTCCCGCTCCTGTCTCTGTGCTGTTGCGACGAGGGCAGTGCTGCGGCAGCCACTTTGCTGCCACCTTGGCCCCGGCGTGAGGGTGTTCCACTGGGTAGTTTGTGTTTCTTAATCTTTCCCTTCAGCAAATGGAGGGACGCAGATTCTAGAACTCCAGCCTATTTATTTTAGAATAAACAAGTCCTTCCAAGTTCCAGAGATTTGCCCATCAGCGTAATTTTATGCATGGATGCATTTACTCATGCATTCCAGAGATGTAGGAAGTGTCTACACATGTCTGACCCCATTCTAGTTACTGGGCACAAAGTAGTGAGAAAACCAGACACACGAACAGAAGGATCCCTGCCCTTGTGGGGTGTACTTCCTGATGAAGAAAGACCAACACTGCCATGGATGTAAATCAGTAGAAGGAATTCTGTAGGTCCTGGCCAGGGCTTTGGTGGGAAATAAAGCAGGGAAGGGGCAGTGAGTGTGCAGGATGTGGTGGGGGATGTAATTCTCCAAGTGGAGTCTTGGAGCTTGCCCCAAGAGAGTGATGGAGAGGGAGCAACCCCAAGACTCTCTGGGGTTAGGAGCTTTCTCAGCAGAGAGAATGGCCGTGCAAAGGCTCTGGGGTAGCCTGCACCTGGTATTTCCAGGCATGGAGGGCAGGAAAGCCAGAGAGGAGGGAGAGAGGGGTTGGGCCAGGCGGAATCAGAGCAGTAAGGAGGGGCTGAGTCGGGCAGGCCCCCAGGTCACTGTAAGAACATGGCTTCTACTCTGAGTCAGGTGGGAGCAGCAGACGATTTTGACCAAAGGAATGACAGGATCTCATTCCACTGTTGGTTTGGTTGAACTCACTTCTCGAGCAGGACTTGGCCTCGGCCATCTCAGAGTCCCATGGCTGCTGACACATCCACTCCTGGCACCAGCGTGGCTGGGTGGCCCAGGGCCTGCTCTGCCCGGGCCTCTCATTTGTGGCATTTCTCACGTTCACTGCCTCCGGAGCCTGGCCCATTCATGAGCCTCATTACACCTTGGCACAGAGAATGAGGTGCAGCAAATGGCTCATAAAGCGTCTTTTGAAAGGTTAATGGTCATTGGCGAGGGAAGAAAGGGCCGCTGAGCGCGGACGCTCTCTTTGATGAGGAGGATTTTCAATTACGCGAAATGAGACCCACGCCTCTGTACAGGTACCTGGTCTGATTGCCCAGCATCCAAGGAGGCCTCGGGGTGTCTTGCCCAGCACCCGTCAGCCCCGGGTGACGTACAAGAGCGGGACCCTAAGCGGCTCCGAGGTGGGGGGGGCTGGGTCTGGCGGTGACAGCCCTGCTGCCCCCTCGGCCCAGGTGAACAGCGCATGTGCAGAGGCCATGCTGGAGGGTCCGCGTTCTGGCCGGTAACTTCTGGGAGGGCAGGGACAAGGTCTGTGTTTGGATTCATTGCACGTGGGACCGGGCACCTGCTCTGGCCAGGGCAGGTGTGCAGGTGGTGGAGCTGGTCTCAGATAATGGGCCCCGCTCCGTGGCCCCGGGGCAAGAAGGTAAATGAGCGTGAGTGTGCACATGGCCACACCTCTCCAAACTCCGACAGTGTTTCCTGATTAATTCTTCCATTCATTCAGTTATTCAGTGATGATTTATTGAGTATCCTGTGTTATTAGTTATCTATTGCTGAGCAACAAATTATCATAAACTTAGCAACTTAAATAATACTCATTCAATACTTTTAGTTTCTCTGGGCCAAGGATCTGGGCACAGCTTTTCTGGGTTCTCTGCTCAAGGACTCTCGCAGGCTACAAACAAGGGGTCAGCTGGGATGGGGTCTCATCTGAAGGCTCAACTGGGGAATGATCCACTACCAAGCTCACTCACGTGGTTGTTGACATGACTTGGTTCCTTTGGGCTATTTTGCTGAGGGTCTCAGTTCCTAGCTGGCTGTTGACTGAAGGCTACCCTGAGTTCCTCACCAGATGGGTGGCGAGGCATTGTGCTTCATCAAATCTAGCAAAGAGAAGTCTCCCAGCAAGATGGGCATCACTATCTTATGTAACCTAATCGTGAATTGTCATCAATGTCTACGTATTCCACTGGTTAGAAGCAAGTTACTAAAGTGGTGGGGGATTATACAGGTGGTGAATCCCAGAAGATGGGAATTGGGGGCATCATCTTAGAAGATGCCTACCACGGTGGTCTATGGTGGACAACCTCTGAGATAACCCCCAGTGATCCCTGTCCCCTGTCCTTCACGCTCTTGTGTGATGACACCTTCCCCTTGAGTATGTGTGTGTGGGAGTACCTAGTACTTCACTCTAAGCAATGAAATATGGCAAATGCGACAGGATGTCATCTTCATGGTTCTGTGGATTTGTCTTGCTATAGACCCTTTCCCTGCTTTGATGAAGCAGGTTGTCATGTTGGAGAGACTCGTGCATCAGAGAGGGTGGGCTGTGGTGTCCAGCCAGCTGGGACCTGAGGCCCTCAGTCTAAGGCCTGTAGAAACTGGCTCCTGACAACAACCACGGGAGCTTATGGGGCAGACCCTTTCCCAGCCAAGGCTTCAGATGAGGCCCTGGCCCTGTCAACCACTTGAATACAGCCTGCGAGACACCGTGGAAAAGAGGACCCAGCTGAGCCAAGCCCAGATCGTTACTCACGGAAACCGTGAGAGAATAAATATGTGTTGTTTTCAGCCATTAAATTTGTTGTAATTTGTTACACAGCAATAGAAAAAACGAACACACCCACTTAATGCCACTCACTGAACTGGGCCTTCTAAAAAGGTTTCTCTCCAGACAGCAGCTTCAGGAATGTTCTGACATTTGTTACACATAGGCAATTTCAAAACGAACACCCCTTATAACCCCATTTCATGTTTGGGCAGAAAACAGTGATTAACAAAGCCTGGGAAAGCGTGAGGCATTTAAATGCACCTGCAATTTTAAGCCTTTCAGAGCTCAGCTGTGCGAGCTGCCATGAAAGGCAAAGGCGATGACTCCCGTGGAACTTGGTCCGTGGGAGGGACGATGGAGAGGCAGGGGCTTCAGGTTAGTGGGGGGTTGTCCAAAAGGGCATTAGGTGCACAAGGGAACGAATGAGATGGTTCAAAAGGATGCCAACCAGACACTAGGAAGGCCTGTAGGTCAGCCTCCTCCGTCTCCCATCCCCGCGGTGACTACCTGGACTGGGGCACCTGCCTGTTGACTCCCACAGTCTCCTCAATGGTCCCCTGGAGTCCTCTCTTATCCCTTGCTGGTGAATTAATGCCCCATGTTGTGGCCAGGGGGTGTTCGAAACTCTCAAAAATCCTCCCACTACACTTGGGACGAAACTTGCGTTCCTGCTGGCGGGTCCTGCTGGCTCGTATGACCTCGCCTCTGACAACGGTCCCCTGACCTCTGCAGCAGCCTCCTCTCTACTTTGCTGTTAGGTCACCCTCCTGCCTGCATCATTCTGGACTGCCCCTCGCCCACTTTTCTTCTCAGCTTTCAGATCTCGGAGCGAGTTCCCTCCTCAAGCGCCATCTCTAACTGCTCAGGCCACCTCAGGAACTCCGTGACACTGAATGCTTTAGGCTGCTTTGCTCTCCTGCCTTGGGACCATGGTGTTGCTTCACGTACTTACCCACGTAGTGTCTTCTTCCCCAGCAGAATGCGAAGCTCCGGAGGACAAGGGACCTTGCTCCCCGTGGCCCAGTGCCGAGGACGCTGCCTGGCACAGCACGACCATCAATCAAATTTGGTCAGATGATGAATCGTCTGTCTTCAGAACATGTGGTCAAGATGTTTATGGAATCTCCCAAGGACACTTGTAACTAATAAGGGGAGAACATTTCCTTATTTCTCCCAGAGAAACAGGCAGAATGCTCGCTGGCTCCATCCCTTCCCGGTCTCACTGCCCCATACACCCGACTGGCGCTGTTTGGGCTCACCTCCAAAATAAACTGCTTGACCTTGAAACCTCACCTCTGGGTTTGCTTCTGGGGAAACCCAAACCAAGACACAGCGTGGAGGGCTCGTGTCTGGTCTGCACGCATGTTGTACGTATGTGTGTGCATACGCAGGCATGACCTATGTGTTTTCCCTGAGTTGGGGGATTTGCAAGACCGAGACAGGGGTACAAACCTGTGTCAAGGCTTTTCTCTGCGGGGAGGCTGTGGTCCTCTCGTCCCCTCACGGGGCGGGAAGTACAGTTTAGAAGCTGCACAGAGGTAAGGAGAGAGGGAAGGGGGAGGGGCAAGGCAGGTGAGGGAGGGACAGAGGAAGGAGGAAAGGGAGGGATGGCGAGTGGGAGAGGGAGAGTAGGGGTGAGGTGGGTGTTCATGGAGCTGGGGGGCTGGAGCCGCCTGATGGGGAAGGACAAGTGTCCCTCAGTGGCCCCTCGGAGCTGAGGAACTCTGCAAGACCAGGAGACGTGTCCATCAGATCGTTGGGGCCAGTTTCCATGCCAGACCCGCGGGGCCTGGACCTCAGCATGTGCAGACTGACACAACTCACACACCAGTACACATGCGCACATGCCCCACAGCCGCGCACACTTGGGCACTCAGACGCTGCAAGTCCCGTGTCATTAGAACGCCAGGCCGTGCCTCTGCCTCCTCGCACGGCCCCGTGTGACCCTGCTGATCGGTGGCCAGCATCCCGAGGGTGAGCCCTGGCGCCGGGCCACCTGCTCTCCATGGCAACCCGGCCCCGTTCCTGCCTGTCGGTGCGAGAGCTCCAGGGCTTGCAGGTCCCGCACGTGCGCGTGTGCACATCGGCTGTTCACTGTGCAGCACCCCCACGGTGACGTGGGGCAGCGAGGCACAAAACTGGCATCTGCTCTGCGTGTGGGGTGAGCGGGGCACGCAGTTAGGAGGAGGTTGGGGCCAAACAGCGTGAAACACACGGCCAATAATCCTCGGGGTACGGTTGTGGATTGCTTTCAAAGTACGTAAAGTGGCGTGTGTGTTAATCCCACAGATACATCACATCTGGTGAGTTCGGAGGGGTCTCCCTGATGGAGTGGGGGTGGGGGGAAGAGAGAACACTGGCAAGTTCGATCCCACCTCCCACGCAGTCCTGCAGTCGCTGTGGGAATGCTGGGGGTTCACATCCGCACACAAAACGTGGCAGAAAATTCAAATGTATCCACCCATGGGGTGTCTAGGGACTGGGGGTGATGAGGACTGTGGAGAACCCGGGCCCCCCGGGGCAGGACTCCACGCTCTGCACAGCTCACCTCTGCGTTGGGACCCGGTGCACGGTGGGCTGGGGCAGAAGGTAGAGGAGGTGAGAGCTGGAGAGAAAGGGCCGGATTTGTTCCTCCATCTCTAGCAGGGTCTCAGACCCCAAGGCCCAGACGGGCCTGGCGACTGGCAAAAGGAGTGAGGACCCCACCCCAGCAGCCAGCACCTTCCGAGGGATTCCCACCTGCCAGGCATGGTCCCAGCTAGTCTGAATATGGACCCGGCCCATCCCCAGCCGGAGCGGTGGGTCCCATTACCGTTGTGGTCATGAAGGGGCAGCACCTACGGAGGCCGAGGGGCTGGCCCGGGTCACACGCCGGCCAGGGGTGCGTGGATGACACGGCACAGGAGTCTGGGGGGCAAGTCCTGGGCCTCGTCTTGGGAGACGATGGGGAGCTATGGAGACCGTCCACACTGCGGGCACGGGCCCATCTACAGGGCAGCAGGACTCACCCACGATCGCTACACAAGGGTGTGTGGGCCCAGGGCGGCCCCACCTCCCGAGACCTCAGGGGAATCAAGCTATCAGAGCCTCAGGGGAAATCTCCAGGTTTCCCACATTGATGCTGGATTCACATTTCTCAGGAAACACCAAGGGGGACAGAGCGGGCACGTCTGGCGCCTGCTTTTGGGCCAGCCTGACCTCTGACCCGTGGAGAGAAACAATCCTTCCAGAATGTTGTGATCATCATGGGTGGGCTGGGTGGTGTGGGGGTTACAGGGACGAATGAGATGAGGGCGTCTCCCCCCAGAATCAGACCTGCTTCAGCCGGTCAGTCATGTTCGGGGGTGACCGACCGTCCACTGACCTAGAGCTGTTCAGGCTGCAGAGTCAGAGGGGTGACCTCTCCATCGCAGCTGGGGAGCCTCGGAGGGCGCCCTGGGTGGGGGCAGGACACAGAGTTACTGGGATGTGACGGGAGCTGTCCTGACAAGCTCACGGTCCCAGAGCAGACAGTGACCCCTATTTTCCCGAGGTTGCCCTGGCTGCTGGAAGGTTGGGCAGTGCTGGGCCCCTATTTCCATGTGGCCTCCACCGGCTGGAGACCTGACACCCAGGCCTGCAGCCACTTGCATCTGTAGACCCCCCACCCCCATGCTGAGCTCCGAGTCCTGCTGGGCCAGGGCAGAGGCGGTCTGGACACTGTCCTCCTGGCCCTCGTGGCCAGAACGACCCCTCCGGAGGCCGATGGCAGCCCCACAATAACCGTGTCCCTCACAACAGCTGTCTCTCCCTAACGGGTCACTTCTGAAGAATGCCAGGTGGCGGGAGCCAGATTTCGGCCTCTGACGTCTCCCATTCGCTCCTGGGGAGCAAAGCAATCATCCTTTGTGAGCTCTGATGGGGAACAACTGGCCGCTGTCCTTTAATTAGGATGGAGCGTGCTTAGCTATGGCCTCCCGCAGGGCTCCCTAAATGTCCATTAAACCCGCCTGTGTGCGCTGTGGCTCCCCCCCGCCGGCCCGTCTTGCAAATGACTTCTTAAGACTGAAATCCGGGCAGGACTCCGCAAGTTCACGGGCGTCTGTAATCTGCCGGTGTTCAGCCGCCTGGACACAGCCGAGGGCAGGCCGCTCATCTGTGTGTGCGGGATGTTGCAGAAACCGCGGCCGCCCTGGTCAGCAGGGTGCCTCCTCTGCTCCTTCTCCTCTCCTCGTGAAACGGTGGTTACGGCCAGGAGGACCGGCGCCAAACCCCTCTGGCCGTCACCAGGAGACGGGGTGTCAGGAGGGACAGGAGCCATGCAAGCACCGTTTCTGCTGGGAGGGGCCCCAGGTGTGTCCCAGGCCCTCCCTGTCCCGAGGGGCGCCCGTCTGAGGCTGTGCACGGGCCCGAGGCGGGCAGGGGTGCAGGATGCGGCAGAAGTGTGTCCGATCACCAGGCATAGGTCATGGGCAGGCGGCCAGGAGCCCAGATGGAGACCTGGTGCTCACCCCAGTCACACAGATCAGAGAGTGGGGGAGGTGGGAGCCCTCGTGCCAGGGCTGAGACTCGGATTCCAGGGCAGCCCTGCAGCGGACTGCGGGGACAGCAGGTCCCAAAGTGGCCCCACAGAGCCGGCCCTGTTGCATGCTGCTTGCCCAGCCCCCTGTCCACGGAGATGTCCCAGGAGGGACTCACAGCCACGAACACGCCGGTCTCTGTCACTTTGTCTCCCTTTGGTCACTGGAAGGACGGAGGCTCATGGCCCTGCTGGTGGCCCGTCGGTGTCTCCTGCCCTCTGCCCTCTCCCCGTTCCCTGCCCCATGTTCCTGTTTTCTCTGCTGCTTGTGCTTGGTGTCTGCACAGCAGTGACAGCCCAGGCTTGCTCCCACAGCTGCTGTCTCCCTCCCACAGAAAGCAGCCCATGGGGGTGTTCGTCTCCTCTGCTTCCCCGTCTCCCATGGACTCCTGTCTCAGAGCCTCCGCGCTGAGTCCGGGTGGCTCCCTGTGTCTCACAGTTGGAAGTCCCGGGTGACATCCCTTCCCTGTACTTGAGGCTTCAGACCCGCTCACCAAGGCCAGCACACTCTACTCAGCCCTGCTGCCTGGGTGAGCCCCCACCACCCCCCAACTACCCCTTGTCCTTCCCTTCCTGCATCCTGTCCTGAGGGAACACAGGGCTTGTCCCAGGGGGAGCCACATGTCAGACCATGCACTGCACCAACCTCCCAGTCCCAACTCTTCTAACACCCCCACCCCATCAATTTCCTTCTGTCTCTTCTGCTGTAACCCCACTCCCATCCCCAGTGCTTCGCGCTGACTCACTGGGCCCTCTTCGTGGGACTTCTCGGCAGAAGGGGCCAGAAAACAAACTCACTCAGACACCAGGGAGCAGCTGGGGCGGAGGGGCCCGAACAGCGTGCTGCGCTGTGAGTGGGCCACTCTGGGACCCCTCTACAGGTGGGGGGTGGTGGTGGGAGAACCTGTTCAATAGCGCAGGGGAGGGACAGGCTGCAGGGGTAATTAATTCCTCTCGAAGGTTCATCACGCTGTCACGAATTTCCTTGTCGCATGTAAAAATGTAGGCATAGGCTCAATTAAGAGTGATGTTCTGTGCCAGCCATGCTTGTCTTTTAATCATGCCCTCTGCATATTGATTCTGACATCTCGGTTTAATCTCTGGCCATTTCACTGCTGTGGTGGAATCCCGGGGCAGCTCGTGGGGCTCTTCTAGTCAACCGAAGTCTGGGGACTGGACCAAGGACAGCACTCAGCTGGCAGCCTCCCTCCACCGCTGGGTTTCTGTGCAGCAAGGCTGTGACAACCATGCTGGAGAGTGCTTGCTTTCTGAGGGCCACAGGGGAAGAAGGCAGTTGGAGGCTTGTCGAGGGGCTTGCACAGGAGGACTCCAGCGGGATTGGAGCACACGAGTTCACAGGGAAGGAAAAGATCGACAAGGCAAGAAGCCTGGCTGGCAGTCCCTAGAGTCTATGAGATGGAGGGACCCCGGCCACAGCAACAGGGACAAGGTCCCCCAAAGGGCGGTGTAACCAGAGTGGGGAAATATACCTCCTTCTCAGCTGTGGCTGTTGGGTAGGGGTGGTGGTAGTTCAGTGGCTTCTTTCTGGGCCCCTGTGATTTGTAGATTGGCAAAGTTCTCCTTCCAACACCTCTGAGGTCTTGCCTAGAAACCTCATCGGCATTGAGGATTTCAGACTGTCCTCACTTGTCCGGGGTAGGGACGATCAGATGAGTGATGATAACTCACGTTCATGTGGTGATATGTCAGATGAATGGATGGTTGGATGGATGGATGAATCGATGGATGGATGGATGGATGGATGGATGGATGGATGGATGGATGGATGTTTGGCTAGATGGATGGATGGTTGGATGGATGGGTGGATGGATGGGTGGATGGATGGATGGATGGATGGACAGATGGATGGATGGATGGATGGATGATTGGATGGATGGATGGACGGACGGATGGATGGATGGATGGATTTAGGAGACATGCTCTTTACAACTGCCCTATGATTATTATGATGAAACAGGCTTAGGCAGGTTAGGAAATTTGCTCAAGTTCACACTACTGGTAAGTGGTGGGGTTGGGATCGGAACCACACCTGGCATCAGAGCCCTGTGTCGTAACCACCATGATGCTCCCCCATGTCTTTCCTGTTCTTGGGGTCTGTGGTTCACCGGCCCCATAGTGAAGACAATTTCCACAGTGAAGACAATTATACCCATAACCCCAGTGAGGACAAGCCTGGCACTTACTGTCCCCAGTCTGAGGGCAAGTACTGGTTTTCAAGAAGACCATTTAGTGTCAAGACAGTATACAGATGTTTTCAAGTCTGAGCACTAATTTCCCTGCCTATTCTGAGAAGGAGCAATTTTATCATTAAAGATGCCCCAGAGGTCCATTTGAATGTGGGTTGGTTTAAAAGTGCTTGCTCCGACCTCCACAGACTCGGTGTCCGGTCACTCAAAGTCCGCTGTGTACCACCCTGGGCTGAGTGCGGTGGGAGGACTTACTCATTTGATCCCACAACAGCCTGTTATGACCATCCCCATTTCTGAATAGGGAAATCGGCTCAGAGTGGTAGTTTAAGTTGATAGTAAGTGAACAGAGCTGAGATTTGAACCCAGACAGCCTGGTTCCACGCTCTTAACCACTGTTGTAGGCAGCCAAAATGACCCACAGATGCAATGGAGGGGCTTTCCTATGGGGGCAGGAAGAAGGGTGTTTCTCCGTGGATCCTATGGGGCCGACTGGGAAGGGCTGGGTTGGCTGTAACTCAGATTCCACTCTGCTTTGGTCTGTGCCTAGAGCCCCCTTCCTGACCCCTCCCAAGATCTGCTCTTTCTCCTTCTTTAGGACTGAGGTCAGATGTCCCTGCCTCATTCCCTGAGTCCCCATCCAAGTCCGCCTGCCCATCCCTCTGGTGCTTCAGCCTGGTTAAATTCCTTCCCAGCACGTTTCAGTCTCTGAAATTGTCTGGAGTGTTGTTTACTGTGTGTCTCCCGGCAGGAGTGCAAGGTCTGCGGGGGCAGGACTGGGAACACGGCTGCATCCCCAGAGCCTGGAACTGGGAACCGGCCTGGCACAAAGCAGGTGCTCAAGGATGCCTGTTAGATGAACACCATTTGCTGGAAGGAATCTCCAACATCGCCCCATCCAACCTGCTCTCTCGACAGAGGAACTGGGGGGAGGGAAGGGCTCCCGGAGCTGTGGCCCTGACCACGTGACTGCACTGCAACTCGGGCACATGCCACAGACACACATGACACAGGTCGTTGACCTTCCAGCAACAGGGAAGTCATCTGTCCCTCTCAGCTCAGCCTCCAGAACCCACTGCACGAGGGTGGCCCAAACCAACAGACCATGGGATACCGGGAGGGGAGGGGGCGGTGTGGGAAAGACCCGCTCCTCACACACACACCTGCACGTGGGGGAATGGAACATAAAGGGGGGGATGCTTGCACATCACCAGCCAGGATGGGGTTTCAATCCTCCCCATTTCATTTGGCTTTTCTCTTCTGGAAGAAATCCTGACATTTCTCTCTTCTTCATCTCCTCCTCCTCCTTCCTCCTCCTCTCTCTATTTTGGCTCTTTTACTCCAAGGGGCAGTGGGCCCAGGAGGCAGTGGAATAAACACCTGGAAGATTTGCTTCCCTGGCCACATCCTGAGCTCAAACCAGGTGGCGTCCTTAGGCACTGACAGTCGATTGCGCTAGAGAAAAGCGTGGGCAGTTCCAACAGCAAGATTTTCTGGCAAGAAAGGAGCGAGGGGAGTTTGTGCCCATGCGATTTTGGCGGGGGAGTCTCCTTCTAAAACCTAAATTGAGTTTTCTCAACCTACCTGTTGCTTTCGTTGTAGAGGCGCCTGGAGATGGCAGGATGCGGTGAAGCCTCGTTCCGGGGCAGTAGGAGCAGCAGGACCCTCCGGGTCGGAGTCTGGGGGGACGCGTGCGGGACCCAGGCCTGGTGCTTGGGCCTCTCAGCAGGGGGAACCCTGGAGAGTCTCTCAGCCTTGCTAAGTCTCCATTTTCCTCATCTTTGCAATGAGAAGAAAGATCTCATCCTTCCACCTCCAGCGTTGTGGGGAATCACGTAAACTGATGGAGCTTTGTAATTGCTCTACGCCTGCAAGTGATTTCCTAGTCTGCTGTTGAGTTTCCAATTCATGACACATTTTTATACCTGTTTTAAAACCAATTATTACAAAAGTAGCCCCTTGCTTACTCTGTGTCATGTAAAATAGCTCTTTACTCTGTGTTTCTAAGCATTTTTGGTCCATGAGCCACAGTACGAGATGTATTTTGTACCAATATATACTCATAAAAGCCAATATATACTCATGTTTATATATCTGAGACAAAACATGAACACTACTTACTTACTTTTTCTATTCTATTCTATTCTATTCTATTCTATTCTATTCTATTCTATTCTATTCTATTCTATTCTATTCTATTCTATTCTATTCTATTCCATTCCATTCCATTCCATTCCATTCCATTCCATTCCATCTTCAAATTACTGTCCATGAAGGCGTCAGGTAGACGTAAGACCCACAACAGCCGGCCTGCCCGCCTCCACATTTATAAACACACGTTGTCACAGGGCTCTCTCTCACGGCTGTTGCCGCAGTGGATGACATTTCTGTGTTGACCACACCACCAGCTCCCTGAGTCTCGGCAGTGACTTTCATTCTTCGCGTTGCCCACAGCGGGCACGGTGCCTGGCACAGAGCAAGTGTTCCAGGAATGCTTGCTGGCTGGATACCACGCATCCTTCTCTCCTTGTCTCACATTCTGTTACAACGGTCTAATTTGGGGATGTGGAATGTTCAGTAAATAGCATCCCCTTCTCTTTGCAGAAATGGTGAGGGTTTAATGGGATTCTCTGACAGGCTCAGGACTGAATGTCCTCTACCCTGTGAAGAGTCTCTCCCAGGCAGTGATACCACTGGGACTGTGCCCCCCCCCCCACTCCCCAGCCCTCTCCCTGGCCTCCTTCCCACACCGAGTTTTAGAGGCATTTTAAGTGTCAGATTTGCAAGTAAACCCGGTTCGGTGGAAATGAGTGGGGTGTTTTGGGTTGTCAGAGCGGCTGGGGAAAGGGGCGATCTACCGACCTCTGCCGGACATGAGCCAGAAACACTAACTATCTCGCCAAGTCTCTGATGGCGCTGCACGAAGGAAATGACCCAGCACGTGATGCCGGGAGCAGCCACTATCGAGACAGTCCCAACGAGGCTCAACTTCACTCTGAAACAGGTTAGGCCATAGGGGAATTTGTTTCATTTCTCCCGCCGCCCAACCCCATTTTCTTTCTTCCCACATATCAGAGTCCGTAGGTTCACACCCAGAAGAGCTGGTCCTGGGACAGCTGGCGGCCCGTTTGGGAGCCTCCTGGCCCCGACACGCCAGCCAGGTTTGGCTCCAGGAGCAGCAAGTCCTGGCGGATCCAAGCTCCGCAGGCCCTCTGCGGATGGAATGTGCAGAGGGCTCTAATTACGGTGAAGACAGCAAGCCACATGCCTTCTGGGTAAATTCACCGCAGTCACACCTGGGCACGCCTTTCTGATCACCGCCCGACCACAAGGAGCGCCTCCTGCCTCCTGCACACAGCCCCGGGGCTTTCTGGGGATGGTGTCCTGGGAATGGGAGTGTCACACTCTGGGTCTATTTCCTAACCCGGGCTGGGCTTGGAGGGCAGAGGCAGTGGCTCCTCCCTGGGTGTCCCCAGTGCAGACACTGCTCACCCACCGGCCCTTAAA
The DNA here is from genome assembly GCF_017311325.1 of Ursus maritimus. Taxonomy (NCBI): domain Eukaryota; kingdom Metazoa; phylum Chordata; class Mammalia; order Carnivora; family Ursidae; genus Ursus; species Ursus maritimus. The sequence goes on along the minus strand of NW_024424675.1, from coordinate 35,622,159 downwards.
GCCAAAGCCTTGACCTCTCTGTGGTTCCTTGTTTCGTCCTTAAATCAGTTCACCAGCAAGTCTGAGGACCAACCATCCCGGTTTGCCTGAAACCAAGTGGGTTCCCGCGATGTGGGACCTTCCGTGGTGACACCAGGATGTCTTGGCCAAACCAGGACGAGCCGGTCCCCCTCTTGTGCACAAAAGCCGCTGAGCTGGAGTGTGGCAGGAGTGCAGTGACGAGGTAGAGATGGCAGCCGGAGTAAAGGATTTCATTCTAGACGTGATGGGGGAGATGCTGCAGAGAGGTGTGTAGGGTCCACATCTGATGTGGTGTGATGGACTTTTCTAAACAAGCCCTGGTATCAGTGGGGTGAACAAACTGGAGTAAGAACCAGAGTAGAAACTGGGAGACCGGTGAGGAGGCTGGTAAGACAGCCTGGTAGCTCGGACCAGAGTGGTTGCCGTGGACACTGTCCTGGGCCACCCCACCTCCCCTCCACGAGCCTAGAGCTCGCTCCCCTGGTGGCCAGGAGGGTTGGCTGAGGACAGCTCACTGCTGGCTCCTGTCCTGGGAGGAAGCTGCCATGCTGTAGGTTACATCCTCTCCCCAGAGGCAGCCCACACCCCATGACTGGTGGACTTGGGTGCAGAGCCCCCGGCTCCCTGTCCTCAACTGTCCTCACAGCTCTGCAGGGCCATCGCGACGCCGGGGAATCCAGCGGGGTCCGCTCCACCCTTCCCTGCTTCCTTTGCTTCTTTGCAGGTGCTATTCTGGAGACTTCTCCAGCAACTCTTTTCCTGGCTAACGCCCATCTCAGCCTCCAGATCCTGGTAAGCCTGACCAGGAGTGGTGGTACAGTGGAAGAGGTGAGAAAGGGTGTGTGTGTGTGTGTGTGTGTGTGTGTGTGCGCGCGCGCGCGCGTGTGTGTGTGCACATGCGTGTGTGCACACATTTAAAAAATGATTTTATTTATTTGAGAGAGAGAGCGAACAGGAGGAAGGGCAGAGAGAGAGGGAGAGAAGCAGACTTCCCACTGAGTGGGGAGCATGATGTGGAACTCGATCCCAGGACCCTGGGGTCATGACTGGAGCCGAAGTCAGATGCTTACCTGACTGAGCCACCCAGACGCCCCTATAGACACATTTTTTAAACACACATTTTATAAAGTAAAATTTATATACAGTAAACAAATCTTAAATATACAGCATACTGGGTTTTGAAATATATATTTATCTTCATAACCCCCGCTCAGATCAAGACATAGATTTCCTTCACTACTAGAAATTTCCTTGCGTCCTATTCCAGTCCAGGCCATGCCCCAGGTAACTACTGTTCTGAGTTCTATAATGATCTGTGATCAAAGATTAAGTTTTTGTCTGTCCTTGAACTTCCTCTAAATGGAATCACAAGTAGGCACTCTTCTGCCTAACCTCACGCTTTTGGGATTCTTTAATGCTGCTGGGTTTATCAGATCTTTTTTAGTTTTGCGTAAAGTGTGTTTCTTGTAAACAGCTTGTAGTTGGGTCTGTTTTTTGTTGGTTCATTTATCTTTCTTGACGATCTCTACCTTATGAGTAAAGCATTCAGTCCTCTCATCTGTTCTTTGTTCCTTCTTCTCTGCTTTCCTTTGATTCATCAAGTGTTTTTTTATTGCTCCATTGTGTTTCCTCTCTAGCCCTTAGAATTAATATTTTTGTGGTTGCTCCAGAGACCACAATATACATTCTTCGTTTATTGCAATTAATTTTAACTTGGTTTCATTGTCATTCATGTAGCAAATAAGAGCTTTACAGCAGTATAATTCCACTTGCAGCTCTAGTCTGTTCTGTAACAAACCTTGCAATACATTGCCATTCTTGTTCCTTGAAGTCAATATTTAATTTAAGTAGTATTTTTTATTTACCCATGTCTTTATCCTCCTGTGGCTCTTTATTCCTCTCATTGGATCTGGGATGATTTCACCTCAGCCTGAAGAACGTCCTTGACAATTCCTCGTAGGGTAGTTCTACTGGTGACAAATTCTCTCAGCTTTGGTTTGTTTCCAAATATCTTTACTTCATATTCATTCTTGAAGACTGTTTTTTGCTGGGTGTGGAAATCTAAGTTGGCTTTTTTTTTTCCTGTTGTTTTTAACCACCGACATTTCAAAAATACTCTTTGCTTTGTTACAACTTCCACTGTTTGTGAGAGAAGTCAGCCATCTTGATTGTTCTCCTGAATATCACATGTATTCTTTAGGGGTTTGTAAGATTTTTCTCTTTACCTTTGATTTTTAGAAGTTTGACTATGGTGAACCTAAATAGGATTTTCTTTATGTTTGTCCTACGTTGTGTTCACAGAGTTTCTTATATCTGTGGCTTCTTGACTTTAGGCAATTCAGGGCAACTTTTCACCATTATAACTGCCAGTATCAATCCATCACTATTGCCTCTTCTTTTGCCTTCCGAATCTTTGATCACACATATAGGGGACTGTTTGATGTTGTCTTACATGTGCTGTGGGACCTCTTTTTTTTTTTTTTTTAAGAAAATTATTCATTTCTTTTTTTCTTTCCTTACTTCAGTTTGGATCATTTCTATCGACTTGACTTTAAGTTCACTGATTTTTCTCTTATTTCTAACCTGCTATTACCCTCATCAAAGGAACTCTGATTTCAGGTACGAATTTCTTAGTTCTCCAGTGTATTTTTGGCTCTATCTTAGGGTCTTTGATTACTTTGTTGAAATTCTCCATCATTGTATCCATTCTGTCTCTCCTCTAAATTCCTTGAAGTAGTTATTCTATCTTAAAGACCTTTTGGGACCCTTGACAGCACCATGGTGAGGAGCTCAGAGTTTGTCGCAGGCTGCCCACGTTCAAATGCCACTCTGCCATTTATTAGGGGAGTGATTTAGTGAAGGTGGATTCTCTGATCCTATCTTCTCATCAGTTAGATCCAGATAATAATCCCGACCTGATATGTTTCCTGTGGAGGTTAAATGAGTCATGGGTAATAGGTAATTGATGAAACAATGCACCACACATATTGATATTCAATCACCGTTAGCTGCTATTATTACTGTTTTATTATCATGACTAACATTTTTTTCAATTGAGATTGCCCAGAGATTTATACGCATCACTAGAATATCTGAATTCAAGAAAAGCGTATACACTTTCTTGATTTCAAACATTGACAAAGGAATTTATTGTTGCTTAAACTCACATTTCCTATTCTTTGTGTGTGTGTGTGACATTGAACCTCTTTTCTCCCCTAGGGTCAGTCACTGGTATTGTCCCCAGAACCAGTCCGGGCCCTGATCTACTTCCAGATTTCCCTGGTGGGGCCCATTTGTCCATCTCTCCCTTTAGAATAAAAGCAGGCATCCTGTACAGTGTGTTCAGAGTCATCATTTGCTCCAGTGTTTCCAAAGCTGGTCCTCTTGCAGGTGTTTCAATAGCAAATATTTCTGGAGCACTAACTATGGGCCAGGGAATATTCTATGGGTTTGGAGATGGAGCTGTGAACACAACAGAGCTTCTGCCGTATGAAGCCTGCCTGCCCTCCCCCACCCAGCCAGCCTAACTCTTCTCCCCCCGACCTTGGTCACGGTACATATCAGGTGCTCACTAAGTCCCTGCGGAGGGAATGATGCACTAACAAAAGCGCAAACTTTTAGGAGAACAATGGCCTAAGATCCTCAAGGGATATAAAACCAAAGCCCACCTCCTCACCCAATCAGGATAAATTAGGCGCTCACTTGGCACTTACAGTGGCACTGGTGTAATACAAGGGTTCTCCACTGGGGGCAGATTTGCCCCCCAGGAGGCAATGGCAGTGCCTGCAGAAGTTTTTGGTTGCAACAACGAGGGGTGCCCCCAGCTACCAGCATCTAGTGGGGAGAGTTCAGAGATGCTGGTAATGATTCTCCAATCCACGAGATGACCCCCTGCGACAAGAATTATCTGGCACAAATGTCAATAGTGCCGAGCTTGAGCAACTCTGGTGTCGTACAAGGGGCTGACCCTCTCAGGGAGTTCATTTCACTAGAGATGAAACGCATGCCAAAAAAATGGAACAACCCAAAATGCAAGCCGACACATCCCCAAAGAAAAATGATACCACTTTCCATTCATAAAGTAATGAATTCATTCAACAAATATTTATGGAGTACCTATTTGACACCAGCTGCCGGGCTAGGTTCTAAGCAAACTTCGGTGAATAAGATAGACAAATTTCATCCCAGGGGTCGACTTAGACTCACCCTCCATGTCCCAAAGGATCCTCCCCTGTGTCTTGCAACTCATTCTGGAACAGAGGACTATTTCTCAGGTCTGCAAAACCCAGAGAAGAAAATTCATTTTATGATCTGAAGGGAGATGAAAAGCATATTTTAACAGCGCATTTCAAATGCATTCCGTGCTCATCACAGAAGCATCCAGTCCCTACATCATTTAGAAAGCTGCAGGAGAGCGAATAATGAATGTGGAATATGCGAACGATTCATTTTGCTTTTCTAAAAAAAATGCAACGGAGCCAGAGAAAGCTTCGCAAAATATCTAAAGACAAAATAAAATCTCTGCTATTTGTAGACACAAAAGTAAAGAGATGATTAAGAAAAACCGAGAGTTTTAATTTTTAAAAGGTGGTAAAAAAAAAAAAACACGCCATAAAAGGGTGTCTGCGGGTTAAGGAAACGCTATGAAGATGAGAACGATGGGCTCTGGGCTGCTCACGGCTCGGTCCCCGGAGTGTGAAATTAGCGACTGAGGCGGATTTCACAGGCACTTCGGGGGAGCGTGGCGGTGTGGCGCTGGCGGATTTGCGACAGGGGCCTCCCCGCCAAGTCCTGCCCACTTGCAAGCTGCTGTCGGTATTCATGCGGAGCACAGATAATCCCGAGTGTCTGGAGCGTTTTGCGTTTATATCGAACGCAGCCTCTCCTTCCGTGGGGGTGAGTCTAGCCCATGGGTGGAGGGCCCGGGGGAAGCGTCGCGAGACTAACATTCTCACCCAAATCCTATTTCTCTCAAAAAAATCCACATGGATTACATTGGGAATTATACTGGGAAATCTGTAGGAAATAGGAATATGGTTAAAGGGTTAAATACCAAAATCTTTCCCAGGGATTCTCATGGTCTGGGGCTCAGGACTAAAAGGAACGATGACATTTTTGTGTCCCACTCACATCACCTCTCCTGGGAGTGGAGGTGGACGGGCAAGTTTAACAGGTAATAAGCCCTGGGAGACGGTGAATGTGGGGAAGTGAGCCTCGCGGTTCTCATCCGTCTCTCCGTGTACCTCGTGCACGCTCACGTCGTACGTAGCCGGCACAATCAAATTACAAGCATGATTACGGCTCTTACCTTTTCACACGTTTATTACTGATTGTGGTCAGCTGGACTGACTTGAAAAGGTCACAGAAAAAAAGAGATAATTTTAAGTAAGGAGCTGCCCATAGAGCCCAAGAAAGCTCTGGTCTCAGGTAAAAATCACCTTAGTTGGTTTATCATTTTTTTTTATTTTATTTTTTTATTTATTTGACTGACAGCCAGCAAGAGAGGGAACACAAGCAGGGGGAGTGGGAGATGAAGAAGCAGGCTCCCAGCGGAGGAGCCTGATGTGGGGCTCGATCCCAGGGACCCAGGATCACGCCCTGAGCCAAAGACAGATGCCCAACGACTGAGCCACCCAGGCACCCCTGGTTTATCATTTTAAGAAGCACTTGTGATCATTTTTATGGATTATTTTTTTTCAAGATTAATTTATTTATTTTAGAGAGAGTGAGAGTGTGCGAGTGGGGGGAGGAGCAGAGAGAGAGGGAGAGAAAGAATCTCAAGCAGACTCCCCGTTGAGTGTGGAGCCTGACTCTGGGCTCGATCCCAGGACCTTGAGATCATGACTTTAGCCGAAATCAAGAATCCGACGCTTAACTGACTGAGCCACCCAGATGCATCTTGTTTTTATGGATTATTTTTTAACAGTGTTGTATTTTCAGAATTCAACCCCTTCTTGATCATTAAAGAATCACCTCTTTGTAGTGCTCTCCCTTACATGACATTCATGGGCACAGACATGGGAACAGCACCTTGCAAAATGTTCCTGGCATTCTTGTCACAGGTAGAGGTTAAGAAACAGACAAATGAGGGACACCTGGGTGGCTCAGTGGGTTAATCGTCTGCCTTTGGCTCAGGTCGTGATCTCAGGGTCCTGGGATTGAGCCCTGAGTCTGGCTCCTTGCTTGGTGGGGAGCCTGTTTCTCCCTCTCCCTCTGCCAGCTGCTCCCTCTGCTTGAGCTCTCTCTCTCTCTCTCTCTGTGTCAAATAAATAAATAAATAAAATCTTAAAAAAAAAAAAAAGAAACAGACAAATGATAATCACAGCAACAGCAAAACAATGAGAAAACCAGCTCACAGCTCCTGGTCGCACACTGTAAATCCAATATGAACGAAGACGATTTTGCCCAAATTTCCTCTAGGCTCGCTGGCAGTGCGGTGCTTTGGCTCCTTTAACTGGAAGAGGAGAGGCGGTGGGGGCTGCAAGAGAGGTTTGTGCAGCAACCTGAAGGTGCCCTCAAGGATCCAGGTCTTTCCATCTCTGCTCGGCAACCCCTACAGTCTAGGCTTCATCTGAGTCCTGTCTGACCTCTTTGTTCCTGGCCAGCAGGAGAAACATGGCCACCTCTGGACTCTCTCCCCAAAGAACAGGGCATTGCTCATTAACTCCCCAAAAATGCCTCCTAGAATGTCCTTGGCCTCAGTTGGGCCATGTGTCCACACGTGACCCCATCACAGATAAGGAAGACGGGTTGTCCTTTGAGCAGCTCTGTAACTGGAGTGGGGTCAGCCTCCCTGAGGCCTGCGGGATGCAGAAGGGAGTAGGATATCCCTGAACAAGCCAAGGACCACTTGATAATGAGGAGAGAGGTGGGGGTGGCCCGAAAGGCCGTCAGCAATACCAGAGGTGTCTAGGGTGGCAGTCTGAGCACCTTTCATGGGTGTGCTGGGCTGAGTTGGTTGGAATTCCAGATGAATTTAGCATAGTGCAGATGGGACTTTCGTCCTCCAAACTGTTCCTCAACAGACGCGCAAGGAATGAAAACCACATAAACCAGATTTCATGGGCGTCTCTCGGCGGAAGGAATCAAGATTGTGTTCTTAAGATTGATCTTTCTTTGGGGCACCTAGATGGCTCAGTCAGTTGAGCGTCAGACTCTTGGTTTCTGCTCAGGTCATGATCTCAGGCTCAGGAGATCGAGCCCTGTGTCAGGCTCCACGGTCGGTGGGGAGTCTGCTTGAGATTCTCCTCTCCCTCTCCCTCTGCCTCTCCCCCTGCACATACTCTCCTCTCTCTAAAATAAATAAATAACTCTATTAAAAAAAAAAAAGGATAGATCTTTCATTCCTTTTCTGTCCACAGGGGCTCAGCATGTTTCAGGGGAGGCTGCCCTCCTCCATCTCCATGCCCTCACCCTCTAGCCTGGGCTCACCTGCCTGCAGAACCACCATATGCCGGTACTTTCCATCTGGACCTGTCCATCTCCTTCCACACACGGCATCACAGCCTGAATTCAATCTTCTTTTCATGTTGTTTTTACCTCATCAAGGATCATGACATTTAAAAAGATGGTAAAAAAGAAAACAAGAAATAAAACCCCCATTGGGACAAAGTGGGATGATTGCACTGGCTGCCTCTCCGTGCCATATATTGAAAAGAGACCAATAAAGCCCTTTGGGTCTCTAGATGTAGACTGTTTTCTTATTTCATTTTGTAGGCCTCTCCTTGTCTTTGACATCTCTTATGATTTATGGGAAACAGATTTAAAATTAAAGTATCAGTAGCATTACATTCTGCTGTAAGTGACCCAGGCCCAAGATAAGAGAAGCTTGAGCACAATAAAAATTTATTTTTGCCCCGTATAACAGGTTGGGGATGGGCAGGCCAAAGGCTGGGTGTCAGGGTTGTGCTCTACTGAGCTCTCAAGGAACCACATTTCTTTGTTTTGTTCCTCTGTCGTGAGCGACTTTCACTCCCTGGGTTACCTCATGGTCTCAGACGGTCTCTCCAGTGCCAGCCATTACACCCATCGCCCCACTGACAGGAAAGAGGAAGAGTTGAAGGCGAATGGGGACAAAAGACACACATCAGTTTTCTTTTCTTCTAAGGAAGGTTCTATTTATACTCCTTCAGTTACAAACCATACCTGGCTGCAACTTTTTTCCTGATACTTTCAATATTTTAAAAATCGATTTATGAATACTCCGTAATCATCATCATCATATTATCAATAGTCAATACTCAACTAGCGATTACTATGTACCAGATACATCTCTAAATCCTCAACGTACTTAATCCTCATAATGACCCCATCGTGGTCAATGAATAATGTCCCCCTAACGATGTCCATGTTCTAATCCCCAGAAGCCGTGAATGTGTTATTTCACGCGGTGAAAGAAACTTTGCAGCTGTGATTAAGTTAAGGATTTGAGATGGGGAGATGAGCCTGGATTACCCAGGTGGGCCCAATGTAATCACGAGCGTCCTTATCAGAGGGAGGCAGGAAGTCAAGGAAAAGAGAGCGTTCCATGCTGCTGGCTTTCAAGAGGGAGGAAGGGGCCTTGAGCCAAGAAATGCCGTTAGTCTCTAGAAGCTGGAAAAGGTAGAGAAACAGATTTCCCCTGAGAGCCCCGAGAAGGAATGCAATACTGTGGACTGATTTTAGACTTCTCCCCTTCAGCACTGTAAGATAATAAATGTGTGTTGTAAGCCTCTAAATTGGTGGCAATCTGTTACAACAGTGCTAGGAAACTAATACCCCTATCCTGTAGATACTATTAGCATCCCCATTCACAAAGGAGGAAACTGAAGCACAGAGAGGTTAAGTAACTTGCCCAAGGTCACACAGCTTAGATAGGTGAAAAGTCTAGATGTGAAGCCAGACGTCCCACTCTGGAGTCTACCCTATAACCACCACTTTCCACATGGACTACGTATGCTGCCTGTTTACATTCGTTTTGATTTATAATTTGGGGTTTACGATGTGTCTTTTGACAATTTCATTTCATATTTTGGAAGTTTTCAGATATATGTGACAGTAAAAAGAATGCTGTAATGGACTTTGATGTACCCACCACTTAACCCTCAACACCAACGGCCAAACTTGCTCTGTCTACGAGCACGCCTTCCGGAGGAAGCTGGAAGGACGGGTCAGGCCAGAAGGGGCAGGAGTCCTGAGAGCTGGACATAGTCTTGGCTGGGCTTGGCCTCCCACAGTGAAGGGTTCTGCACCCCGGAACAGCCCTGTGGGGAGTGTGGGGGCCGGGAGACCAGCATCGGGCAGGGGCACCCGCGTGAGGGATCTGGGGCTGGGAAAATGCTGCGGCCTCACGCAGCTGGACTCCAGTGCAGGGGCCCAGACAGACACCCCCTGATGCTTGTTCTACTTCTCTGTAGTGGAGTCTGCATCTTCGTTTAAACGAAGCTTACACCACGGAAGCCGTGCCCTCCCAGGGGGACACACTGCAGCACTTGCGTGAAAGGGAATTACATCCCGTGTAATTCTAATCTTCTCGGCCACGGTTGTTATCGTGACGTCGTGGGGGTATTTTTAAGCATCAAAAGGAAAACGGAGGAGAAAATCTGAAGAGACCACCCCCCAAGTCTGAAATCCTATTAAACCTCCCACACAACCAAACCCACCAGGGCTTGACCAAATAAGCTCGTAAGCAGAAAAGGGCACGATCGTCGTGGTGAGATTCTGTGGGTTCCTTTGTAATCCCAGTGCCTTCCATCTGGATGACGGCAGACGGGGAGGGGCTCCTGTTTTCTGGGTATTCTGGTCGGGCTGCGTGGAACGGAAGTGACCACGCTTTGATCATTGGATTTCGTTCTTATTTTAAGGTTCCTTACATGATGAAATGGATTCTTTTCAAAATAGCCCAGGTCCTTTTAAAAAGAAGGAGCAGAAATGATTGCCTGAGGTACGTAGTAGAGCTGGAAATGGGGCTTGGGAAATATTTTGTTTCCTGCTGTTCAAAGTGAACATCCTGACAAATTAGGGGCTTGCCATCGGGAGGTAGGGGAGGGGTGAGGATGATCTTCCTGAAGCCGTCAGATCTTAATCACCGCAGAACACACATCTGATGCAGAGCCGAGCTTCTGTCTGAAGCACTTTTCTGTGGGGCATTGCAACATCCAGAGTAGAATTATCGTGAAAGTCTCCGAGATAACCCAAAGATACAAGAACCCAAAGCTGTAAACAGCCCAAAAGTCCTCCAGCAGGTGACTGAATGAACAGACCATACCACGGGACACCACGCAGCTATAAAGGAAGAAGCTATTGATACATGCAACGAATGGGGTGCATCTCAAAGGTATTACGCTGATGGCGGAGCCAGTCCCCAAATGTTACATATTCTGTGATGATCCCATGCGTGGTTCTCAGAAAGACAAAATCATGGTGAAAGAAAACACTGAAGAAATCACTGAAGGGATAGTGATCAAGAGTTCTCATCTTTCCTGCCCTGACTCTCCCCCTCCCTCCTGCTCTGGAGACAGCTCCCCTCTGATGTCGAGTCCCCAGGCCACCCAATTTCCTGTGCATTATTACAATTATTAAAACACAAAATCCAAGCACTGTTATCTTTCTTGCAGATCGTAGAGAGAATAAACAGGTGGAGAAAATACAGCTCTGCGACGCTGGATCCTATCGTCCCAGTGCAGCGAGACAAAGGCTGGGCGATTCTTCGGTTGGCATGTGACGGTTCACCGGGCGCTTGGCACAAGGACGCTTTGAAACAATGACACCGCATGGAGGATCTCATTCACCGAGGCTCGCAGGGTCCTGTCTGGCGCTGGGGAGTCAGGGAGGGGACCGCTCAGGTACGGGCCTTGAGTTTATCAGCCACGTTTAGTGAACGCCTTTTTATTAGAGCATTAAAACACAAAATTCAAGGGCAGATGTTATCATTTTTGTTCATCCATACAGAAAACAGGCAGAGAAAAGAGGAAAATGCACTCCTGTGCCTCTGGATCCCAGGCACGCTGCGAGCACACCCAGGTGTCAGCTAAGCCTCACGGCGGCTGTGGGATTGGCCCCACTGCACAGGCCAGGAAACCACAGCAAGCTACCTCTACTTTGAGAAGAGCTTTGGCCTCCAGCCCGCTTAGAGCATCACCAGTAAGATCTGTGAGGTTCCTTTGCACGGACTGTGCGTGATTGGCTTTTGTCTCTTTGCTTGATGATAGCATGCAAGTAGGGATGAGGGTAGCAGGGAACCCTGACGTCCAGCATCTCAACGCTTGGTTATCTGCTTCATTGTGCTCCTGAGGGGAACGCGCCACAATGAACTGACTGCAGGTAATTTCAGGTTCTGTCTTAGAAGCTGCGGAAGCAGCCACAGAGCACTTTGGCCCCGGGCTTTAATTCCCTCATCTTGTATGTGCGTGCACGTGTGTGCTGGCTACACGTGCAAGCACGTGTGCGTGTGCATGTGTGTGTGTGCACGTGCATGGGTGTGCAGCAGTCAGGAGGAGGGGCTCTGGAGTCAGATGGTCCGGATTTGAGCCCTGGCTCTGCCACTCCTGAACCCATAGCCTTAGCTAGCAACATTGCTTACACCCTTTGTGCCTCAGTTTCCTCCTCTGTCACACGTAACAGTCAGCCCCCACCTCATAAGGCCAATGTGAGGATTAGGTGAATTAGGTCCGTGTGAAGCTCTTGAAAGGGGACCCGGCACAGGGTCGGTGCTTGAAAAACGTCGCTGTGATTAACGTTGCTCATTGGTCACCAAGTCTCTGTTGTGTGTGCAGCTCTGTGCAGGGTGCCAGCGGGGGGCGGGGCGCAAAGTTGTTTCTGTGGGAGGTGGTCCCAGGAAGCACACTAGGGGAGGGGAAGCAGACAGGGTGTTTTCACGTGGGCAGCTGGAACTGAACCCTGGACGTTTATGGTCTGATCTCCGTGCACCATTGGCTGAGCGGTCCCAGGGCCGTGGCTGCCAGGACTTCTGGCCCCAGGCCAAGAAAACGCAGTCAGGTTGATGGTCTCAGGATGCCCACGGTGGCAGAACCATGCTTGTTTCTTCACACCGGCTTCTAGGAGATTACTTCCCATATAGGAGACACTCCATAATGTGTGTGGAAGAAGGGAGGGCATGGGGGGGTGTGGGAAAGAGAGGCGTCACATTTAACCAGATGGACATAAAGCATCACCAGGGGAAGAATCCATTGTCTCTACCGACCTTCTTAGAGCTCAGAAAGCCCCGTCACACACATTGCTCTCATTTCGCCATAGAATGTTCACATGGCAGACCTTTTAAAGGCCGTCTCATCCAACTGCTTAATTTGCTTGAAATAGGAGCCCAGAGAGGAAAGTGACTCGCCCAAGGTCACCCGGAGAGTTAATTGCAGACCGTAAGCCAGAATCTAGGTCTTCTGGTTTCCCAGTAAAGTGCCCTTTTCACTATGGAATTGGTGAGGAAGACGCTTTCTCTGTGGGTTTCCTCCTCTTGCTTCGTTAGTAAAGGTCTGTCACCTGCCTCAGGGACCACCCTCCCCAGCCCACACATCATCCTTACCCTTCAGAGACTGCCTCAGACACTTGCTGCACCAAGAATCCTGTCCCTTCCTCCCCCACTGCACCAAGTCGAACTCAGGCACGTGCACGGTCTTCCACCCAGCAGATCCTACTTTTAGGAACGTATCTCATAGAGACCAAAGCCCCCGGTACAAGGATATATATATTCAAAGATATTTATGGCAGTGCTGGTCCTAGTGAGTTGATTACAGGCGATTCTAGAATCTGAACACCCCCTGATCAAAGTGTAGGGTATTTACGGTATATGGGATGTTAGCTATTTCAGAATGTCGAGGCGGAGTCTATCTTGATACAGTTATGGTAATAAAGGTAATTAGGTCAGCAAACTGGTACATAGAAAGGGGCCCATAGGCAGAGATCCTTAACACCCACACACAAGGCTCCAGCAGCGCTGAGGGATTTCTCAAAGAAGAGGTACAAGAGGTAGGTTTTCAGGCCCCTGGGAGCTGGGATCGAAGCTACGGGGGCCTTCAGGCACCAAGAGTCTGCTGGCTCTATAGGGACCCGGTTTGAGGACTCTGCTGTTCTTTGCTTGGGGTGGGATAGGGGCAGGGGAGGCCTGAGGCAACTGAGGTGTCCTTGGGTTGCCTGCTTCCTTCTGGGCAGGGTGGACAGCGAGCCAGGGAAAAGTCACAGGCAAGAGGAACTTCAGCAGTAGGCGTCAGCCTCTGTGATATGTACGTGCCGCCCCGTGGCGTCACCATAAGGGGTGACTTTGGCGGCACAATGATGGGGTGATCAGTGGGTAGGGGTGAGGGTACCTGATCACCACGGTACCCAGGACAGTCCCACATCGTGCAGACCTGTTTTGAGTCTTGCATCAGTTTCAAATGTCCCACTGGACATTCATGAAGTGAACCTTCCTTACAATGATCTGAGGCCCAAGTTGAAAATCCGTCTGATGCGGAAATCATAGTAATAATGCTTTTTGCACTGTTTTAATACTCACGGAGTTTCCTGGGATGTCAACTATGATGTCAATCAAAGGAAGCTGGTATTTGTTTTGTTCAGAAAATTTGCCAACAGTGGTTCACCAGTTGGAACTGTCACATCTTGGGCACCCATGTATCCAATGGCATTTGAGAGGCCAACTCAACACCCGTTCCACCAGCCTGCATTTGCAGCTTAACCAGTTCAGAGCGTCACTGACAGAGCGTTTGCGTGTTGAAGTTTGCATCGTTTTATTGCAAATTACTGTACATAAATTATTTGTCTTCTATTTCTCTTTATATTGTAATTAAGCCATTAAATTGAATTAAAAAAGATATTTAGGTGGCTTATATTGTCTCCGAATATTATTTCAAGATACCAACGTGGAAATGATAAAATATTTGCTTCAAAAAAAAGGTGGCATTGGGTCTGACCGAGTTGAGAATCACATTTCTAAAAACCAGCAATGCCCTTCTCTTTCCCCAGGGAACCTGAAACCGCGTTTAGGGACACGTTGGAGCTTTTTGTTAAATCGAGCTAGATTTTTACCACAGAAGAGGATCTTTTCTTTCTCCTTCTTTAACATCAAGCCTTCCTTTGCCAAGAGCCCCCTTAATGGGTCTGCTGGAGACCAACGTAATTTGGATCCTTATATCTCTGGGCCCTGTAAATTCTCCTGGGATTGTTTCTACCAGAACAAGTAAGGTTGTCTGGGTCCAAGTTCGCTGCAGACACTGCTGAAGCTTCTGTCCAATTTAGGTCACTGCCTGGTGGGTAAATACTTTGTCCCTCCATGGGAGACGGATCAATAATCAACAAACAAACACATTAAGAAAAAAAAAAAGGCAGAAACTCTTAGTCATGCAAATCAGGGCGAGGAGAGGGTAAAGAGAAGGGCCTCATTCGCATGCAGCAGCTCCTGCGGGGCCCTGGCCCCACCGGCTGCTGTCTGTGAAAACCCTCAACCCAGAGCAGCAAAGCCCCCGGCACATTAATGCACGTTAATAAAGGTTTGTCCCAAGTGGAGTAAACACCACCCGTTCCCAGGACACCGAGAAGCAGAAAATGATCCGGAGGTTAACTGGGTCATTAGCCGTGGCACAATGTGGGTCGTGCTACATGTAATTTCGTTCCCTTCAACTCGAGGCTCCAATAAAGCCACCGGTTCTCACAGCGGGGGCCGGTGACTCCGCTGCAAGCTGAGGTCTCCTGGATACCGGACCGCAGAGCTGTCATTATGATTCATGACGCCTCTGACATCACTGGCGCTTTTGTGATGCAAAGTTCCATGTTGTCTAAACACACGTAAGGGACCCGTGCATCTGCGTGTCCTTGTTATGGGCACGCCGCAAGATGGGACACGCAGATGCACGGGACTAAATGAACGACCAGCTGAAGTGCCTTCCATTCCTGTAAGTAGCAGTTAGATCGCGCTCCCTGAAGAGTGGCTCCTTCTGCAGCCGGGTTCTTTACCTGCGTGGATATTTGGGAAATCACAGGGATAGCGTTAAACAAATCCGAGGGCTGTAATTACGCATCCTACATACGCTCTGCCTTTACATCTTGTTCAGAGAGTCTAAGAACCAAACAGACAGAGAAGGAGCATCAAGCAGGCTGATTTCACGTGGGCAGAAGCAGAAGGGAATTACAAGGGAGGGAACACCTCCCCCCGCCTCCCCTGCTCCGGTCAGGGTCATCCCTGCGGGCACGGGGAAGCCACGATGCTACCTGAGTCTGGAAATTGGGAAGCAGGTGTTCGCCTGTGACAGTCACACTTCCTGCCCCTCATTCAGAGGTGACCCAGCCAGATGGCGGAGGCCCGATGAGGAAAGAAGCAGGCTGGGCTGAGGCCGCTGGCTGAGGCAGCTGTGGACTTCCAGCAGGGACGGCAGGGGCTAGCCTCCCACGCCCCAGCGCCCTCCCACCGCCCCCCGCAGGCCCTTCCTGGCCAGAGTGGGAGCTCTCTCTGCCCTGAGAACATGCTTGAACCCTCGGAGATATTCCCGGATTCACAGGCCCCGGGGGCACGTGGAGGCCTGTGCACCGCTCTCCCTCATCCCCCTTCCGCTGGACTCACTGATCTTTCCGTGCCCACGTGCCAGGTTCCTCCCAACCCAGGGCCTTTGTTTGGGCTGTGCCTCCTCCTCCAGGCTGTCCGAGGTCTTTGCACGGCTGCCCCTTCTCACCTTCTAGGGCTCTGCCGGGTGTCATGTCCACAGGGGGGCCCCCCGACTGCTCTGTTCAGAGTCACCCCCTCCACCCAGGCCCTTCGCAGCATGCTGCTCTGTTTTCTCTTCTGGGTACCACTCACCACCATCAGAAGTGACCCCAGGGGCATGTTTCCATGGCGTCGTCTCCCTGGCCTTCCCTCTTGCGTGTGAGTTCCGAGGACGCAGGGACCCGCCTGTCCTGCGTAGTCCCGTGTGCCCAGCCCCGGCAGCAGCGCGTGGCCCAGAGGTGCTGCCTGGGACGTGGCTGGGGGACTGCTCAGTGGCTGAGCCTGGCATCCGGAGTCCTGGGCTCCGGTCCCGCGGACTGTTTACTGGCCCCCTGACTGTGGGCCAGCGATGCCTCCTGTCTGGGTGCAGCTTTCCTCCTCTGAGAAGCGGGGCTGATAGCAGAACATTTGTCTCACATGACTGCTGGGAGGTGCAGAGACAGCGGAGACTGACATCAGAGCTCTGCCAACCCGAGAGCCGAGGGGACAGGAGCGGCCCCATCACAGTCACTGCGCCCCTGGGGAGAGGTCAGGGCTCGGGGCGTGCGTGCACATGACTGTGCATGCTGGGTATCCATGTGCATGCTGAGTATTAACATTGACAGCTCTCTCCCTATAAACGGCATCATTACTAATGCCAGCCTCTGTTCTGGATGTTTCACGCTAATTAACTCACTTAATTCTCATGACCGTACCTGCTTATGATGGTTACCATCCCCATTCTATAGATAAGGAAACTGAGGCACAGGAAGGCTAGGTTATCTTGCTGTGGTCACACAGACAGCAACTGGTGGGGAGAGTGTCCCAGCTGGGACAGAGAGCTGCCTCCCGCACAGGCACAGGCCCCAGCTGGAAGCAGGCAAGAAAGCGGCTTGACCCTACATGGGGCAACATTTGTTCTATTTCCCTTGAACTTGGTAAGGCCTAGGGGGTCCTGTGGTGAGATGATTTATCTGGCTAAGTGTTTCTGAGCAGAAACATCTAGCTGCCTCTCAATGTCCCTTCTCCCCTCTTTTATAGAGACGGAGCCCTCAGATTCTCACGGGACACGGGGCTGCTAGAATAGAGGAGGGCTTCCTCCTTATGCGTCAGATGGGGGGGGGGCGTGTGACTAAGTTCTGGCCAATGGGATAGGAAGAGAAGCGAGGGGTCTGGGTCTGACTTCTAGCCTTCAAGTCAGAATCTTCTCCCTTCTTGCCCCCTTCCCACTGGCTGGAATTTGGACCTGGTAGTGGGCCATCTTGGCCACCTGGGTGAGCACAAAACCCTAGGAAGAGAGGGACAAGAGGAGGGATAAGAGGAGGAGCAGAGCCTGGTCCCAACCCCTTAAACCTTTCAGGAGAGGGTGGAGGAAGGTGCTACGGAGAGTGGGGCAGGGCACTGTGCAGGGCTGTATGTTCGTTGCACTCTGTCCCTCCTCTATCCATCAGGAGTTGAGGCTCTTCTCTCCCTCCTCCCACACGATCCCCCCTGCCACCCACCCCAGGATTGAAAGCCCCTGCTCCCGGCCTGTCCTCCAACCACCCACGGTCCCTGCTCCACGGAAGTGACCCACATGCGGCCCGTGGCCCGAGAGACCCAGAGGAAGCCTGGGGGGTCCCGTGCCCCTTCCCCGACTGCGCTCCGGGGTCACACGAGCCACATGTCGGGGGCCCTGTAACGACTCGTGGCCGAGGCTTACCATCCTGGGCAGGGCAGAGGCAGAACAGCTTCATCGTCGTAGAAAGTTCTCATGGACGACACCGGCCAGACGGACAAGGTTTGAATCTAGCAAGTTATCGGGTGGGAAAGAGGCGCCAGGCAAGAAGGACATGAGACATCAAGGGAGCTTTGACCAAAAGGTCCTCCCTCCCTCATTCATGCGATCCTACATTCACTCACCGAATTCATTCCACATCTTTGGAGCGCCTTCCAGGGACCGACCCCTGTGATGACCCCAGGGAAACACAAGAGAACTAGGCAGACGCAGCCCCCAACCTCGGGGAGCCCATGGTCTAGTCCGGGGAGGCAGACGAGAGAGAAGGAGGTGGATAAATCAGCAAACAAGACAATTTCAGAAAACAGCAGATGCCACGAGCAAAGCAGAGTGGGGTCGTATCATGGGGACTAGTGTCTGTGGGGGGAGGCAGGGGCTTGGTTTAGGGAAACGTATCATCTCTGGGCAACCCAAAATTACAGGTCGGGGGTGACTCGGACCCTTGAAAGGGCAAGGAGTGAGATGTTCCAGAGACCACCTCCTGAAAGGCAGGGAGGACCTGGGGCCAGGGCACCCCTGAGCTCTGGGAATTAGGACGTGGCCCCAAGCCAGGGCCTGGAGGTGCGCTGGGGCCCCCAGAAAGCGGAGAGAACGTGAAATGCAGCAGTGGTTCCAGCCGTCCACGGAGTTTATTCCGAGGACGGACCAGAGAGGCTGTCAGGCAGGCCCTGGCTGGCCCTGGACCTAACACTTGCCCTGTGGGGGCCGCCCTCGTGTCCAACTCTGGAGGCATTAGCACCCTGCCCCTTAGGGCCTCTGTGCAAACACTGTGGGCTCGGGCATGTCGCCCTGTCCAGGAGGCAGCCCGGGCTCCCGCTCAGCTCCGGCGCCGCGAGCCCTGCTCCTGGGAGCTCCGTGGACAGAGCTGTGTGCCCGTCACTGCCTTTCCATTCCCAGGACAAAGCTCGCAGGAGGCCAGAGTCTGACGGGGGTGCCACGGCCCCCACCGAGGGCCCAAGGAGAGCTGGAGGCTGGGGAGGGACGGGGCCCCCGCCCCGCGGACCTGGACGCTGGGAGGCAGGAAGGGGACCATGGAACCGCAGGGACAGCGGAGTTTGACGTCAGGTAAGGCGCCCCCGGCAGGGTTGCTTTCCTTGAACAAAACCTCAGAAATAAAGGTGCTGACAGTTCCCTCTGCAATAAGAACTTTCCATCTCTGCATGTGCGGGGCGTAATGACGTCATTTAGGCTTTAACACAGACCAAAATGTGTTTTCCTCGCGGGAAGTGAGCAAAACCAACCCCCGTTACGGTCCCCTGACAGTTCAATGAATTCAGCCAAAGACAATGACCCCACAAGGCCTCGGCGAGGCCCACACAGGGTGATCATGAGAAAGAACTCAGCAGGTGGAATGTTCTCTTGATTTCTGGGCAGGCTGGAGGCTTCCCAAGGGGCCGGGGAGGTTCCTGCCACAGACTGAACCCTGTGCTCCTGGATTCTCCCGGTGCTGGGACACCAGGCCTGCCGCAGGTGGCTCAGGCCAAGGGTGTCATGGGCTCGTGCGCTGGCGCCTGGTCTTCAGACGGAGCCGGGTCTGGATGCTGAGAGGCCATCCCCTGGTTCAGCTGGTCTCCCGTGCCCCCCGCATGGTGCTGGGTCCTCTGCAGTCTCCACTCAGGCTGGGCAGATGCAGGTGCCCTGTGCACAGTGTCAGCGGCTCACGGTTCCAGCTCCAGCCCCTCAATCGCTCAGGTCCAAGTCCAAGGACAATAGCCTCATGCCATGGGAGTCCCAGAGTCACGGATGAGCCAGCTTAGGTCCCTCCTGTCACTGAACCCATTGCTGGGCAGTGGTGGCTGGTGCGGCCCTCTTCCCCCCGGAATTCTCAAATGCCACTCAGTTCTGTCTACAGCAGAAGGGGAAGCGGATGGTGGAGGGTGCAGGGGGGTGTTCACTGCAGGAAGGAGCGTATAGGGTCACGCCCCACAGCGCCGGAGCACCTCAGAGGGGTCAGACGGTTGGTGCCGAAGAAGTTCCTTGAATTCTGGATTCAGTTTTGAATGCTTCAGCGCATTCCCCCCCTGGGAATTTATAACCGTGAGCATGGTCCCTGAATGTGGTGATGGCTACATTCTGTTTGCATCAGAGAACAAGGGAGTCTGGGGACCCCACCTGCTGTGACACCAGGCCCCAGTGAGTGGATACAGCCTCTTGGTCACCAGGGGCCCATTGTGCTCTCTTCTCCCAGCCAGGACCTCGCTCGGTTCTGAGCCCCGGAAACCAGCTCGGGGAGCCTGGCCAGTGGTGGCCAGCCTTATTCCTGATGAACAGGTCCAGGGCTCGTGCGGGGGCCACATGATTTCACCAAGGGCCACTCCTTCTGCCCTGTGGCCCTCCGTCCTCAGCTTGGGCCTTCCCTGGGCATCTCTTGTGGCTGCAGATGCTGCTGCTCCTTCCGCCCCAGGACGGAGGAGAAGGAGGAGAAGGAGGAGGGGAGGGGGAGGAGAGGGGGAGGGCTAGGAAGAGGAGAGGGGAGGGGGAGGGGGACGGGGAGGAGGACGAGGCAGAAAGGGGAAAACAGTGCTTTCCTAGAATCCCCCTGCAGCCGCCTGCTGCCCCTCATGGCTGGAATGGTGTCACAGGGGCGCAGCGGTGGGGGCTAGCTAAGGGTTAGGGGACTTGTGACCGTCGGGTCTGGTGAGCGGGAAGGAAGGGCATGCCCTGGCTGGACACCTGGCGGTGAGCATCACAGTCCAGAGAACTGGCTCAAAAGATTGGCGTTTGTGTGCGGAGGACACGCGCAGCTGTTTCCAATCAAAGGTGCATAATTCATATCTTCGCAGACACGAATTCCTGCTTTTGAGTAATGAAGGCAACCAAACACATGATCCTGCCTGCAAATATCCCACCGGGCCCCGAGCTGCCCCAGTGAACCATCATGTGGTTCAGATTCAACAGAAATCCCCAAATCTCCTACCTCCTGGGGGTGCACAGACACGCTCTCTGCAGCAGCCTGGGTTGGCTGCTTTTCTGTGCCCAGAACGGATCAGCCCAAGCCCTGGTCGCCTGGGCCCACGAAGGCTCAGCTGTCCTCCATCTGCAGACGAGCCGGCGAGGTATGAACACCTCCTGGCCGGCCAGGGAGCCTGGGATCGTCCTCCAACAGCTCCAGGCTGGATGCCGTCCCAGAGATAAATCATACCTCTTTAAAAAGCCACGGCGGCCCATTATTTCTGCTTGGAAATACCCCTGGATCTTCACTCGAGAGCCAGGGTGACAGGCCCCGGCTGTTGTGCTCAGCTCTGCAGAAAATCGCCATCAGCCTGTTGACTTCTATAATGAGCAAGCTGGTCGCTTCAGATGGGTGTCAAGAAAATCCCTCCCCCCGCGTGCAGGACCTGCTGAAGATTTCAGAGTCCCGTCTGCAGACGACACGGGAACACGCACTGTTCTGGGCTCGTGCCCAAGGGAAACGCCCTGTTGTCAGGGGCTTAACATGGGGATGGGCCCAAAGGACCGAATGGGGATTCCTGGGCCGCCTTTTGCTGTATCCTGCAATACTTCTACAAGTAAAAAGCAATCTCAAATAATAATAATAATAATAATAATAATAATAATAATAATAAACAGCACATTTAAACAATATTATGGAGATTTTCCCCCCAGAAGAATATAATGAAGGGACATGTGCCCATCCCCCAGATGCCGGAGTTACCCCACTCCCTCCAGCTGCCAGCCTCCCTCCAGCTGCCTCCCCTCTTTCGCCAAAGTATTTCAAAGCCAATCCCAGACGGCACGTGGGTTTTTTATTAACATGACTGCAATGTCCTTATCACCGACCCTAGGCAGATTTCTGGTCTCACAAAGTCTTGTTCTCCTTGCTTACCCAGAGTCGGGACTCAAACGGGAGCCGCCCAGCATTTGGTTAAGTCTCTACAGGCTCTCGGTGGAACGTGATCGGCTCCCTTTGCTTTCGTAGCTCCTGTCACTGCTGTGTGGAATTCCCAGCATCAGTGGCCTTAAGGGGCCCCACAGTCTGGATTTGTTGGTCTGCTGCCCCTCGGTGTCACATTCCAATTCCTCACCTGGAAGGAGAAGGGGACGCCCCTGGGCCACTTGGGAAGGGCCGTGGTCTCCAGTCAACCCAGCCCGGGGGGTTGGAGCTCCAAGGAGCCAGCCTGGAGCAATTGCTGTAGAAAGCGACTGCGTGTGTTTTGAGGACATTTCCTGGGTTATTGTTGGCTAACAGTCAGCGTTTGCTCCCAAGCGTCACCCCCTCATTTGGTGTCCGCTCTGTTCCTTCATTCTACGGGTGAGGACTGAGGCTCAGAGAAGATCAATTAGCTCACGGTCACTTGTCTCGTAGACCTGGGGATCAGCCTGACCCCCTGTTTCCACGATTGCCCCACCGTGGGTTCACCCAGCAGTCCGGCAGGGCTAATCAGTCCTGATGCTCCCCGCCCCGTATAAACCCCTCCAATTACTTCCCACCATTCTTCTTGTGAACCCCAGAGTCTCGCCTTCGGCCCTGGAGGCTCATCCCCTACTTCCTGTCTCCCTGCACCCCACTGTCCCCCACTGTCCCGGTCCTGGGCCTTCTCTCTGTTCCTTGTCTGGCCCAGACCTGCCTCCAGGCCTTTGCACGTACTGTGCCCGTTGCCTGGAACGCTCTCCTGACAGCGTCTGCCTTGGCTGCAATCTTCCGTGTTCATCTCAGCTCCTAGTCGCCTCTCCAGAGAGGCCGCCCCTGACCCCCCTGTCTAACATGGTCTCGGTTCCCTGCTTTCTTTCAACTCAGCAGTTCTGTCCTCTTTATCAACCTTGTTTTTTCTGTGATCATTCATTGCGTCTCCCTTACTAAAACCTTCACCCTCTGAGGCCAAGGACTAGGTCAGTCCTGCTCAGGGCTGGATTCTGGGGCCTGGAGCAGCGTCTGACACAGTATTTGCTTGGAAAATGGTTGAGGTGAACGAAACAGAGACTGGCCTTAGAGGCAATGTAGCCGCAGGCACTGAGCTGTCCAGGGGCATCTGGGCCCTTGGCTGTTTGTGTTTCACTTGTGCTTAAATTGCGAAGGGCCTGGACAGGTCCTTGCTCTTCCCTCTGTCTCACTGGCCTTCCTTGCCCACCTGTCCACCTGAGAAGGTGTTCTCAGCGCTAAGTAAGTCTTAGACGGCTGAGCAGCCAAGGCCGATCTCCAGTCGCAGGGAGGTGAGGCCTGGGCTGTGTGCCCCTGCCTCACCTCGGAAATCGGCAGTCTCCAGGGGAGAATCCCTTCCTCTTTCCTCCAGCTTCTGGGGGCTCCTGGGGGACTCTCGGGCATCTGACGTGGCCTGTCCTGTGTGTCCGGCAAGTCCCTTTGCCTCTGCCTTGTAAGGACACTTGAGATGCATGGAGGGTCCCCTTGGGCCATCTAGGTGACTGCCTCATCTCAACATCCTTAGTTACATCTACAACGTCTCTTTCGTCGATAGGGTCACGTTTACAAGTTGCGGGGATTAGAGACCTTGATGTCTCGGTGTGGCCATTACTCAGCCTGCTCGTTAGGAGCTGGACCCATCGCCTGCTCTTTGCCTTAACATCGTCATATTCCTGACGTTCCTGTCCCTCACCCCCTCACCGCCTGAGAAAGGGGAGCCAGTCATAAAAAAGAAAATAATTCTCTTAATTACCTTTCACCCAGAGTGTGCTCTGGGCAGGGAGCCGAGGCGGTGGGGCGTTTGTGAAAGCAGGGCCATCAATCACGCTGGCCCTGCTGCTGGCCGAGCTGCCTCCTGCAGACCGTGTCACCGCAGCCCTCGGTGGCGCTTAATCGATGGCCTTGCTGGGAGCTCGGAGCGATGCTGTCTCCCGTGAGACGAGACTTCACCAGCAACAGCCTCTGGAGGGAATGTTCCAGAAGGGGCTGGCCCCAGGTTCTCCCTCTGCTGAGTACCGGGACAGCTCACAGGGGATGCTTTGACCCACCAGACGGCCCTGGTGTTCCTCAGACTCCACGGATGCAGCAACGGCACAGAATATTCTGCAGACCACGCTTCCTGGTGTAGGCAGGAGGGAAGAGGTCCCTGACAAGACCCCCAACTCCCTCCCTGTCCACTCACAGCCTCTCTGTCATCACCTCCCCGGAGACCCGCAGGCTGGTTCGCTTTCACCTTTGTCCTGTTCAGGTCAGTTGGCAAAGGCCGCCCAGGATCCGGGTCCTCCCTCCTCCCCAGGCTGGCCCCCCACAGCTGGGACCCCCCACTCTCCCAGACCCCCTTTCTGCTTCCCACAGCACATTCACCTTGCACACACCCATGCCTTGCTCATTTACCTGGCTGAGTTCTAGAATGCAAGCTCTTGCAGTCAGAGCTTTTGTATGGAGAGTTTTAGCTCATGAAAAACTTGCAGCAGCTCTAGGAGAGAGGGCAGGCCCATTCCCCCACCCCAGCCCCGTTTACAAACGGGGTTCAGAGCTGCAGGCGGCCCATGTGGAAGGGCTGCAGGGGTGAGGCTGTCTGCTGGGATCGGGCTGGGGCTCTGCGCCCCACTGAGCTCTGCACATCCTTGATGACCTGGGACAGGACACGTGAGGGGACACTTGGCCACGCCTGGAGCACCACTGGCCACTTGCTTTCTGGACAGGCCACAGGACCTGCTCTGAGGGTGCGAGGAAGTCACCGGACACCAGGGCTCCCTGCAATCAGGTTGTCCGTGAAGGCACAACGGTCTCAGCTCCAGGAGCCCGGAGACCAGTGCGGGAAAAGGGCTCCGCACGCCGGACTGCAGGGTGGTTGTGGCTGCGGCCCTGTCACAGGGGCCGTGAACCCCGAGCCGCAGGAATCCGCGCTGTCCGGACTCGGTTCCTGAGCGCTGGGGCCATGCTGCGGGAGCCCTCCCCGAGGACTGAGCTGGTGACCAGGCCGCGGGGCCCGAAGGAGTGGCCGCCGCCCCTGCTGCGTCCTGCGACCCGGCGGCTCGGCGCCCACCCGGTGACTCTCGTCCCCGCGCCCCCCGACTGCCCAGGAGACGCAGCCAGGGGACGGCTCGCTGCCTCCCCCGCGGCCTTCCAGCACTGCCCGGCTCTGAAGGGACAGACACAGAACTTTTCTTTTTCTTTCTTCCTTTTTTCTCTTCTTTCCTTTTCTGTGTGCATTAGTTTGGGTTTTATTTTCCCCGAAGGGAACCCCCCGCAGAAGGAAGCCCACGGAGTGCGCTCTCCGGCCCGCAGCACGCGGGCAACAGGCCAGACGGGGCAACAAGGCAGGAGGCCTGGGCAGCCGCCCCGCGGGCCGCACGTAAACGGTGGGATTACGGGAACTAGTAGGGAAACTGGAAAAGAGCCAGAAGAACAGCTGGTTGAGTGAGACACCGTCTACCACGTAAGCCCCCGCGTCAATACCCAGCCCGGACGGGCTCCTGGCCGCGCACCTGGCGGCTGCTCGGCGCCGTGAGACGCGCTCCCGCCTCCGGGGCGCACCAGCCACCTGGGGGTCCGGCTACCGTTGGGGTCCCTCAGCAGGACCTGGATGGGACCTGACCTTCTGCGTTTTCAGGACGCTTCTAGGTGAGGAAGAGGCTGCTGGGCTGTGGACCCCACTCTGAGAAGCAAGGCCTGTGTTTTGACTTTGAACCTTCCTAACAATCCTTGAACTGAGAGAAGCTGGTTCAGAGAAGGCAGGTGACCCCTCAGGTCAGTGACCCTCAGGGACGTGACCCCTCAGGGACGTGACCCCTCAGGGACGTGACCCCTCAGGGACGTGACCCCTCAGGGACGTGACCCCTCAGGGACGTGACCCCTCAGGGACGTGACCCCTCAGGGAAGTGACCCCTCAGGGAAGTGACCCCTCAGGGAAGTGACCCCTCAGGGAAGTGACCCCTCAGGGACGTGACCCCTCAGGGAAGTGACCCCTCAGGGAAGTGACCCCTCAGGGAAGTGACCCCTCAGGGAAGTGACCCCTCAGGGAAGTGACCCCTCAGGGAAGTGACCCCTCAGGGACGTGACCCCTCAGGGACGTGACCCCTCAGGGACGTGACCCCTCAGGGACGTGACCCCTCAGGTCAGTGACCCCTCAGGGAAGTGACATTGTCAGGTCAGTGACCCCTCAGGGACGTGACCTCTCAGGGACGTGACCTCTCGGGGACGTGACCCTCGGGGCGTGACCCCTCAGGGGCCGCGAGCCCCTCGGGAGTGACCCCTCGGGGCTGACCCCTCAGGGTCCAGTGACCTCAGGGAAGTGACCCCTCAGGGAAGTGACCCCTCAGGTCAGTGACCCCTCAGGGACGTGACCCCTCAGGGCGTGACCCCTCAGGTGGCCGTGACCCCTCAGGTCAGTGACCCCTCAGGTGCGACTGACCCTCAGGGAAGTGACCTCGGGGGGAAGTGACCCCTCAGGTCAGTGACCCCTCAGGGGCGTGACCCCTCAGGGCGTGACCTCATCAGGGACTCGGGTGACCCCTCAGGTCAGTGACCCTCAGGTCAGTGACCCCTCAGGTCGAGTGACCCCTCAGGGGTGACGTCAGGTCAGTGACCCCTCAGGACGTGACCTCCTCAGGGAGCGTGACCAGCAATACGTAAGAAAAAGAAGAAAA
>NW_024424675.1:35474995-35595367 GCF_017311325.1 Ursus maritimus | reverse complement strand
TGGACCGAGGCCACAGGACCTGCTCGAGGGTGCGAGGAAGTCACCGGACACCAGGGCTCCCTGCAATCAGGTTGTCCGTGAAGGCACAACGGTCTCAGCTCCAGGAGCCCGGAGACCAGTGCGGGAAAAAGGGCTCCCGCCCGGACTGCAGGGTGGTTGTGGCTGCGGCCCTGTCACAGGGAGCCGTGAACCCCGAGCCGCAGGAATCCGCGCTGTCCGGACTCGGTTCCTGGCGCTGGGGCCATGCTGCGGGAGCCCTCCCGAGGACTGAGCTGGTGACCAGGCGCGGGGCCCGAGGTGGCCGCCGCCCCTGCTGCGTCCTGCGACCCGGCTCGGCCGCCCACCCGGTGACTCTGTCCAGCGCCCCGACTGCCCAGGAGAGCGAAGCCAGGGCGGCTACGCTGCCTCCCAGCGGCCTTCCAGCCCTGCCCGGCTCTGAAGGGACAGACACAGAACTTTTCTTTTCTTTCTTCCTTTTTCTCTTCTTTCCTTTTCTGTGTGCATTAGTTTGGGTTTTATTTTCCCGAAGGAAACCCGCAGAAGGAAGCCCACGAGTGCGCTCTCCGGCCGCAGCACGCGGGCAACAGGCCAGCGGGGCAACAAGGCGGAGGCCTGGGCAGCCGCCCGCGGGCTGCGTAGCGGTGGGATTACGAGGAACTGTAGGGAAACTGGAAAAGAGCCAGAAGAACAGCTGGTTGAGTGAGACACCGTCTACCACGTAAGCCCGCGTCAATACCCAGCCGGACGGGCTCCTGGCGCGCACCTGGCGGCTGCTCGGCGCCGTGAGCGCGCTCCCGCCTCCGGGCGCACCAGCCACCTGGGGAGTCCGGCACGTTGGTCCCTCGTGCAGGACCTGGATGGGACCTGACCTTCTCGTTTTCAGGGCGCTTCTAGGTGAGGAAGAGGCTGCTGGGCTGGTGGACCCCACTCTGAGAAGCAAGGCTGTGTTTTGACTTTGAACCTTCCTAACAATCCTTGAACTGAGAGAAGCTGGTTCAGAGAAGGCAGGTGACCCTCAGGTCAGTGACCCTCAGGGACGTGACCCCTCAGGGCGTGACCCCTCGGGAAGTGACCCCTCCAGGGGTGACCCCTCAGGGACGTGACCCCTCAGGGCGGACCTCTCAGGAAGTGACCCCTCAGGACGTGACCCCTCAGCAGTGACCCGGGACGTGACCCTCAGGGGGTGACCCCTCAGGGCGTGACCCCTCAGGGACGTGACCCCTCGGGGGAAGTGACCCCTCAGGGACGTGACCCCTCAGGGACGTGACCCTCAGGGACGTGACCTCTCAGGGAAGTGACCCCTCAGGGACGTGACCCCTCAGGTCAGTGACCCTCAGGGACGTGACCCCTCAGGGAAGTGACCCCTCAGGGACGTGACCCCTCAGGTCAGTGACCCCTCAGGGACGTGACCCCTCAGGTCAGTGACCCTCGGGGACGTGACCCCTCGGGAAGTGACCCCTCAGGTAGTGACCCCTCAGGGGCATTGACCCCTCAGGGGAGTGACCCTTCAGGGGCGACCCTCGGGACGTGACCCCTCAGGTCAGTGACCCCTCAGGGACGTGACCCCTCAGGGCGTGACCCTCGGTCAGTGACCCCTCAGGGGTGAGCCCCTCAGGTCAGTGACCCCTCAGAAGTGACCTCCGGAAGGATGACCCCTCAGGGACGTGACCCCTCAGGGCGTGACCCCTCAGGGACGTGACCTCTCAGGAGTGACCCCTGGGGTCAGTGACCCCTCAGGGTGACCCTCGGTGTGACCCCTCAGGGCGTGAGCCCTCAGGGAAGTGACCCCTCGGGTCGGTAGCCTCAGGTCAGTGACCCCTCAGGGAAGTGACCCCTCAGGTCAGTGACCCCTCAGGGACGTGACCCCTCAGGGACGTGACCTCTCAGGTCAGTGACCCCTCAGGGACGTGACCCCTCAGGGACGTGACCCTCAGGGCGTGGCCTCAGGTAGAATGATGACCTTCGGGTGAGGTGACCTCTCAAGGAAGTGACATTGTCAGACGTGTCCTTGGGTGAGTGTCTTCCTGGGGTCACGTGGCGGTATGCGGCGGAGTCAGGATTGGAATACGATCTCCATCGAGTCCCAAAGCTCCCGTCTTCACGGACACACGCCTGTCACTGCAACTACGGGTGATTTTCCTGTAATTTTCCTTCAAGTCTGCGTCGCATGATGGTTTTACTAATTAAAAGTTATAAGATGACTTCTCCTCAAAGTCACTGAACCGCGAACATTGCTCGTGTCCCAGCGCTTATAGACCGGGAGAGCGTGAGGGACGTCCACGATCGCCTTGCAAGGACAGCGCGCGCCTTAAACTCTGTCGCTAAGCTCTCCTGTCGGCAGCTCAGCGACACCAAAGGCGTCTAAGGACCTAAAGTTGCCGTTGCCTTTACCGTAATGTGTCAGAATCTTCACCGTGACAGCGCTTCGGACCTCAAGAGGCTGCTGTTACCTTGACGAGATGTTTCCAATCAGGTGACGCCCGAGAGAACTTCTCATCTGGACGCTGCCCTTGACAAAGCTGCAGTTTCGTCCGGGTCCCTGCTCGTTTTGCCCGAGCGCTCCACCGTGCCGGTGCCGGCCGAATCCCATCTGGGGGTCCGCCTCTCACGGCCCTGCTCTGGTCACCGGGCGGGGTACATCAGTCCCCGTCTTCTCGTCTTCGGAGGAAAGTAGGTGAGAAGAGACCACCCAACAAGCAGACAGCAACGATGCAAGCAAAACCCCAATACAGACTCCACAAGGGTGTGAGGACAGAACAAAATAGATGTTTTTTTTTTAAAGATTTTATTTATTTATTTGACAGAGATAGAGACAGCCAGCGAGAGAGGGAACACAGCAGGGGAGTGGGAGAGGAAGAAGCAGGCTCCCAGCGGAGGAGCCTGATGTGGGGCTCGATCCCGCAACGCCGGGATCACGCCCTGAGCCGAAGGCAGACGCTTAACCGCTGTGCCACCCAGGCGCCCTCAAAATGGATGTTATTAATATACATTCCATCTATGCCCTAAGTTTTTTGTTTTGTTTGTTTTGTTTTGGTTTTGGTGGAAATGTGCGTAAGGTGACACACTAGCCAGTGGGCAGGAGGCGGCAGTGGCAGAGACGTAAGGACACAGACTGGGGCTGTTTCATCTGCTTGGAACGAAGATTTCCGACTGCTCTCTGTCTGCTTGGGGACGTTCGGTTCGGTCCACCAGAGCTGAAAATAGGAGTGCCAGGTTGGGGCGGGGCCACTTTAGGAGGAGGGGCCAGGCCAGGGGTGGAGTCAGGGCAAGACTAGCCCCTTGGCCTGCTGGGAATGGGGTCAGGTGAGTTGCAGCGTTGGCGGCAGGGGCGGGCCCAGGCTGCAGGTGGGTGAAGGTCTGAGCCCATACACAGGCTCTGCTCAGCCAGCGCCTTCTCCGGGTGTCTCCTCTTCCCGCCACTGACATTTCAGCCAAAGGTTCCCACGGCCTCTGCTAATGTTTTTCATTAGTCTGAACGACTGTTGTGCCAACATATTTCCTTAAAAATCATTGTGGAAAAAGGCACGACTTTGGAGCAATTTGCTCCTGCCTTGTCTGCTTGCAGTCTGACTGTGGGAAATTCCTGGAATAATTCACCTCCATGTTTCTTTAGCATAGAGAAGAGTCAGCGCTCCGAGTTGATCAGGTTGACGTTTATCCCCCTCTCAGACAGAATAGGGTACAGCCCATGGTAGAAAGCTTTAGTCCGGCACCCTTCAAACATTTGGCAAATGACACAGAATAAAGAAGCGCACTTTATGACAGACCCCAGTATGCACGCCTGGGCACACACAGGTGCATGTGCCCACGGAAATAAAATGTGTACGGTATCATAGGTATCCTTAGTCCAGGCGATGAACCCTGACGTTATCCCAATCTATCTGATGCGATCTGATTATTTAAGTGGTGGTTCCGGCTCATCAAATTTGTTTTAGGACCCACTTCTAGGTCACACAGAGCAAGTAAGCCTGGATGCCTAGTCCATGTATGACTGTCTTTGCATCTTCGGGAAATTTCCGGGGCTTCTGTTGCTTCTCTGTTTCCTTCCTCTTCAGTCTCTAAATGCCTGAAATTACACTATTGCTGTAGGTAAGATGACATCATTGCCCTATAGTCAAAACAAATCTGTCTTTTTATAAAAATACCAGGAATCTGGAGGGGCTAAGGGACTTGCCGGAGGGACGACAAAGTTTATAAAATAAAACTTACCAACAAAAGGGATTTTTCATGACTCGCTGATGTTAATGCGTCATAGGATACGGGAAGGCTGAGTTGTTTCCATAACCTTGATTAAAAATGCAGCTCATGCCCAAACGCTGTGAGCCTGGCTGTTCCTGTGCACATCGTCAGAGCAACCAAATCCAAGGAGAGATTTTTCTTCCATGGAGGACTGTGACAAATCCCCTACGTGGTCCTAACGCTCACTCTGACCCTCTCCACGGTGTTTCTCAGCCGGCCGGAGGAGCTCCGAAAGCACAGGTCACCCCACAGCCTTGCCCTTCTCTGTAAGCGGCCACGCACAGCCCTGAGGCCAACACCTGGGCACCGTCCTTCCTCCTCCCTTCCACACTCCGCTTCTCACCCAGCAGCGTGTCCTGCCGGCTTCACCTGACTCCCTCTCACCTCTGGCACCGTGACCGGCTGGCCCAGGCCACCTGCCCCTCCTCCTGGCCTCCCGGGTCCCCTACTCCAGCCCTGGCCCCACGCCTGGCCTGCGTCAGCCAAAAGATCCTGTTCAAATGCGAACCGGGTCTTGTCCCAGTGGTTCTCACGTCCCTCGAGTAAAAGCCAAACTCTTCACAGGGGTCCATGGGCCTGAGAGGATCTGTCACCCCCTCTCTGCCATCAGCTGTCACCTCGCTGGACTTATGTCCCCCCACACTCTCCTTGGCCCACTTGGCTCCGGCCACACTGGCCTCCTGGCTGCTCCGCAGACTCATGCTACTCTCCCCTCTCAGGACGTCGCCCTTGCCCTTTCCTCTGCCTGAGACACTGTGTCTCAACCCGTCCCTCCTTCCAGCATCACCCCATCGGCTGAGCCTTCCCTGGCCGCCTGGTCTCCCTGGAACCCCATTCCTGGCCCCGCCTCCCATGGTTCTGCTTTGTCGGTCTGCATGCATCCGTCTGCCTGGGACGTGGGGCATATGGTCACTCTGCTCTGTCACTGTCTGTTGTCCCTGCACAGCGTCAGCCCCATGAGGATGAGGGTCCCTTGCTGTGCTTGCAGCCGCGTCCCCAGTGCCCAGAGTTGGCTCCAGGTGCATACTTGCTGCATGTTTGAGGGCGCACATGCATGCGTGAGAACTGCCTTCTCTGCGGGGTGACACTGCCCTGGGGGGGGGCAGGTGGCTGTGGGGTGAAAAGATCTCCCTCTCCTTCTGTAAGAACACAGACGGACGTTCAGCACATAAAGACGGAGCGGTACTTCTGGGATATTAAAATTTCACGAGGACCAATCCAGAAAAAAATGTCTAACATGGCTCCGTAGGGGACGATAATGAAATGAAGGTTGAGAACCGAATTAGAGGAAGCGCAGCCGGACCGCAGCCATTTCCTCCCCCACGCGGCCCGGGGAGGGCAGGAGAGCAGGAGAGCGCTCAGGACATGCCACACTGTGGACGCTGATCACGGGCATTTTCCACGAGGGGAAACCACGGGAGGAGTGGTTCGGAGCTTTGGGGAAACGTTTTGCCAAGGGACAGACTTACAAAGGATGATATTTCCATTTTCCTGAAGCCTCTAATTTCCTCATTTATCATTTGTCAGCGCCCGAGGCCCTTCCACGGCACGTGCAATGTTTGCACACATCTAATGATCCCTTTTGCCAAACAAACGTCACAGTCTCCACGAGGAAATTCGTTAACGCTGCTGAGGCTGCTAATTTCATCCATTACTGTCACACTGTGCTTTGCACGCGGGATCTGGGGCAGCTCCTGTCCCCCCCGTGCCCCGGGGCTCCTGGGGCCAATTTCCTGGGAGCTCTTCTCAGAGAGGGAACCATGGAAACCACCCCTTGCAGGGCTGCAGAGAAGATGAACAGAGCGACGGGACGTCCCTTCCAGTCTCTGTGTTGGGGTGAATGGGGACCTAGGCTGGGGACCCAGGCCAGGTTTCTAGAACTCTGCCCACGCCTGCCCCTGCTCCCTGGACTCACCCAGTGGGGGAACTTCAAGGAGGGCCTTGAACCAGCCCCGGGGAAAGGCAGAGCAGTCTGGTGCCTCTGCCCCTGGGAGAGTCTGGGGAGCCAGGAGGCCCCCCCAAGAACTGCTTTCCTCCCTCCCTCCCCCAGCTCACCCCAAGCTGCTTGCCAAACCCCAGAACTCCCAGGTTCCAGCCAACCCTTCCAGGAGCACTCAGGTCCTGCCGAGTCCCAGGATTCTTGTGACAAAGGGACAGGGGAACAGCAAAGCACCTCCTGGATTTTTCCTTAAGATTCAGCTTAGGCGGCAGCATGCTGGCAATCTGCCTGACTTCACACACAGAATCTCAGAAAATGGGGAAAATTGTCTTATAAGTTGTTAGACACTCTTGAGTCCCAGAACCTTTGAGGGAGATTGAAAACATCTCTGGGCTGGGCGTCTGCACAATACAAGGGAGTTGAGGGGACGCTACTTTGACAATAGAACCCACGTCTGTCCACAGACAAGCCTGAGGTTACTCTTCACTGAGTGTAGCCGAGACGCGTTATTTTGCACACACCAGAGGCGGGGGGCACCCCAGCCACAATGGGGCTCCTGACTTCCCGGCCTCACTGACGTCCTGCTCTGGGCGTGGGCTGGGCGAGGGGCCAACTACCTTGGAGACCGTTCACAGTGTGCTGAGGACAGAGACAGGCGGTACAGGGGGAAGATGCCTATGCCCTAAAAACTAATTTAAGAATGCTGAATTCAGGCAGGTGTCTGCCTCTGTCCCTGCCGCGGCCCCTGCTGACAGTAGTCACATTCCCCAAACCCTTCCAGACCCTGCTTCAGGCATTTGTCTGAATGCTTTAAGCAAATGGGCTTACAGCAGATTGATGCCTGTGGGTGGGCTTCCTCGGTGGTTCGGTCCCTCAGCACACTGGCTTTGGCTGATGACGCGGGGTGGCCGAGGGAAGGCAGGTGCACGTCTGGGCGGCAGGAGTGACCTGCTCTGCCCATTGTCCGCAGAGTTTCCATAATCGCCCTCGTGCCCATATCTGCAGACCATGGAGCTCCGGCAAGACACGGGGACTCAGTCTGTGTTCTTCTTCAAGCTCAGACAAGCTTGTGCTTCCTTCCCTGATTAGAACCTAGCGACCACCTTTCCCCACTGAGTACCTGTGTCAGTTGTCACACGGCTCACGCTCTGGCCCTCTCCTGCCCATGGGTTTTCGTGCCCGGACCCCTTTGGTTCTGACAAGCACACGAGGCCGGTACAATCACTGTCCCCTCTTTACAGGTGAAGAGACACGAGTTAAGGAGCTTGCCGAGCTCAGGGGGACGGCTCGCTCTAACACACCTCGGCGTATACAGATTCGAGGATGAGCATTAAAGGAATTTCAAATCTTGAGCCAAAGTGAAGGTCACATCGCTGCCTCTTGGGAACATCCCCTCTGCTCCCCAGAAAGTGTTAGACACAGTCAGTAAAGACACGTGTGTCCCCTCGAGCGTGGGGGAAAGAGAGCTCTGTTCAATAAAAGGGACAGTCTCATCTTCCCCACTGTCCTGGGAAGTCGATGTGACTGTCTCATGGGCTATGTTCCATCCCGTCCACTCTGAGCTCTCTGCTTCTGCAAAGCCCGGGCTTCCTGCTGGCGAGCTGGTATCACATGGAAACTGGGGATTGCTGGGAACACACCAACCACGCAGATGCCGTGGGTGCTGGGTGACCTCTGACCCAAGGTGGGCGGTGGGCGTTTGCGGAAACGGAAGGCCAGTGCACGTCTGGGTCTGAGGCTATGGGACAATGAGCCCTTTTGTGTGAATGCTCCTGGAGGAGGGGCGAGGAGAGGAGGGGGGACCAGGGGTTAAACTGCAGGGTCAGCAATCCAGGCCTTGTGAGCAAATTCAGAAAGTGACCTTTGGAGGTCAGGCCACGGCACAGCAGCACGGGCGCTGGAATACGTAGCCACATAATGTGGCAAACAATCCGAGATCCAGTCAGGGAGCTGGGGGCCAGCCGGGCACCTGGGGGCTCAGTGCTGAGGCCCCCGCGGCAGGCAGGAGGGTGACCAGGGCTCCGTGATTCCGGTACCCTTGTTCAGTTTGCTCGCACTTCCCTGAGAGGAGCTCCGTGCCTCTGACCCCTGACCCCGGTTGCTTTGCTGCTCCCACAATCCCTCACATCACCTTTCCCGAGTGGACGTGGGTGCCAGGGACAGGCTGTCCATGGAGCCACGGAATGGAAGACAGGCCTTGTCAGGCAGAGTTTCCCCAGCTTTGGTCACTCGAGCATCACCTTCGGAATCATCGCCAACCGTGTAACGCCCGTGCCATTATCTTATTTAAATGTCCTTCAAGCCAAACTGGCTCCCAGGTTTCTTAAATAAGTTCACGTGTTATCTTTTGTTTCAACCGCACCAGGCATCCAAATGGCATCACTGAGGACAAGCTGGAATTTTCCCCCTAAGTCACATGAAAGTGAATAGGTAACTATCAAAATAAAAAATGTGCTCCCACCCGTGTGGGTAAGCTCCCCAGCTGGTGCAGAGACGGGGAGCAGCAGCTTAAACGAGGCAGAAGTGGGGTCCCCTCCAAGCAGCAGCCTCCGCGTGGGAGGCCCAGAGCTGGGGGGTGCCGCTCCACGGCGGCGTCTTGACCTCCTTCTCTCGCTGTTCTGTCACCTTAGGATGTCCTGTTCACCGGGTCCAAGGGGTGCAGGTCGCATCAGGCAGGAGGGAAGGCGGAAGGGGTAGGGGTGCACCTGTCCCTTTGCGGGCACACTGGGAAGGTCACGCTAGCTGCACCTGGTGGGCGGGACATTCAGGCTTGGTTTAGAGCGCCACGTGCCCAGCTGAGAACTGGGGTTTCTAATATTGCACAAAGGGGATGATAGACACCGAGGGACACCCAGTAACCTCTGCGTCATCTGTGGACGCCCCCAAATCATCACCGTACCGTCGGGGGTGTGCATTCTGCATGTTTGAAAACTTGACTTTTAGGAGAGTGGCCGTTCTGACACTACATGGGGCGTAGAGGTGAGCCATTCCATGTCGTGGTTAACGGGACCCCATCATCTTAGGGACAAAGGCTGCCTGCATGTTCCCCCAGGACTGAGGAATGGCCCGCACTCACGCAGACATCTGCTGCTTCCAGCTGGCACGTCCTCGCCGACGGCTCAGGGTGTGGTGTGCGGAGATGATTCGCAGGACCCGCCGGCAGGGGGGTGAGCAGGCGAGCTGGCCGGGGGACCGCAAGCCTGACTTCCTTTCCTTCTCAGCCCCAAGGTTTGAGGTGGGGACACGGCTGTCGTCTCTGCAGTCAGTGGATGGGAGTCCCCACCAGGCCCGCCGATCCGTGGGGAGCCTTCGAGTCCCTCTCTGTCTGATTTCCCGGAGAGAATCGGGCCGGGAGGGCGCAGCGTGAGGTCGGGCCGTGGCTCCAGGCCGAGGGGCTTCCTGCCCAGCAGCCGCAGGAGTCAGAGTGAGGTGCACGGACCGACCCTGCGTCCCCCAGTCCTGCGTCTCAGGGGTCTGAGCCCGGAGCAGGGGAGGGGGGAGGGTCACGACAGCCTGCACATCCCAGCATGGGCTTTTTAAAGTCACACGTGGTTACCCCAAGTTCTTCCTAGGAGCCTTCTGTGTGTGATCAGGAGTGAGGCTTATCATAGGGGGTTTTCCCACCGTGGGATGATGGGATCTGGGAACGGGTGTTTTCTGGAAACCGTCCTTGCTGTGGGGACAGAGACCGGGGTGGCCAGGAGCCCGTCCTGGGCCCAGGGAGGGCCGGCCCAGCTCCTGGCAGGCTCCTGCCTCCCTCCAGGATGGGGGGGTGGTCTGTGGGAGGATGTCAGGCAGGGGCATCTGCCCCGGGCCAGGCGGGCAGAAGAAGAGCGCCTGCTTGTTCTCTGAGAGGCCCCCCGCAGGCAGGACACGTGTGAATAATCGCCCGCAGGCTGAGGGAGAGAAGCCCTCCAGGAAGAAAGGAAATCCTGGGAAATCTTGTCTGGGAAGCACAGTCTTTGTTGTAGAAATGTGTTCCCCGCCCCGAGCTAACGGGGCGCCCCTGGGCTTTGTGGGAGCTGCCAGGCCCAGGGTCTGGGGACGTGTGCGCAGACCGCGGATCCGGAGAGCGGCAGGGACCTCCGTGGCCTGCCGCCTGCCGCCACCCCCTGGGTACTGGGGACGGGCGAGGCTTAGGGGACACAGGGACTTCCGGGACCCTCAGGTAGTGGGTGGCAGGGCCAGACTCCTGCCTCAGTGCTCTCTCTCTCGGCCCCTCCCAGGCCTGGCCGTGCTGAGCGCTCAGAGACGTCAGCCCATTTCGTCCCGACCATCACAGACGGAGACTGGCATTCTACCCATTCTGCAGATGGGGAAGGGAGCCTGTGACTTGCTGGGGGTCACACAGCTGTTAGGTAGCAGGCCTGGGACTCCAGGACCCTAACCTCTGCTCTGCGCTCCTCAGACAGGATAATCTGCCCCGTGACCATTAGTTTTCCTCACAGTAAAAGAAAAGAAAGTGTAAATTGTCGGGGGGATGACACTGTAATGAGACATTCGAAGGAATGGGTACAACCGGGCATTAACAGGGACACTAATAGCGAAGACCAGCTTCTGCCCCACACTGTGCCCGGCCCTGCTCTAAGCACTCCTCCGGCCCTTGCTCGTTTCAACTTGAAACAAACGTATGTGATACGATTTGATGTGACATCATTACCCCTGTGCTACAGAGGTGGAAATTTCTGGAGGGAGAAAAGAAATGTTCCCCTAAAACCCAGGGTCCAGGAATGTGTTTCCTTGGAAATATGCCCAGATGGGGCTTGATGCCCATGGGGGGCTATATTGTTGATCCTCACCGCTCCCTGTTTTCCACTCTTTCTTCCCCGATCCACGCCCCTTATCACGTCACTGTGGGGTTGTCCCTCTCGATGGGAAGTCTCTGGCTCCTTGACCCTAAGTTTGTTATGTGATTTGCTTTGGCTGGTGTGGTGCAGGCAGAGGGTTGAAAGGCGCTTTGCACAGCTGGTCTTGACCTCTTGTCTCTTGCTTTCTGTTATGATAGGAACGTGCTCTGGTCATCGCTGGTCCTGCGACGTTGGGGGCCATGTGGTGGAGCAGCCCTGGACTCACCCCTCGGCCTGAAGCCACGAAAAGCCAGGCCCAGCCCAGACGTGATGGACCCCAGCAGCCCTGTAGACAAGAGAACGAGACATAGCTGCTCATTGTGTTTAACAGCTGAGTTTTGGCTGGTTTGTTACACAGCTTCATCGTGTTAGCCGCTGACTGCTACAAGGCTCGTGAGGGGACACACTGCAGTGCTCAGCAGGATCTGGGTCTCCTCGCCCTCCGCATCTCCCCCCTAGTGCACCACACTTCCCACTGCCCCCTGGGGCATCTTCATGTTAGACGGTGTCCCTGAGCACCTCGTCGTCTAACGCATGTTCCCGAGGGGCAGGTGCCAGGGTCATCTTGTCTGTGTCTAGTGGAGTGGTACCATTGTGCCCAGGTCTTGTTAATAGTGTTTTTACTTTCCTTTAATCCGACATTCAAGGGCTCTTCGAGCCCCACTGATGCCGAGAACTGCTTGGACATCAGTATGACAGCTCGCTTTCTACTTTTCCCACCTGTTTTCACGAAGCGTTTGTCAGACCTAGAGTTGGCCTCTTCCTGGGGACAGGAAAACAGCAGGGGTGGTCTGTCTCTTCTTGGAATCATACATCACTCTGTTTCCTGCTTGTTCACCCTGACATCTTGGCTGGAGAGAATCCACCTGTGTCCCCTCCCGATGACTGTCCTTCCATGGAGTTTATGATTACATAACCACCAGCATCATTATGATGACTCCTGCTTGGGAGCAGATGCACGGGGCACAGCTCTGTGTTTCCTTATCAGGAGTCAAGAGAGAAGTGTCAGGAACTGCTCCCCACTGCGTGCTTCCCCAAGAGGTGCCGCCAGGCTGGGCTGTTCTTTTTGTGTCATCTGGCTGAGGCTGCTTGCTCTGGAGGACGTCACTACCGTTATTTCCATTGGATGGAAGAAGCGAAGCTCAGAGAGGTTTTCTAGCCAGCCTGAGGGCACACAGCTGCAGAATTTCCACAGGGAAGAAACTTTGGGCAATTTGACTAGAAGGGGCTTTAGGGGGCCTATCTGTTGCTCTTTTCCAGAGCATTCTCCCTATATATTTGGGGTGAATTTGGGGGAGTGGGAGGGAATGGACAGGGCCTAACGCCTCCCCAGGCCATGCCTTGGTATCACCCTGATAACAAACGGTAGTCACACTCAGGTCAGAGCCCAGGGGAGCGAGCCTTGGACGCTGGTGGGAGAGGCTGTCGTGTCATAGCCGTCCGGTGTCCCCAGTCCTGGCAACTCTGGTTCGCCCCAGTAGGTTCCGTAGCACGTGCTCCTTGCACACCCGCGGCCTCTGGGGGGTTAGGAGGGGTGGGGTGTGGCCAGTCCCGCGCTGGCTCTTCTCTCTCTAACCCATCTTTTCTCACCGTCTCTCCCAGGATTCCACAGGGGCTCCAAACCTCCTCATTTCAAGTGACCTCACCGGTGCCTTGTTTGAGTCTGACCTTTCTCGACGTAAGCACCTCCTCTGCTTAAACTCGTGGGGGGGGTGCTGGCAGAGAGAGAATCAGGGAAGGCACTGTGCCCTTGTGTCCTGGGACCGCCCACTTGGCTTCCGGCCCTGGGCAAGTGGCTGAGGAGCGAGGACGGCCATCGAAGCAGCCGGGAACATGGTGACTGTCAGATGAGAATGTGGTCATTTCTTTCCTTGTATCTTGGAAGCATCCTAAAGGCCTCAGTGCCCAGTTCTGCACATTTGTTCAGTGAGAAATTCTTCAGGGAGGAACCTAGAATAAGCAGGAAGGAGAGGAAATAGGACTAACTGACCTGAGTGGGAGAAGGGGAGCAAGAACGTGCGAGAAGCCTGAAGACAGTTGTTGTAAGGTTGTTGATAATTGTTGTACAAACGTCTGGGAAAATCCAGCTGCTCTGTAGCTCTGCGGGTGCTCAGGAAAATCAAGCTATAGTTTGAAGTGTTACTAGAATCATCTCTGTATAAAAACACTTGTCTGCACACTGAAGTACTGGGCAATTATGTAGTCACTTTAGTGTTGTTTCATTTTAAGTAGAAATACAGGCCTTCGGGAGGCATAAAGAGCAGCCTCAGGTTCAGGAAAGGTAGGAGCAGGTCTATAGATCCGCGGCAGGGATGAAATGCTCTTTGTTGTGGATTCGGAGCTGTGAAGGTGAGACCCTAGAGCTGCCAGCAGCCATTCTGCCACAGCGTGAGAGCATCCAAGAAGGGAGCCCAAAGCCATGAAGTCAGAGCCAATGATGGAGAGAGTGTGGGTCCTGGATCCACCCGTGCCTGCAACCCACGCTACCCCTGGTGTTCTCTGCTCATGAAACTGATGCATTGCT
Organism: Ursus maritimus; assembly: GCF_017311325.1. Classification (NCBI taxonomy): domain Eukaryota; kingdom Metazoa; phylum Chordata; class Mammalia; order Carnivora; family Ursidae; genus Ursus; species Ursus maritimus. Next base: position 35,581,818 of record NW_024424675.1, on the reverse strand, counting down.
TTAAAATTTTTTTTTTCTTAAATCTAGGTTGAGTTGTCTTTTTAGTACATGCAATCAACGATCTTGACCTATACGCGCCTGAACTGTCAGGAGCCATGGATTCATGAAAAGGGTGTCATGTCCAATTAGAATGGCTCATCCCCTCAGGATCCATGACAAGGAGTGTAAAGACTGTGAAGCCACATGGAGCCTTTTCTTCTGGAAGAAGACGTGGCAGTTATAATGCATTTGTCCCCTTAGACGCAGACCCAGGGCCAGAGCAGCTCATTGTGATAGGAAAAGACACCCTTGGACAATCATTCAAGGGTAATTCTAAAATTAATGCTGATATTTTGAGCTTTTCTATGAAGTCAAATGAGCTTAGGAATATGTGAGCTGGTTTCTTAGCAGAGAGCGCCTGGGTGACATGGCAGTTTTAAACTGGAGGTGTCCAATTTCCCACCATTCTTCCGTCTGCTCCCAGACAGCACGAGAGAGACATGTCCTGGGTGTGGCGGCTCCCCACCGACAACTCCAAGGACACCCCGCGGATCCCCCCTCCGCTCACAGCAGAGATCCAACAACCAGGACGGCGCTCAGAGCCTCGCGCACCTGCGCCAGAACAGACCCTTCGTTACACTGACGTAAAAAATAAGAATATACAGAGATGCTCCGTTTAAAAAACCAATTTGCACAGGATTGTTTACATTTCCCAGGGTGCAGGGGTGCCTCAGGCTGAAAGGTCTGCCCTGGGTTTGCCCCGGAGCGGCAGGTCCTGGGGGAGCGGGCTCTGCAGGCGAGGGCTCGTGGTGCACACGTGTGGCCCCTGTGTGGCTTCTCCGGCTCCCCGCACGCTTCCCGCTCACCTCATAAAGACGAAACCCTTATTTTATAAACTAAGGAGACTTTTTATATGTGCAGTAAGATCCTGGAGTTGGATTGTATTTTTCTGTCTTTTGTAGGAATATTTTATAAACTGTGCACTACCTTTCCGGTCAGAAAAATAAATGAACGTCGTTAAAAGCAAAGCTATAATAAAGGCACAGAGCGGCCTCCAGCCATGACGCGTCACTGTCTTTACAGCTGGAACATTTTTTTAGCTTCACAAACTCTCCCTTCTCCCCTGGGAAGCCCTGCAGGGCAGGGACCCTGTCTCCTTTCTGTCTTGGTGGCGCCAGGCACATAATTAGGGCTCCATAAATAATTGATGGTCACAAGACCCCAAAAGGAGCCCATTCACTTCACCGGGGCGGCCCACTAACTCTGAAGACATGCTCGTAAGTGCATTTCGTTTGTTTTTAATTTTTTTGCTGCTTCGAGGGATGGACGCAGAAGCCAGGGGAGAGCTGCTGGCTTGCTGAGTGCCGGCCGAGAGAAGACTCCGTGAACGACAGCCGCACGCAGGGCCCCGGCGTGGAGTCCGACCCCACGCACCTGCAGGCCCGAGGGTCTGTCTCAGGGGGCGGGGGGGCCTTTCCTTCCTGACCCAACACACGATGAAGCCACCTTCCAGTTTCCTGTTTGAAAACAGGCACTGTCCCAAGGGTGCTGGGAGGCTCTGTGATCTAAGAATCAATAAAGAGAGGACATGATGTCTGAAAGCCTTTCGAAAGCAGCATAAGAAAGACGGACCCATGAGATCAGAAGGACAAGGCCCTGCCTCTGAGTCATTCACTAACAGGTGTTTACTGGGCCCTGCCCTGTGGACACTGCTCTGAGTGTCGGGACCCGGCAGGAAACAAAACAAAGTCCCCATTCTCACAGACCCTACGGGGACAAGAAATAGTCATTGATTCAACCATTTTGTGACTTGTAGGAAGGTGATAATCATGAGGAGGGACAACAGAGCTGCTAGTGGAAGTCCCATACATGGGCAGGGTAGGTCCTATGTGCGCAGAAGTGAGCCAGTCCTGGGAAGAGCACAGCAAGCAGAGGGAAGAGCAGGTGCAAAGGCCCTGAGGCACGAGCGTCCTTGGAGATCCTTGGGGAGGAGCGGCCAGGAGGCCAGGGCAGCTGGAGCCGTGTGAAGGACAGCAGATGATGCTGGCGGGGACGAGGCATCCTGTCTGCCACAGCACAGGGCCCCACAGGCCAGGGGAGGGCACTGAGCGAAGCAGAACAAAGGAGGCCCATGACCTGATGGTCACAGTCTTTGGGTAGACAGGTGTTAGTGGAGTGGCTCTTGGGGTGTCATTCCAAGGTCAGCAGCAGCAGTGTCCCCTGGAGCCTTGTTAGAAATGTCAGATTGCACGCCAGGCCAGCCCCCCTGACTGGGAACCTCTGGCGTGGGCCCGGCCATCAGCATTATTGGGAGCCCTCAAGCGGGTCTTGATGTTCGCTGGGGTTTGAGAAGAGCGAGGCGGGCTGGACCCCTGGCTCTGCTCTTCACCTGGGAAACCAGAGAAATTAGGGTGGAAATGCCGGAGGGACGAGGGTCACCGTCAGAAGGATCTTCCCAGGAAAACAGTCATGGCGAGGGCGGGGGGCGGGGGGGAGGGGAACAGCCTGGGCACATGCATGTCCTGCAAATCTCCTTTGGGGGTTTCCCTGGTGGGAAGCAATTCTCTGGGCTGGGTGGCCCTGTGCTCTGGGAGGCAGGAACATGGACAGAAGGAGGAGGATAGACATGGCCTGATTAGACCTTCTTGGTGACAGAGACTGGGAAAATCAGCAAAGAGGGAGCACTGTCCTCAGGGCCGAGGGGCAGGCCAGTGGAGACGGGCCGTTTGTCCTGCACAGGCCCCACGTCAGCCCTGCCTCTGCTCCGCGGCACGTTCCCCCTCCATCCTCAGTCCCTCGGCTCAGGCTCCCAAGCGCTACCGAGTACCGGGCGTGGGGCAGGCAGTGGGGACGGCCCCCAACCCCATCTCCCGGGCTTGTCCTCCAGGGCGCGTGATGCAGGTGTGAACAGCCGTGTCCCAATCGTGTTGGGAGCCCCTAGGACGGTGTCCCAACCCTGAAGAGGCCGGAAGGGTTCTGTGAGGAGGCGGCGTGTGAAAGGAAGTCAGGGACATCAGGCGCTCGGCTGCGGGGGATAAAGTCTTGGTCAAAGGAACATCGTTGACAAGAGGCTCGCTGTCCCCTGTCAGAAGGAGGAGGGGCCAGCTCAGGTTTCCCAGCCACTCAGCCCCTCAGGGCCCAGACCAGCTTCCCAGCCTCGCCCTGGGTGTTCTCCTCGTGGTCACAGAGGAGCCTGGACCTCAGCCTGGGGACTCACATGGGAAGCTACGTCCAGGAAGGGGTGCTGCGTGAAGTGCCGCGCTCACCCTGAGAAGCTTCCCGGCAGCCCCTGAGTCCCTCGGGTCTCATCCGCACCCTGATCAGACTGTCAGGTCCCGCTGGGTATCCCCCCAACCCCCGTTCTGGGGCCAGCTCCCCCATCTCCAGCGGCCACCCCCACCTGTCCCCACCAAGAGCCATGTCTGGCCACTGGGGCCCAGTCTGCCATGCTGGTGGGGAGGGGGGAGGCTGCCGTCCTGGAGACCCCAGCAGCCAGCGACTGAAAGGTGTGGGGACTCGAGGTGTGTCTTCGGCACAGACTCTAGGGGCCCCAGAGTAAGTGAGGTGGGGGTCCAGAAAAGTGACCGGTGTGACCGGAGGTAAGAGGAGGCTTGTTATATAATTCCACTGGCCTGGTGGGTGTCTGGGGAAGGGAGAAGGACCACAGGGAGGGAGAGAGCAATGACCATGGGAAGGGACATCTCCCTGGGGAAGCTGACCTACAGATAGGTCTCCAGTGAAGCGTGGTAGGAAGTGCCTTACTCAGCGTTCTTTGCTCAGAGTCTTGGAGATGGAAACTCCTGCCGGGACGGAGCAGCATCTTCTCTTCTCTCGCATCAGGGTCAGGAGCACGAAGAGTGAAACTCAGCAGCGGGCCCAGCGGAAGCATCTGGGCGTCTGCACAGCGGCTGTTCCCCCGGGTTGTGGCCCAGGAAACACCACCATCACTAAGGCTTTCAGGAGAAGCTGTGCGTAAGTCTCCTTTGTCTGCTCTGCAGTGAACACACCAGGGCCCCGAGGAGAAAAACCCGATTCTGGGTTGTGACACGTGTCTCCAAACGGGTCCAGAAACATCCAGGGATAATGTGTAATTAAAGAGGCATTTTTCCTCCTTTCTTTTTCTTCTCAGACTTTCTCAGCATCCCCAGACTCGTCACCATGGCTCCCAGCTGCCCTGTGCTGGTCCGGTGTCAGGTGCTTCCTGGAGGGAGGGTCACCTGGGGGACCTCGGGTGCATGTGTCTCTCTGCCCACTGGTCCCCCCTGTTCCGCCTGTCCCCAGGAGTGAACCAGGTGTGGCTACCTTGTCGCAGGTCCTTTCCCAGGGCTGAGGTGGGAGGCACTTGGGAGCACCAGCCCTTCCTGTCTGGGAAGGACTCAGCTCACTGGAGAGTGTAGAGGGGGTGGGAGCAGGGCAGAGAGAGAGCAAAGGTGGGAGAAGATTCTCGAAGAACAGAAAGAGATCATGTTCACGGATGCCCAGGGGAGGTGCCAGAAGGCAGAGTGTGGCTGCGAGGTCCCCACATCCGCACGGAGAGCCCTCAGACCCCGCAGATGGCTGACTCGCCGACGATGACGAGAATTGGGTCTGGCCGGGGCTCTGGACATGGGCTGCAAGTTCGTAGCTCCCGGGAGGCTTTATACATTCAGGACACGCAAGGTGGACGGCAGACGCACTCAATCAGAACCCGTGGAGGGAGACCCAGGTGCTGGGTGGTGCTCAGCCGCATTCCTGGTCTGTACCCAGCAGATACTGGGAGCACCCTGCCCGCCCGTGACAACCCAGGTGTCTCCAGACATTGCCCAGCGGCCCCTGTTTGGGGGTGTGTGTGCGAGACCGTCCCTGGCTGAGAGCCTCTGCCTTGTCTGAGCCTGAGTCACTCAGATTTCCGGCTGCGACATTTAGTTCCATTTTCACATTTATTTAACTCTGCATTTCTGCTTACCGCCTTTACAAACAGACCGTGACCAGCCGGGGGGCCCCCACCTGGACCCCAACTCTGCATTTAGAGCCACCCCCACCCCATGTGGCGACGGCTCAGGGAAGAGAGGACACGGCAGCCACTTGTTTTCACTTGGTGGCTTTGAAGCCGCTGCTCGACCGGGAGGCTCACAGCTTGGTACCCGGCCTGCGGGGCGCTGACCCAGGACGGGTCTTACCTACTCTGGACACCCTTGCTGGCTGGGGTGTATGACAGAGTTATCAGCGGGGCCAGTGGAAACCCGAACCTCCTGTTCCCTTGCAGCAGTGACAGCCACCCCCGTCCCCCCCTCCCCGTGCTCCAGGCACAGCTCTCGGCAGCCTTGTCCATGTACTGGCTCATTGACAATGGATGGGTACGAGGGCCCCGTTATCCGAGATCGGGCACCTGAGGCACAGGGCGTTTCAATGTCCTGCACACATTCCGAGGGAGTCGGGCAGAGCCCGCTTTGTCCCGAGGGGCCAGAATCCAGGGGCCGGGGCTCCCTGCAGCGTGTCACTTGGGGGAAGTGGAGGCATTGCCCACCTCTGCCCGTATCCGACGCTAGCACGGGGCCCATTAGCACGAAGCCTCTATGACATCAGCATTGCCCTATGGACGCCCGTGTCTCCACCCTCCCTGCCGGGAGCACATCTGCGTGCTGTTTGCCGCTATGTCTCAGCGTCTAGCAGGGTCCTCGGTGCGTGTCTGGAACTCGTCACTGTTCGTCTCATTCGATGGGATCGTACGACGTTGCTTTGTCCACTTCGTCACACCTAACGGTGTTCTGCACAGACCAGTTCAAAAAATACTTGTGAATGACTCGATGACTGATCAATTAGTTCCTTCTCAATTGATTGGTTACATTTGTTTTTACAAATGAATAAAATAAAATGACCGCAAAATGCCTTTATTTCTGTCCATCCGTTACCCGAATTAAATGCTTTTCTCAGCTTGAGAGAGCGTGATGATTGGGTTCTTTTGATAGGAGGCTCAAATCTTTTCAGTTTTCATAAATACAGGTTTGGAAATTTGTACTGTGGACCGCTGTGAGTCCGTCATGCTGGCGGCCAATGCTGTGAGTCCATTTGCATGTTTTTGCCATGACGGCAAGTTCTGGAAGGGAACCCAACGGAGGCATTGTTAGGGAATTTGTTTCCGGGAGAGAACCGAAGAGCAGCAAACCGAGAAGCCCACTTGGACGAGACATCCTTGAGAGACCAAACGCGCTGTGGGGAATGGAGCCGAGCTCGGCAAGTGCTGAGCGCCCGTCCCAAGGGGGCTGCTTATTTTCTGACATTGGGCAACTCTATCTGTTAGCTACGAATGTGTTGTGGGACAAGGAGGAAAATCGTCTTCAGCCCTCAGAGAATGAGACAATTGTCCTCTTGACTTCCACACCCTCCTGCTTCTAAGGGACCCTCCCACGGTGTATCTGTGGTGAGATCTTTAGCTGTCGAATCCCACGCTTGTGGGAGCTGAACCGGGGAGTCTATGGAACGTGTCACCGGGAAGTGCGAGAAGATGGGGGATCATCCCCCCCCTCCCCCGCCCAGCACAGTCTCCAAAAGTGTTGCCTTTGTACTGACCTCCTGAGGGTCGTGTGCTGACAGGGGCAGAGTCAGGCCGGGAGTATAGGGCATCAGAGAGGAACACGGTGTAAGCACCTGGGTCCCCATGTGAAGGACTTGGGGGGGGGCTTCCCCGTGCGCTCACTCGCCACCCTCCCCACAGGCAGCTCTAGCCCGTCCTGGCTCAGCCCCCTCTGCCCAGGGTAGAACCGGCCTGGGCCTCTGAACCTGGAAGCATTAATTGTCCTTTTCTAGAGGAGAAAGTGTTGGGGGTTGAGAGCTGCAGGCCCCTCCTCCCTTGTCTTCGGGATGGGTGTGCGTAACACCAGGTGACTTCAAAGCCCAAGCCCGGGACTCCATTCCTTCCTCTCTGGAGGGGCTTCCCTGCCCATCCATGCCCCCTCTCCTGTGGGTTGTGTGACTCTCCATGTCACCTCTGGCCAGGGGTTTACAAGGACTGACAGAGCCACTCCTGCAAATCAGTCTGCAAATGCAATGACAAGGACAAGGTCTTTGGCGTAGGACCAGTGTCCCCCCAGGTACCACCGAGAAATACCTTCAGCAGTCTCACCTCTGCCCCGGGGAGACTAGGCCAGTGCTGACGGACGCTTGCCACTGTCTCCTGCGGCACCAGGTGCCAGCTGCTCTCCAAAAACACCCTCGCGTTCATGTGAAGGGGTCAGTTGAGCGTAAGTTTCAAAAACTCGAATAAGGGGCTTCGTACTATCCATGCGTTGATGAATAGATAAGCAAATGTGGTATATCCATCCAATGGAACATGCAGCCTTGAAAAGGAATGAAGTACCACCACCCAGATTAACCTTGAAAACATGAAAAAGAAGCCCATTCCAAAGGCTGCACGTAGGAAGATTTCACTCATGTGATGTATCAGGAGTAGGCATATTCATGGACAGACAGCCTAGTAGAGGTGGCCAGGGGCCAGGGGGACAGAGAAGGATGGAAATGACAGCTAACCGGCGTGGGGGTTCTTTTTTGGGCGATTCAAATATTCTGGGATTAAGTAGCGTTAAAGTTGTACGAATTTGTGAATATACTAAAAACCATCGAACGGCACGCTTTAAAATGATAAATTTTATGGCGTATGAATTCTATCTCTATAAAAAAAGACTTGAAAAGAAACATTGAATGGTGTACGGTCAAGGCAGATACATTAAATAACTTGAATTAGCACAGAGGGGAAAAGAGTCCCAATTTCAGGCGCTCACGGAGAAATGATGACTCTTGGAACGCGGGCCCACGCTCCTCCTGATGACTCGGTCAAAGCAGACTGGCAGGTGCTCCGTCAGAGGGGGCCCGGGCTCCCCAGTTTGCCTCTGTGCCCACCCCTCTCGGGACTCATTCCTTTATGTTACCACCTGGCCCCTGAGGGTGTTGCGTGTCCCAGGGTCATGGTGTGGGACACCACTGACTCTGTGTTCCATGCCCCACGGAGCTGTCCAGAGAGGTGGCCCTGCTAAGTTACCCCGACCTGTCCCTCCCCCAGAATCTCTTACTGTAGTTCAGGCAGGATCTCCTGGGATGGACGCCAGGAAGAGCCTCAAGGAGGCCAGCCTGCATCCGTGTCCGGCTGGGTGGGACTGGGTCACACCTGCTTTCCTTCCTCCCCTGGCTCATTCTCCCTTCCCCTCCTTCCTGTATCCTGGGGTTGAGCTCCCCCACGGCTGAGCACACAAACGTTGTCCTCGCCTCCGTTCTCTGAAGAACTCCAGCTAAGATGTTTATTGCCACTACCATGGTTACTCATCAGCACGCTCCATGCATATCGCACTGGGATGATCCAAAGGGTTCTAGCCCCGAGTTTGATGCGCAGCCCTGGCTTCTTGGAAACAGCACTGAACTGAGTTTCTGAAGATGGACTAGGGGTCTCAGTTTCTCTACTTAGGGGCTGCCTGTTTTTCAAGAATAAAACTAACCTCACCACGTGGCTCTGAATCCAGGATGTGGTTGGAGCCCCGGGGGCTGGGCACTTTGCTTCTTCCCCACGACTCTCCACCGTGGACCCCACCGCTGGGATCTCACGTGTCCATCCCCTCTGACGTGATGTGGGGGGTGGAAGTTAATCTACCCATTTGGCTGATGGGAAGACTGAGCTACAAAGGAGAAGGCTTGAGCCGACCCCAAGCGGAGCAGGAGGGAGGAGTGGGGACCGAGCCGCAGGTGCCGACCCAGGAGCCCTTTCCTCCAGGCCGGGCAGACCGTGAGCCACGGGGACGTAGTGACTGCCGGGCCATCTGCAGTCATCCACCGTCTCCGTGGCTGCTTGGCCATTGGGCTAATCCTTGCCCCATCTGTGGGGAGGACCCCCGAGAGGCTGAGGGAGACCCCGGCCCAGAGTCAGCAGGTGGATGGAGCGGTCAGAGCCACGCCCGCCACTAAGGGCCACTCGGGTTCATCCCCAGGGAGTGAGAGTTTGGGCTCCCAGCCCATCAGCCAGAGAAGAAATCCATACCCGTTGCCTCCAGGACTGAAGAGCCTAGTATTTTTGAGCAGCCCAGGGCTCGGCTGACGTCTGGGCCTCTCCCGCGCCTCTCACCGCATGAGCGTCTCTCAATGACCCGGTGGAGACCCGCGAAGGTGGAGAGAAGCCCCGAGGGTGTGTCTCTCTGACCCGGCTTCCCGGCGGGCCCCACTTCAGAAGGACAGCCTCCCCCCCTTTCTGGAGCGTTGGCCTGAGAGAGACAGCCACAGGTTGTGTCCAGATGCCCCCAACCTGTTAAATCACTTCTAACTTGGACAGGAGTCGCAGAGACATCGGGCTGGGCTCACGTCCGCTCAGCTGTCCGCCGCCAGCGCTGCTCATGCATTTCTCTCCCGTCCTGTTCCTGATGCTGTCCCAGGGGTTTACCGGCCGCACAACTAGCAGGAGACATTCACCACGGACACTGCAGGCTGAGCTGACCAATGCCCTGTCAGATGTGTGTGACCCACGGGCAGGGGGACGTGGGGGACCCAGAGAGTGGGAGTCCCAGCTCTCTTCCCGGAAGCCCACGATCCAGCTGGGGAGCGAAGATGTGCGAAATAAGGCCTTAGTTCATTCAACAGACGCTTGCTGAGCCCCCACTCCCCCACCCCCCCAGCACGTGCCAGGAGCCGCCCTCGGCAGCAGGCCCAGCGGTCACTGTCCTTTGTTTGTGGGAACAAAGGGAGTGGCCGGCAGTGCCACCTCGGGGGTGGTCGGTGTGTCTGGGGGCAGGAGGGAGGAGAGCGTCACCCAGGAAAGGCTTCCGGGGAGAGGGGCAGCTGGCCGGGGCTTCGGGGGACAGCGAGGATCCCGCCTGCTGGAAAGAGCAGGGGAAGCCGCCGGAGCAGGGGTGCAGCGTGAGGAAGACTGCAGGCCATGGGGACGCAGCAGGTTCGGGACAGAAAGCAGCGCATCGTGGCCGCAGCGACGCATGGGGATCTGAGGGCCAAAGGCAGGCGAAGGGCCCGAGGGGCGCAGTGTGGGGGGCAGAGAATACAGGGCTTGGGGGGCCACGATGGGAGTGCCGAGGGTCCTTCAGAGCAATAGGAAGGCCTGGTCAGGCTTTAGCAGGGACACAATGTGGTTGCCGTGTCCACAGTATGGGGCCAGTGGGAGCGTGTGCCCAGGGCCAGGGCGTCCCATGAGAGGGACGAGGGGGTCACTTGGTGGGAGAGGTGGTCACCTGAGCTAGGAGCATGACGGCAGCGATGCAGGAGGGGGGCAGAGTCTGGAGATACCCAGGAGCCCGCGCACTGGGAATGAGGTCGGAGATGCGAGGGAGAGGAGGGGACAGAAGAGAGGCCCAGGGCCCTGCAAGGACTCAGGGCATGGTGTCACCAGCCACTGAGATGGGGACATCCAGAGAGGCCACAGCCAGGTGGTCTCCCTGAGTTGGGTTGGAGGTGCTGTGAGACATTCACATGGACAATGCAGGTCTGGAGCTCAGGAGAACCGTCTGGGCTGGGGGCAGTGAGGGGGTCCCTGGGGACGGTGAGGGAGTCACTGGGGGCGGTGAGGGGGTCACTGGGGGCAGTGAGGGGGTCCCTGGGGGCGGTGAGGGAGTCACTGGGGGTGGTGAGGGGGTCACTGGGGGCGGTGAGGGAGTCACTGGGGACAGTGAGGGGGCCACCGGGGGCAGTGGAAGGGTCGCCCGCGTGTATACGGCCCCTGAAGTCATGGGGAGGCTGAGACCCCCAGGGGGTGAGCAGAGTGAGCCAGGGAGGTAGCTGGGCCTGCACTGTCATGGAGGCTAGTGGTCCCCATGGACGTTTGTGTGTCTAGGTGTGTGTGTGTATGTGTGTGTGTCTAGGTCCGTGTGTCTAGGTCCTTACGTCTAGGGGTGTGTGTGTGTGTGTGTGCACTGACGAAAAGGAGCCTGGAGCCCGTGTGCAGTGGAGGCAGGAAAGAAGGAGGCCTGAGCTGCGGGAGGAGAGCCGGGCAGGGGAGCCGTGGCCTGGAAGAAGTGACCAGAGCTCGGGTTGACCGAGCTGATTCTGATGCAGGCCCAGAACTGAGCACTGGGCCTGGAGCACCCAGGGAAGCCCCCTCTGCCCCACAGGGCCCAGCATGACACCCATTTGACAGAGAAGGAGACTGAGACCCCGGAGGGCGGAGGCGGCCCCAGGGTCATGAGTGGAAGCCGGAGCCCGCAGCCCTCACCCCTGCTCTGCAGCCCACTGTGGGGAGCTGGGTAGGTGGGCAGGGATCCGAGAGGGAGACTGGAGGAGATCTGAGAGTTGGTGGACAGAGGTGGGGAGAGGAAAGCCGTGGGGCAGGGGTGTCGAGGTAGAGCCAGGCTCCACGGGCGGTCCCGCTAGCCTGCTTCTCGTGCATTCGGCTTGTGGTCCGCTTCCAGCCTCGTGTCGCAGGTGTGTACGAAGTCAATGAAGACGCGGGCAGCTGTCTGGCAGATCGGTGCCCACTGCCCGGGGGCTGCTGCAGCCTCAGAGTCTGCGGCCCTGGGATTTCTGCTCAGTGCAATCAGGGTGGAGATGTGTCTAAGAGCCTGTGTGTGTGTGTGTGTGTGTGTGTGTGTGTGTGTGTGTGTGTGTAGGGCCTCCAGGTATTAATATGGAAAGATTTCTCTCCTTTTTCCTCTATTCGAGATTATAAATCATTCCAAGGGACAGGGCCTGTTCCAGCAGCTGCATCTGGCCCGGCACAAACCACAAGCTGAGCCCAGGTTTGCATTCAGGTCACTCTTGGCCTTGACATGAACCGTACAACATATTTCACTCATGGGCCTCCTGCCTGAAAGTAATGTCAGCCTCTGAGAAAATATAACCCCGGTGCAAGGGAACATTACGATTCCTCAAGAAATAAAGACTTTTCCTTCTTTTAAACTCTCCCAGCCCACATGGAGATCTCTCTTGATGGGCTTTCTAGAATCATCCATTAAGTTGTGGGCCAGAACTGGCTCAGGACTTCTCCTCCTCCTCCTTCTTATTCTTCTTTTATAAAGATTTATTTACTTATTTTAAAGAGGGGAGGAGGAGCAGAGGGAGACACAGAGAGGATCCCAAGCAGACTCCCTGCTGAGCACAGAGCCCGACACGAGCTCCCGGGACCCTGAGATCATGACCCTGAGATCACGACCTGAGCCGAAATCAAGGCTCAGACGCTCAACCGACGGAGCCGCCCAGGGGCCCCTGGCTGAGGACTTCTTAATCTCAGGTTCAAGAGACAGTAGATGCTATGAGGCCTGCTAAAAATTAGACTCTGACTTCACAGCCTCTGTGGTCTAGCTGGGGAAGCAAGAATACTTGATTAAAACACACAATGTATAATGGAAACACTTCTCTGGAGTGGGACCTCAGGGAATCCGAATTTTTAAGATGTTCCTCTGACACGGGAACAGCACACACAGCCTTCTTGTATGTTTTAAAGTCTTGTCTTTGTCTAACTCTTGCAGGTTCCCCAGAGAGAGAGATTTCTCCTTGTGTTTCTTTCATATCTCCTAAAACGTTCCCAGGACACTTGCTAAATATTTCTTGACTTGTCAAGATTCTGACAGGTGGCCAGGAAGACAGACTCCCTTTCTCTGTTCCCAGGAATAAGCTCTGAGAGAGAAATCATTCTCAGAGACACTGGAGAGTCGCTTGGCTAGTGGGCTTTGTTGGTTTTGGTCTCGTGATGGATATGCTGACTGTTGCTTTTTTGCCGATTCCAGGCCCCAGATCTTTGCCTCCAGAGAGCTGAAAATGGGGCCATTCCTATATCAGTGACTCAACACTAAAAAAGTTTTCCGTCTCAGGTTCAAAATGAACTGCAAAATGCAAAAGAGACAATTCAGCGGAGGGGGAAGGTAAGCAGTGAGCACACTTTGCAACATCGAAAAAACATCCTGGCATGGAAATCTGGAAATCTGGAAACTGGAGGCTAACGCTGCCAGTTTGGGGGTAGGAAATGTTATGTAGCTTAAAACCCTTTAGGAATATTTTATCAAAAGATCCATTCCCTATGATGTTATTTTGGGTATCTCTTTAAAACCAGCTGACACGCTTCCACTTAGCATTTCACTGACTTGAAAACCACGGAGCTCTAATTACAGTCTCTAGCAAAAAAGGAAGCAGGTCTGTGAGAGGCACCTAATTGATACATTCATTTCTGTACCCATTTCTGTCTTGTCTCAGATGATCTGGGGGAGCATGTTCGTGAGTTATTTATTTTAGGAGCAAAGAGCAGGAAGATGGGGATGGAATGAGCCAGAGAACATTCTCTTTCTTCTTCGTCTTTTTCTTCTTCAGTCACCCACTGTAGGGGCAGGTCACTGGACCCGGTGTGGCTCAAGGGCAATGGTTTTGTGAACTTGGCTGACCTGCTTTAAGGTATAAGGAATGAGAAAACTGAGAAGACCCGAGGTTCCTCCCATTGGTGGCGAGAGCAAACCCTCTTCGTCACGTGCCACAGCACTTCGTCTGTCCATCCGTGGTGTGAAGGACTTCTCTGGAGCCCGTCTCCAGTAAGGGCAGACAAGGAAAGGCCCATTTTCTAAGTAGGAAGGTATTAGTCAGTGTTCACCACAACAGTGATGTGTACTCACTCAAAATTCGGGGACGTACAACAACAATGCTTATTTTCACACTCAAGCGTCCGTGATGTTGACTGTGGCTTGGCTGATCTCGGCTGGCCTCGTTGGGTCATCTGTGGCTCAGGCTGCAGACCAGCTGGAGTGGGCACAGAGAGTGGGATGGTTTCAGCTCAGCTTCATGCGTCTGTTGTTCTGGGATTCCGACTGGAAGAGGAGCACTTACCCAGACGTGCTCATTCGCGGAAGGCCAGGGCGTAAGAGGCCATCACGAGTCAGGCATGTGTAGGAGAGCTGCTCAGCTGTGGTCTACACGAAGTCTGCTCACGTGGGCCAAAGCAAGTGGCATGGCCAGACTCAAAGTGAATAGGGCCGAGATGTCTACTCTACCTACAAGAGAAGGTACTGCGGAGAGACGGGGCAAAAAGTATCAGTGTATTAACCTGTCAGAGGCATACAAGATTGGGACCCATCCCCAGTAGGTCTTGAGATACAGACTCCTCTCCCCAAATTCCTTTATAATTGACCCACTTCAGTGCTGACATTCCAGACGATTCTCTTTGGACTGGGGCAATAGGTTCTCCCAGAGACCTCCAGGAAAACAACTCTGGAGACACTTGTTAAGAAGAACCCAACCTGGGAAGCGACCGCCATGTTTGTTTTTTAGGGCTCAGCTGGGTTTCTGGCCTTCTTGGCTGGTTAGGTCTCTTAAATTAAGATTTTAAGTGATCACTCGAGAATAACTCAACAAAGTTAAAATTATAATCGGATTTCCTAAGGAGTCTAATTAAAATAGGAAATGAATATTTTGTATCCTACAGTAAAAATTTATATGCCTAATATCCTTTGTTTCAAACAATGTTTCCAAAAGGGTGTTTTGCATCCACTGTGACATGAGCGATAACTTTGGGTATTATTTGGATAGTTTTTTTTTTTTTAAAGTTATGTATTCGCCTTATAGTTACCTGCAGTTTATGCAAGGGATTGTGGTTTTACTTTTGGAGTCGTGATATCAAGTTTTCCGTTTAGATGCAATTATTTGTGTAAATGAGTGAGTCAAACTAAAGAAAAAATTAAGCAGATCACAGTATAAGTGTGATACAGGTAAGGCAACACTTTTGAGGCAGGTTTTGAGACAACTTCTTTTTTTTTTTTTTTTTTTAATTTATTCCCAGGGCCACTGAAAGGCTCTGGGTAATTTTTTTTTTTTTAAGATTTTATCTATTCATTCAACAGGATAGAGACAGCCAGTGAGAGAGGGAACACAAGCAGGGGGAGTGGGAGAGGAAGAAGCAGGTTCATAGCGGAGGAGCCTGATGTGGGGCTCGATCCCATAACGCCGGGATCACGCCCTGAGCCCAAGGCAGACGCTTAACCGCTGTGCCACCCAGGCGCCCCTTGAGACAACTTCTTAACTATACACAGGCAACATGGATTTAGATGACCAGTGTCCTCTCTCCAGGATACTGGCTGTTGTTTTCTTTCCAGAAGTAGCCATGCAATTCAAGCAGTTCCTTCTGTCCTTTTGGTCTTGTTCCATCATCCTCTTTACAGGTCCCCACGGTGACCGTACATGTCCTGTAGGTCATGCTTACCGCTCTGTCCTAGGTCCTCCCTCGATGGCTATGTGCTGGGCTACCTTCTCAGCCCTGGAGATCGTCGCATGTCCATCTCCAACAGACACCACCCGTTCCTTCTTTGTAACAGAGTATTAAGTTGCCAGATTAAACTCCGGGTCATGCAGTATCTGGACATACTTATATGAACACTATGCATAGCTTAGCTGGGTGGGCTCCTGTACTTTTATGTGCTAGATCTGGCCACCGTGACCCAGCACCTTTCGATGCGCCCACAGAGGCAATGGATCGTGATTGGTCTGTGCCCTGGAGTTGGTGTTCTGGGCTCAAGGTGAGATGCTACCATGCACCAGCTAGTTACATGGGCACTCTGGGTCTCGGTTTTCTCCCATTTGTGCTTGAAGTAGAAGGTAATGGTGTCTTTCTCAGAGAGTGTTGAAAGGATCAAACGGGTTAATAGCTGATACATACCTGGAAGGGTTTCTGGACACAGAAAACACTCACCATGATGTTGTTCATAAGCCTCGGCTTTCCTGATATGCAGACCATGTAGTATCCTCCCCACCCACAGTGCCCTTGGTCGTATGAGAAGCCAACCAGCATGCGGACCCTCTATCTTGTGCCTCTCCTGTCCACCTGGCGAGCACTGGGGGTCTTTGTGTCCTGGGGGACTCTAGCACCATCATGAACTGATGACAGACCAATTTTTAAAATCACTTCCCCGAAGTAAGAGAAAGTAAATCAGCCTAAAGGGGGAAGAATCAGAGCCTGAGAGTAGCCCTGAGCAAACGGCCAATACTCTGAAATAAACCAGCTCTGTGTTTGACCTCCCGTTCTGAACTTCACACGTTCAAGGTTGCAGGGGCAAAGGGAGCAACGGCAGAGAGAGCCAGTGTGAACTCCCAGGGGTTTTGTTTCTAATGGGGCCACTCAGATACGGTGCTGCAAGAGCCAGACCAGACCCTGTCACGTCGTGACGAAGGGCTTGTGAAGCCAAATAAATAAGAGAGAGCCATGTCTCCCCTCCCTGTTATTCATGCTGATGCATCAGAAAATTGAGAAAGAATCACAGGATAATTAAAAAGCTCTTCCAAATATCGCAAGGTTCAGGGCACGCAGGCAGCCACGAACGGCAGAGGGTTAAAAAGTGAAAGGTAAAGCCGTCTGGTGAAACAGTGGAGTATGTGTTTATGTGGAAATTTGGTTCTGGGGGAATTTGCTTTTTTCCCAAAGACATTCATACATTCTAACGAAAGTAGGTTCAATGTAGAACTAGTTTCTATCTAAACTCAACCTCATCTGATAAGCCTGAGGTCCCAAGTTGTTTGGGGTTGAAGCTACGGACAGCGTCATCGCTGGGGTTCCCCCATAAGCGGCGCTGGAGGCCAGGACTTGTAGGCAGGTGCGTGATTTAGGGAGGTGGTCCAGGGACTAGAAGGAGCGAAATGGGGAAAAAAGAAAAAGCCAATCTCCGGGTGCAAAGCTGATACTGTGCGTGGTATGGCTGCACGGTTTTGGACACTCCTCTTGCGAGAGGTGGGTCTGTGTCCCCTCTCTTTGAGTCTGAGCGGTCTTGTTCTGCTGTGTTACCTTCAAGATCAGGCCACAAAAGGCCACACAAGGACTAGTGAGTTCTCTCTGCCTCTTCCTGCTTCTGCACAGCCCTTCTTAACACAAAAGCTTCGCTGCGAAAAGTTTGAGTCTGGACTCTTTTTTTCTGCAACAGTCATCGGAGTATTCCTTGCCCTTGGCCGCAGAGACTGGATAAAAGATAAACATGGGATTCAATGACTCAATTCCAGGACTTCTGTTGAAACAGAAAAGTCATTTTCTCCCAGGGCTGCTAAGGGTGCGAATGGGTGCCAGGACAGAAGAGCCTGCCTGAGTAATGGGGCCCACAGAGCACAAGGCAGAGCCAAGAGGTAGAAGGAGATCACTTCCTGATACTATCACTCACGCACCTGGATCCAGCTATGCCTGAAGCCATTCCCCCTGGACTTTTTAATGACATGCACTAATAACCCCTCTTCCCTGCCTCTTTCTTCTGTTTGGATTCTGGATTTGGATTCTGTCTGTTGCAGTCAGGATAGTCTAAACCAATACAAAGACCAACTTAGCAAAGATCTGAGACATGCTGTTAGATGCTAACTTACTGGTTGGTGACTTCAACTGTAAGACCCCACGGAGAACATCCTCTTTGGTCAGAAAAAAATGTTTAAGCGGGCTGGGGGGCGCCTGGGTGGCACAGCAGTTAAACGTCTGCCTTTGGCTCAGGGCGTGATCCCCGTGTTATGGGATCGAGCCCCACATCAGGCTCCTCCACTGGGAGCCTGCTTCTTCCTCTCCCACTCCCCCTGCTTGTGTTCCCTCTCTTTCTGGCTGTCTCTATCTCTGTCAAATAAATAAATAAAATCTTAAAAAAAAATGTTTAAGTGGGCTGTTACAGGTTCTTATCTTAATGTTGTTCTCATTTCAGCAGGACTTGGTTTGGGCCATGGTACGTTCGATGATCTCTTGTGTAAATACAGTAAAGATGGGGATTTCATAGGCTGAAACAAGCCTGAAATGTATTGCCTCTTTATCATTTATCTTTTCCTATGAGACAAAGAAAAATAAATACAATATGCGTAATTATTAACGTTTGACAGAAAAAGAAACATTAAACTAAAATAAAAATTATTTTTATTTTTTTTTGAAACTTCAAAAGGAGTACTATTTTATTTGGACTTGCTTTTTATGGTCTGACGGTTTTCTTCTCATCCATTATGGAACCAAAAATTTAGCTTTTATTCCTTCCTCAATATTGCCTTTAATTTCCTGATGGTTGCAGGTCTACTAACGATATTTGGATGCGACACACTCAGGGTTTACAATGATATATCAAATATTTTTTTAAAAACGATTTTCAGGGGCGCCTGGGTGGCACAGCGGTTAAGCGTCTGCCTTGGGCTCAGGGCGTGATCCCGGCGTTATGGGATCGAGCCCCACATCAAGCTCTTCCGCTATGAGCCTGCTTCTTCCTCTCCCACTCCCCCTGCTTGTGTTCCCTCTCTCTCTGGCTGTCTCTCTCTCTGTCAAATAAATAAATAAAATCTTAAAAAATAAAATAAAAAAAAATGATTTTCATTTTGGCGAGGTGTGGAATCCATAAACACGTTCTATTGTGCGTTCTCTTACTGTTTATATATTTCCTTAAAAACAACAACAGCAGCGATTTCCCTTCTGTTTTAGCCTTATGTTCATGCCCTTTCTCATTTGCCTCATAGCTTGCTGCCATGAAACTATATCGTTCCTATCTCCTTCCTCAACGACCCCTAGAGAATCTGCTATTACGAACTCTTTTTTTTTTCTCAAAGGAGTACAATGGGCCTTGACAATGCCTGTTGTTATGTGCACATGAGAAGGGGAAAGGCCTTCAGACATTCATATCATTCCATCCACGTGGTCAGGAGGCACAGTCGTGGGAGGCAGGATGGTAATCTTCCCAGGAGAGAAAGTATCATAAGCCCAGGCCTTAGAAAGTGGTGGAAGATGATCTCTCCATTGAACCTGGAACTTTGCTTAATGGGAATCATGATGACTCCCCCTTTGTGTAACTGACGGTGTGTGATAGAAAGGGGCAGGCCCACGTGGGTCCGTGTGCACCTGCTCGGTTTTCATTACATTCTGCCTCATAGATGTATGATTACCCCACAGCCAGGAGCCCCAAGCTTCTCCCACACAGGCCGCCTTTTGCTCCCAGATGCTGTCGGAAGTCCTGGTGGACGGGGAGGTGCTGGGCTCCCATCCCTCTCCCCAGGCCACTGTCCCCAGGGAAGTTGTCCCTGTCCCTGTATGTTCCCTTCCAGCTGGGAGAGGGGCTTCGAGCAGCTCCTCCTTCTCCGAGCTCCTGGGGGGTCCCGTGGCTGACATGCGCAGAGCATTTCCATTGGGCCCACAGTGGGGCTCCTGGGTCTGGGCTGTTCCTATGTAGGTAATCCCTATAGCCGGAGCGGTGCAGATTTGAGAAAGTTACCCACGTCCCCAAAGACGAAATGCAGGCAAGGGCCCGGCTCTCAGGAGGACGTTGGCCCCACACCCAGCACCAAGCAGCACTAACGTCGCAAGCAAAGCTGGCTGGTGGCCTGTTCACAGCCCATCGGAACAGACCTGACACTCTCGTTTCTCATGTGGACGCTGAGAGTCTTCCCCTCCTTTGTCCCCTCTCCCCGCCTCCCTCTCTTTCTTTCTTTCTCTTTCTGCTTTTTGTTCACATTGCACCTAAAAATGCCTCAGTGGCTAATACAGGCCCGAGCTCTCCAACAAGTAGAAGAGACCGTCTAAGGGAGAATGTGTCCTTGATGAAGACGAGTCGCTGAGATCTTGACATTTTTCTGCAGGAAATTTCCCCCCGTTTCCAGGGGTGGGGCGAGAGAGCAGCCTGGTGCATCCACACGACGGGGTGAGGTGTTCTGTGCAAACCCACCGTCTAACGACCCCTCCGCCTGTGGTTCGGGGTCAGGGAGGATCGTGACAGGGGAGGGCTCCTGGAAGGGTTGCTCACCCCTCAGTTTCCTCCATGAATCTGGGTCCTGGCTCTGCCCAGGCAGCCACCCGACACTGGGCTTTGTGCAGCACCAACGTCCAGATTGGGCTCAGTCCTCAGGCCGAGGCCTGGTGTGTGGTGACCGCACGTGGGTCCCTGACACGCACAGCCTCCTGGTGCCCTGCGCCCCGAGGGAGGCGTCCCTGCTGCTCTGTAGGCAGAGACGCTCCTGCTTCCAGATCTGGCGAGTTTTCAACAGAGGGGCAGAAGACCCTGTGTGCGACCAAATGCCTGTCACTCAGGCCGGTGACCTGTGCCTGTGTCATCGTAAGGGCCTCCCTCTTCTGCCAGCGCATGTCCAGTCCACAGAACTCGAACTAGCCCCCATCTGTCCACCCTTCCATCCCCCTGCTGTCACCCACGTCCTCACCTGGGTCACTACCACGGCCCCTGACAGGTGCTCCTGCTGCCCTCCTCGCCCCACGCGCAGACCTATGCTCCACACACACCCAGAGTGAGAGCGAGCTCCGTTAGAGACACATGAGACCTGTCACCCTGAGTCAGTGTGTCGGTGGAGAAAGTGGGCCGCCTCCTCATCGCTCCCACAAGGCCCAGCACCATTCCCACAGGTTCCCCCAAATCACCTGCTACCACCTCCCCCTCACTCCCTCCATCACAGCCAACCGGCCTCCTGGCTCCCCCTGCAGACCCCAAGTCTTCCTGCCTCAGGGCCTTTGCATGTGCTGCCTCCTCTTCCCCAAGACCTGCTGTCTCAAGCCCTCCCAGTCTCTGCTCAGATGTCACCTCCTCAGATAGCGGCCCTGACGGCCTGTACCTTATGTCACGTCCCCAGTTCCTGCACAGATTTTGTCACCATCAGAAAGTGATTGACTCATTTGATGGCCTTCTATTGTCTTTTGCACCCACAGGAATGGCGACCACATGGGAGCGGGAACTCTGTCTGCCGTTGGATTCCCGCTCTGAGAACGGGGCCAAGGCCAAGTCGGTTCTTGACCTGCATTTGCTGAGGAACCACAGGAGTGAGAATAATAATAGAATGGCATCTTAGGAATTCTAAAATACCTAAATCATAGACTATTTGAGTCAGAGGGAGCCCTTGGAAGTCATTTAGTCACACCCATTCATGTTGCCATTGGGTAAACTGAGTCTCAAGAGGACAAGTGATTTGCTGCCCATCTGAGGCCCTGGTGCTGCCGCTCGGTCAGGAGAGGGAACTGCCGCGTGTCGGTGATGAGCGGCTGTCGGGGCTTCTTCTCCCCTTGACACGAGGCCGAGGGAAGCAGGGACAGAAGGCACAGGCACACCGAAGGCTAAGTGACTGAAAGCAAGGGGTTCAGAGGAGATGGAGCTGGGGGGGGGTGGCAGGGGAAGGGTCCCCCGAGCGTGAGGAGGTTGGGTGGCTTGGAGAGCAGGTGAACCCCAAATCTGCTGGTCACCCGTGCGAGGGCCTTGGGCAAGAACGGGGTGAGGCCCGTCCCTCGAGAATTTACCTCCCGGACTGAAACCCTGCTGACCGCCCGTCCTGGCCAGAAGGTCTTTCGGAAGGTCAATCAGCTTCTGCCGGCTTTTCCGTCAGCTTCCTGGGCTGCCTTCCCAAATCCCCGCAGGCTGCGTGCTCGAAATCATGGAAACGTGTCTTCTCAGAGTTGGGGAGGCTGGAAGTCTGGAACGACGGAGTCGGCGGGGCGGGTTCCTCTGGCGGCTCTGAGGGGGGTCTGCCCCTCACTTCCCAGGCCGGCCAGGAGGACAAGGACTCTTTCTAGTTTGTTCTCTGGTGAGTTTCGGGCCTAGAGCTAGACTGACCCATCGCAGGGGCTCGAGGACACCGGTGAACTTACCATGGGGAGCCTGCCAGGCGTCGCTCCTCAGGTGAGCTCCGTGCAGACACCCCAGCCGGACACCTGTCTTGCACGCAGCGGCCTTGCAGGCGGGGAGGGGACAAGCAAACGGGTCCCTGTCCCGAGCTGTCCCTCCCTGGCTGGGAGACAAAGAGCAGGAGAACAAGCAGGGATTAACACCAGGTGGGGACGGTGGCCCAGAGGCAGGTGCAGCAGGATGGCGAGGGTGTGAAAGCCGCCGTGCAGGCCCAACAGGCCGTTTGGGCAGGGACTGGTGGCCATGGGGATGGGGAGTCCGGGCCCAGAAGGCAGGAGTTGGGGGCGGGTGGGTGCTGGGGGCTGGCTGGGGCGGAGGGCACCGTGGTGCCAGGCCTGGGTGTGTGTGAGGGGCAGCGAGGGCCAGAGTGGCTGCAGGGACATGGGAAGAGGGATGGGGATTGAAGTTGGAGAGGTGCTTGGACCAGTGCCTCAGATGACCCTGCTGGCCACTGCGAGGACGCCGGCTTTCCCTGAGCCTGATGGGAGCCACCAGGCAGGTCTGAGCCGATGAGTGTATGTCACGAGGACCGTGGGACCTGGGAGGGGACAGTGTGCGGGGCCCCTGAGGAGCACGGGTGGGGGGGGGGGCAGGTCAGGCAGGTCCGGTGTGGGGACCCCAGGGCCCAGCTCGGGCCCCACATGGGAAGGTTGGGCTGGGGGCATCTGCTGCCCAAGGGGCAGAGGCAGTAAGAGCGAAGATGCAAGCCAAGGATGACCCAAGGACTTGGCCTGAGCCGCTGGAGGACCGAGGCCCTAGTGAGTCAGGGGTGGGGTCTCGGGAGGGGCAGGCGGGGCAGGGAGGGGCCGAGGTACAGGGAAGGGAGGCTGGTGCTGAGCTGTGCAGAGACACCTTCTGGAGAGGATGGGGCCTGGGCCCACTTGCCCCAGGCTCTATAGCGTCCTTCCTTCGTGCTGCGAGGACGGCCACCTCTGTCCTCACGGAGCCCGAGAAGCCAGCCAGACTCTGCGCTTGTGTCTCCCTCTGAGGGACAAAGGTCAGTGTCACAGCAGTCGGCTCTGATGCTGGCTTCAGGCCAAGACCCTTAATATTCAATGAGAAATCTGCATTGATGAAATTTTCATTAAAGAAACATTATCCGTTTCACTCTCCTTGTTATTCTGTGGCTTTGAGTATCCGGCTAATTTGCGTTTGATTACCCCGATGATCTGAAGATTGGAGCATTATTAAAAATTTAGATGAGCAATGATACGTCCGGACCTCCCTCTCCTCTCACAGCCGGAGCACAAGGGGCTCTGCTAAGGATTGCAATGAATTCGGGGCAGCCGTGGCGATTACAGAATTATCTATAGTTTGAGGGAGTTTCGACCCCTCTGCCTTCCACAGAAATGAGCAGCTTGGCTTCCAGGGCACACGGATTTAATTGACAAAATGCATCAAAAGGAAATTCCAGTCCTAGACCCAGTTTTAGGGCTAACGAGCTGTATGTTTGCCTGAGCACTTCCCTTCCCTTTCCTGTGACTCACACGTGTCCCGTCTGCAGAGTAAGGAGGCTGGACCAGGGCAGATGCTTAAAAGGGGTGGTCTGTGGGCCGAAATCGGCTCGAGGAGGGAATGTGTCCTGCCCGCTGTTTTGATTGTTTGATGAGCACTTTCCCAGACCTGCGATTGCGGGTTCTATGTGTTTCAGGGATATTACCTTATCTAATTCTCCTACTCATGAGATAGATACACTCATTCCCACTTTACTGATGGGGAAACGCTGGCCAATGTGGCTTAAATGACTTTCCCTGGGTCACCTGCTTGGCAGGAGGAAAGGCAGGATTCGAACCAGGTGGTCTGACTTTGGGAGCCATGGTTTTCCATCCATGCTACAATTCCACAGTGTTTCATATTAATTAGTTTCCAAATTTAAAACATTTGTAATTTTCTGCAAAAACAGAACTTACACATTAAAAACTTGGAAGCTGTGGCTAGGAGTTCTCTAAGGGTGTCCCTCTCTGGAATATCACTCTTTTGTGCTTCCACAGGGCACTCTTACTAACAAAAGAGGGCAACTTTCAAAAAGAGAGCGCCATCTTTCAAGAAGCCCAAGGAAAAAACTAACAATATGCTGTGTGGGCTGGCGACCTATGTGAACACTCAGAGAGCACCTCAGGCTGCCAGGACTTGTGGGACCAATAGCCTGGGCAGAAGGGAAATGCAGTGAGGTATGTCCCACATTCTCCACCTGTCTTCTCCTTGAGGAATCTGTCAATATGAACGTGGAGAGGGGCCGAGAGTCACCAAAACTCAGAGTTGTTCATCAAGCTCATTGATTCGAAAGCATAAAACTAGAAATTGGGGGCTACAAAGGAAGCCAGGGTTTTAGGGCCCAGATCTCAAAGAAAATGGAAGTGGGTCTGATTTTCTGCAGAATTTTCCCTCCTGGAGCATTTGCTGATTCCACAGCAGGCTCAATAAAAGATGCAGAAGACAAGCAGAAAGTGAGCAGCTGAGAGTCTAAGAATCTGAACAAAATTTTCACCAGTATCACGATGCTATAACCACAGACCTGGAGTTCAGTGATCACCAAAAGAAGCTATGGTTTCTACTGAGCCCCTCAAAGGACTTATTCTAGGAAGGAAGAACAAACCAAAATAAGCCAGATCTCATAAAAATGGAAAATCAGTCTCGAATCATTACAATCTTGGTAATCTGTCCTTACAAGAGTGGTTGTCAGACACAAAAAAGGAAATCAGAGTTCTCTGGGGAAAATATAACATTATCTGTAAATACTACATCATCTCACACAAAACGCCTAGCCAGTATTCATAAAAATATTAGTAGATACATCAGAAAGAGGACCAAATAACCAAAACCAGGGGGAAAAAAAAGAAAAGAAAAGAAAAGAAAAGAAAAGAAAAGAAAAGAAAAGAAAAGAAAAGAAAAGAAAAAGGCCTCATAGATGATGGGCTAATGAGGCTATCAGGGATAAACTAAAATATCTATTAACATATTTTTTTAAATGATGAACAGATGGAGCATTTTAGTAAAGAAATGGAATATCTTAAAAAAATCACATAAATAGTTGCTAACCGGAAGATACCGTAACTAAAATGAAAAATATAATGGATTGATATGAGAGTATATTGGACAAAGCAGAAGATAGGGTTTGTTGAAAATATCTGTATTGAAGCATGGACACCAAAAAAGGATTACAATTATACAGAAGAAGATTAAACCATTTGGAGCATGATAAAGAGGTCTAACATACATATAATTTAAACCCTAAAGGGAGGAAAGAGATCAGAAGTGCTCTGTGAAAATATGTAACTGAGGATTCCCCACAGTTGATAAGACACAGTACGTCACAGATCCAAGAACCCCTAGCACACTAAACACAAAGAGATACACCCCTGAAAGAAAACAACTGTCAATCTAGAACTTTATTCCATTACAAGTATCCTTTGAAGGTAGACACTAAATAAACCTTTTCACATAGGCAAAAGCAGTTAATTCATTGCCAGTGTATCTGCATTAACATAAATACCAAATGGAGTTTTTTAAGCAGAAGAAAAAATGATTCTAAATGAAAAATGCAGGAAAAAATGAGAAGCAATAGAAAGTGTAAAGATATTGGGACATTCAAATTAACCATCAGTGCACAAAATAGCAATAATAAGGAAGTGTGGAGGTTCACAGTATATGTAGAATTAAATTACTTATCAAGGGTGTCACAACAGCAGAAGGAGGTTAAATGCTTTTAAGGAATTCTAAAGCTCTTCCATTGTCCAACTGGTGAAGTTGTAATGCAAGGTAGAGTCTAGTAAGTTGAAGATAGATGTTGTCATGTGCAGGTTATCTACTATGTCCGCTACATTCATAAGAGAATAAATAAAACTGACAACCTAATGTAAGCTTATAAAATAGAATAATAAAAAGCCCTACTTGATTAATACAAAATAAGGCAGGAAAGGAGAAAAAAAGTGAACTAAAGGGAAAACCAATAGTAAGAAGATAAGGTGAAATCCTAGGAATAATTACATTAAATGTAAACAAATTAAATTTCAAGAGAAGGACCAGTCTAATTTTTCATCCGCAGAGAAACACAGATCTGTTTCTCCCCTACTGCAAATGTTTTAAACGTAGGTGTGCTTGTGAGTCAGTCACTTGAGGAGCTTAGGGAAATGTGGGACTCCCTAGGGCCAAGTTCAATATTTAGGGGTGGGATTTGAGAAGCTGCATTTATGATAAGCACAGACCTGTCTTTGAGGGAATGAGAAGGGACAGGAACGAGGATAAATTGAAAGCATGTAGTTCGTTCTTGTGGAGCTGAGAGCTGAGCAAGGGGGAAATACAAGCACACAAATAAACGCAGGCAATTGTAAAAGACTTGTCTTCAGCAAGGAACCTCATGCAAATGACCCAGGATCAGAGATCTTCCACCATCTCACCTAGTCAGGGCCTGACCGCTCGGCACAGACCAGCTGTGAGGAGGGTCCAAAGTGGACAGTGATCCATCCCCATACTCATCTATTTAGTGATTGCTGGAGCTCAAGCCCAGAAAGAACCCGGGGCTGGAGTAGGAAACTGACACTGTGTGGGGACACATGTCTCCATCTCGTTCGGGATGCCAGCTCCCCCGGGTCGGTCTGTGCACCCAGCCAAAGCCCTGCTGGGGACAGAATTCAGATGGAGACTTTCAAGGCCAATGGCAGCTGGCCTGGCCACTGGCTCCTGGTTTCCCCAAGGGTCTCAGTCCTTGGCAAGGTGAAATAGGGATTTCATCCCAGGGCAGGAGGGCTCACACCAGCCCTGATGTGTTGGGAAGCTCTTTCTGTGACCGCCCCTAATGTGCTGGCCGTGCTTCTGGATCCACAAAGGTGGACCTGAAAGGGATCCCTTGAGGCAGAGGCCACATGGGGTGGGGGTGGTGCGTAAGCCTGTCCTGCCTTAGGCTGCCCAGGGCACACGTGCAGGGCTGTGAGTTTCTCCTGGCGAGTCTGTCGGGGTTGGAGGGGCAGCTCAGAGCTCTAGGCACCATGGCCCCATGTCCTAGGTCTGACCAGGGAGGTATCGGTGGCGGTGAATCTGGCCATGCTAATTTACCTCACTCTACCAGGGGAGAAAAGAGAAGAGTGGGAATAGGTGACTTTACCCTTTTGTCATTTTTGGAATTCTACAATTAATTTTTAATTATACAACTAACAGATAGATGTACTTTCTAGGCCCACATATTGCTCAGAGCAATTAATTTTAAAAGACCCAGCACTGGGGACATCATCATGAATTCACAAAAATCTGGGAAGAAGAGAAAATCCTAGAAGCCTCTAGAGAGGAGTTGCTCTCAAATGCAGGACCAGGACTCAGGATGCTACCCTGGGGCTGGAAGAGTAGTTCCTCCAAGTTTCTTGGGAAATTCACTCCCAGCGTGGATTGTGATTCGTGGCCACAGTATAGATCAAGGGCAAGGTCAGAATAAAGACATTGACCCGCAAGCTCACAGAGAATCAGCTCCTCTGTGCCCTTTCTCAGGAAGCTATGGGAGGAGGATGTGCAGAGCCAGCAACGGGTGGGTCAAGAAGGTCGCCTCTGTGGGTCCCAGACAAGGACGCAGGAGATCCTTCCTGGGGTAGAGGGGCGGGGTCTCCAGGACAAATCAGAGCACCAGCAACATGGGGATCACTGCTCTGAAGCGGATCCTGAGAGCAGCCCTTCCCCGGAGGGAGATGCCAAGAAAACCATCACCCGGTCTCCTTACCTGACGGTGTGAACAGGCTGAGGGGTGGGTTATAGGCAGGGCAGAGAACGTAAGGCTGGATTAGGGACAGCGATGTAGAAAACATAAGAAGTGACAGAAGATCAGTTGTTTCTAGGGAAAACAAAAAAGCTATACAAGCAAGGTCATCAAAGTACACGCCACGTGGCTCCACCATGGATGCTTTTTAAGTGATGACAGCAGCATGAACCCTGCACGTTCCTTAGGCAGCATGAAGTCTTGATTTGACCCTGCCAGGATGATGGGGGAGGGCGAAGGTGTGAGCAGGGCTGCTCAGAGAACTAAATCCTCATCATTTTATAGCAGGCGAGCAACAGGCAATGTTTAAAATAGAGAAACAAGTGGCAACATAAACATACCATTTAGAGGCATGCAGGAAGACAAACAGCTAAAAGAGCTACACATGGAGGTTTCTGGAAAGCAGAGATCAGTGGGGGCGATGGGGGGAGTCTGCAGGTTTTCCTTATGAGTCTTGGAAATGTGTTCTTCTATTTTTTTTTCCAGTCTGTTTTCTCTCCATTGCTCAGAATAAGTCATTTCTATTGTCTTGTCTTCTGTTTCATGAATTTGTTCCTCTGTCCCCTCCATTCTGCTATTGAACCCAACTACTCAGTATTTCACAATTTGGGTTATCGCATTTTTTTCAGTTCTAAAATTTCCGCTTTGTTCCTCTCTATGTTCTCTATTTTGTTGCAGACGCTTTCTGTGTCTTCGCTGAGACTTTATTTTCATTTGTTTCTGGTGTGTTTGTAATTGCTCACTGGAGCATTCTTATAACAGCTGCTTTAAAATAATAGTGAGATAATTCTGACATCTGTGTTGTCTTGATGTTAGCATCTGTTGTCTTTCCCCATTCGAGTTAAGATGTTCCCGATTCTTGGCAAGAGGAGTGGTTTTTGGGAGGAATCCCTGATGTGTTGGGTGTTAGGCTGGAAGACCCTGTATCTTGTTTAAATCTTCATTGTTAGCACGTCTCCCCATGTCACATCGGTGGGGGAAGCAGTCACAGTGCCGGGGTATTGCCAGGTTGGGGTGGAAGCACTGTTTCCCTTCTTGGCCTGTGTTGACACCCTGGGGTGGGGGGGTACCTCGTTACCGCTGGGTGGGAACAGGCTTCGGCTTCTCCCAAAGTTTCCTGCTGATAGCACTCTGGATTGGAGGTTCAGGGATATATCATTAGGACTCCTCTCCTGGCCTCTGCTGATATTATATGGGGTTGGGGGGCTTGTTAACCAGGCAAGCATGGAAGTCTAGGCTCCCTACTCTGCCTTCTCTGACAGCACGCCAGTGGGGGGTTGGGAGAACCTTGCTACCACAGCATGTAGGTAGAAGTTCAGGTTCCTTGCTTGGTCTTTGGTGGCATGGGTAGGAGTGGGGCTGGGGTTTCTCCATCTGTTGGCCTGGGTGGTGGTGGTTTGTCTGGAAGTTTTCTGTTTTTCTCAGCTGCCCAATGTCTGGTTCTCGAGATTTTCTTTTTGTCTGTACCTGTTGCCGTTTCTGGGTTCCCAGCTTCTCCGGCACCCTACCCAGAAAACACAAGGGAGCTCACCACCGTGTCATTCCTCATAGCCTAGCCAGTCTGTCTTCTTCTCTCCACTGCTCAGAGTCTTCTCTCTGTTTTATGTATAATTTCCAGGGGTATTAGCGGCACTTAGAGGGACCAACAGGGAAAAGTGCACCTGCCCCATCTTTCTGGAAGTGCAAGTCTGCACACTGGCTTTTTTCCTTCTTGCACCTTGCCCCTGGTAGTAATTGTGTGTCTTTCATGGCTTCTGCTTTTAAAGAAGAATAAGTGTGTGGTATTGTCTTCTTCCCAGTGACCCCAATCCTGGGTTCCAGGAATACACCTCCTCATTTTCTCATTATCCTTGGAGCTGCTAGTGGCTTCCTTCTACTCTGGTTTGGGTCACCACGTACATTTGTTACTCCTGTGTAACTGATTCTTGTTATTTGTTTTTCAGATTAGAATGGTTTCATTTTCCTGCCCGGACCCGGATTTACACAAAGGTAGGAGCATTCTTATTTTAATTTGCTAGTGATTGCCAAGTGTTCCGGCAAAATGTCTGTTCCTATTTAGTTAGACCAATAGGAGTATCTGCTTATCCACAGCCCCGCAAACTTTGCCTTGCCAATCTGATAAGTGAGAAAAAGGATATTTAATTGTCATTTTCATTTTCTTAATTAAAGGTCAAATTCTCATCTTTTCATGTTTATTGGCTATTTGCATTTCCCTTCTAAACCATCCATTCATATCTTTTATCAATTTTCTCATCGAATTATTTATATTTTTCTTATTGCTTTATAGGAGCATATTAAATTAATCCTTTGTTATGTATAAGCCTGTTATCTCCTCCTTGTCTTTGTTTATATGCTCCTTTGTTATGCGGAAGTTATAAATTTTGATGTATTCGATTGTGAGAGAAACCTAACCCTAACAAAAGTAATAAAAAGAAATTGTATTGGCTCATGTTAACTGAACAACTCAGAGAGAAGGCTTCAGGTGCAGGTGGATCCAGGGACTCAAACAATGTCATGAAGAACTGTTCCAGCCTTGCCCTTCTTCATGATAGTGTCATTCCTGGCCTCAATAGGGTAGCAACATGGCTCTCAGTAGCTTTATTTATAAGAACAAATGTAAATAACAGAGTCTTGTCCAAATGTGACTTAAATATAAGGTTCTTTTTTCTTTCTTTTCTTTTTCTTTTCTGAATGTAGTTAGCTCAGAGGGATTCAGCTAACTGAATTATGTTCAGTAAAATGTAAGGGCTCTGAGTAATATTTTTTCCTTACTGTGAAAAAATGGCTGCCGTATTTTCAAGCACTTTGTATGGAAATACACAGCCCCAGTGAAGCAGGCAAGGAAACCTCTCGTCCACCATATCTCTCCTTTACCAGATCTGGCAAATCTTTCCCAGGACCGCCCCCTCCTCACCCATGCCCCCCAACAGGTGCTCCCTCAGATTCCATTGGCTACAGCTGGTCACGTGCCCATGGCTCATTGCAAAGTAGGATTGGAAAGCAAGCAACTGGCCCCCTCTAGATTGGGGGCTGTGCTGGCAGGACTAAAGGGTGGGAGAACTGTTGGGTCGCCCACCAGCAGCATCTGCCGCCGCGAAGCATCTCTCACAGTCACTCCTGCTCCAGAGATGGGATTCACTCTGCTTGACTGACTTTTGTTACATGTGCATCCGGGACAACTTCCGGGTCTGGGATATTTGCCAAATGATTGGGCAGGCCAGGTCACATGACCACCATTAAACCCAGACGCGGAGCTCTTCCTGAACCCCATGAATAGACAGTGGGAGGGTGACTATTTATCGGGCCTTGGTTACCAGAAGATGAGGGGGATCTTGTGCTGGACACTCAAAACTAGAGGTTTATACGAGAGAAGCTGCATGAACGTGTAATAACGACTATTGGTGGTAATGTCTATTTCTGTGAGTGAAATTTCCGGTTGAACAAATGCGAGCTTTCTTGCCATCTTCTCATCCCTCTGAGCTGCGAATGGTGAAAGAGACTTGTTACGGGGCCATTTCTCTCTTTCCCTGGATGGTCCAGGCCTCCCCATCCCCCAGCCGTGCCTGTAATCCCCACCCCTTCCCTGCTTTGGAAATGATTCTCTTTAAGTAGGAATTCCGGGAGTCCTTGCCTTGACCAGTGTGGTATTGGCTAAGCTGAGTGCTCAGTAAATACCACAGGTATCATTTTTTTAAAAGTTTTATTTATTTATTTATTTATTTATTTATTTATTTAAGAGACAGAGTGAGCGAGAGAGAGAGAGAGAGTGAGTACAAGCAGGAGGAGAGGAAGAGGGAGAAGCAGACTCCCGGCTGAGCAGGGAGCCTGATGCGGGACTCGATCCCAGAACCCTGGGATCATGACCTGAGCGGAAGGCAGATGCTTAACCGGCTGAGCCGCCCCGGCGCCCCCAGTACAAGTATCTTTAAAGAGCTTGCTTCCTAGCTTTGGGAGGTACGTGTGTCATTTTGAAAGTTAGTGATGATTTATTAAGCTTCGGTTCAAATTTCCGTTTCTGCCATCCTGAATGAAAGCCATCCAAGCTCGCCTTGACTCGCCCCAGGTCACCATTACCAGCTCATGCAGAGTCTCAGCTGCACAAAGGCTCAGAATTGCTGTGTTCTAGGATAGACTCGGCCCAGAAACAATTTGAATGTTCATGGCTTTAAAATGACTTGACAATCTGTCTACAACCCGTCCTGAAAGGGGGTGAAGCTATGTCCGCATGCATTAGTGGTGATTAATTGATTTGCTGATGGAGCTAGGTAAGCTTCGTGACCAAATGGAGAGAAGGGCTCAGACCTGTGCAATCAAACCAGCCATTAAGAAGCTTGCCTAGTTCCCAGGCTTGCTGTACGTCGGGATTCCTAGGGAAGGCGGTTTAGCCGTAAATGCAGGGGACGTGCAATCAGGCTGGACAAAGGTTGGCGAGGTTCAGGACTGTTCATTGCACTGGTGATCTGTGACTTTCCCTAACCCCCTCCTGGGTTAAATACAGGGGAGCAAAATGCAAAGGGACATCGGGGCTTGGAGACCAGGAGACACCGTGCAAGGTGCCTGTCCCACCATCTCCCGCCGCTGTGGATCTCAACGCAACGGAGGCACACGCGTGTGGTCGGGCAGATACGGAGGAAGGACCCTCTCAGTTCATCTGAGGTCCCATGTCTGTGACTTCCTTCAGGCCAGGTCTGAGGAGTCCGTGTCCCCAGGCCAGCCACTAACTGTGACTGCGTAATTCAACAGCAATGTCACGGGGAGAGTGGACGGCAATTACTGGAGCTTTACATTAAACCAGGAGTGATGGCTTAATAAGTGGTATTGTGTATTGGATCTCAGGCATTTCAGGTGTTTTAGATGAAATTTTATTTAGCAGAAAGTTCATTTTTTACTCTTAAAAATAAAAGCACAATTTTGTGAAATACATCTTTTATTTAAAACTCTAAATTTGAGAAACACCCCCATATATGAAAGAGGTGTGAAGATATTCATTGAACCGCTGCTTGTTTTACAAAAAACATCAGGACACATACCAGTTTCTCACTACTGTATGTGTAACAGATTACCATGAACTTGGTGTCTCAAACACGAATTTATTCTCCCACAGTTGTGGAGGTCGGAAGTCCAGAATGGGTGGGCAGGGCTGCTCTAGGGGAGAATCCATTCCCCTCCCCTTTCCGGCTTCCAGAAGCCACCTGTGCTCCTTGGCTCGTGGTCCAGCCCCCACGTTCATGCCCAGCAGAGCAGCCTCTTCCCATCTCTCTCCACTTCTGAGGTCACATCCCCTTTTCCTGACTCTGACTCCCCTGCCCTCTTATGAGGACCCTTGAGATTACACTGGGCCCACCTGGATCTTCCAGGTTACTCCTCCAAGCTCAAGGCTTTAATGTTAATCACACGTACCAAGTCCCTCTTGCTATGGAAGGTAGTGTATTCACAGGTCCTGGGGGTGAGGGTGTGGACAGCTTTTAGGGGCTGTTACTCGGCTGACCACAGAAGAATCTGCATCCGTCAGGATAGACAAGATGCCACCCCAAGAACACACAGCACCCAAGCCCCGGGGCTTAAATAGGCAGAAAGGCCTCTCCTCAGTGTTGTTCCACTTCTCCGACCCGGGGAGAGGGCAGATGGGGCCCCTGCCAAGAGCCACACAGCTGGGGTGTAGGCAGCTGGACTCCAGCCCGAGTCCTGGACCCAACTCCACAGCCCTGACTTTTCCCAAACATGCATCCCTCCCGCTCCCCCACCCCCGTGTTATGCCGTCAGTCTAAGAAAATAAATAACAGAGCCAGGCAGAGCTCGCCGGACGCCCTCCGCTCTATCTGTTTGCCAGCATCTGCTTCATAAACCGTTGGACGTCCATGTTCATTTTCCTTATTGCTGTTAACCTCGCCTTCCAATTATGCAAAACGTTCAGGCACAGCAGCCCCTTATTCCCGGGGCCCCATCTTTGGCTGACATTTGCTGCTGTGTATCTTGGCCTTGACTGACAAAGGCAGTGACTTCTCACGTCGGCCTCATTTTCTTCAAAGTGCAAATGACTCCATGACCAGATGGGTGTCTGGGGGGCCCAGGAGCGTCAGAGGCTGTGGAGCCAGCAAAGAAACATTATTTTAAAAAAAATGTCAAGGCTGATGAAACCGTGTTTATTTGGTTTCTTCAAAAAACATGAAGATTGGGAGGTACTAAAAAAAAATGTTGGAACTCTGTGGTTTGGCTTTTTCTTTCTATAGACAGATTAAAGTTCATGTGGTCCATTTCATTTGGCATCTGAGGCTCCTGCGATGGTTCTGTTATGCCCGGTTTCCCGATTAAACCCTGAATCATTCATTCATTCATTCAAGATCTAGTTATGACTATCATGTTTCAGGCACTGTTCTAGGCTCGATGTATAAAGCAGAAGATTGATGAAAGTCTTGACACTCTGGAGCTCACCTTCTGGTCAAGGACAATCAATAAAAAGATGATATGTACCTAGAATGAATCAGCAGGAGGCTGGTGCTAAGAAGGAAAGTGTGGCAGGGAATGGTGGGGTTGGGGTGCAAAGGGGGCTCCTCAGAGGAAGTTGACATGGAACAGAGACCTGAAGCCAAGAGGGAGAGAGAGAAAGGCTAATGTCTGGGGAGAGAGTGTATTCCAGACAGTGGGAACAGCAAGTGCAAAGGCCCTGTGGCAGGAGCATTTCTGGCATGTCCGAGCAGCAGAGAGTGACAAGTGTGGCCAAGCAGAGTGAAGGAAGGAGATGGGTGTACAGAAAAAGCCAGAGGGATGAGGGGATTAGACCACACTGGGCCTTGTAGGCCATGGTGAGGATTTGGATTTTATCTGAGTGAAGAGGGGGGAGTTGAGGATTTGAGTAGAGGAGTGACGTGATCTGACATGTACTTAAAAGGACCACTCTGACCATTTTGTTACGAACAGACTGGAGGAAGGGACACGCGCAGACCCCAGGAGACCAGTGCAGAGAAGGTCTTTATAGCAGCTTGAACCGAGGTGGTAGCAGTGGAAGCGGGAGAAGTGGTTGAAACTGAATATATATATTTTTAAATGTTTTGAAAAAGATTTTATTTATTTATTTGCCAGAGAGAGAGAGCACACGCATACAAGCAGGGGTAGTGGCAGGAAGAGAGAGAAGCAGGCTCTTTGCCCAGCATGGAGCCCGATGCAGGACTCGATCCCAGGACCCTGCGATCATGACCTGAGCCGAAGGCAGGCACTTCACCGACTGAGCCACCCAGGCACCCCTTAAGCTGAATATATTTTTAAGGTAGCATCAATAGTTTCTGCAAAATGGACTGGATGTGCTATGTGCAAAAAACAAAACATAAGTCTCAGGATGGCACCAAAGTTGTTGGTCTGAGCAACTTGCCTTTTGAGCTGTGAGAACCTGGTATGAGTTTATGCAGAAACACAGATTTCCAAAGAATCGGTTTTGTGTTCGAGGAAGTAAAGATCAGCTCCTTCTCCTGCTTTGGGTTTTCTTTTTTTAAAAAAACTGCATTACAGGGGCGCCTGGGGGGCTCAGTCGGTGAAGCATCTGCCTTTGGCTCAGGTCATGATCCCAGGGTCCTAGGATCAAGTCCCGCGTCGGGCTCCTTGCTCAGCGGGAAGTCCGCTTCTCCCTCTCCCTCTGCACACTCTCTCTTTCTCTCTCGAATAAATAAGTAAATCTTTAGCAACAACAACAAAAACCGAACTGCAGGACATGACTTACAACAGATGGACACTTGTCTCCAGGGGATTCCAGATTGTCATCTTTCATGTAAAACGACACGGGAGAGGACGATGAGATGTCCATTAACATCATCTCAATGTTTTCAGCTGTTGGAGCTTGAAAAAAACCTGTAACACAAGAGAATCAGCAACAATAATTTGTGAAAAAGGACACAGATAGGCCAGGAATTGGCTTTCCTAATAGACTTCGACTTGAATTCGATGTGAGACAGATGAGTGGAATCCGGCTGTTACCCAGCGGAAAGATTTGTGGTGTCAGATGGAGAAATAAAGGTGCAGAAATTGAGCAGAAACACATGTACTGCAGATATGAGCTGTTAGGTATGCACTTTCTCTTGTTGATGTCTCGGTATGAAATCCGATATTATCCCAGGGAAAGGCAACAAGACCACTAGCTGTCGAACGGGGAGGCATATGACACTTCATCAAGTCCCCTTGGTAACCTGACACACAGCTTGTACCGCTCAGGAAGGCGGGAGAAATCGTACCTCCGTTTCCCCCCACACGGCGGCTCTGGGAAGCAGTGCCAGTGTTGGGGTGCTGGCCACCACAGGGGGCGTTCACTGCAGGCCCGCTCCTCCGTACGATGTTTGGCATCTTCCCCCAAACACAAACAAAAATAAAAACAGACCCAGAAACAACACGGCCACAGCTAACAAAACCAGGAAGACATGCGGGATTGGGTCACACGTGCGGCCCTCGGTCCTTGCTGCCCCAGGAGTGTTGTGAGGCACACCCGGCAGGACCAGCACCATCCCGTCCCTCCTCAAGGGCGACGAGCGACGACACCAAGGGGGACGACTTGGGGTCTGACCTCCTAGGTGTCTATGTAATATAGATGGTTTTGATCATAACGAATTAGATGGATGTACCATTTCTCACGGACCGGACGGGCAAAAATTCGAAAGGTTGACAATATTCTGTGTGGATAAGACAGTGGGGAAGCAGGTGTCCCCACACATGGTGAGTGGGGGTGACATTGCGCTCCCCCTTTGGGGGACGTGTTGGCAATACCTAAAACATTGAGACAGGCACTTACATTCTGAGCCAGCAAATTCCACTCTGGGGAATCTCTGTTGCAGGAATTCGTGTACAAATACTTACGCACAAGGTCACGCTACACGTCACAGTGTTGTTTGTGACAACCGAAAATATGCAATGACTCCACCGTGTCTTTACAGGATACTGGTTAGACACGAGCAAACAAAGCCTATGAAATCTCCATGGACCGAAACATAAGGGCGCGGTCAACCTAAAGATATGGATTACGGCATTACTATTGCCGAACGCACGCGAGATCTTGTAAGCGGTGAAAGGCAAGATGATGGCAGTATGGACAGAATGACACGTTTGTGTAGGAGAGGAGCCAATGCAAGGCAATGTACGTTTACCTTTCTGTGTTTCCATGAAGAAGCTCTGGAAGACATAGAAAGTGAAGAATTTGGGGACCTGTGGGGGGGGGGAGTGGCGTTCTTGGCATGGAAGTGAACCCGTTAAATGCATATCCTTTCATGTTATTTTGAGGTCTAAGTCACGGGCATGCATGACCTAAAGACAACTTAGGAAAATGGTTTATAAGTGGGCCCTTTCTGTTGTGCAGTCAATGGTAGTGTTAGGACCCCAGTAACATAGCGGGGGTCAGTAGAGGGCAGGACAGGGTGAGCCCTTGCGTGTCTGGAAATCAGGAAGCTGAGGACGACCTGACTACCCTGTGGGGCCTGCTGCAGACCCACAGCCCTGCAGCCCGGTCCCCACAGCCCGGGGGGGCAGGTGGGAGTGCCTTGCGGGAGGCGCCTGGTTTGAGTCCCTGCGGGTCAGAATTCCCATCACACTTCACCGAAGGCTCTGAGAAGGTGAGTCACGGCGCTGTTTCCATTTCAGGGGGAAAGTTGCTGAGCCCGGGCAGGGTGACCCACCCTGAGACCCACATCAGAGCGGATTCGGATCTGATCTAGGGTAGGGGTGCTGGGCGGGGGAGGGGGAGGCTGAGCTGCTCTTTGTTCCATCCCCAGTGTCTCCTTGACCCGAAGATGAGGGGTTTCCAACTTGAAGGCTCCTGGGCTGAAATTCTAATAGAAGGACAGAAAGTAGCTCAAATATTAAACCACGGATGGCCTGTCATGTTTACTTAAGTGCTGGAATTTCTCAGTCAGTGCCGGAGGAAGGGAGGAGGTCAAGTCCGCTGGCTCAGCAAACCATCATCCCTAAGTGTTAACTGAACAGAGGCAAACCCCGAATGTGGCGGGGGGCTTCAGTGTCTTGCGCTGCAATAGTGGTTTTCGGTCTTTATGTCTCTTAGTGAGACAGCGCCTGGAGGAAGAGACTCGTGTCCTAGTGCCTCATTCATCCAGGAGTTCTCCATGTCCAGCGCGGTGCTGGGCACCTCGGACACTCAGCACCTGGGATGAGCAGGTGTCCTGGTCTGAACGGGGAGGTCCCAGCGTGCCGCCGCTTGCCTCCATCATTAACAACAGCCTCTTTCACTCTCCAAAGTGACACAGTTTAAGCAACAACTTATTTTGCCAACCTATCAATAAATCACCGAATGGCCCCCTGGATAACCCAAGCAGAAGAAATTATTGCGAGGGTATGGAGTGGCTTTATCAAGAAGGGGTTTTCTCGTCTCATGCAAATAGGAAGTCAGTCAGGAGTTGGCCCAGGACAGCCCTGATTTATGCCTGCTAATTAGCAATTGTAACAGTAATAGTGCTCCCATTTAGTTCCGCAAGTGTCTTGGGTTGGACAGTAAGTTATACGTCATCTTACGTAGGTGTCCGTACAGCTAGATCCAGCGTTCAAGTCAAGTCGTCAGGGTATGTTGGTGCTGGTTCACCCCCAGCGACCGGTTGGGGGCAAGACGGCCTCAGTGCCTGCATCCTTTCATCCTTCGAGATTGTCAAGTGAAGGGATCGGGGGCTGTTATCCAGTAGCTTCCACAAAAAGATCTGGGGTTAATTCTGATTGGATCATCTTCGGTTATACTCCTGGAGGATCCCATCCGAATAATTGGGAGAAATGCAATCTCAGAGATGCTTGAATCAGAAAGATTCAGGTAGAGGGGGCAGGAAGCTCACTTCCCAGAGTATATATCCTGACATGTCTATAGATTTTTCTGAGACCGAACAAGGCTCTGGTGTGCCTTGACACTTGGCAACTTCTATAAAGTTTTGCCCTATTACATAAGCAAATCTCAGCTATTAACTATCTAATTATTCTTAAAGTTCCTTCGTGATCTTGAATTCACGATTCTGTGATGCCCCTTAACAAAGGCAAGAGTTGAAGGTTATCTGAGGGCTGACTTGGATCAGTTTTAGAAAAATAACAGTGAAATCTCCAGGGCTTAGCACAGATGCCAAGAGGCATCTCAGCAGGGGTAGCAAATTAAAATATGTATCTATTCAAACGTATGATGATAAGGAAGTTACTTCTTAAATGAGCTCTCCAGTTACTGACTTCAGGAGAGGGTTTGTTAGCACGGTGAAGTGAAAATGATACATTATAATTTGACATTTTCCATGCAAATGGAAAAGTAGCAGCCATATCTGTCATTTCAGTTCAAAAAAGAGCCCACCTGGAAAGAGGAGAACTAGACACACTGTCACAGTGGGAGGCAGTTTGTTATGGGTGGTTGAAAACTAGGGAGAAAGTTTCTTGAGGCTCACTCTGGATACAAGTTACAGAGACCTCCCCCACCTTCCCCACCAAGCACAACTTGGTGGTGTATTTTTCCTCGTGCTGAATAAGTCTAGAGGTATGCAGTCCATAGATGGTACCACGGCTTCATGATAACATCAGAAACCCAGGGTCTTTCTGGCTTTCTACTCTTCTATCTTTATTATGAGCACTGTCCTTATGGTCTCAAGAGGGCTGCCAGAGCTCCAGCCCAAAAGACCAAATTTCAGAAGACAGGCAATAGCAAAGAGCACTCGTCTTCTGAGCCAGCTCCTTTTAAAGACTTCTCCTGAAAGTACAACCCAGTAGCTTAGATTTAGTAACCATCGGCTCGATCTATGTACCATCCCAGGATGAAAGGGAGACTGGTCAATGTTTTTAGCTGGGAATGCAGCTTCTTGAAATAAAAATAAGGGTTCAGATAAAGGAAGAAGGAAAGAAGGAGCATTGCATAGACCCAGAGTCTCTGACACAAACCTAACCAATTATGTCTCTTTGCAGTTTTCTCTGAGATCGGACAGTGCTTTTGATTTCTTCCTCTCTCTCTTCCTCTTTCCTTTGTCTTTTGAAAACTTCCATCTTCCATTAAAAAAAAAAAAAACAACAA
The DNA here is from genome assembly GCF_017311325.1 of Ursus maritimus. Lineage (NCBI taxonomy): Eukaryota > Metazoa > Chordata > Mammalia > Carnivora > Ursidae > Ursus > Ursus maritimus. The sequence continues at coordinate 35,542,550 of NW_024424675.1, read as the reverse complement.
GCAGCAGAATTAGCCCATGTCTTGCTTCTCTAACACTTCCTTCCCTTCCTTGAATGTGTAAAATGAGATCTGGATTACAGAGACCCATGATCTCGTCGTCAAGAGACATAGTGAAGCAATCATAAATATCACAGAAGAACTTAAAGCATCAGAGCTCTGGGATGGAAAACTCTGTGTTATACATCAAATACCTTCTTCCCCCCTCTGTGCAGTTTTTGAAATGTGACTACTTTACATATGTATTTAACTATAAAAATAAGTATTTTTAGTCACCTGAATTGAACCAAACACCCAAATGAACTGTGTTAGTTGACTGGAATGCCAATCACAGAATCAAAACTGACATTAAACTTTATTTCCTTAAAAAACACTCAGCATCCAGCTTATGAAAGAAGTGTGTATATATATATATATATATATATATATATATATATACATACACACACACACATATATACACAGAATATATATATATATATGTTTTCTTTAAAGAGTCAACTCTAACAAAACAAGATCATTCAAATATTCTTCAAAGAACTTTTGGTCCCAGTATATATTTCTGAGTCCAATAGCCCAATTTAAAACAAATAAATCTTAAAATTTAAGCCACTATTAATTCATGATGTTTCAAAAAATAGAGACACACCTGCTGACATGCCCGAGGCTGAGATGTAAGTGTCATGACCTCCAGCCATCCAGCCTGCACTTGCCACATCTTGTGATGTCTCAGTTTGGAGACCTGAGCCAGGTAAACCTGATAATGGACCAGCTGTGCCACCATCAGTCTCTGGGCAGCAACAGGATGTGTCAAAACTCTCAGCCGGTGGCCAGTTGGGAATCTAGAGGAAGCATTTGCATTTTAGAGAGTGGAGCATGAATCTTAGGATCTGGGGTAAAAGGGATTAGCATAATGAATTAAGGAATAGAGTCTGGATACAGTAGTTTCCAGTGGGAAAAATATGATAAAGCCTTTTATGAAGACCCATGGTTTATCCCATGAATGGTGGAGACTCTGCTAGTCATAGAGGCGTTACGTCCTAGAACTATTAGGTGGTGTGTAGAGATGGATAGATGATGGAATGACAGATGAAGAATAGATAGACGAATGTATGGAGGGAGGCATGGATGGAGGGAGGGATGGACAGAGAGACAGGTGCATGCACCTTCTTCGTCTTGTTCAATGTTTGACACATGGTGTTGGGGCAGTGACTCAGTAACCACTATTGAATGAACAAACACATGGATGAAGGAGAATGTTTCTTGTCTTTCCTATCCTATATAAGCAGAATAGTGAGAGGAAGGAGACTCAGGCTCTGGAATCAGATGGCTTGTGCTTAAATCCTGGATTTGTCATGAACTGCTATGTGGCCATAATTATTTAGGTCGCTGGATATCTCTGAGCCTCATCATTCTTATCTGTGTAAAGGAAAATGCATCGCCATTATCATCATCACCATCATCATCATCATCATCAAGGTGTGAGAATGAATAAAGCAGTGCATGTAAGTTGCTGAGCAGAGTGCCAGGCACACACAAGTCATTCAATAAGGGTTACTATTAATTTGAACCATATGAAATTGCCATTATATTTATGATATCACGATTATTTCTAAGCTTCCTTAAGAGGAAGGAAAATACTCCTATCACCACCATCATGCTGCTACTACTGATTTTAATAGTAAGAGCACCTACTGAGTGACCAAGAGGTGATAGAAACTCTTCTAGGCACTCTACTTATTAAATAAATTAATCCTCATGATAACACCATAAGTGCTGTTATCATCTCCATTTTACAAATGAGGATACTGAGGAATAGAAAGAAGTCACTTGCTCAGGTCCTGTGGCTGGGAAGTAGAGGAGCTTCCATTCCAATCCCCAAACTCTGGTTCCATAACAGTGGACAAGTCCTTCCCCTTTGTGGGCATAGCTCGGCTGACAGATTTGCATCCATGCAGTGAACAACTGCATCAACAAGAGGATGAGAGGACGATGTCTCAGTGACCATGGGTGTCTGGAAGGAAGAGAAGCTCCTTTCATTTTGTAAGTCTTGGATTCAGTCACTCCCTCAATTCAGGGTGGCCTCAGCCCAAGGCTGAATTTTCTGATGTTCGTGCTCATAGCTGGAAGCCAGTGCCCAAAGACCACTTCGAGAACGAAAAGGGGTTACATCCTAAAATTTCATCCTTACCTTATTGTCATCTGTCATTGATCTTTCACCAACTTTCTGCTCCACTTAGACAGTCTCTGAGGTTCTTCTGAAGGAGAAATTAACAAGTGTGTGAGTGTGCCCAGGAGCTATGTGGCCTACCCAGAGTCTCCATCAGTGCCCTCTGTGTTGCAAATAGCATGACAACTCAACTCAATAAAGGAGACTTACTGCTCTTGTCACTGAATGGTTCGGAGCCATGTGAGTGCAACAGACTGGATTATTTATCCCAAGCCCTTCCCTCTGTCGTGAGGTCTCTGGATGCTTCCCTGGAGAAGGAACAGAGCAATATCCTTATCCCACAGACTTTGTTCTTGGCCATGTGATTTGCTTGCCCGATGGGATATGAGTGCACGTGACATGAGAAGAGCCTTTAAATGTGCTCCTATGGGATGCGTAGGCAGTTGCCCTTTTGGTAGGGGCATGAGAAGGGCCAGCTCCAAGCATCTTAGGAGCCTGGGATGGAGACATGTGGACCTGAACCTGACCTGAAATCTGATGCAAAGATGTGCCACTTCACCTGCAAACCCACAAGTGAGGAAAACACAGATTAGCTTTTTATAACCCACTAGGATTCCAAGACTGTTTGTTATGAGGCTCTGTTGGGTTATATGTCCTTCTCTGAACCCTCTGTCCAAGACTGGACAGAATGAAACAGGTTTCTGGACTAAGCCCATAACAACTCATTCCTGGAGCTGAGGGGAGAAGCCATGCTTTCTAGCGGTGGCTGGGAATTAATCCCCAGGAAAATAAAAGAAAGAAGGTCCTGTCTTATTAAAAGTCATGAGAATGAATGCTGGTGAGCAAAAGCAACACGTGCCCACCCCACCCAGCTTATGCTCATAATTTTAATGCTTTATACTTGCAATTGTATAACCTTCTCACATCTTTTCACAGCACTTATTACTATGGAAACAAAAGCAATCTATGCTCCTTTGATTTTTAAAGTTGTGGTTAATGAGCAATTGTCCAGCCTCTTGTGTGGGACTTTTTTCTCTTACCTTCTCCTTTGAACTTTTTAAAAGATCAAAATAAAAAATATACATCACAATGCATATGACAGCAATTATTTAGCTCAAATAATTCCCAAATAGCACCACGCACCTAAGTCCTACAGGTTTATTCCTTATGTCATTTCATTTGAAATATAGCTCTTGAAAGGCAAGCACTTGGCTATTTTCAACTGTAGGTTTCCATTGACAGAGCCATTAAAGTGTCTGTTCGCAACGACAGAGCTTTTAAATGCTCCTTTCCTTTCCATTATGTGCGAGTTCTGGGGCAGCAATTTCTGTTCGCTGAAGTCAGCTGCCATCTTGTCTGTAACAAGTCTGTGTTTTTGTCTGGATGAACTTGAGAACCAGTCTTAATTTGAGGGGAAGTTTAGAGGAAGCTTGTAAGCTTTTCATGTACCTGTGAACAGTATACTGGGGCTCAAGATGGTGGATTTACTAGTCAGGACAGGCAAGGTTATATGGCAGTAACAAATAACACCAAAGTCTCCCTGGCTTAACACAACAAAACTCATTCTCCGCATCTAACAGCATTAGAGGACTGTGTTCATCATCATCTCTCAGGGATCTGGGCTGACAGAGGCTCCACCATTTGAGGATGCCATCATATAAATATATGCTCCCACGATCACCAAGGCATAGTAAGAGACCATAGGGAATCGTATACCAGCTCTCATGATTCTACCTGAAAACATGTGTCACTTCCTCTCAGATTTCATTGACCACAAGATCATATGTCTGCACATAACTTTAAGGGCTGGAGAGTGTGACCCTCCTGTGGGACTGGGAGAGGAGAGGAACCTTGAACATTGCTGGGTGTTGGTGATGTCTACCCCTAGTGTGGTATTAGCTGCAGAAAGGAAAGGATCAACTTAAAAACAACTTCACTAATGTGATGGTTTTTCTCTTTGACACTTTGCATCTCAGCAAATTATTGGGTTTCTGAGTGGAAGGATTAAAGGCAAGTATCATTTGAGGTTGGTTTTTTTTTTGCACTCGATCTCTTATAATCTTATTTTTGTCTGCATGAAGGCATTAGCATACATATTCTGGGCTCGGAGCCAAGATGAGTCATTTGTCTTGTTTCCTCGTCTCCATGGTGCCCCGGTCTCTGCCAGAACCAAACAGCCATCCCAGTCAGGAACTGTGCCAGGGATCCTGAACCCCCACAAGCCTGGTCACCGGTCACCCCTCCTGCTTGCAAGATGGAGCCCACCTCCACTAATGCCACTGGCAGGGCCAGGCGCCAGGGACAATGCTGCTTGGAATCCGATAAGTGACACTTGGTGCCCTGCCCAGACAAACTTTTCATCACCTTGGAAAAGGGATGGGCTTGGGACCTTTCAGTCTCCACCGAAACCCTCAGGCAGGCCTTGGTTATTACTGGGTGGGATTATTGTTAACACGCTGCTGGGTGGACCCCACCCCCACCTCAGGCTATGTGAAGATTAGAGAGTCTGAAAAAGCAAAATGAAAATGTCAGATTTCTAATGGGGAGTAGGAGGCACTCAACTCTAGCCAAGTATTTTCTCCTTAAAGAAAGGAAAAAAAAAAAAGAAAAAGAAAATCCAATCCAAAGTCCCACCATCTTCAACATTCCATAAAAACATGAGTTGGGGGGAAAAAGACACGGTTCAGCTAACAAGTGAGAAACACTTTGCCTGAAATGTCACATTAAAAAAAATGAATTTGAGGCCAATAAGGCACAAGAATTTCTGTTCACAACCATGGTGTGAACAAGGACTATTTCCAGGAGAGAGATGCTTCCTAAAATTGGGAAATACACAAAAGTGCGGTCTTTCAATTATCCACAATTTAATCTAACTATCCCAAACTTAGTCATACATTGGTGTAGTGGGCAGCTTCTAGTATTGGCTCCCGATGATCCCCACCTCCTGGTGTTGTGTCCTTGTGTAATTTCCTCCTCGAGCATGGGCTGGACCTAACTGCTTGCTTCCAACAAGTAGAATACAGCAAAAGTGATGGATGTCACTTCTGAAACTGGGGTAGAACAAAAGACTGTGACTTCTGTCTCGCTCATCTTCTTTTTTCCCTGTCACTTGCTTGCTCTGAGGAAGCCAACCGCCAAGTTGTGAGCTCCCTTTGGGGAGATCCACGGGGCTAAGGAACCACAGGAGAGCTCCAAATAACAGCCAGAGTGGAACCAAGATGCTCAGATGATTAACAGCCTGTGAGGAAAGAAATCTTGCCAACAACCACTTGAGTCAGCTTGGAAGCAGACTGTCCAGCCCCAGGTGAGCCTTCAGATGACACTGTAGCCCCAGCTGCCATGCTGACTGCAGCACAAAAGAAGCCCAGAATCAGAGGACCCGGATTCCCGACTCTCAGAACTGTGGAGAATAGATGGGTGGTACTTTAAAAGGCTAAGATTTGGGGTAACTTGTTATATAACAATAGACAACTAACACACAGGGTTAAATCGAGTGGGCATGTGACCCTGACTAGAACAATAATTCCTGCTGAATATGACAGTTTTGAAATTTAGTAATTCCAGGTCAGACTGAAGCAGCCATTCTCAAAACTGTTAGATGTGAAGACTTTCTTCAAATGAAGTCTTCTAGAAACATTTGGTTTGTTCATCAGACCAAAAAGAGAGCTGCTCTGGCTGACCTGGGGATAGGGCTCCTTTTGACAATCCCTGCCCCAGCTTATGCCCTCTGAGGACCTTCTTGTCAACTTTAAAGCTTTCATAAGAACCATGGGTTGGCTGGTTGAAAGCCCCTCCCCCAGAATACTCAATGATGGGAGGGAACATTAACTATTGACTCAGATAGAGCAATTCTGCCCCTGCACCCCTCCCTGCCCAGCATAGACTTATGTAAGCCCCCAGGAAAAGCAGGGGGGATGGAAAGCTCACGCGGTATCTTGAATGTATAGCTCCCTGACTCTGCCTGCTGTTTCACCCCCAGAGATAGACTCACATCGATGTCCAGAAGCCCCTGCTACAGGGTACACAGATATGGCTCAGCCGTCCCACCTGGGAGAAAGCCCAAGAGGAAGGAATCTCTGATGATAGAGACTCAGCCTGCGGGAGGTGAGGAGTATTCAGGGTTCTGCCACCCCGGGCCTGGAGATGGAGCCATGGCAGGGACACCGGGTCCCAGCTGCACTTCTCTCTGTGAGCATCACAGCCCCTGTGTCTTCCTGTGCACACCTGGGGGCCCCTCGCAGATTCCAGCATGGATGGGACCTGACCATTGATCTCTGGTTCTGTGTAGCTGGATGATGTCCAGGTCCCTGTGGGGAGACGGCCGTGCCTGCAGCTCCTTCCTGAATCCTGACTGATGATCAATAGACAAATTACAATGCAGCCCAGCACTGGGGGGAGGAGGGCGTCTTCACTCCCCAAAGCACAGCAAAAATACCCACAGGGATCCTGAGAGGTGGAGCAGGGGTGAGACGGCTGCTAGGTGGAATGAGCGAGGCCACTTAGAGTCCGAGATCTCTAAGGAAGACACGCAGACTCAGGGGACAAATCATTTCGAGGCAAAGCAGACAATGCCCTGGCCAGGGGCTGGGCACCTGTGGCTTCCTCCCTCCCTCCCTCCCTCCCTCCCTTCCTCCCTCCCTCCCTCCCCTTCCCTCCCTCTCTCTGTCTCTGAATTTGGTCTCTACGATGCTAATGCTTACTTCTCCACTTTTCTTGTACTTGCACCCACCCCCGTGTTTCCGGTGTACTTTAACCTCTGTGTAGTGCGCCATGCCTTCATCTCCAGCAGATGCTCACCCAGGTTGGCTCCCAGGCTCTCACTATCACAGACAAAGCTTCAGGGAATGTTCGGGAGCCTGGGTTCTTGTGCATGTGCCCAAGACAGGCTCTAAGGTATACACAGATGAGAGGAAGGGGTTCGTTTTTTCAGGCTCTGCCTGTGCAAACCAAAAGAGTTGGCAAATAGATTTGGGGATCTGAAGTAAAAGTGGTCAACAGTCAATTGTGGTTTACGTCTCCTTTTTTTTTGGCAGGCCAGAATCTATGTCCTGACTCCCTCACCAGTTTTTGATAACAGCACTTTCATATTTGTTTTGGGGAATTACTTTCTGCACCAATTGGGAGCCACCTTGGTGGCTCTGTGGAACAAGATGGCCTTTCCCTCTGCCACCCTGGCCACAGGGGCCAGCATTCCATCTTAGCGAAGAAAAATCAAGCACCCCCACACGTGAATTTGGATCTGTGGAGGAGAGACATATATTCTGGTAGGAGCTGGAACCCACTGGAGTGCCCTGAAAAAATGGCCCATTGGTTTCTTCTTCGTAGAACCCCGGAGCTGGACTTGGTTTTTATCCTTCTCAAAAATGTTGCTTTAGATTTTCCTTCCAGTGTGTGAACTTTCCATAACTGTTTAGTTTGGCCAGAGCTGGCTTCTGTTGCTTGTAACCAAAGATCCCCAGCTATACAGTCATTTGTGGAGGGTGTACTGAGGGGCAGGTGGAGAAAAGAAGAAATTCCCTCCCACGGAAGCTGGGTATTGTAGAGGTTGCTTCTCTGCCTCCCACATTGTTTTCCCCTCATTTTGGAAACATCATCCCTCTACTTTATTGTTTGGAAACCCATGCTCCCATTTTCAATCTTGGTCAGTACGCTACCTTAAAACCTTTTTATTCCTTTCCACAGCCTAAACTTCCTGCCCTGTGTCCCAACACCAAGGGATATCTCATTTCAAGGTCACGAGTACTAATCTGAGAAGTTAATTCTGACAAATAGGTTCATGGTGTTCACTTACAGACAGAAAGACAGTGAAACTCTATTTCTGCAATCCTATTTCAGTTTATAAATCTCTTTAATGAATATGATTTTTATAATGCACATCAATTTTGGCTACCCAGAATCCATTGCACCGCCTTTTACTAACCAAACCCCAGTTTTCTTGGGAAATCGTCCCCCACTCTCACCAAAGTGGTTTGACCAGCCCTCGGTGTCACGTGGAGTAAGATCATCTGGGCTTTCCTTTCCCGGCAACTGTGATTGGTCCAGGGACGAGCACGTGACACACTTGGGACCAATGAGATGCAACGAGACTGTTGCAGTGGCTTCTGGGAGTGAGGCGGTCTCTTCTCTGTCCTGTAGTCAAGAACAGGAGATTCGAGGAATGAACCTGAGAGGGAGAGGAGGAGCCCAGAGACCCGGGGACACTCGTCAGGACCCGGTGACATCGTCTGAACCTCTAGCTCCAGTTGTACCTGAGACGAAGAACTTGCATTTCATAGTTACCTGATGCTATAAATTCCTTTAATTCAAAGCTATTTAATTCAGGGTTTTTTTGTCATATGCAACCAAGAGTCCTGACTGATAAAAATCGTTGAGTTATATGATGTTTGCTTTAAAAAGGAGTATTTAGTGTCTCTGCCTGGAAGGAGCCGTCAGATAGGATTGCAGATACACGGCAGGCTGGGGAGGAAGGCGATGGTTTGTGGAGGGTCTGAGATGTTATGCACGTTAGCTGGTTACTGTCAGTCTCTAGACTCAGCTGGTTTTGGGAAAAGAGACATCAAGTTATCAATGGTCTCCCTTCATTCCTCCAGAAGGTGTCCTTCTGTCCCTTTAAGACAGAGCACCCAAGCAGCTTTGTGTGGTTTCAATTAAGCCTACAGTTAAGTTGAGAGGAGAAATTAAAGCCAGAGTCACCGGAATGTGATGATGCAGACTCTTAAGAATTTTCCTGGAGAAGCTGACCTCATGTAGAACTTTGATGCTGGGTTGGGTGCTCTGGTAGCACTCAAGAGTGTGAGAATGCGGGGTCCCTGCTCTGCCAAGGCCTCAGACAAATGGGGTGACAATTACACGCATGGAGATCAAAGTATATTTTTGGTCACATACAATTTTATAATTGTTCTGTAACTGATGATTTTCTAAATTGGGTTTTTGGTCTTTTTGTTGTTGTTGACTAAAGATGTGAAGGTTCTGGCTAGCCATCAGGGCTCACTGCTCACCAAGGGAAGGGATACATGCAGGATGGCGTCTGAGTCTGTCACTGCTTAGTGCGATTACAGGTCATGCCCTCTGGCATCACTCATCCGATTTCCTGAGTTTCCAGGGCTAATGAGTCTCTTTCTCTGGTCTCTGTTAGCTGCACATGGCATTTCTCTTGTAAAGACCTTCCTGTTTACATTCTTATTTAAATCAATTTTTGAAGGACTCTAGGCTTGCTTATTAGCCAGTGTTAAAGCAGAAAATGGAATTAGAAGAAATGTTACGGAGGTTATGGCCACCAGGATTGGTACTGTGAGCACAGACCCAATGCTCAAGTCTTCGGTGGGCAGAACCCATCATGGTGGTAAACTCCCAGGTCCTTTCTGAAGTCATATGTCAAACAGAGAATACAAGCTTGGCAGTTCACAACATTTGCTCCAGAAAGCAATTGTAAAATTTAGACCCGGTAAAGGATTGAGTTTCTGTAGGTAAAAAAATATGGGTACCAAAGTGAGATGCATTTCTCGATTCACAGATTTAACAAGTTGTAAATGAAGCTTTAAGCAGTTATAAATGACTGTGTATTAGTTAGGATGGCCTAGCTTATGCTGCAGTCACAAAAGATCCCCAAATCTCCGTGGTTTAGAATAAGAAATAGTTAATTCTCATAAACACAGCATTTCCATCTCTGTTACACCAGGGATCTCTGCCCATTGTATTCATCCGGGGACCCAGGCCCGATCATGACACATGTTTCTAGAAAACCACCATGGCAGGCAGATGATAATGTAGCTTAATGGACACTGGCTCAGAAAAGACACACACCACTTCTACTCACACGTCACAGGCAAAGCTTGTCATGTGGTTTCACCAAACTTCAAATATAGCAGGGAAGTACCATGCTATCCAGAAGGAAGGAAGTCCTTATGTACTTAGCAAATAGCACTGAGGGCTACCACACCCCATCACATGCAGCTCTATGTAGCTTTGCTGGGACATGACTTTGACTCCCCTCCAGCAGAGCTGGTGGGTGAGACAAGACATGTTAGCTGGTGAATGAGGCTGGCCTACCAGTCAGCATTTGGAACCCAGAAAGGGCTGCACCTGTCTCCCATCCATGTGTGCTCAAATTAATAATAGTTAATTAAAATTCAGATTCTCGGTGAACAATGATCTCCGAACAGAAATCCAACTTCCAGTCTGTTGTGACTTTGTTAAACTAACATTTGTTAAGTAGTGCTTTGCTCAACAAAATTTTGCAAAGGAAAGTGAAAGTGAGAAGTTCGTTACTCACAGGGGGAGGTTAGGCAGGGTGCAGGTGGAGAGAGCAAAGCAGGAGCGGGAGCACATGCCTTTATCAGGGTCGGTTGGTGGAGTGCTTTGGGGTTTCTGGACTAAAGCTGGATTGGTCAATTCAAACCAAAAAGAGCAGGGGTGTTAGAAAGCTTCATGCTGAGGGGGGTATGATTTAAGGGGTACACAAGAGGAAGGCTCTGGGCTGCAGGAGAGAGTGCTTCTCACAGACTGGTTAAGGCAGTCCTATCAAGAGCTTACATTGGCTTGTGACTCTGAGGGCTGTTGTCACTTCAAACCCCCTGCAGGCTACTTGGCCCCACAAAACAGATGCCCAGGCGGCAGTATTAGGGAGTAGTTTATTGTTTATTTATTTTTTCACCTCACAGTCTATAGCTGTGTTCATCAGATAGTTTCCCACAGATTAATTTTATCAGGATTCTTTTTTATTTTTATTTTTCTATAATGAAACCTGGATCCTGGATATCATTTGAAGGATGAACTATTTTACAGAGGGGCTGGGGCGCATGCAAAACACTATATATACTATATAGAGACTATATTATATACTATAATATGATATATATACTATACTGAAATACTATATAGTATGTATATTATACTAAATATATGTATGTTTTATGCTTATATATGTATATACACTATACTAATACACTATACACTCTCTCTCTCTCTCTCTCTCTCTCTCTCTATATATATATATATATAGTGAGTAGGTCTCAGGAGAATAGTTGGATTCTATTTGACGTCAAGAACCCCAGATACATGAGGGCTGGGCGGGGCCTCTGTGAAATTTGCATATGATAGCACAGTCCTCCTGGGGATTCTCAGCATCATGGAGAAGTTTGGCAAAACTCTCAACACAGTCCTAGAAGTGGAGAAGTCTCAAAGATTAATGGTCTCAGCCAGGAAATGGCTCTTTTGGAAAAAATGAAACAGTGAAATGCAACCAAGATTAATGAGGAGGATGAGATCGCATTATGTGCTGAATGGAAACTTGAAAAACAGTTCGTGAAGCGGTTTCAGTGGGCAGGCAGCCTGTGAGGCAGCTGGGCTGTATGGGTCCCTAGTCTGGGCCACAGCACGCCCTGCTAACGAGGGAGCTCCCAGGGGCTCCTGGAACCCAGGAGCCACCTGCCTATTGAAAGAGGTGTCCGTGCAATCAGGTGGCCGGGGTGCTTTGGGGCGGCTAAAGGGAAACACAGTGGTGGGTGCTCTGCTCCTGTGGTCTTCAAATATATGTGTGTGTGTATTATTATATATTATATATAATAAGTTGTATATATAATACATATTATATGCTAATACATATTATAATGTATTATATATCGTTTATTATATATAATTTATATACAAGCTATATTATATGTAATTATGCATATAATTTTAAAATTTACTGTGCACCTAAGTCTCTAAGGGTTTAAAAATGTATTTTGGATTGAGTTGTCATTAGAACGATTAGTAGTGGGGCGCCTGCGTGGCTAAGTCGGTTAAGTGTCTGCCTTGGGCTTAGGTCGTGATCCTGAGGTCCTCGGATCAGGCTCCCCGCTCAACAGGGCGTCTGCTCCTCCCTCTCCCTCTTCCCCTCCCGCCTTGTTCATGCTCTCACTTGCTCTCTCTCTCTCTCAAATGAACATAAAAAAGGAATGATTAGTAGTGCTCAACTGATGAAAACAATATAAAGGCAAAATGTGATGTTTTTAAACATTAGAAGAATATTTATATCAGGAATGCATTTCCTCCAAAGAAAAATAGAGAGCATCACATAGACTTGATGAGAGAGGCCCTAGTCCAGATGCCAATGTGCCAAATCGGCCCTTTGATGCCCAACAGGTGTGTGCACTTCGAGGCCACCATGGGAAGGTTTGGGGTGCCTGGAACCCACAGCTTTCCTTTGTGAAACGGGAGGAGAATTGCGCAAGGAAGGTGAGCGAAGAGAACAGACATGTTAAGCACACAGCAAGAGTGTTCTCGTGCCGATCTGTTTAGGCGACAAGAACACTTGGAAGCTTCGAGCTGTCCGTGCCCTTACACCCCTTGGGAAGCATGGCAGGCCCCCAGGTGTGCCCTCCTCTGTCAGGTGATCTTGGCTCCACTCACAGAATTATCGTTCTGACTTCTCTCTTTCTGCTCACACAGTAGGAGTCAAAATTGTGTGAGCTGCATGTGACCCTGTTAAAAGCATCGTGTTACCTGTGTGCCCATGGCAGGGCTGTGAGGGGCATGGGACAGGAACTGATTGCCACTTGGCCCAGGTCCGGCGACAAAGGTGTTTCATAGGCTCCAGACACTGCCTGGTTCCTCCTTTCCTGTCTCCCTTCTCTCTGTGACCCCACCTCTCCTCCACTTCCTCTTCCTTCCCCCACTTTTCTGTTCATCTTCATCCTTGATCTGTCTTCACTTCCTATCTTCTTTCTCCCTAAACATTTCCAGGGAATTACGTCTTCAAAGCTATTTGCATAAAACCATTACAAAGGGGACGAGAATGACATTTCTTTATGGGCCTGGGTCAATAGCTTTGACAAATGAGGCTGATCTCAGGGAAAACAAATTGTTAGTGTTATATTGAAATTTCGCTGTGGGTATTAAATATTTGCATGAGGTAACCAAACACTCTAGGGTTTAGGCAGATGAATTCCATTCCAAAACCACTAAAATGAAAAGCCAACTGCAAATTAGGTTTGAAATGGACCTGCCCGTCCTCAGAGATTTCGCAGTGACTAATGGATTCGTCCCCAAGTGGAACGCAAACCTACTTTGCTTTCAGAGAAGCGAGGAAGACTAATACGGGCCGCGTCTCTGTGCAGCGCGAGTCACCCGGGCTCCGTCAACCTCCGTGAAATAGCCCGGCGCTTCTCCGCCGTGCTTCTTAATTAAGTCGCAATAAGAGTTGGCCCTTGAGAAATCCCCCAATGCCTGAGTTCTTGGCTTGATATTTCTTACTAGTGGTAGTACCAAGAAGGGATTGGAAAGAGCAAGTTAGCCACCACCCTACCATCTCCATTAGTGCCCACCAAGAACTTACGTATGTAAAGTAAGAAAAAAATAATCTTAAAACTGTTTAGTTTTTATATGACTTGTCTGAGACACCCCCCATAGAAACGGAATGCTCTGCCTAGCCAGTGTCGAGACAGGGGCCCTGCGCCCCTCATCACGGCCTCTTGTTGAACACCGAGGGCTGGGCTATGCTCTAACAGTCACCTCCCAATTTCAGTAGTAATCACATCAGGAATTTGTTTGCGTATGAACTTATGTGCTTATTTATGTGTGTGCGTTTTTTTCTCTCGTGTGAGGGCCACTGAAAGTCCAGATGACCCTCGAGGGCGGTGTTCCCATGTGGACTCAGCCATCCAGGGGGATTCCAGCCTGCGGGGTGGACCTCGAAGCCCCAGCTGCCACCATCCCCGTGCGGGACACAGAGCCCCGGGGATCGTGCACGTGCCATTGAGCACGTGAGTGACGTGATGCCCACTGTCTAGAGTGTGTCCCACTTAGCTTCAGGGGGATGGGAAGTGTCATGCCTCTGGTTTTGGAAAGAGGGCAGAATGCTCATGAGCAGTAAAAGCTTCTCTCAGACTCTCTTCCAACCACATTGCCTTCTGCTGTGTAAAAATTCTAGAGCCGCTAAGAGAGCCCACACTTCTCTTTTCAAAAGAAATCAAGAATCATTTGGTTTCTTCTTTCGTCTCCGAAGCAGGGTGCTGCCAGGAGAATGAAGCCTTGGGTCAGTCTGTGACCCCAGAGGCAGGGCTGCGGTGCCCCGGAGGAGGCTGCCGCACAGCACCCCTGCCACCAGCTGGTGCGGCTGAACCGGCTGCCCTGGGAACCCGAGCGGGAGTGCTCCCCGCGGAGAGATGCAGGCAGCCACGCGTTCCATTCGCCTCAGCGATTCTCTGGCTCTCCCGCCAGGGCTGGTCTCCATCTGCTCTCTTCCCTGCTGTGCCCTAGACCAAATCAGGGGCTTCAGAAACGTCTGCTAATGAGTGAATTCCCCGAGCCTCAGTTTCCCCACCTGCCCAGTGTATGTGCCGTTAAAAAGAGCTGCGCTGAGAATGAATTTTCAAAACATTTTGAAATGCTTTGCAAGCTGTAAAGTCCCATGCAGGGGTAGGTTGGTATCGCACTTACTCTGGGCATGAGAGCTTGTGCATGGCTGGGACTGGAGACCAGCTCATGTCTCCGGTCTCTGATGGTCCACGTTCGTGCCTGGGAAACTCAGATTTTTCACACGCTGCTGCTTTCAGGGCCCACACTGCATTCAGTGCTGAACCCAGGCCATCCTCCTTTCTAATTCATAAGCAAAGAGTTCCATTCTTTACTGGGTTTCAAACCCTGGGGATGCTTCCGCTCTTGTCTGTTCTTCTCTCTGCTCGGCCCAGCACCTCACCCCCCACACCCACCACCTGTATGCCGCAGGGCACTGGTCCCCATCATGGTAGCACCGGTGGCTACAGTCGTGCCAGCCCCCAGAGCCATGGGGCGCACCACCCAGCGGGAGAGGTCCTTTGCCAACATTCCCACCAACGATAATGTCTGAATAGCCTCATCCAAGGGCAGGAGCAGATCACATGCCCGCTCCAAACCAGGCACTATGGCCTGGGATGAAAAGCGTCTATTCATAGAGGTACGTCACCTATCCGTTCATTGAACAAATAGGTACCAAGCAGGCACTAAGCTCTGGGCCGTGCTCTAGGCATCAACAGGGTGAAAACTGACACAGAAATCCCTGTCCTAATGGAGGGGGTGTTACAGTTGGTTGTATTCGTTCTCTATTCCCGCTGTAACAAAAGACCACAAACTCAGTGGCTAAACATCTCCTGTCCATCTCTTACAGTTCTCGGGGTCAGAAGCCCAAAATGAGTCTTACGGTGCTAAAAATCAGGGTGTCAGTGGGGCTGTGTTCTCTGCAGAGGGTCTGGGGAGAATCTGTTTGCTGTCTTTTCCAGCTCCTGGAGGCTGCCTGCATTTCTGGGCCCAGGGTCCCTCCAACTTTGAAGTCAGCAGAGGCAGGGTGAGTCCCCAGTCTGTGTCCCTCCCAGGTTGCTTCCCTCTGGAGCTCACTGTCCTGCTTCTCTCTTGCACTTCAAGGACTCTGTGATTCTGTGGATCCCCTTGGAAAATCCAGGACGATCTCCCCATTCCCAAGACCAGGTACTGGTGACCTGAATTCTCCCCTCGCAGGTTCTGGGGATAGAACACGACATCTTTGTGGGGGGGGGGGTGCTGTGGTTCTGCCCACCACACCCTAACACACTCTGTGAGTCTTCAACACCTTCCGGATGTCTACTTCAGTCCTTGCACCAAGACGAGTCCTACTTGACAAATGAGGCAGGAAAACGGGTATGTTTCCCAAGGTGACACCGTTAGTGGCCGGCGGAGCCCGCCCAGACGCCACATGCTCAACCCCGCACACCGTTGCCTTTGGCTAAAGAAAGCTTGCTTCCCGCCATGGCGGCGTGTCCAGAATTAGAGGGCTAGGGTAGATCGGGGACACGATCTCCGTGGGGAGGTTGTTGAGGAGGAAAGAAGCAATCTTGTCCTGCTCTGCTCTGACCTGCAGTAAGGACCAGGAAGGGGACTTCGAAGTCATCCATTTGTGCTCTCGTGTGACAAATATTCATGGAGCACTTATTATGTGCCAAGAACTGTTCTGAGCAGAACGTGGCCTAACTTACATCGCTTCCCTGGCAACTCCAGCAGGTGGGTACACAGAGCGCGTTCTAGCCCATTCTCCAGGTGATGCAGAGAATGCGGAGGCACAGACAGGCAAACTCACCAGTGAGGCTCTGGGTCCCCTTTTGGACAGAGGCCACCTCACTCCAAAGCCCCTGTGTGTTCATGAGCACAGCTGAGAGGGCCAGAGGGAGGCGGACAGATGGAGACCCAGGAAGAGAGTCATAGACGCAGCAAGAAATGGGGAGACCACAGAGATGGGAGGGCACAAAGAAACCCTAAACGAGGGAGAAAAGGAAAAGAGGAAAGACAAAGGAGGAGCCTCCCAAGCAGGCTGAGCCCACAGGGCAACGACGCCCACAGCAAGATGCTGCCCCACCCCCTCCTTTGGTCCCCTTCCCTGCTCTGCACAGGCCTCGTGTCTCCTTGCCAACGACCGCACATGCGCAGTTACTCCTACCTCAGGGCCTTTGCACAGCAGTTCTGCTTGCCTGGAATGCTTTTCCCCTAGGTCTCAGCCTGGCTGTCCCTTTCTCATCGTCTGTGTGTTTGTGTGTGTGTTGAGGGGGCTGCTCAGAGAATCTTTTCCCAATGCCCTTCTGAAATAACTCACCTTACTCCTACCACCATCGCTGTTACTATTTTTCTTTCAAAATATTTAATACAAGCTGACAGTATGCTGTGTTTTTGCTTTTTTGTGTTGTCTCCCCCATGGAGTCTGAGCTCCATGAATGAGGGCTGGGCACGTTCTATCTACATTCTGCCTTATCCCTGTGTCTGGCTCATAGTAGTGACTCGGTGAGTGTCTGTGGTGGACAGAGGAAGGGTGGAGACAGAGGGAAAGAAGGAAGGGAGGGAGGGAGAAAGGAAGAGAGGGAAGGAGGGAGGGAGGGAGGGTGGAAGAAAGGGAAGGAGGGAAGCCCTAACTACAGTGTGACTGTATTTGGAGATGGGGTGCTTCAGTGAGGTCCTAAGGGTGGGGCCCTAATCCAGTAGGACTGATGTCCTTCTAAGGAGAGGAGGAGACATCAGGAGTGTGTGCACACAGAGGAGAGGCCATGTGAGGACAAAGGGGGACGGTGTCCCTCTACAAGCCAGGAAGGGAGGTCTCACAAGAAACCGACCCTGCTGACACCCTGATCTTGGACTTCAGCCTCCAGAACCGAGAGGAAGTAATGATCTCTTGTTCAAGCTCCCCAGTCCAGGGTACTCTGAGCAGACTAAGACAAGGATGCTGTTCTGGAAGGAACGTTGGGTTTCTGAAGCAGGCAGGGTCCCTGGAAGGGGAAGCTCAAGGCCTCCCTGTGATTGATCACGTGGCAGAGAGAGCACGGAACATTCCTCAACAACAGGAGAGAGGGGCACGCACGCTCGAAATCCAGAGCTCCGAGTTCATGCCACCGTCGCTGAAGGAGGCGGGGTCACCTGTCCCTTGGAAGGAGAGAAAAGGAGTCTTTTCTCTGTTTTCTTTGTTTCGAGATGGGGAACAGCACCTTGCTTTCTCCCTGCTGTGGCTGAGGAATCGGGGAGGGTGGGGATATCCTGTCAGAGAGGATCTCAGGGATCTCAGTCGAAAGGAAACATTCCTCACTCTGAGGCCCGTTTCACACCTTCTCCGTCCACACTCCAGGCCCCAGGCAGGGTCAACCTCAGCACAGGTGCCATTGAAGGAGTGGCCCCAGAGCCACACCCACCAGAGTGACACCACCGCCTCCAGCCCATGACCATGGGTCTCCCCCAGCCTCGGTTTCCTCATCAGTAAAGACAGACTGCTAATTCTCTCCTCCCTGAGAGGGTCAGTGGGAATGTGCAGCCTCAGGGGACAGGGTAGGGGTGGCAGAGGGGCAGCTGCGGGGGACAGACAGCTGCCGACATAATGAGGCCCCATGCAACCAAATCTCCTGCTCCTCCTTTCTTTAAAGACAACTTAGAAATCTGGAGTCTCCCAGCTAATTAAAAATAATTTAAGTAGCTTGTGGTTTGGATTGAGTCTGGGACCATCAGCTTCCTGAACTCGGTGGAAGTGGAAAGAACAGCGGACGAGGCCCAGCTCTGTCACCCCCTAGCAGGATAACCGCCTTTCACTCTGCCGTGACTCAGTTTCTTCATTTGTAAGCTGGGGAGAATGATCACACACGCCTCAGTTGGTCGACGGATTACCGTGACATGCAAATGAAATAGTGTCAGTGAAAGAACTTTGCGAAGCACCATTCGTTCATTCGCTCATTCACACCTTCACTCAACAAAGAATGACCGATGGACTCTTACAGAGCAAGCACTGTTCCAGGTCCTTGCGTGTGGACATGTGGGGTAATATAGTCATTGAAAGTGAAGCCCCTGGACCACACTGCCTCGCACCAAATCCTGGCTTCCACATGACCAATTATCCACGGGGTATTTTGTTAATAATAATAATACCTGACTCAAAGGACTATTCTCAAGGTTTTTTTGTTTGTTTTTAAAGATTTTATTTATTTATTTGACAGAGAGAGAGACAGCCAGCGAGAGAGGGAACACAAGCAGGGGGAGTGGGAGAGGAAGAAGCAGGCTCATAGCGGAAGAACCTGATGTGGGGCTCAATCCCATAACGCCGGGATCACCCCCTGAGCCGAAGGCAGACGCTTAACCGCTGTGCCACCCAGGCGCCCCTATTCTCAAGTTTAAATGAGCTAATATTTGCAAAGCATTTACAACACACCTGGCATGGAAGCGTTGCTATAGAAGCTTTTGCTAATTTATTTTCTTTGACACGAGCAAGAAGCTAAGTTGTATTTCAAAAACACGTAGCTGAATATCTCACTTTAAAATATACAAGAGTTAAAAGTATAATGAACACCAGTATAACTGAATTCTTTCAATAAAAAATAAAGTTTAAATTATTAATCATTAGCCATTGAGGACACAGAGTTATCTAGAATGCCTTAATTTGTAAGGGTTACAGGGTAAGGGTTACTCCTACTGCCTTTAAAGCACCTTAGGTCTCTTTTTACGAAGTGCGGTTTTAATGACACCAGTGATCTGTGAATACATTCCATTTATGAAAAATATGAAAACATTTGGAGGAGGCTACAATTCCCTTTGATCTCCGATGTTATTCTCCATAACATAAAAAGCAAAAGCCCCAATCTCAGTTAGGTTTATGAGCTGTACAAATCCAAGGTCACAGCACCAGGAAGGTCAATCCCAGCAGGTACCGGCCTCCACCACTGATCGCGGGAGAGCTGCTTCACCTCTCTGTGCCTCAATTTCCTCACCTGGGAAATGAGAACACGAGTACAGTGCTTATCTCAGAGCCTTGATAAGAGAAGTAAACGAGATCATTCATGTAAAGTGCTGAGAATTGTGCTCAGTAGAGCGAGCGATGTTGCTGCCGCCGCTGTTGGAGGTGACAATGATTTCTGCATATAAATAAAATACCGTGTGTGCTTCAGAGTGAAATCATCATGTTCCGTAATTTACACGTGGCTGAATTTCCAGCACTAGTAGAAAGAATAATCTTTATCATATTCCATAATTTTAGCGTGTGTGCGTATATGTATCATGCAATGCAATATAATAAATACAATATGATAAAATACACATGCAAACCACCTGTTTCCTTCTGTTTGTGTGAAAAGTTTGTGTCAGGGCTTTACTGCTCTTGGCCTGAGGCCGCAGCAGTATTTAGGGAGTGGGTGCCTGCTTGGCATTTCCTCCCCCAGCAAGAGACAAGGGCTGTTCTCCACCGGCCGCTCTGGCCCAGGCGCCCACTGGCCCTTGGCGATCTGACGTCAGGGAGGACACATCCACGAGGAGCTCGGATTCTCGATGGTGACACGCTGGGGACCCAGAGGCAGGGGACTGACAAAGGAAGGGTGAGTTGGGGTAGAAAGAGGGCCCACGGGACAGTCCCGGGGAGCGGGAGCTGAGGAAGTGCGGAGAAAGGGAGGCATCTGGGCGGAAGCCCTGTTCTGGAAGCAGAGGCTCAGGGAGGAGGCAGGTGGCCATCGTGGTGGTGGGGGGCAGGGGTGCTGGGAAATGAGGCCCAGGGACCAATGGCCAAGAGGGGCCAAGGAGCACAAGGGCTCTGGGCTGACTCTGGAGGACAACCTGCCTGGATGGACGTGAGGCCGGCAGTTATCCCCGTGCCTGAGCTCGCTCTGGGGACCGAGGCTCTGCCAGTGTTGGGCCATCTCCAGGGGGTGGGCATGGGACCCAAGCTGGGCCAACCGGACTTCTCCCCACAGCGACTGGCTCAGGGATAGCACGTGACTGCAGTCACAGCCAATCAGAGCTCACCCTGGGCCTTCCCTGGAACAGCAGGTGAGAGGTGCCAATGCCGAGGGTCCTGAGATGCTAGGAGGTAAAACTGATGGCCAAGGTCCCCGTGGGGACAGTGGGCCTCGGTGTGATGTCAGACCAAGCAGACAGAAAGGGAGTCAGACCCTGGTGAAGTTTAAGCCTCTAGAATTGTACGTGCCGAAGCCAGCTCTATCCCTGACCTTTCCTTGGCGTGAGCCAATAAACTCTGCTCTAACCTTAAACTGGTTGGACCCTGGTTTTCTGTCACTTACAACCAAGTATCTGCTGATAGATAAAAGTTGCCTCCTTGATGACTCATGGTCATTGTCTCAGAGTGGACAAGCGGACTGCCCACTTGGCAGTGACACCCTGTGGGATTTCTTGGCCCACTAGAATAAGTTATGTTGGTGCCTCAAAAATTCCATTTTGCTTCAGTTGGCTCTGAGAAACCCAGTGTTAATTCATCCTTGAAGAGCACGTGTCTTTGGAAGAGGCTCCCCAGCCACTAATATCAATTTTCCTTTTGAAAATTTCTCTCTGCATTATTAATGTCATACGCAGCTCTGTGCCTACCCAGCCCGTGCAGAAATCCCCATGGCGGTCAGTCATGGTTTGGTTGACTTGATTTCTTAAAACAAATTAGAAGCCCTAATTGAACCCCTAAAATGTGTTTACTCTGAATGCATTCATGTGGTACTTATCAAATCAGAACTGTATTACCCCCCCCTTAAATTACCTTGAAAAAAAAATCAATAGTTTATTTAACTGGAGTCAAGAAAAGAAAAAGGAAAAAAATACCCTGAGGAATCTGTGTAATAAATTTTACTTGGAATGAAACAATATGGATAAACATGGGGAAAGAATTTCAGTGTAAAGCCGGGAATATGGGTAGCTTGGAGGTATAAACGGGCACCTAATTTAATATTGTTCATTTCTGTGCACCTTCTAACAAATAGCTTGCCCGGGCTTGTCAAGTACAGGTGCTTTCTGAGCGAGCCATGGGAATAAACAACCTTATGGCATTTTTAATAGTGGCAGTGGTTGGATTTAACGCAGGTATTTACACCATTTCTTTAACCAAATATTTGGGATCATTAAAACACAGGGCTGCTTACCCATACTTTCAAACTGGACTCCAGGGGCAAAGTTTGATCTAATTCAGATGCCTCCATCTAAGCTCCCTGTATGTGTTTTAAATTCACAGTTTCTCAGGGTTTTCTGCTCCAGGTCAGAGCCCCTCTGTACTGAAGACAAATGACAATTCCCTGTGGAGTGAAGGACGTAGCCCAATACCCTCAAAGATCTGAGACTTCCCATCAACTAATCTCCTGCTGGCACTTTGAAAATATCTGATGGCAAGCAGGAGGCACACGTCTTCGAGAAAAGCTATGAACGCCTTCTGGAGAACGGATGGTGGACTGAGTCTGCACACAGAGGAAGTCAGAGGGTTGGTGATTTCGCCAGCTTCCAAATCTTTCCCACTTGCTTCCCCTTTGGGTCTCCACATATTGGTCTTAGAAGTCATAGAATTCTAGAGTTTGAAGAGAATGAGAAATTCTGGAAATCAAGTCATTATTCATTCCATCATTTGTGTACATTTTCATCACACATTTCCTGAGTGCTTCCCCTGCGCCTGGCCTTGACCCTGGCCCTGGGCACAGAGCAGAGATGGTGAGCAGAGAGCTGTGGTCTCTGTCCCATTGATTTGAGGAGACAGAAAATGGGGGAAAAGGACCAGCAAACACGTAAACAAGATCCTTTCAGGTGATGACAAGTGCCATGAAGCCTATAGGTCTGAACGTCGTGCCGCACAGTGATGGGGAGGGAACATCCCTTGGTCCATGGCTCTCCTCATTCTTGAAACGCTACTCACAAGACTTGCTTCACTTAATGGCCTTCTTCATACCTTTCCGAATAAGCTCATTTTTTGGCTAAAGTTAACTAGAGCCAGCTTCTCCTGTTTATAACCAAAGAGCCCAAAAGACACAGTAATAGAGAGTGTTTGAGAAATCATAAAGAATTCTCTCTTATAAGACTGTCCTCAGAAGAACTGGAAACAAAATTGAGATCAGAACACTGGCGAGAGAAGGGTAAAGCCCTTCCTGTTTGTAGGAGACGCTTAGCTTGGTGTTGACCGCCCTGCGTATCTAAACACACGTCTTGTGTTTGGGGGAATTTCCCCATCTTTACCACGGATGTGGGAGACTTACTTCCTCCACTTCCCTCGCAGGCAGAGCACAGTCATGTGACCTGGACTCCGCCAGTGGGCACCCACGTGGGGACTCCCGCCAAGGGGCTTGAGATGTAAAGGAACAGGGTACTGGTGACAGGGACATTATGTCTTGTTCCAGAGGCGGCCGTGACTGCAGGGCTGGACCCCAGTGCCCCTGGCCTCCCCTGGAGAGTTCCACAGTGTAATTCAGACATTATTCCCCACTGCGCAGACACCGAGAAGCCTGATTTGCTGTCTTTCCCAGAGTCTGGGGGCTCCCCAGTCCCGTTTACTAAATCCCTTTCCTGCTCCGACAGCTGGAGTGGACATTAGCAACCAAGCACCCTGATGGCCACGCAGCTCAAACCTCCCACTTTATGTGCTTGTCCTCTCCACGTCGGAACCGTTGGTGGCCCTGCATGGCCACCCCAAGTGTCTGATGTGGACGAGCCTCTCCTTGTCACCTCCCTGCAGTAGCTGACAGACTAACAGAGCTGAAAACATTCATTTTTGCTTCAAAATATGAAAATTGGATCGTAAATCAATGGCGAGCCCATCTGTGAACATGTTCTCACAAATTCTAAATGTTACAAGCTGGAGGACACCACGTCCCTGGAGATGACTCAGCGTTGATATTAGTAACGACTAAGGTAGGATTTTCTTGGGTTGGGAGGAGGGTTGGGGAGGAGGGCTGGTCACAGATAGGGAGACTATGGGCTCTCTGGTCCCTGAACTCCATGAGAGGTGGGACAGGGGGTTGTGGGCTAGGAGAAGGAGAAAAGTCAAGGCCAAGTTGAAAGACTATAGGCTGCTGTGGCAGACCCTACCGGTTGCCCCTCCGTGTCCGTGACCTCTTTCTTCCATAGTCATAGAATCCCAGATCTTTGACCACTCAGAAGACATTTTTACTACCCTTAAAGATACTCGTGGCCAGCTCATAAGTTCTAGTTAGTGGGATAGAAAGCCTCAGTGCTGTTCCAATTCTGAGAGGTGTCGTGAGGAGAGAGAGCATGCCCTCCCTCCATCTCTCTGCCCAGCTCCCTGCTGGCCTGGGTGTCCCATCAGAGCAGGACCTGGATTCGTGAGTGAGAAGCCTGAGGCTGAACATGGCAAGGCAGCAGGGCAGAGGGGGCCCGGGGCCGTCCTAGCCCCGTGCTAGCCCTGGACCGTCCATACGTAGATGAGACAGAAATACATTTTTTTTTTTAAATCTTGTTTAAGGTTCTGCCACTTTGGTGTTCAGAACCTCACAGCAGACTATAGTCTCACCCAACATACAGACCGTTTTGCTCAGCACCGAGCTAGAAACTTAGAGCAGAGGAAGGAGGCACTGAAGAAAAGGTTGATATGCAGTTTTAGTAAAAAGTCTCATTATAGAGACACACTCCAGGGCTGGGGGATCGGGCTGCATGGAGCCCCGACTCAGGGACTGGCCAGGGCCGACCGTGCTCCAGCATGGGAGCTGGGCTGAGACTAGGGAATGACAGACAGGAGAGCAGAGAGCAGGGCTTACCTTCCGAGGCCCAGGAGGGCAGTTGTCCCTCCTTGCCAGGGCAGAAGGGGAGAATTAACCCACACCAGAGGGGATTTCTGCAGGAAATCGCGTCAATGAAGACTCACCAGCAACTGACAGGTACTGATAAATGTATCGAATCTGCATAGTGCCCAGCACACAGCCAGTGCTCAGTAATTTCTTGTCATAGGCAAGGATTGAATGATGATATGAGTAATCAACCAACCAGACCACAGGGAGGCCAACAAAGGATGGGCGCGAGAATCTGAGGACTGGGGCTTAGAGGTTTAAATTCTAGCTTTACCATTTAGCTGTTGCCGAGTGAGGTGGGCAAGGTACTTAGCCAGCTCCCTCCTGGAGAAGTTGGTGCTGCTGCTGTAAAGGCTCTCCTTTTAGGGATTACGTGGAGTTGGGTATATACATACAGGCATAGAAATAGATGTGCTTTGCTTAGCTCAGTGCCTGGAAAACATCAGTGTTCAATAAATGCAGAATTGTAACATCATTGTTGTTAATGGTTGTGAACAAGAGGATCTCAGGGTCTTTAAGCCAATTTCCTTCCTAAGATGTCCTGGCAGCTTCCTCCCCATGAATTTGTATCTCACCCTTCCTTCCTGCCACCGGTAAGTCTCTGTTCCTCTCTAGGAAATTTGCAACATTTTCTCCCCCTGACATCGCATTACTGCCCTGTCATCGGGCACCCGAAGAAAGCCATCCTAGACGTCTTGTAGATTCTTCTCTTACTCCCTCCCCTGATTTCTCGGCTACATGAGGGGCCAAATCCCAGAGTCCTGAATTCTTAATTCTCCAGACTCATCCCTTCTATTTCCTCCCTCAGGTAAAAATCCATGTACTCCTTCTCACATCGTTAATACCTAAATTTTAATCATAAATTCAAATCTTTGCGGCTAAAATATTTAATATTTATATTAGAAAAGAAAACCGTTCTATCACTTTTTAAAACTCAGCGTTCAAGTGGAAACTCAATACCACAGTCATTTGATATCTACCATCATTGGTTTTAAAAAACAGATGAGAAGCTCTTCTCTGATTGTTGGAAATTTTGCATTATTTCTTTGTCTCCCGGAGCTACTCCCCTGGCAAGATCTGATGCAAATGTATCATATTTTTACTCTGGAGAGTCCTTTATTCCAACGAAAACAACATAACATGTATATTCCACTAAAAACATGTATAAATTATCATTGAAAATTTACAAATGTCTGTGGCCAGAACATTTTAAATGTTAAACCCACGACGCTGAATTTAGTTATCAAAAGTGTGAATAGTGCGCAACTGATCAGAGCCACATAACTGTTGTGGGACTGTTTTTCAATTAATTCATGTATTCATGAATATGGCTTACTGTTATAATAGGAAGTCACAGCATCAATGCAACCACTCATTTTTTTTCGTTTGGGTTGGGCTGATGTAAGCTTGGTGAACCTTGTTCACATAAATAAGCCGATGGCAATCGAAGAGTTGCTGTCAGATTTCACTCAGCCCTTTGAATGACCTTCCTCCAACACGGGATGCCTTGCTTTCTGGCTCCTGATTGCATTGGCCACTGGGTGAGGAGAGGCGGTGGGAGATAGAGAGGCGGGTCCTCATTGCACTGGCTCCCACCCTGGGGTAACTCCGGCTGCCCGTCCCCTCCAGGTCACCTCCTGTCTCAGGGTCACTGTGTGCAATCCCTCTGTCTCTGGCTTCCAGAAACCTCCTGCCCCCTGGACCTAGCCAGGGCCCTGCCCAATCCTTTGTAATTTCCCTTCGTCCTCCGCCTGCACGTTTGCAATAGTACCTTTGTGAAACGCTCCCCAAGTTAGCCGACAGGAGTGTGCCATCTGTTCCCTGTTGGAATTCTGACTGATCAATCTTGCTTTTATCAGCTGGGAGAAGGGCATTTGTAAAAGAGGATGTGGGAAAGAAGAACCCACGGGGCGCGCATGTCAGTCAGGGATCTAGAAATTGATTCTCTTAAAGCCGTCTGCGCCCGTGAGCCTTTAGAAAGTCACCACATCCCCCTAGGGGTCTAAGCACTTCAATTTGACAATCGCTGATCTAATACCTGACCATCTGCCCTTCTCTCTCTCTCTCTCTCTCTCTGCCCCATAATTGCAGGAGCAGTACTGGGAACCAGAATGTCATTAAGAGAGCTGGTGAGGTTTTTAGCATCCCGCCTAAAGGATGCAGAGAGACCTCAGGTAGCCAGCATGCGTGCCCCTCCCCTGCCCCCCCTCCCTCCCCCCCACCATTGCCCTCATAGCAGGGAAGCGAAGTCCCTCCTTGAGCTGCTGTTTGGGAGGGCCTGACCTCCGAAGGCCAGGCCCCCGGGGTCACCTGCTTGAGCTGAGCACTCATCACTCGTGTAGGGCGGCCTGTCTTGTTTCTTTATCTGCCAGGCTGTCTGCAGTGCTGATTTAGAAATTCTAGACAACCCATCGAGAGTTCTTTATTGCAGTGGTGGCAACCAATCTACAATAACCTGTAAAGAGATAGGGGTCCCCAGGCCAGGACGGCAGCTGCCCTGTAAGTTGGAATTGGAGGTTAAATGTGTGCTAGCAGAGGGCTGGGGGCGGGTAGTGTGCTGCAGCCGGCCAGGGGGATGGGGTGGTGATCTCTGGCTTCCCATCCCTGAATCCCCCTGGAAACCCCACGGTCAGCTGCCCGATTTTCGATTTTCGGGGTGTCGGCAGTGGCTGGGGGTGCGTTTGCACTAGCTGCCAGTGGGGCTTTTCCTTCGGGGTCACTCTGATGGAAGCGCTTCTGCCTGCCTTTTCACACAAGGGGAGAGGCTCACATATCTTTGTCCATCGGGGTTGTCACTGGGTCTTCACGAGGGGAATGGAGTTACAGATGTGCACATTCTTAGAACACTTTGCTGGGAAGGCAGAGCATAAATCCAGCCTGCTTCCCGGCCCATTTCTCCTGCTCTGCTCGGCGGCCTGACATTCTCCGAGGCCAGGCTGGGGTGGGGTGAGTGGAGAGGAATCCTGCCCCTGCCTGGACAGGCTCAGAGGATCCCCCGGCCTCCCTCCCCTGTGTTACGTCAGAGGCTGTGGAGGAGAGGGGTTGGAGGGAGGTGATGCTTATGATCTTCCCCAAGGGGAGCAGGTGTTCTCATCTCTGACCTGGGTGAATTGGTTCAGCCACTTTGTGGTTGGCCTTGTTTCTGTTTTCAGAAAATGAAACGGAGGCTCAGAGAGGGGCAGTGACTCACCCAAGGTCACACAGCTGGCATAGGGCAAGAGCAGGATTTGCACACAAGGACCCTCTTATCCATGCATTCATTCGATACTTGTTGAGCTTCATTTAGGGGACAGTTAATGGAGAAAGAACAAGGAACACAACCAGCAAAGTCCTATCCTAGTGGGCTTGGTTGAGGAAGACAGACAAGGAACAACACACAGTCCGCCAGCAGTGATCGTGGCTGTGGGGAAAAGTAAAACAGAATAAAGGGTATCCTTGGGAGTCGTGTCCTTTTTTATAAGGTAGTCAGGAAAGTGACAGCCGAGCATGGACCTGAAGGAAGTGAAGACATGAACCAAGCTTCTAAATGAGGAGAGAGAGCTCTAGGCAGAGGACACAGCAAGGGCAAAGGCCCTGGGGCAGGACGATGTCTCACATACTGGCGAGATTGCAGGTAACTGCGTCTGTACTGCCTGGAGTTCCCCATTCAAGGGGACAGTCATCGAGGAGTGGCGGGAGCAGTCTGCCCCAGGTATAGGCAGGAAGGGGGTTCATTATCTAGAGAAAGTTTCAGATCAATAATAAATCAGACTCACATTTAGTGAAAAAACGCTCCTCCCCACCAGGGCAGCAGCTCTTCCTCACGCCCCATGCCCAGAATGCCACACGAGGCCAGAAAATTTTGCAGGGCCGAGGCTGTTTGTCCTGTATCTTGTAACACCCCCAGGACTTAATATCTTGGTCTAGAATCCAGTTTTTGTTGAAGGAATAAACAAACAAACAAACAGCCCAGGTGTCCTCTGAGCACTGTGAGCAAGTGCGTGACAGGCTGGTTGGGGAAGGACAGCTTAGTACTAATACGCTGGACCCACTCGCCGGGCCTGGACGGGGCCACCGGTGGGGCTCCACGAGGATGGGTGTGATGTGGATAGCAGGACCAGGGCCCCTGGCTGGGCTGTCGCCAGGACATGTCGGTGTCATCCTGCCTGCTCCCACTCCTCTGTGCTGAGGCCACAGGCGGCCCCGAGCGCGGAAGCCCCAGCCACGGTCTCTGTCCTGGGAAGAGTGACGACGCCTCTGGCCCACTGCCCACCTCATGCCGCTCTGATGGGATCTGAGTGGCCAGTGAGGACGGTGAGCGGGCAGAGGCCTTGGAGTCCCAAGGCCAGGTTCAAGTCCTAGCTCCCTCCGCAACTTGGCTGGATGACATTGGCCAGGATGTTTTCACCTTCTGAGCCTCGTTTGTGATCTAGGGCTCTGGACTGGGTGACCTAGAAGGTATTTCAACACTGACTTCACAGAATCCAGATATTTTCCCCCAAGGACTAGCCTAGGCAAAGCGCTGTCAGAAATTCAGAGCCTCGAAGGACACGGTGATGGGAGTCACCTGCATGCGAAGATACACACCTAAGCTCACTAGGCTCTTTGATCGTTTATCGAACAGCTTTGGTGCTCTCTCCATCCGGAGAAGAGTGGGTCGGGGCAGCCGACACTCACATCCGTTTGCCTTGTAAACCACCAGGCTTTCTGGTTCGTTTGCCAGCTCATAACACCTCACAGCTGTACCGGAAGTAGATACTATTATCACATGCATTTCACAGGTGGGGAAACTGAGGCACGCTGCCCAAATTTCATCACAAACTTCTCAGGAGCAGATTTCCCACCATTCCCGGCTTCCTGGGTCTTTCCCCCAGGCCTCGGTGATGGTCCCTTATGTTCTACCAGACCCCAGGGAGCTGCAACCGTAAAGATGAGTTTTTAAACAAATGGACCAGAATATATTATGCATCCAATGAATCTCGGTCCCCACAGAGTGGTCTCCAGGAGGAATCATACTTATTCCAACAATGGAATCATTGTCAAGGCGACCGTGGCCTCCTCCGGGATGCTCCGAGCTGGGGTGGGAACCGCAGGGAGATCTGTCCCTTTGGTCGCACCTCGCCTGGCCCCCCAACGGTACTCGGGGTGGCAGCACATTTCCTTCCCGTCAACTTTGAACCCGCATCACCTCCAGACATTTCTAAACGCCAACCTCCCTTCCCAGGGCCAGCGTGGTGGGCATGTGACCTGCACAGCTGGACAGAGCCCCGGGCTCCGAAGGCCCCATACCTGGTTTAATGCTCTGCCGTCGCAGACTTGAAATTTTTTTTTCTTTTTAAAAGATTTTATTTATTTATTTGAGAGAGGAGTGGGGGATGGAGCAGAGGGAGCGGGACAAGCAGATTCTGTGCTCAGCATGGAGCCCAATGCAGGGCTCGATCTCACAACCCTGAGATCA
The DNA here is from genome assembly GCF_017311325.1 of Ursus maritimus. NCBI lineage: Eukaryota > Metazoa > Chordata > Mammalia > Carnivora > Ursidae > Ursus > Ursus maritimus. The sequence continues at coordinate 35,512,945 of NW_024424675.1, read as the reverse complement.
TGAACTGAGCCAAATCCAAGAGTCAGACGCTCAACTGACTGAGCCACCCAGGAGCCCCAGCGGACTTGAATTTCTCAAGAATTTTTGGACACTATTTTGCACTGGGCCCCAAACGTTATGTATTTGGACCGATCTCCTGTTTGCCCCTTCTCAGGCATTGAGAAGCTCAGGTTCCAGATTAAAGGCCACTCCCTTCCCAAGAGAAATCCCAAGTGTCTGATCAATGAGTGTGTCCTCAGAGGTCCCTCTCAGAAAAGATTGTGCCCATTGAGATTCATAAATGCCCCAGAGTTGGCTCAACGACACAGGTCTTACCATGCACAGCTCATACCCTGAGAGCCAAGTCATGAGTTTCATATCTGAGCCTGGCCAGTGATGGGACGTCACTACAGTGTGGCCCGGAGGCCCCGCGTCGTTTCTTCCTTTCTCATTTCTTGGCCCTGCCCGCCCTGCCTCAGGGTAGCAGAGCTCCGGCTGCTCTGTTGATAAGTTTGGGGCTGGGGCAGTTGGTGCTCTGTGCCCTGGATAGTCTACACTTGGGGAGAACCATGCCCCCTCCCTTGGTTGGCTTGTCCTGCAGGCTCCCTCAGCTGAAGCCCCCTCTCCTGTCCCCAAGTCCCCATCCTCGACCACCCGGGAGGTGTTGTGAGAACCCATACCCCTTCCCCATCACAGTCCCAGGAATGCCCCCCACCCCAGGTCGTCCTTCCCTCCAAAAGGTTTGAGAGAAGGGTTTCAACAACTGGAATGGAAATGAAGAAGACCATTTCCCAGCACAAAATGAAAACGTGGGGCCTCTTGTTTAAAAATTATTAAGAATTGCAAGACAGCAGAACATTGAATCAAGTGGGAGCCCTCCTAGGGGCAGGTCCTGTGACACTGCCCGTGCTGTACGTGTAGCCAGTGCGGTTTCCAGGGGCCAAAACTCATCCTGGGGCGAAGCCAGGCTGTGTGTCTTTGGAAAATAATTATAAACCTCATTTTCCATTCGTCTCTATTGCGTGAGCCCCAGCCAGCCGAGCTACATGTAACTAATCAGAGCCAGAGCCAAAGGCTGCCCGGTTTGCTCTCTGGATGAGTGGAAGGAGGATGGAGAGGCTTGCCCGTGAACTGCTTAAGGTCCGTGTGCACAGCCCAGGATGCCAGCGAAGTGACTTTGCCCCCCAACCCCTCCCATCTCCGGCTTCTGAGCATTTTCACACTTCCCACTCAGAAGGCAGCCTCTCCGTGTTATTATTATTTCAAATCCCAGCTACGTGGTTCTAAGTGTCCTTATTTTTCCCTTATCTTTTGATTGTGGGTAAATCGAGTTTTTATCCATCAATGTGTGCGTCTGTGTCTCAGTGTGGCGAGTTGAGGGGACTGGTCGGGAAAGTGAGGCCGCTCCGGCTCGCGGATTTTGCTTAGCTTTTATTTGCATTCTGGGTGGTTTATTCAGAGGGTATGGGGAGTCTGGGAGCACGGATGAAAGTCCTCCAAAGCCACCTCTTCTATTATTTGCTGGAGGAGAATTGAGAAAATCTTTGACTTCATCAGAAAATTTTATCTATTTTTTTAAAAAATCGTTTAAAGATGTCCAGATTTCAACTGCTGCCCATGACCTCCAGTCCTGCCGTCTCAGTTCCAGCCACTGCCTGTGTTCCCAGCCTCCTAACTGGTCTCCCTGCTGCCACTCTTGCTTTTTTGCCCTACAGAGGCCAGCCATCTTTTTAAAAACCCATAGTTAGACATTTTAAAAAACATTAAAACATTCCAGTGAGTTCTACTGGCGCTGAGGTTGAGATTTGGGGATTTTGTTTCTCTTCTCTGAAGATGAGACACTTGAACAGAGAAGGGGATGAAATGTGGTGATAAGTCTTGGGGGGGGGGTGGAGAAGAGCATCCTGGGCAGAGGAAGCAAGTGCAAAGGCCCTGAGGTGGGTATGTTCTTGCAGTGAGACCAATTACTCTGGACTGGAGTGGGAGGGGAAGCAGACTCCTGTTTGCGTAGACACATGAAACCTGGAGATGAGGACCATTGGAGGGTTTCAAGTAGAGGAAGGGCATGACCTGGTTATCATCCGCTTCTGGCTGCTGTATGAAGAATGGGATGTAGGAAGTAAGGGCAGAACCCCGGGGGACCAGTTAGGACCCTATTACTGTTATCCGGCCGAGACAGCATGGTGGTTCATCTCGCGTTTTCTCCACCTTGACACGAGTGACAATTCAGGTTGGCTCGCTGTCTCTCGCGGGGGCTGTCTAGTGTGGCGTGGGAGGTTAGCAGCCTCCTGGCCTCCACCCCCCTAGATGACAGCAGCTCTTCCAGCCCAGTTGTGACAGTCATGTCCTCAGACATTATCAAATGCCTCTGGGGGACAAAATCACCCCCACCCCTGCCCAGTTGAGAACCACTGCCCCAGCTGAACTCTTCCAGCTGGTTCTGGCTACATCGGGCCCAGGTAAGACAGTCACGTCTCTCCCTGCAGGTGCCTTTTTCCTCCTTAGGTTTTGACTGCTGATTGCCCTGTTGGGATCTAGAAAAGTCACGCACTTGCTGCTCATCTGGTTTCTGTCCCTTGCAAGGTTCGGGGCTGTGGTCTTTCCAGCTGTGACTCTGAACGGAAACTGGAAGGGGACCCTCTAGTTTTCTGGGAGAAAAACATTTCCCAGAAGCCCCTGGCCAATGGGGCTTCACAGCTCGTGGGCCAGAGGTGGTTAAATGTCCACTCGTGGGATTGTCATGATGGGCAGGGTTGATCTGTCCCCTTGGGTTGGACGTTTTGCTTCCCAAACAGATCCAATTCCTGTCAGCAAAGAAGAGGAAAGCAACCAGCAGTCTGGCACAAACTCAGCCGTACTCGCTTGTTATATCTGCTTCACCCGCTAGACTCGAGGCAGAGGTCATATCCTGTTTATAACACCCGTATTTGGGGATGCCTGGGGGGCTCAGTCGGTTAAGCACCTGCCTTTGGCTTGAGTCATGGTCCCAGAGCCTGGGATCGAGCCCCCCGTTGGGCTCCCTGCTCAGTGGGGAGTCTACTTCTCCTCTCCCTCTGCCGCTCCCCCTGCTTGTGCTCACTTGCTCTCTCTGCCAAATCAAGATAAAATCTTAAAAAAATAATTTATAACCCCGGTATTTGTTTCTATCCTGGTGCCTCATTTAATAATATCTGGCAAATGCATGACCACCTGAGCAGGAATTCCGTCAGCGCTATCCAAGGCTGCTCTGAGAACCCAGATCAAAGCATCCTCCGAAAGATCGGATGCGCGGCCTCCCTCTCGACGTGTCCCCAAGGGGGAGGTCTGTCCTTCTGCTCTGCGGTGACATCAGGGATGGGAACCAGCCTCTGCTGTATATCTGTACTCACGCCAACTTCACTTAGTCCACGTGACAGCCCTGCCACGTCGATATTATGCCCGTTCTGCAGATGAGGACACAGAGGCCCAGGGAGGTCAGCAAACGAGCTGCCGGCCAGGGAGCCAGAGCCGGGTCGGTGAGAGCCCCAGCCTGTGCACTGCTCCCTTCTTGCATCAGATCAGCAGCGCATGAGTCAGCTCACAAGTGCATTTTCTGAAAGGGGACCCTAAAACAAGATCTCCCGTCACAGAGACACCGACACTGAATCGCACTTATTGTCAAGAGGACTGGCTTCTCGAACCTTTAGAACTGTTACCCATCGAAGCCCCACAAGCTGTGTGTGACACACAGAGACTTGCAGCTGGGCTGCCCAGGGCCGCAGGCAGTGGGACACGAGCACGCGCCCACAAATGCTGCTTGGGGGGCCTGTTCCGTCCCACAGCGAGACCCGTGCGTTTAATCGTCCTTGTCTGCTCACCCAGAGAGAATTACTGACGGACAGTAAAGCACACAGACAAACCGCCACATTTATCTGTGTTCTCAGAGCGGTGTCCTTACTGGTCACAGCCCTGCTAGCTTCTAAGAGTGAGAATTTAGGGTAACCACCGCCTCTGTCCGGGGTCACACATCAAACAGCTCACGATTTATAATTCTCCCACTTCTCAGGGCGCCTGGGTGGCGCAGTCGTTAAGCGTCTGCCTTCGGCTTAGGGCATGATCCCAGAGTCCTGGGATCGAGTCCCACATCAGGCTCCTCCGCTGGAAGCCTGCTTCTTCCTCTCCCACTCCCCCTGCCTGTGTTCCCTCTCTCCCTGGCTGTCTCTCTCTGTCAAATAAATAAATAAAATCTCAAAAAAATAATAATAATTCTCCCACTTCTCAACCTCACCCTCCCTTCCTGAAGATGTGCTGATCGGCGCTGGGTGTTCGTATAAGTTAGACCGCACAGTTACGTGTAATTAAGAGGAGAAATGGGTACCGCTCCACACCGATGAGCCCCGTCTAGCCGGAGTGAATCCATCTCTGTGTCAGCGAGCCAGCCAGGGAGGCGGCAGGAAACCCCATGATCTCTCTTCCGACTTCATGGGGGTTTATGGTGCTATTTTTCATTATCATAATCTCTCAAGACATACAAACTCTTTTTTTCTAATGCAATTACAATTCTACATACACAACGGCTTATGTCTAAGAGAAAATTCAGACGGAATTAACCGCGAGAGTACAATGTTACAGATGATGCTGGAATTTCTATTGGAAACACGCGTATCGCTCTTTCGCTCGAGAGCTGAGGAGCGTGGCCCCTCACCCCTGGGGGTGACTCTGCTGTCTTTTGCTCTTGAAAAGCGAGTTTGGACCCAACGTTGCGACTCTTAAAGCCTCTGTGCTCCTGCTCTGTGCCTTCTTTCCAGCATCTTCCGAGCACAGGCCACGCCGCAGCCACCTTCCCCACTTCTAATGGCTTCTCCTTCGAACACTGATTTGTTTGACTTGCTGGAAGCATGACTTTTACAACCTCGTAAATCCCCTCAGCTCCAGCCCCAACTCGGCCGAAAGGGCTCAGCCAAAAATGGTTCAGGTTGTATTTCAGCCCGTGATGGAGGTAAACACACAGCAGGAGTGATTTTTTCTCTAATTGTTGTATAGGAGTTCCGGAAAGAAAACAGCATTCTGGCTTCGCGAGGGGGATAGAAGCAGCCCGCCAAGGAACTCACAGAAGGATGAAATGAGGCGTGTGGGTGTAAACAGAAAGGTCCCCTCGAGGTTAAACCAGCAAGGGGGTGGGGAGTCAGGACCGGCATGAGGAGCCTGGAAAGCCCGATTATCAGCCAGGACGCTCACAGAGGTGCCACCAGGGTGACGAGGGACAGGAGAGGAGAAAGGCCATCCCAGGCGGTAGGGTTGGAGACAGGCAGGGGCTGGAGTGTCAGGAGACCCGGGGTTCCCGAGAATCACATTGGGGCCCCACCCAGGCCCCCCGCTCTGTGGCTGAGCCACTCCCCAGGCCGGGGGACATCGTTCAAGTCTCCCAGGCAGACACTGAGCTCCTGAATGGGGCCAGGAGTCCCCTCCTGCCTGGAAGGAAGCTGGAAAAGTCAGCTTGAGGCCTCAGAGGACCAGGGAGTTGGCTATGAATTATGATAATAAGATGTGGCCGGAGGCACTTTGCAGCCCCCTGGACTCTGCGAGCCTCTGGGCTGGTGAGTGAAGTCCTCACCTGAAACCCGATCCACAGCCCCTACCTACAGTGAGCACACACGTGTGCTTGCACACGCACGTGCACACACAAACACACACACAGGCATGTGTCCATGCATACAGATACACACACATGCACATGTGCACACAGGCACACACCCGGTGCACACACAGTCACTGCTTGTACAAGAGCACATGCGTTCGCTCCGTGAGCACTTGTCGAGCTCCTCCCCTTGCCGGGCTTTGCATTACGTTTCAGGAAAACTCAGATGAATAGTGTCCGGTTCCTGTACACCGGAAACTCTTGGTCCACTTGGAGGACCGCTGGGACTAGCAATGGGGTGTCAGGGTGGAAGAATGTGAGGAGACACCCAAACACCCTAGTTTTGCACAGTGACCTCTGTCCGAGATTCCCCACCTGCCTGGAGACTGAAGACCCCCTCCACACACACAGTAGGCACCTGTGCACAGTAGGACAAGCACAGACTTTCCCGTGGACAATCCTCTTCCACCTCTTTCCCTTCCTGCAAGTTCTGCTTCCTTCCCTGCCCCCTCCGTGCTCTGGACGGTCTTCTCTGCTGCTTGTTTTAAGCACTTTTTGAGTTAAAAGTCAATATTTAATTAACCACGTAATTACATTCAGCTTACGTTTGAATCTGGGTATTTGCACGTCTCTGCCTGCCGGGATGCCCACCCCGGCCCCCTCCATCTGCCCCTGCCTCCTCGCCACAGCGCCACCCTCCCTTCCTTCGGGGCAGAGAAGGGGAGGCTGGTCTCGAGCGGGTTCTCTGGGGACAGAGAAGTGGGTAGGATGTCTCTCCCCAGAGCAGCAAAAGTCACTCTCATCTTGTAGTGAATCGTGAAGGGGATTTCTACTGCAGCTCTGAAACCCATCACAGCACCCCTGGAGGGTTTTCATTAAATTAAAGCCATTCATTACCTATGTAAAGGGGGTGGGGAGGACAGACTGGAGACCACTCACCTTGTAAGACAGGCTCTCCCAGCTTTGCTTGTCCTACATCATGGAGGGGAAAACGCTCGTCAAAACAACCAGTCCGGGGGTGTGATTTCGTGTTCTAATAAGCAGCTCGAAGGGCAACCGTGGCAGGCTTGGCTGGTACCAGGCTTGTTGGTCATTTGCACATGAAAGATCTGCCTTCTTCAGCCGAGCTCACGTGCAGACGTGCACACTGTTGGCATAACTGCGTCGGCTGAGGGGTGAGTGGTAAGGGTGTACGTATACACCCACAAGCGTGTGTATATACATACACACACGGATGTGCTTTGCTTGAAGGTAGGACTTTCCCTGAAACATAACAGCAGATCCACGAGCTGACGCGTAGTCTGCAGGAGGACAGCGTCTGTGCGTGTGTCCTGTGTGTGCCCGTGTATGTGTGTGTCCGTGCATCTGTCTGCCCAGGATGCAAGGCACGTGCAACCCTCCTTCCCCAAAGATCTGGATCACGTGGGGCTGTGAAGCCACCGCTGAGGACGCCGCCTGCTGGCTCGAGTGCCATTTGTAGAGCAGTTCTGCAAATTCTCTCGGTAGCATTTCATCCTCTGATGGCTTATGTTTGAAGGCGTCAGGAACAACCACTTTTGGGTCATTCCTTTGTACCTGTTTTAAGTGCCAGGCATCCCAGAATGATTCCCGAAGGGTGGGGCAGGGATACTGATAAAGCCACTGGGGGTCCTCCCCATTATTTAGGATGGTTGAGGGACCCCATTAAATACCGCTGAGTCAGGCTGCTGAGAAGTTATGTTTTCCACACTCTGCCAGCTCTTCTAAAACCTCGCACAGTTTCAGGTTGGTGCTAATGGGTCTTCACAGTGACTTGAAGAGAGAGAGAGGAGTTTCAAGGAAGTATTATCAAGGTGGAAATTAGTAGTATTGTGGGTTTTTAAAAACAACTTTTTATTTTGAAATAATTTAGAGTCACAGCAGTGGCGGAGAGTTGTTTACGGGGGTTCTGTGCACTCGTCATGCGGCCTCCCCTGAGGGTAACATCTTGGATCAGGAAATCGATATTGCTACAATCCAGAGGGTTTATTCAGACTTCACCGGTTAGATACGCACTCGTGTGTGTGCGTGTGTGTGTGTATTTCCATGCAATTTCATCACATGTGTGGCTCTGTGCACCCACGACCACACTCAAGGTATGGACGTGTTCCATTGTCAGAAGGACCCCGTGTGCTATCCCCTTATAGCTACACCCGCCCACCCCTAGCCCCTGGCAAACCCCTAACCGATTGCCATCTCTAGAATTCTTTCATTTCAACAGTGCTGTGTAAATGGAATCATACAACCTGCAACATTTCGAGAATGTGTGTCCATAGCTCTTCCTTCCTATTGTCGTCATATTCTGTGGCGAGGACGTCCTACAGTCTAAACCATTCACCCCACTGAAGGACATTTGGGTGGTTTGAGTCTGGGGTGGTTATAAATAAAGTTGCTGGGAAATCTCCATGTACAAATGTTCGTGTGACCACAAGTCTTCATTTATCTGGATAAATGCCCAAGGGTGCCGTTGCTGGGTCTGCGGTAAGTCCATTCTGCCCTGTGGTTATGGGACAAGATGGTGTAGAGTCCTTTTTCCGTGGTCTCTCCCTCTAAATCCAGCTGAATACCCTGGAACTCATTGGGCAATCTCGGAGGACTCAGAAAGGTGGGAGGAAGATGAACCGGCTAGAAACCTTGGGACTCGAATAACACCATCCCATGTGAGTCCCAGGGTTTTCCCTTTACCTCCCATGTGTCCTGCACGGGGCTCTGCAGAGGGATGCAGCCCGAAGCCACCAAAAGGCATAGACAGAAACAAGACCAACCAACCAACCCAAGAATGGGAAAAGGAAGGCCGGGTGGAGACGGTACCCAGTGGTGGGGGCGCGTTAAATCTGTCAGCGGCAGCACCCCAGCAGAACTTGTGGGGGTTGACCTCTCCCACACCTTCTGCCCACCCTGGGAGTCCCAGCAAACCTGACATCTCATGACCCTCCACCCAAAAACAGAGGGTAACTTCGACCCGGTATGCCTCCAGTATCCTCCCTCCAGCAATACAAGGCGAACAAGGCCCACGGTCTTCCAACCCTTCACCCGTGGCAGAGAGCCGCTCGGACCCCACAGCTCCTGTTCCTCCATCCACCAGGAGGAAGCCAGAGGGGAGCCTCCCTCCCCTGGCGGCATCCACAGAAATAGAATGGAATGCCAGTGGCTTGTCTATGCCTACAAAAACCTTGGGATTTTAATAGAAGATGCTTTTAACATACAGCTCAATTAGGAGAGAACTGACATTTTACTCTGTAGAGTTTTCCAACCCATCAGCAAGGTCTTTCTGACTATTCAGCGCTCAAATTTCTTTCATTAGCATTTTGTCGTTTTCAGCATATACATGTCTTGTTAATTTTGCATCTAAGTACTTCATGTAATTTGGAGCAATTATAAGTGGTATTGCATTTAAATTTCAGTTCCCATTGTTCATTTTAGGTATATGGATATGCGATGGATTGACTTTTGTGTATCGATCTCGCATCTGGCGACCTTATTGAACTCACTAGTTCTAGGAGCTTTTTGGGTAGGTTCTTTGGGATTTTCTCTGGAAGAAATCATGTCCTCTTCCAATACAGACATTTCCACTTCTTCCGTTTGTATGCCTTTTTTCTTTTTCTTTCTTTCTTTCTTTCTTTCTTTCTCTCTCTCTCTCTCTCTTTCTTTCTTTCTTTCTTTCATTTCTTTTCTTTTCTTTTTTTCTTATTGTACTCTCTAGAACTTCCAGTATAAAGGTGCATAAAAGTGGTGAAAATGGACATTCTTGCCTTCTTCCTGGTCTTAGAGACAAAGGGTCAGTCTTTCACCATTAAGTCTGTTGTGACTGTAGCTTTTTTGTAGATGCTCTCTGTGAGATTGAGAAAGTTACCCTCTGTTCCTAGTTTGCTGAGCAAAATTTTTTCATGAACAGAGACTTTTTCTGTTTCCTTTAAAAGGAATTTTTTTTTCTTTTTTAGCCTGTTGATATCGTGGATTATATTGATGGATTTTTTAATACTGAACTAGTCTCGCATACCTGAGTAAATCCCACTGGGTCACGTTATGTAATTCTCTCATACATTATTGGATTCGATTTGCTGACCAATTGGAAAAAAATCGTGTGCTGAATTCACCAAAGAGGTCTGCAGTTTTCTATGTTCGTACTGTTGTTGTCTGGCTTTGGTACCAGTATCATTTCATGAGGCCAGCGTTTTTTGTTTTCGGTTTTTAAATTTAACATTTATTTTTTATTTTTTTTTATTATTATTTTTTAAGGTTTTATTTATTTATGTGACAGAGAGACAGCCAGCGAGAGAGGGAACACAAGCAGGGGGGGCGGGAGAGGAAGAAGCAGACTCACAGCTGTGGGACTCGATCCCGGAATGCCGGGATCACGCCCTGAGCCGAAGGCAGATGCTTAACGACTGTGCCACCCAGGCGCCCCTAAATTTAACATTTATTTTTTAAAAGTTAACATGTGCATAATAGGAAACTGAAAAACACAAGAAGCAAAGAACAAAGCCTCTGCTGGGCTGTGTTCCTTTATCTGTTTTGTGGATGGGACTGGGTAAAGTCGGTGTTAATTTTTTTCTTTAAATGTTGGTTAAAATTCTCCAGTGAAACCATCTGGGCCTGGCGACTTCTTCAGGAGCTTTCAAATGACAAATGCAATTTCTTACATAGTGCAGGACTGTTGCCTATTTCATCTTGATCGAGTTTGGTAGCTTTTGGGTTTTGAAGAATTGGTCGGTTTCTTCTAAAGTATGGAATCCATGAGTATAAAGTCAGAGCACTCCTTTATTATGCCTTTCATGGCCATGGGATCTGTAGTGTTATATTCTGGGTATTGGTGATTTGGGGTTTTTTCTCTCTTTTTGTCAGTCTTGCTAGAATCTTGTCGATTTTATTGATCTTTTCATAGAAACTGTTGTTTCATTGATTTTCTCGATTCTTTCTGTTTTCAATTTCACGGAGTCCTAGTCTTATCTTCATTTGGTCCTTCCTTCTGCTCACTTTGGATTTACTCTGCTCTTCCTTATCTAGTTTCATAGGTAGGAACTGAGATTACCGATTGAGATCTTACCCTTTTCCCCGCACGAGCGTGTTCGTATTTAAATTCCTCTCCAGCGTGACTTGGGCTGCATCTCACACATGTGGGTATGTGTCATTCTCATTTTCATTCCATTCTATGTATTTTAAAAATGTCCTTTGAGACTTTCTCTTTGACTCATGGGTTCCATAGAAGTGTGCTGTGTGACATTTGTCTGTTTGAAGGGTTTCCTGCTGTCTTTCTGTTACTGATTTTTGGTTTGATTTCATTACGGTGAAAGAACATACTCTTCGTGATCTGAATTCTTTTCCACTTGTTAGGGTTTGCTTTATGAACCAGGATATGGTCTCTCTCGGCGAATGTTCCATTATGAGCCTGGGAAGGATGTGTGTTCTGTTGTTGATGAGGAAGTAGTCTGTAAATGTCAGTTCGATCCAGTTGATTATAGTGCTGTTTGGTTTAACTATATCCTTACTGATTCCTGGCTGCGAGATTGGGCTTCTAGTATGTCAATTACCGATAGAGGGTGTCAAGTCCTGATAAGTTACGTGCTGAAGTCTCTGCCTATAATTATGGATTTTTCTGCTTCTCATTCCAGCTCTATCAGTTTCTGCCTCGTGTGATTTGAGGCTCCGTTGTTTGGCGCACATGTGTTTAGGATCATTATATCTTCTTGCTGGAGTGGTCCTTTTATGGTTACATAATGTCTCTCATTGTCTCCAGTAATTTTCTTTGCTGTAAAGTCTTCTTACTAATATGAATACAACCCCTTCTGCTTTTATTAAATTCAAGTTTGCATGACACAATTTTATCCACTCTTTTACCTGCAGCCCACTGACGTCATTATGTTTGAAGTGAGTTTCTTGCAGACAACATATAATTGGGTTCTATTTTTCAATCCAGTCTGCCACTTTCTCTCTTTAAATTAGTCTGTTTAGACCATTGGCATTTTAAAATAATTATTGATCAGTTAGGGCCAGAGACTGCTATTTTATTATTATCCTCAATTTACTCCCTCTGTTTCTCTTGCCTTCCTGTAGTTTCTGAGCCCTTTTTGTAATTCCATTGTGATCTGTTTATAATGTTTTAGAGTACATTGTTTTACGTCTTTTTTCTCAGTGACAACTTATTCCGTATATGCTTATACGTAACTGGTCACCGGGAGCTGCTACCGATGCTTTAACACTTAGAGGGACGTATTAAAACCCTCCTGATTACTTAAGGTCCTTTACCCTTCCCACTTTGATTTTTTTTTTTAAAGATTTATTTATTTATTTGAGAGAGAGAGAGACAGAGCACAAGCAGAGGGAGCGGCTGCAAGGAGCCCGAGGCCAGACTCGATCCCAGGACCCTGGGATCATGACCCGAGCCAAAGGCAGATGCCCAACCGACTGAGCCACCCAGGTGTCCCTACCCTTCCCAGTTTTAAAATGCAGTTGTCCAGGGGCGCCTGGGTGGCTCAGTTAGTTAAGTGAGTGACTCTGGATTTCGGCTGAGTTCATGATCTCAAGGTCATGAGATGGAGCCCCAGGTCAGGCTCTGCGCCCGGTGGGGAGTCTGCTGGAGATTCTCTCTCTCTGCCCACCCCCACTCTCTTTCTCTCTTTCTCTCTCTCTAAAATAAATGAATCTTTTAAAAAAGTGCGATTGTCTGAAGTGCTTCCTTTCACACCCCGAGCCCCATATCACAGGACGTGATTTTGTTTGCTTTGGCCATCACATGCAGTTTTAAAAGCTCAGGAAGTGAAGAACAGTCTATGACACGCACACCTGATGTTGCCCGTTCCACTATTCTTTTCTCCTTTCTCAAGTTCCAAGAGTTCTGATACCGGTTTCTTTCTGCCTGTGTAGTTATATTTGAAGTTGAGTTTCTTGTAGACAGCGTGTAATTGGACATGTTCTTAAATTCAGTCTGCCAATTTTTGTGTTTCCACTGTGTATTTACACCATCTGCATTTAATGTGATTAATGATATGTTAGGGTTTAAGTCTGTCTATCATTTTATTTTTGTTTGTTCTTTCTGGGGTGTTGTTTTGTTTGGGCTTTCTGTAAGTTATTCGAACAATTTTTAAAATTCGGTTTATCTCTGGTGTTTTTAAGTGTATCTCCTTGTATAGATTTTTTAGTGGTTGTTTTCGGTATACACGTAATTTACCGCAATCTATGGGTGTCATCGCTTTACCAGTTCGAGTGAAGAGTTACTTCATAGGATCCCATAAGATACGAAGTGGAGTGCTTATCACAGGAATGGCAGTAATAAAAGAATAGCGGTAGCCCACCCTTATTGAGTGCTTATTATACACCAGACACTGTTCTAGGCACTTCCTAAGTATTCACTCGTTTCATCATTAAAATAACCCATTAAGGAAGGTGCCATTATTGTGCCCAATGTATAGATCAGGGTCATGAGGCGTGGTGGGGAGAATCACAGGACTAGTCACATAGGGACTAGAAACTGAGAGGGGCCCTTACCAGCCCCCGGCCTGGAGCGGACCCCAGGGAGAGCTGTAACTGTAGGACAGGGCTGCCCGTGAGGAGCTGAGGCCACAGGAAGAGGATCATGCCGACTGTCGAATCATGACCCAGCAAAGGAGGGGAGTCTGCTGACCCCTCTCTCCTCCTGTCTAATCTGCTCCGCCTCGTCCGACGCGCCAAACACAGCCAGGAAGCCACAGGGCAGGGAAGCCCAGATTGACCTGACGAGAGAGGTGGGGCTCTCCTAAAGCCCAGAGCACACGGAGAAAGTGCAGCAGAGAAGGGAGCAGCAGAGATGTCTGCTCCCCCAGGTTGGGCTTCTTCCTTCTCTTTCTCTGGGGCCGATTTGTCTGTTGAATTGGTTGGATGGCTCAGAGACAGGCTGGTTATCTGACTTGGGTCTTAGGCTGCCACCAGCACATCCTTCTGGGCCCAGGGGAGAAATTCGGTCTGCAGAAGTGGTCTCAAAAGGCTTTTCTGCCAGTCTATTGCCTGAGCAAATTGCAAATATTTTTCTTTTGACTTCGACAAAGTTACGTTTTGGCTCCTGCTAGAGCTTCAACTGTTCAAAGAAACTCTCATTGTTCATGCCAGACGATATTATACAAATCGTTATCTGAGTGCTGGCGTCGGGCCTGCCTTTGTGTAAATATCCACATGATTCTTTTCCTTTAGACCCGTGACTATAAAGGCGAGGAGAAAAAGAAATAACACAACAAAATGCTACTCCTGCAACCTGAAAGAAGAGATCACCCCTCCAGCTCCTGCTCTGCCTGCTGTCCACAACTGCTTTGTCTCTGCTGAAGGGCGGCTCACTTGGTTAAACAGCTGACTTTTGATCTCAGCTCAGGTCTTGATCTCAGGGTCATGAATTCGAGGCTCATGTTGGGCTTCATGCTGGGCATGGAAAAGAAGTTCTGTGTTTCTGTCACATCACCACCTGAAAGGCAGGTTTCAGAGAGACTCTTTTTGCCTGTGCAAAGGTCCTGAGGCAGAAAGAGGAGGGGAGGTGTGGCTGGAGCTCAGTGAGGCTGGGGAAGGGAGGTAGAGCATGAGACTGGAGGGAAAGGCAGGAGCCAGATCCTGGAGGCTCTCTGAGCATGGCAAGAAGTGCTGGCCATCGATGAGCTAAGGGTTTGGCCTTTAGACTCTGTCCACTGTCAAGGACAGCAGAGTTTGGAATATTGTTGCTAGCAGAAAATTTTAAGTTCTTTTAGGTAAGATTTTGCAATCAACTCTAAAATTGTGGTGATGACACAACAACAAATCTGTAGCCTTTTTGAATTCATTATTATAAACATGAATCAGTCTTTTAGCTGCCAAGAATAGATGAATAGTGTGAAACCAAGGTACTCATGTGGCAATATGTATTAATGATCACGCATATAGATATTTTTCAGGTAGTTTTCAAAAAGAATTTGCAGTCAGGAAGCAGTCAGACCCCGGGCTTATGTTGACAATTTGACACATAGTAACACGGTCCTGTTTAGAAGGGGTCACATGGAGCCACAGTGGGGGGGGTTCCTTCCAGACCATGGATACCATGGTAGGAGTTTTGTGTCCAGGCAGAACTTTGCACCACGGACTTGAGCTTAGAGAGGGTGGCAAGGCCATGATGTGGGGGCCCATGGGCTGTGCTGAGGTTCTGGGCTTTATTCCGAGAGAGAGACATGGGTTAGGGGGTTTTAAACAGAAGAGGGACACAGTCCATCTCAGATCCCAGCAAGATCCCTCTGTGCTCATGTGAAGAAAGAATGGACGAGGGTGAGGGTGGAAGCAGAAAGATGGTGGAGGAAGCCAGTGTAATAGTCAGGTGAGAGGTGATGGGGGCTGGCCAGAGCCCGGGCTACGGCGAGAAGGTGCTGGACCGAGCGTGGGTTTGGGAGACTGGGGTCCAGAGAAGGAGCGGGGACAACCCTTAGAATATTTACTTGAACCAGGTAGGTTGGTGACCGAACACCAGAACTTTTCTCTTGGGATCAATAAATGTTGGTTGTACGATCTGTGTTTGAAAGAAGCTAAATATCAGGCTTGGATTGTGATGTAACATCAGTGACTCGACGGAAACCAGCAGAATGTGCCGGTATAAGAAAGGGAGCAGCGGCTGTGATGGGGACACGGAGAAGAACAGAGCAAGGAAAATCACGGAAGATTGAAAAGGTATCTGTGTGTGTGTGTGTGTATTTATACACGGCAGGTACATATGCCTATTAATTTACATGTGTGTATTTTATGGATATATTAGAAGTGGCAGAGCCAAGATTTGAACACATGTCTTCACCACTGCGCTATTCAACGAGTCTGGTAGAGGATACTGAATTGTTCCAATTTGAAAGGTTATTTTTCACTGTTATAAATAGGGTTGCTGGCAATGTCTGTGCACGCAGCTCTTCGCACCCCAAGGGTTTCTGAAGATGAATTCGGGGAGAGGTGGTATCTGAAAGCCCCTCCCATCTGTGGCATCTGTCAGCCCCCGCCCTACAGCCCACCCTCTTAGATCAGTGCCTGAAAGCCTTTCCTGTGACAAAGGGCCAAGACTTCTTCTCCAGCAGCTGAACCGGGCTTTGGAGGTGGCCAAGTTCCTTCTGCGACATGGGGAATGGGAAAGAGGAGGGGACCTTGGAGCCTGGCAACAGACCCAAGTCAATGATGTGCTTCCCCAAAAAGTTCGACGCATTTTCTCACAGCCAGGTACAGCCAGCCTGCAGAGGTGGGGGTCGGGGACAAATGTGCCATCTGCTGTCTGCTGCTCAGCTGTGTGGCAGCTCCGATGGGTCTCTGGGCCAGAGGCTTCTTGACTGAGATCATCCCAGGCTTCCTTCCAGTCCCAGGGTGGGTGAACAGCTGTGCCCCTTTACTCGGGGCTGGTTGGGATGGCTGCCATGGGACACAGCAGGAAAAGGGGCTCATCCTGTCTCCTGACCTTGAGGGAGGGGTGGACGTGGTGCCCTGGAGAGGCGGACTCTTCCTTTCTCCGCAGAGACAGCAGCACAGGGAGGTCCAGACCGTGTTTGCATTGTGTGCTTTGGAAGGGAGGCTGTGGCAAGAGTGGGCTTTTCTAGGGACACTTGTGGACAGGTGGTACTGGCTTCGTTCAATCCAGACAAATCTTTGGTAAGTGTCTTTAGGGGCCAGCGCTTGGCCAGGCCCGGGGACACTCCAATGAGAATTCACGGCCCTTGCCTTGCAGAGCCCTCCATGAAGCTCCGAGTTCCCCGCGAACAGCCCGGCGCATACAACCTTGCTGATTTCTACAATAACCCACTGTCATCTCTACCATTAAGACTTGTCTGAATTGGACTTTTTATTTTTATGCTTAATTTTGTTTTAAGATAAAATTTATGTCCTGTGAGCAGGACAGCAATATTCACAGACATAAGTAGAGGTGGTTGTAAAACCAAGCGCAGTGAAAACATTAATCTTCAGCAAGTTGCTGCCTCCCGGGTCGGCCGGTGCGTCTTAATTCAATGGGAGTGAGAAGGAGAGAGGTGTTTAAGATAAAGTCGCGCCTCTCCCAGATTTTCTGCTTGACCGGCTCAGCAGGATGGAGACTGGGAAAGGGAAAACACTTCTCCAGGGTGAGTCATGGCCTTCTAATGTTGGGGCCATGTGTCCATGGGTCCACAAAGCAGTGGCTTTCTTGCCTGGGGCTAAGTAGACAGACCCCAAACCCTAGAATGTCGGGCATTGCTTCTCCGTGACTTACTTTCCTGAGTGTCCACTCCAGGTAGACATTAGGTGTCTTTCAGAGATGCTGATTTCAAGGGTGCCCCCAAACTAACTTAAAGGCAAAAAAAAAAAAAAATTGTTTGCCTTTGAGGATTTTCTTTAATGTCGTCACACTGAAGGGCCACGTACTAACTTGAGGAGCCAGGCCTGGCCAATCGCTGCTCTCTCATTTGCGCCCAAGGGGCAAGGGAGGACAGGTGAGACACCAGGGTGGACTGGCCACGGAGGCAGATCATGTAGGACCCAGAGGCCACGAAAGGGCATTTGGATTTGATTCTAAGGCCAGAAAGCCGCTGACGCATTCCAAGATGAGTAACATCTGCTTCGTGTTTTTGAAGGCTCACTCTGGCTGCGCTGTAGAGGGACCTGGGGACCAGATCAGAATGAGGGAGAGCCATGGTCCACGGGGAAGAAGATGGTGGCGAGGGCAGGACAGGGGTGCCGTGGAGATCAGGGGTGGAGACAGGTCAGGTCTGGTCGAGGGTCCGCAGGGCTTGTTGATGGATTATGAGTGGTGGCAGGGGCGTGGGGGAGAAGCCTAGCTTTTGGCTGAGCAGTCAGGCAGATGGCGGTGTGGTTAGAGATGGGGACACCGGGGGAGGAGAAACAGATGGGGGGGGGTGGGAGGGAGGGTGGACCTTAAGCTGTTCTGCAGACATATTCCACCAGCGGTTTCTGGTCCACTGGCTCTTCTGTGGCTGACACCCCAAACTTGGAAACACGCCTTATAGGCTACACCTCATTAAATAAAATCCTGCTGCTGAGGACAGAGCCTCGTTAAGTCACAAGTGAAGCAGTCAGGAAAGGACAACTTGTGGGCGGAGCTTCCCAGCAAGAAAGCAGAAATGACCAATGGCTGCCGAGTGCATCCTGAGCCCACCACCTGCCCTCTCCCAGGCCCTCTGCCACCTCCCCTCCATTCAGAATGATCCCATCCCAATTTTCTCCCAGAAGCTTCTGCCACCAGAACCAGCAGAAAGCAGAGGGAACACATTACTGCATAATTTTTCTGATTTTTCCATCCAAGGTTCATTCATGGAATTCCAGCACGGCCTCTTCCACATCTGCTTCATTGATACCGGGTTTAGGAACCCATTTCGAGTCTTGGCTTCTTGGAGCTAAAACCAGCAACGGCAATTGATTTTATTTTGTAAAATCACATAGTCAGGAGCGGCTCCCCCTCTGCCCCATCATGAGGCGAAGCGGGCTGAGCAGCGGGTCCCCGGCATCCAGTGTAATTTTTCCGGGTCGAGTTGGACGCACAGCACTCATTGCCAGCTGACAGCAGTGAGCCCATTCTGGCACAAGGAGGGGAATCAAATGTCATTGTTCTAGAAACAATGGAGTCCCTCTGCCCAGATGTGGTCTCCGTTTCTGCTGCTCATCCCCAGGCCTTCCTCTTGCTGCTAAGCACAGAGCTATTTCGGGCCGTCGGACGGACGGATGGGGCCTAGCCTCCCGTGGCTGTTAAATAGTCTGCCGGGGGCAGGAGGCTCACAAGCTGATCCGGTGACATTGTGGACACTCCAGGGACAATCCAGGACCCGATGAAGGCCAGACACGGGTTACCACGGGAATTCCAGCCTGGTGGGCCCACACCAGTGTTTCCCACCTGTGGCCCGAGCTGCTGGCCTTCCCCCTGCCTGTGGACCCTGCCCCCATTCTGAAACTGCCCCTCCCAGTCCCAGACCTACAGCTTCTCTTCCCCCCACAAACACCCATGGGTCTCATTTGGAACATTCCCTGGGCCACACGAGAGTGCCATATTCACAGGGTCTTAAACTGGGGCTGAAGTTGTGAACTTAGGGTCTTTAGGGATGGGCTGGGGTCAAGTGAATTAGAGACCTGGGCAGAGTGGGGCCTGGGGGAGGGGGGACTACTGAGGGTGTGCCCCATCTAGGGCAGCGCCCCTAAATGTCCCCATGCAGAAAGGGGGACAGAAGAGACAGGTCTTCCCAAGATTTTGAGCACAGCCAGAAGTTTGCTCTGATGCAAAATTCTTCAACTAAAAAAAAGTTAATAGCGAATTTACTGGGGGGGGTGTGTAGCTCAGTACCTTGGGGGAAGGACCCAAAACAAACTGGCTTGCAGAAAACGTTTCCCCTGTGACTGCTGGATTATGCTCTTATGAGCCGCAACATTAAAGACGCTAAAACGAGACCATGGATTAAGTGCTTACTGTATGCCTGGCATGGACATAGAGGCTTTACCTGTATTTTCTCTGAATCAAGAGAGCAACCTCCAAAGCGGTGATCGTGTGATTCTTCCCATATTGCAGAT
Source organism: Ursus maritimus (assembly GCF_017311325.1). Classification (NCBI taxonomy): domain Eukaryota; kingdom Metazoa; phylum Chordata; class Mammalia; order Carnivora; family Ursidae; genus Ursus; species Ursus maritimus. Next base: position 35,493,855 of record NW_024424675.1, on the reverse strand, counting down.
GGAGAAACTGAGGCGCTGGATCCTTTGCCCAAGGTCACATAGAGAGTAGCAAGGTCAGGACCCAGGGCCAGAACTTCTACCTTGAGAGCCCGTGCTCCGACCTCCTCACCATCCTGAGTTTGGGGACTTAGAATGTTCTGGAATTATCCTAGAATTTTACAGTTCAAAGAAATCCTGTAACTACAAAGACATGCCATATGTGTCTGTAGATGAGGAAAAGTAAGGGATTTACTGAAGACCGAAAATTGCCTGGTGGCAGAGCAGTCCAAAGCCGAGGGTGGGCCTGGTGGTTTGGTCTAAGCATGTTTCTCTCCCGCTCTCTGATGAAGATACCTAGACGCAGAGATGATAAACCATCATTAGAAACAACACAAAGCGAACACATCAAAACACCACCTCCTTAGTTATCCACCCGAGGAATGGCCCCTGGGCCTCCTCCGAGGGGAGGCGCTGCGGGAATGTGGCCTGAGAGGGGCGCTGTGTGTCATCCGCTCCCAGCTGCTGTGTGTGTCTCCGGGACCCAAGCCTGTGCGCTGGAAAACTGAGCCTTCATCTTTGAATCTTTAAAGTACCAGACACCATGTAGGTCCCAGTCCACACTGTCTGCTCTGAGCCTGGGTATATGGAGTCAACTGAGCGTACACCAGGTGCACGGCCCATCACACCGGGAGAGCATGGTATGTGGGCCAGCATTATTTTTTTTTTTAAGATTTATTTCTGTGAGGGGCGCCTGGGTAGCGCAGTCGTTAAAGTGTCTGCCTTCGGCTCAGGGCGTGATCCCGGCGTACCGGGATCGAGTCCCACATCGGGCTCCTCCGCTATGAGCCTGCTTCTTCCTCTCCCACTCCCCCTGCTGTGTTCCCTCTCTCGCTGGCTGTCTCTCTGTCACATAAATAAATAAAATCTTTAAAAAAAAAAAAAAAGATTTATTTCTGTGAGAGAGAGAGTGCAGACATGTGTGCAAGCGGGGCTAGGGGAGCAGGGGCAGGGAAAGAGGGAGGGAGAATCCCAAGCAGACTCCCCGCTGAGCACGGAAACCAGCGCGGGGCTGATCCATGTCGTGACCACGACCTGAGCCGAAATCAGGATCAGAGGCTCAGCTGACTGAGCCACCCAGGCCGCCCCCATGCTGGCAAGCATTATTTATTATTTGTTTTTTTTTTTTAAGTTTTAAAGAGCATTTATAATTGGCATATTAAATCTATGATTTCATAGACAATATTGCTTGGCTTGAGGCTAAAAGTTGGAAGAGTGAGTCCATTTAGACTCCATTAAATGGTAGCCAGGGGGTGCACGGTGGTGGCCCGAGCAACACTCATGAGGGACTGTGTGATTGGGCGCCGCTTGGGACACGCTGAGTGTCTGGCAGGTGGGGGCGGTTTGGGTGCCGAAGTCTAAGTCCCATCACGGTGGTGGGAGGGGACCCTCCCCAGCCCATCAGAGTGACAGGGAAAGGTGTCAGGATGACCTCAGCCCCAGCCCGGCACGGTGGGAACGTTTGGTCATGGAAAGAAATCGGGTCTGTTTTTCTCCACGTGTTCCTAGGCTAACACTGGAGAAAACAAATTTTGGTTGGCTGGCCTGGCTTCACTTCAAATATTTAACACTGGCTTCTTTTGCCCTTCATGGCACGTCTTTCAGGTTCTTACCGCTCACCCGAGCTGTCTGTCTGCATCAGGGCTGGGCTGCGGGAGGAGATTCAATCATCTATTTTTGTGTTAATGATGTTGATATACAAAGCTTGGTAGTTACAGCATTTTTAATAAATCGGGTTAGTGTCCCAAGGGGAGGCTTACCATGTGCTATTTATGCACAAATGCCTCTATCATTTCAGAGTCTGGTGAAGACTCTGTAGTTCAGGGGCAGATTAGCAGAGCTCTTCACAGCTGGCCTATTTGGGCAGGNNNGCGCGCACCGAGCAAGCAGCCACACAGAGCGGGAGCTGGCGGGCAAGGACACCCAACAGCTAACTGCCTCCCGAATTAGTAGGATGGAAAAGTAGGCGCTTGAAGACCCTGGTTTTGAGTAGATTAAAAATAAGAAACGGTGCCGCAGGCTGTTTGCTTTTTGCCAACACAGCGTTCGGGGCTGCTGACAGCAGGTGAATTATTCACCAGGTAGAGGCCTCCTGCTTTCCAGAAGGGTCTGACAGGCCGGGTGGGAGGCCAGCTTTTGTCCTTTTTACCACTAAGGTGCAGGAGAGCAGATCCAGCCTCCATGATGACCCAGCGAAGCTGCTAGCAAGCAGTGATTGCTCCTGGTATCTGAGAACCCCATCCGCTGGCCCATCGGGCCCCTGCAAAGCTCTCCCTCCAAAAGCAGCCTCTGATCATCCAATACGAGGGACCTGATCGAGGCTCTAAGGCTTGTCTTCTATCCTTCCTGACTTATGTTGTCTGGACTTCGCCCTCCAAGCCCCAAATGCCCTTACGGACAATAAAAACACAAACACGAGACCAAGACCATTTCTGATAACGAGAGGAGACACGGAGAACAGAGTAACAGGCTGCTGGGGACAGAAAGGGAATGGGGAGGTGGTTCACTTTAGATCAGAGGCTCAGAGAAGGCTTTTCCAAGGAGGCGACTTTGGGAAGGGACCTCTATGAACTTAGGGAGTCCCTTATAGTGATATCTGAGGGAGATCCTTCAGGCAGAGGGAGCAGCAAGGAGTAAGGGCTCTGAGGCTCGATGAGCTTGGTGTGTTTGGAAATGAAAAAGGCCCCACGTGGCCCAAATGAAGTGGCCGGGGCTGGATTCTGCAGGAACTTGTAGACCAGTGCGGGGGCCTGATCCTGACTCAATGCCATGAGGGAGGTATTAAGGAGCTTTTAATGAGTAGGTGACACGGGCTGATGTCCACATTAGAAATCTGCTCCCTCTTGTACCTGGAAGATGGAAGGGATGACAGGGGGTGGGGGAGGTGAATGGATCAAAGGGGTGACAGGGGAGAAGGGAGATGGAGGGAGATGGAGGGAGTGGAGAGGGTGACAGGGGAGGACAGATGGAGGGAGGTAAAGGGGGTCACAGGGGAGGGCGAGTGGAGGGGTGGAGGGGGTCATAGGGGAAAGGGATGGAGGAAGGGATCAGAGGGGAGGTGGAGGGGGTCACAAGGGAGGGAGGAGGGGGAGGAGAATGAAGGGGGGGTCCCAGGGGAGGTAGAGGGGTGGAAGGGGTCCACAGGGTAGAGGGAGGGGGATGGGGGGGGTCACAGGGGAAAGTGGGGAGGCAGTCCTGACATAGTAAGGTGTACTTCTTCCTAATACCACTCAATAGCTCTCTTTACTGAGCCCCAACTATGGGGAGGCATTCTTCTAAGTCCCCATAACAAATCACCTTATTTGATCCTCAAATAACCCTCTGAGACAGGTACTATTATTATTTCCATTTTATACAAGAGGGGACAGACATGGAGTAATTTACCTAAGGTCTCTTGGTGAGCAAGTGTCCCTGTGAGGATTTAAACCAAGGTCATCTTGCTGTCCTCTCCTCCAAGGAGCCACAGCCAGCTGAAATCCAAGTACTGAGGATCCCTATAATTCAACATTCAGGACCCTGGCGTGGCTTTCCCAGTCCTGGGTGCAGGAAAAGAGGCAGGACGTGGTTGCTAAGCAACCCACTTGTTCAATGGATCATAGGGGCAGAAGGCGGGCAAAGTAACAGGCGGCCCCAGTTATCACATGATCAAGATCCGACCAATCAGAGCATCCCCTTCCCCCAACTACAGTGATTGGCTCAGAGTTGCACACGCGACCCAGGTTGGTCCAGATGAGGTCAGTCCCAGAACTTTGGCATCCGCATTGGGAGAGGTGGCCTCCTTGGCTGGAGGGGCCGAGATGGGAATCCATCCCTGACACTAAAGTGTCAGGCTGATAGTGAAACTGACACAGAGGCAAGGCGAGCCGGGAGTCGGGGAAAGAATTCTGAGAAAATTCTCAGAGTACCAGGATTGAGCTGAGCTCTATTAAGCTAATATAGATTCTCTTTTTTTGTTATGCCAGTTTGAGTGGATTTTTCTGTCACTTTTAACTCCACACATCTTAGCCGGTAGTACTTTTATCTGGGCTGGCTTCCCATTCGAAGCTCCGGACTTGACATCACTCTCATGGAACTCCAGAGGAAGGAGAGCCTCTCTTCCCCTCTCCTTCCTGCTGACATCCCCCGTATGTTTCCATTGGGCCAACTTAAGCGCATGCCAGTGTCCGACCTGTCACTGCGGCTGGAGGTGGAGCACGCAGGGTGGACAGGCTGGAGACCTGTCAACCCCAGGCACCAAGAGTGTGTGTGCTGGATTGCACGGAGAGAGTGCTGGTCAAGGAAACAGGGCAGTGGGAAAACGCGAGTTAGTCTGAGAGGTACCGACCATGGGCATCCTGGGCGAGGGCTGGCAGCAGGTGACTCTCCCAAAGGAGGGCCTCGGAGGGTGGGTGGGTGGGTGAGCAAGATTCAGCGGACAGAGGCAAGAGCCACGTCCCTCCTTCTCTAAGCACCAGCAGTCACACACAGAGTCTGGTCCCCGTATGACCCTCCATATTGGGGAGAAAGGTCATTCTACCTGGCAGGGAAGAGGTGAGATGGGCCTGAAAGAAGCTGTCTGGTGGAGACGGGAGGCCTGGTCCCTGGTCCCCAGACCTGACTTCATGGATGCGTCATCTTTTCTCAACTGCAGAATGGGAGACCTCAGCCCCTCTCTGGACCTCAGTCGCCCCTCCTGTCGCATGGGGGGACGGGGAACCTGGCTGGTCCAGAAAGTCTCCAGGCGTCCAGACCAGCCTGGCGGGTTCTACCCTTCTGAGTCTGTGTCAGCAATTTCAAGTCTGTGGAAGCCTCAGGAAGTCTCTCTTCTCCCTGTTGGAAGAATGTCATTAGCTGTGCTAGCCTGATTATGGCGGCTGTGTTTGGGTGCCTGCCGCCCCCAGAAGAAGGGAGGTCTCCGCGGGGAACTGCTAATGTGATGACCTGGCAGCTTTATTAGCATATCTCACAAACAAGCAGCGCACTTAGCACGCCAGACAGTGGGAGAGTAAATACCAGCAGTGAGCGTGGGAGGGGTGGGAAGGGGAGCACTCCAGCCCGGCTCCGGGGAAGCTTCTGGAAAGAGCAAGGAGTAAACAATAACAGGCCTCTGCCCTTCCCACGGTGTGAGTGCCTGCGACACAGGGCCTTACAGAGGAGGTGTTGGTTCCCATCCCCCATGGGCTGCGTGTTCTCTCTCGGAATGTCCAAATGCGAGTGTCCAGGTGCTACCGGACAAGCCCACTGGGAAGTCCATGGGCACCTCAGACATAACACGTCCCCACCTGAGCTACAATATTCCCTACCTGGAACCTGCTTCTCTTGCGGGGTCCCCGTCACAGCTGATGGCAAGTGCCCCAGATGATGGCCGAGAAGGACCTCAGGCACGATGTGAAGGACAAGCCGAGAGCTGAGACGGTGCCCAGAGGAACACGTTATCGACAGTATTTAGCTGAAACCACCCACCTAACGGGGAGGGAGGGGGGAACGGGCAGAGCATGGAGGATTTTTAGGGCAGTGGAACTACTCTGTGTGACACTATAATGATGGGTACATGTCATTACGCATCTGTCCAAACCCATAGAAGAGACATCACCGCCAGGAGTGAGCCCCCCAGGTAAACTCCAGTCTCCGGGTGATTGCGATGTGTCCACGCGGGCTCGTGAATGGTAACTGGTGTGCCGCTCTGGCGGGGACGCCGATGGTGGGGGAGGCTGGGCATACGCGGCGCAAGGGGTTTAATGGAACTTTCTGTGCCTTCCACTCAATTTCGCTGTGAAGCCAACCCTACTCTGAAACATGGAGTTTCTAAAATTCGCAGTTTTCATCTTGAAGGTGAGGGAATGGGACATTACAGGAGGTAAAAGAGACTGTAATTTTCTCTTTATTTTTTTTTTTTTAAAGATTTTATTTATTTATTCGACAGCGATAGAGACAGCCAGCGAGAGAGGGAACACAAGCAGGGGGATTGGGAGAGGAAGAAGCAGGCTCATAGCGGAGGAGCCTGATGTGGGGCTCGATCCCATAACGCCAGGATCACGCCCTGAGCCAAAGGCAGACGCTTAACCGCTGTGCCACCCAGGTGCCCCTGTAATTTTCTCTTTAATTTTCATTGCCTTTATTAGAAAAAGAACTAAAGACACAAGCAGGATCAAGCGGTCGTAATTGTCCATTCTGGGTATTTTGATGCACGTGCATTTATTCTCGCTCTTCATGCTTGTGTATCTAGTACTCACTTCTCCAGTACAAGCATGACCACCAACCAACGAATGAACCCCCTGTCACAGTGGGGACCCAGGGACCCCAGAACGTGGCTGGGAGGCTAGAGCCCGGGCTCAAGGTCTGACAGCGGGACGCAGTGGGGGCCGGAACCAGGCAGTGTTCTCACCAGGAAGGTCCGGGAGGTGGCCCGAGCTGACCTCAAGGAGCAGAACTGGTGGCCAGTGGGGGACACGGAGCTGCTCCCTCACAGTCCTGTCGTCCAGTTCATCTTCCTGAGGGACAGACTTTGCACGGGTGACAGGCTCTTAGGAAAGGCTTGTCTCTAACCCCTTAGGAAAGGATAGGACTCTAACCCCATGAATTACTTACGGCCCGTGGATCCTGCCAGGTGAAGGATGGCTGTTGAAGCTACTCGAAGAACTGGCCCCATCCCCAAGACAACTGACTCCACCTGGAGTTGAACCCTACTGTCCTTGCACGTGCAGAGCACACGGGGACAAGTGGAAGGACCTCGGGCCCCAGAGGCCTGTTTGTTGTAATTTATATAATGGTTAGCAGAGACTTAGGCCAGGGGGCGTCTGGATTCTTGTTTGTGATGTTGCGGGTATGTGCTAAGTTTATTGATGTTGTAAAGTCAGTGATTCTTCGATGTTTGAAGGAAGTGATCACTTAGCCCACTTCTTTGTATGCAAGTTACACACTTCACATAATTTTTCTCTCCACCAGGTAAGGCCCATGGCTCCCGCTAAGCTGATAAATTTACGGTGTGTACACGTCTTCCCCTTCTATGTCAAAATCTTTGAATTTGATGGGATCTGAGGAAATACAACTTTATACATTTTAGAACCCTCGTAACCTTCCGTATTCCTAGGACCATACAGCACTTACACCCTATCTTAGGTAAAGATCGTTAAGTTATACGCTGTTGGATTTGGAGTCGTTTATATGGCTTTGTCTGACTTGACACCAGAACTCATTAGGTCATTCTGTTATTCCTCCTGAAGCTAAAAATACTCTTTCTGTTCTTTGTTGATACATTGAATGAGTCAATAACATAAACATGATTGAATAATAAGACAACAGAAATACACAGAGTATCTCACTTTTAGAACGTTTTCTGTTAACGCCTTCTCACTTTGCGTATATTTTTCTAAACACTTTGTTTCTCAGACCCTTTCAAGAATCTGATAAGCTACTGCTCTCTCTCTGGAAAGACACCCCTATTACACCTAACTGTTTTGTCCTGGTTCTTCATCGCTCATCTCTACTGGGTTACACTAAGCTTCTTGATCTGTCCTTCCCACTTGTTGTATTGTCGTCTTCCAATGTTGAGAGTTTCTCACCAGTTTTCTTTCTTTCAGTATACTAATTGAATTCTCTGACGCGGCTTTGAGCACAGTGTGATGGGCACGCGAAGTACTGAACAGCCAACCCCACTCTGGGATCAGAGAAGATGGCAAAGAGACGGTGATGACCTCGGAGCTAAAGCCAGAGAGATAACCCAAAGTCTCCCAGGCAGAGCAGGGGGAGGAAAAGACTCCCAGTTAGATGGAACAGCATGTAGAACAGTATGGAAACTTCGGTGAAGCTTTGGCGAGAAGGGGCGGGATAAGGGAGGGATCCACGGTGTGGCTGAAGCAGTAGAGGGAAGAGCAGATGTCAGCAAGAGCTCACCTAAGGAGACCTCTGCTTGAGCCCGTCATCTTGCACGTGAACTTGAAGACAATTTAACCTGGCGTTGGTCAGCCGGAGTCAAGTCCTGCTTCTAAACCACTCACAGCCTGGGTCACTCACCGACCACCCTGTGCCTCAGTTTCCTTATCTATCAGTAGTGAGGATGACTACTGACTTGGGCTTTGCGGGGGGAGGGGTGGGTTGAGTGAGATCCTGGGCATTAAGGAGTGGCCGTAGTGGCCAGCGTGAGGTTATCGTTCCATAAATGGTAGCTCTTTGATTATTATCATTATTATTGAAATTAATGAGAGACGGGAGGACTCCAGTCCTTCTGCCTTGGGGTTGCCTTGGGTTTCATCCCTCAAGGGTGTCCGTTCTTGTGTTGAGGAGGTGGGCGATGGAGGCAGGGAGGAAGTATGGGGGGGCTCCAGGCCTTGCTCGGCTGGACGCAGCCGGCGAACAGTGGAGGAGAATCCGGCGGCTCTCCCCAGGAGGCCGGGCCAGGCAGGCCTTGGCAGCTTCTAGCTGCTGGCGTTTTACCAGCCTTGGAGACCGTGCGCGTCTGGGAAAGTGAATGTCTCAGGGAACGGTGTGCAGGGAGGTGATAAAGCCTCTCAACACAGGGCGCCTCCTATAATCCCTGTGCCCAGGCTGCGATCATGCAAAGATCCATGCTCCCCTGCCCCCCGCAGCCCCGAACGGCACTCGCAGCCCAGGCCCGCACCAGCCCACAGACGCCCTGCTACTGCGCACACCTGCACAGCCCGTGCACACATACTCCGCTGGAGGGTCCCCGCCCCTGGGACTGTCCCCAGACTCTGGGATTGGGAGCCAGGCAGTCTGGCCTCAAGAGCGGCAATTCAACCCCCTTTATGCGAGGTTGCATGTACACACGGGGCATTGTGCACACGACTGTTTCGGGAAGTGCATGCACGTGTGTGTGAGATGGTGGGAAAGTGCTGTGTGGTGGGGGGTGGTGTGTGCATTTTGGAGGGGGTGTGTGTCGGCAGCATGTGCGTGCTGTAGATAGGTTTTGCACACATAACTGCTCACACATGTGTATCTACCTGCACATGCAGACCAGCACACGCGCCTGGGGACGAGGTGTGGATCTGCACCCAGACAGGACGGAGGGGGACTGCAGGGCCCCCAAACAGCTCTAAGGGAAGCAGATGTCCTCCTGGCAGCCCCCCCCCCTTCCTCCCACACTCCTCCCTCCTCCCCACACCCCTCCGACCCCAGGGCTCTCCTCCCCCTGCTGTGTCGCTGCAGGTGCTCTCAGTCGGGGAGGAGGAAAGCAGCCTGATGGATGAGTCTGCATTAGATGCTGCTCATTTGCGTGTTCCGCGCTGTGGGGCGTCAGCGGCCCCGGGGACAATGCGGGGATGCACAGAAGGGCTTCCCGGGGTTGCACATACCGCGCAGGTTGCTTTCCGGGTGCCCAAAGGAGGCTTGCCATATGGAGACGAGGCTGCCGTTCTGGAGAAGGCCCCCGCCCGTGAGCCCGTGCCTGCTGCACACTTGACGGGGTTCTACATGGAAAACACTGGAGACCCCACTCCCTCAGGAGCCGTTCTCTGGCCACGTCGAGCTCCGTGGCCTTGGCCGAGGCACGTCTCAGACTCGCTCTCCTGCTCTGGGACAAAGAACCCCGTGAGCATCCATGATTTCTGTCTCTGTGCGTCCACCCCGTCCACCTTTGACTTCCCACGGGGCACAGCCTCCCTCACACTGAGCCGTCGTGGGGACCGAGCCGGGCCGACCCCATCCCCCAACACCAAGGGTAGACTTGCGACCAGGTGTGGACAAGCAGGCGGTCCATCCTCTTGGATGCTCTGATTGGCTACGGGATGGACACGTGACCCAAAAATGGGCCAATGAGAGGCTGCCCGGGGACTTCTGCAGGATCTGGTGGGGAGTGACTCTGTGCCCAGCGGTGCTGGCGGGTGGGAGGGAAGCCGGCAGCTGCTGGCAGGCACCTTGGTCACCGCTTGAGAGTGAAGCCAACCCAGAGGAAAGCAGAGCCCAGAGAGGGAGAAGGACTGAATCATGGCTAAATTGTTGGAGTCCCTGGATCCAGCTGGGTCAGCAGCCTAGTACACCTAACTTTTAATTGCGTGAGCTAATAAATTTTCTTTCTCACTTAAGTCTGTTTGAATTGAGTTTCTGTCACTGGCAACCGGAAGAATCCCAATTAATGGAACCCATGGTTTGCCTTCGGGACCCATAAGTGGTGAGACCAGGCAGACCATGGAAGGGGGGGCTGCTTCAGGAAGGCTGTGTCCTCCGAATCTGGGGACCGGGCATGCAGAGGGGCTCCTCCAGCTGGGGCAGGACTGTGCGGTGTCCCCTTGGACACCCCCAGGACGGGCCCGGCTCAGGGGACCACTGGAGCCTCAGGACCCAGCTCACAGTCCCTCTTTCCATGGATCACACGGGTCCTGCCCAGTCCGTTGGCTCTAGACAGGGACAGCCAGCGGCACTCTCCAAAATGGGGTGAGATCTGAGGGGCAGGAAGGAGGAGGCAGGTAGGCAGGGTCCACAACACATTTAAACAAATAGATTGCCTCCGTCTTATTTACTGTCCAGTTAGCTCACCACCTATAGGGGGCATTTACTATCTCGCTTACTCAGGATGCATACCCTTGCCACCCTGCTTCTAGATTATACTCAGGATCCAACCACTTCTCATCACCACCTTTGCCACCACCTGAATCCAAGGCACCACCCTCCTTCTCCTGGTTTCCCGCTTCCATCCTCTCCCATGACGGACTCTTCTCTGCACAGCAAACTGGGCGTTCCTGTTAGAACCCAGGTCAGACCATGTCCCTCGTCCGTTCAGAACTCTCTAGTGGCTTTTCATCTCACACCGAGTGACAACCACATTTCTTACAAGGGCCCACAAGGCCCTGCAGGGTCTGCCCAGCTGCATTGGGCTCAGGCCAGTTTGTCTTCGGCCCCAGGGCCTTGTCACTGTTTTTTCTTTCTTTCTTTCTTTATTTTCTGGGAATTCTCTGAGACAGTCATGTGACTTCCTCTTTTACTATTCACTCAGACATCACCTTGTCAGTGAGGCCCTCCCCGACGCCCCGTCTGACATGGCACACCTGTCTTCCAGTCCCGCTGTATTGTTACCATAGCACCATTGTCATGATTACTATATAATTAATCATTAATTCATTTGATGCCTGTCTCCCTCTCTCTGGGATGCAAGCTTCCGGAAGAACGTTGCCCTCTTTCTTCACTACTGTGTCAATACCTAGCATAGGCCTGGCACATAGTGGGCACTTTATAAGAATATGTTGAGTGAATGAATGAATTCGCCCTCTGGGAAACCTCCATCCTCCAGTCTCAGTTCATGGTTTTTGGGTGGGGTGGACCCCACACCCAACTCCATGCCAGGCACACCATCCAGGCCTGTAATCGACCCATCCAGGACCACTGGGTACACCAGGCTGGTTGTACCTGATCCAGGGGGCTGAAATTTTGCCCACCGAGCCTGTGGCCTGGCATAGGGCTGCTTCTCCCAAGAGGAAGGGGCACCTTTTCTAACTGGAAAAAAGGCACTAGAAGGGCAGCTTGGCCATGAGAATATCCCGCACTCTGACCCCAGTGTTGGGTCAGAGAGGGGCAGGTGACCAGGTTGGTCCAGGCAGGTGAATCCTGAGAAATGCACCGGTGCTAACAGGAAGAAAAGTCTTCCCTCCAGGGTGGCTGGACAGGTAGATGGCATCTCCCCGCAGCAAAGGGAGAACAGAGAAATGCCGCAAGCTGGAAGTAAATGACTCGATTCCCTGGATCCAGCCCTACCTGAAGCCCACTCCACACTTGGGACTTTACTTTTCTATGAGCCCATCCATACATGCTCTTTTTGCTTACATCTCTTGGAGTTAGATTTCCTGTCCTTGCAAATTTAGGCTCCCATCTGACCCGGGGGCAGGATAGTCATACCCCACAGGGCAGCCATGAACACTGGATGAGCCCTGCGTTTGAAAAGCATTTGGCCATTTTAAAATCCTTTATGCATATGAAGGTGCTAGTGGGTGTGACCTCATCGCCACTCTTCCTCTCCCCTGGGATGCCCCCCCATAGGAGTCCAGACCCCTCCCCAGGGCAGCCTCTGCCCCCTCCCTAAAGGGGGTGTCAGCTACTCACAGCTCCTCTCTTTAAGCCAAATGATTTTCTTCTTTCCCATTTTTCATCTTGAAAAATGGCAAATTGAAGAACTTAATTTTCCTCCTCCAACCCAATTAATGTGGACGTGCTCTGCGCCAGTGCTCCGCTGTGAAAGGCAAACCATTTATATCAATTAGCAAAACTAACATGAGCTTATGGCTGTATGCAGACTCCAGCGGGGCTGTCCTCCAGGAAGGGAAGCCTAGTGGGGAAGCCCAAGGATGAGGGCCCCACTGGGAGTGTGTGGCTTCAGGGGCCATTAGGATTGTGTTGTGATGGTATTTTTGACAGGCCGCTGGTCCAGCCACCTCTCCTTCCCATGATGTCTCCATGCGAACATGTCCAGGGAACAAGAGAATTTCCAGACACAGCTGCATCTCACTGTAAGCTGGGGCTTTGTTCCCTAAACCTTCATGTGGACCCCACACAGCCAAGCTGGAATCATGAGTCTATCTCCAAAGAGCATCTGAACCCCCCCATACCCCCCTAGCCCGAGCCCCATCATTCACCATGGCGCTACTGGATCATTACAGTTGGCTCCTTCTTGGTCTCTGGTGTGCTCTCTGGCTTTCTCAATCCATGCCACACTCTGCAGGCAGAACGAGCTTTTGAAAATATAAATCGGGGGCACCAGGCTGGCTCAGTCAGTGCGGTGTGCAACTCTTGATCTTGGGGTTGTGAGTTTGAGCCCCTCTGTTGAGTGCAGAGATTACTTAAAAAATAAAATCTTGAAAGAAAAAATAAATCAGTCATGTCACTATTCTACTCTGAAACCTTCAGTGCCTCCCTACTGCACTTAGAATAAAATCCAAACTCCCCGTCATGGCCTTCGACACCTTCCATGGTCTGGTCCCTGCTGACCTCTGAGACTCATCTCTCTTTACTCTCCTCCAGCTCCCTCCAGCAAGCTGCACTGAGCTCCTTACTGTTCCTCCAACACACCAAGCTTGTTCTTGCCCCAGGCCCTTTGCACATGCTATTCCTCCACATCTGTTCCTGGTGGCTCTTTCTCATCCTTCATATCTGAGCTCAAATGTGACTCCCCACACTCAGACTGAAGTCACTCTCCTCAGGTGCTGTTGATCCCTTTCTCATCTATGCAAACTCAAACATTTAGGGGGCATCCACTGTATACCAGCCACTGCTCTGTGTGCTGAGAATACAGAAGGAAGCAAGACAGACAAAAACTCTCTGCCTCCCTTGCACTGCTCTTGGCACTTTAGGGACCAGACAAGTTGGAGAAGAGATCTTTTGTCTTAAGAAACTTTCGGTTTCTAACTGGGGACTCAGTTTACCCAAAAAGGTTCTTACAGAATTAGGTATGAGTGAGTCATGCAGAGAAACATTGCTTGCAGAAAGTTAGACGAAGTAAAGAGAAACAACGACTGGATCCATCAGCCAAGTGAGAAAGGGAGTGTGTCTGGTGTGTTGGAGGAGGCGTGGCTGGAGCAGAGAGAGCGAGGGGAGAGCAAGGCACAGGGAGGCAGAGAGATGGGGCAGGACACGAGGCCCGCGTCCCTCGTGCGGACTGCGGCTTGTCTTCTGAAAGAGGTGGGAGTCATGGAAGGCTCTGTGCAGGGCGGGCATGGCCTGACTTGGGCTTTCACGGGATTCCCCTGGCTGGAGTGGAGAACGGACTGTAGGGGGTGAGGGCAGAAGCGGGCGGAACGGTCAGGGTGTTACTAGCGCAAGCACGATGCTTCTGGAAACAGGTGAGGAGGTGCACGTGAGGTGTCGCATCTGGATCCTGAACAATTGGGGGGTTAGAAAGTAGGTAAGAGGACATAAAGAAAGGCCTAGACCCTCCCTGGGTTTTGCACAGCCCTCCTGGGATCCCTCCTCGAAGGGCCCGTTGAGTGATATGTATGTGCTCATATATCCAGTCATTCATTCATTCTGGAAACCATTCATTCATTCCAAACCTCTGAGAGACTTTGAATCCAGGTGCATCTGGTTCAGTTCATGCTTTACCACTTGCCTCTGGGTGCCTTTAGCCTGTCTGGGTCTCAGTTTCCACTTCTGTAAAATGGGGAACCTCACACACCTGGCACCTAATGGGTCTCAGTGAACTTCCTGTGAGACAGCACGTCAGAGCCCAGCACGGAGCGAACCTTCCGGACGCTGGTGTCCGTTTTCCTTCCTCTCTCCCTCCCTCCGAAATGTCCATCCGCTTTCCCTTCCTTTTGTCTTGATTTCACTTCATTAGATGAGAGGGTCCAAGAGAGCAGTGATTTTTATCTGTTTTCCTGGGGGGTTGTTGTCATTCAGGGTTTCATTCCCAGTGCCTAGAACCTTCCTTAGCACAGAGCGAGAACTCCACAAGTATCCGTTGGATGAATGAATTCCCTTGAGTCCTGAGCAGATGGGAAGTGCCTCCTCAGGGGCTCGGGGTGAATTCCAAATTCCAGAAAAGCAGACACATCTACGGGGACCTTGCTCTAAATTCTTAGACGCCCAACAAATGAACATTAATGAAATGTTTAATGTCTTCCTTAGCTCATGTGTAAGTTGTAGGTCAAATTTATGGGCCAGAGAGAGTTGTATTTCTAATCTGGTCTATGTAATTTTTATTACATTAGGGCCCACTGTGTAATCACTATCCTCTTTCTATATATATATATATGTGTGTGTGTGTGTGTGTGTGCGTGTGTGTGTCTAGGAGCATATTTTTATTGTTTTATCTATTTGTGAAGATCTACCAAGGCATCTCTCTCTGGGAGTCCAGCAGCACCTGGTATATTGGGGGTGCTCCCTGGAGGGTCCCCGAGTGGCCAAGTTAACAAAGGCTTCCAGCTTAATGAGCGATCGGCAGGTCCCATGGCAGCTGGGCTTGGGTGGGGCTCCATGACGTCCTCGCGACAGCCCGGTAAGGAATGGTCCTGTTGCTATTACCGTTTCACAGACGAGGAACTTGAAGAGCAGAGGGCCTGGTGTTCTTCCAAAGGTGACACAGCCCTGAAGATCAAACCCGGACTTGACCCCAGGTCCCCCCTGACTTCCTCCAAAGCCCAGGCTTTGAATCCGCTTTTGTCACAAACTTGGGCCAGATAAATTTTTCCAAAACAGCCTCTGAAACCCTAGAAAGACAAGTATATTTATTCATGTGAATAAAAGATTTAATGTCCGTTCCAGCCCATATGTCAATTCCGTGTCATATTTATGGTTCTGGAGAGTTATCTTTTAATGTATATGTGTATATTTTTATTATGCCAGGGGCCCATGATGCAATGAATGTTTTATAAGACTTAGAGTATAGTTTCATTACTTTTCAATATTTACAGAGGTTCAAAGTTGTAGCTGGGCTCTGATGATGTATTGTGACATAACACGGTCCTATCTGTGACTTGGTAAGCAGAGCCCTTGGTGAGGAACGACCCCAAGGAGAACTGCGGGCCTCGGGGGGTGGCAAGCAGCATTCTGAGCGGGTGGGAGGAAGCAGGACAGTAAATGGAAACAGACCCCCAGGGGGCGGACAGCCTGCAGGGCTCGGGGCTCAGAGAAGACGTGTCCCACAAACCAGAAGCCACAGACGAGACTGCGGGGAGGAGCCCAGACTGGCAGGTGGGGCCTCAGGAGACGGGGGTGCTGGGGAACCACATGATGCTATCCACATGACAGCTGCCATCGCGGAAAAGCTTCCGTCCCTGCAAAGATGCTGCGGTTGGCATCCCCAGGCTCCTGGAAAGTCGGGTTTCATTCTATTATTTCTTCCATGAATCTTCCCCAGACCCTCGTGGAGAAATGAGAAGGACAGGGCATAAATCCACAGAGGTTTGAGGAGCCTCTGCCCAGAGGAGGGAGAGTCTAAATAAATATCTTGTTCTAACTCAGCAGGTGTCGGCAGGGGATGGAGGGTGGACCCTGGCTCCACAGGGGGCTCCATTTAAAGCTCACAGGGACCGTGTCATGTCACTGGGGAAAAGGTTCCCATTGTCTGCAGGGGAGAGCAGACATGTGTGTGTGTGTGTGTGTGTGCGCATCTGTGTGTGTGTGTGTGTGTGCAGATGTGCCTGTCTGTGCACACTCTATATTCACTCATTCATTTACTCATTCAGGGAATATTTACCGAATACCTGCTGTGTACCTGGAATCGTGTTATATCTTTAAGGTTCAGTGGTTTAAATGGCCAACAAGAGACAGACAAAACTAAGTACGGTCCACTAATAACCAATAAAGTTAATTTTATGATGACACAAGGGTAATGAGGGAAAATAACCAGGCAATATTTTAAAGATTGATGGGGAACAGCGGTATTCGCCCCTGCACAGGAGGGATGTGTAGGGGGATGAGGAGAGTGGACATGGAGGACAAAGGGAAAACAGGTGGCACAGGCCCACAGCCAAGGCCGAGGCTATAGCATTGGTGCTGAGTCAGGAGGGGAACATGGGGACAATGAGCCGAGAGATATCAAGAACCGATTTACACGTTTGACGTGTCATGTCACTGCTACGGGGACAGTGGACAGTGGGGGCCTCATGGTGGTGGCAGGAGGTCAGGGGGGCGGCATCGGCAGTGCCCCAGGGAGAGGTGACTCGGCTCCAGCTAGGTGGGGACAGGGGAGGTGAGCGGAGTCAAAGTAGAAAAGCCATGCTGGGGAGTTCCAGGTGACATAGGGACCAGGGGTGGCTCTCCGGTGTGGCTTCAGAACCCAGGGGCAGCACTGCCCGTGTATAGACACGGCCTGAACACCTGGGCGAATGGAGATTTCGGGCACTGAGAGATCACGGGGGTCAGAGCTGGGACGGGTCGCAGAGCTTCCTGCCCTGGCCACCCCCGGAAAAGGCCGTCTCTGGCCTCAGGAGAGCCGACAGCAGGAGGGACGCTGGCGCCCAGGATGGCCCCAGGCCTTTCCCATCCATTAGGAGGAAATGCGCTGGGGCCAGAGCCGGCCTCCTGCTGGAAAATCCATGTCCCATCAGAGCTCACCTTTGTGTCCCACCCCTGCCTCGAGCATCCATTAACACTGGCCACGACAGAGAGAGACTCAAGCCACGGTGGGGGGGGGGGAATGGGGAGGGGGTTACTGCAGGCCCAGCTCCTGCCTGCAGGGCCAGCACCGCAGGGCACAGGCTCAGTCCCCCGGCCAGCAGCCTGGCCCCAGGCCTGGCCCCACCCTGCAGGAAGGACACCCGCTGCACGGGGATGGCAGCAGGTCCCCCTCTACCCGAATCTGGGTTCAAACCCCAGCTCCACACTTGCCAGCTGTGTGCCCCAGGGGACTCACCTCCCCTCTCTGGGACTCAGTCTCCCCATCTGTAAAATGAGGCTGTATCGTCAGAGTGTCCGAGCTCCTCGTGCAAACCAGAGACGGCTACAGCTGGTCTGAGCAGGGAAAGAAATGGATCACACAGTAATCAGGCTCTAGAACCTCCGAGAGGACCAGAGAGGCAGGTTTGGAGGCTCCACAGGTGGCAACCAAGTCCGACGTCCCTGGCAGGACGGCTCCCTGGGACCCAGTGCTGCTGCCCGGGGGACAGATGCCCCAGCTTGCACCCTGACACCCAGCCCTGGGCTCAGCAGTGGAAACTCCTGCCCACTCCCAGTCCACGTGGCCTCATCCCCTCCCCATGGGACCTAGGTCTGGCCGAGGAACATCTCCTGGAAGGAGGTGTCTGGTTTCTGCTGAGGCTACTAAGTTGGTGGATGGAAGCCTGGAGCTGCGGGTGACCAGTTTGCCCCCACCTGGAAGAGCCTGTCTGAGAATGCCACCGACACAGAGGGAGAGCAGGGCTGGGAGGTGGAGAAGAAGTGTCTTACTGATACTGCAGGAGCCCCTGGATGTAGCCATGCCTGAAGCCAACCTGTCAATGTGTAAAGGTGAGCCGTGTCCTCTGCAGGGGGCCCAGTCTCCTTATGTGGAGTGAGCCCAGTGGAGCTTACAGGGAGGGGACCCCAAAATGCCACCTCGCAGTCTCACCACAACCTTCTCTGAGCCAACAGCCCACCTGAGGGCAAGCCTGGCGTTCTGGAACTCATGTCTGGAGGAAAGGCCAGGGGGAGATATGGGCAGATCTGGGTTTTAGCACCAAACACACCTGAGTGTAAGACCACCCTCTGCCACTCACTGGCTGTGTGACCCACCCACCCACCTGTGTGAGGCAGGACACCTCACCCTCCTCAAGCCTCAGTGTGCCAATCTATGAAATGGTGATGATGGACACATCGATCCTGCAGTTAAGGGAGTCGAAGTGTATAAAAAGCTTAGCACATGACAGAGGCTTAGAAACAGCTGTGTGTCCTGGCGTTTTCCTCCTGCGGGGAGGTCTGGTGGCTGCAGGAATGGCAGCAGAGTCTATGTCTGCCTTTGGTCAGTTTAACGAGGTGATACAAGAGCATGAAATGTACCTCCTGGTCCGAATTAGGGCTCAGCAGTAGTTCATTATTGTCATCATCACCATCACCATCATCACCCATCACCATCATCACCATCATCACCATCACCATCATCACCACCATCATCACCATCATCACCATCATCACCATCATCATCATCATCATCACCATCATCACCACCATCATCACCATCATCATCATCATCACCATCACCATCATCACCACCATCATCACCATCATCACTCACCATCATCACCCACCACCATCATCATCATCATCACCATCACCACCATCACCATCACCATCATCATCATCACCACCATCACCATCATCACCATCATCACCATCACCACCATCATCACCATCATCACCATCACCATCATCACCATCATCACCATCATCACCATCATCACCATCATCACCATCATCATCATCATCACCAT
>NW_024424675.1:35470087-35474978 GCF_017311325.1 Ursus maritimus | reverse complement strand
CACCACCATCATCACCATCATCACCATCATCACCATCACCACCATCATCACCATCATCACCATCACCATCATCACCACCATCATCATCATCACCATCATCACCACCATCATCATCATCATCACCATCATTACTGTCACCATCATCATCACCATCATCACCATCACCATCATCACCACCATCATCATCATCACCATCATCACTGTCACCATCATCACCATCATCACCATCATCATCATCATCATCATCATCATCATCAGTTGCAGAGACACATGACTGACAAGCTGAGCCGGGGAGGTCTGGGGCACTGAGCAGAAGCATGTTCTGTAAGGGAGTCCAAGAACCTGTGGTGGTCAAGGAGGGCTTCCTGGAAGAGGCAGAACTGAAGTCACATTAAAGTCCCAGGGGGACTGGTTTAGATGAGAGGTCTGAGGAGTGATGGAGATAAGATCCAGGCATCTGTTGTTCAGTGATGTGTTCACTGTGGCCAGCTCAGTACCAGGGGCTCGGGGCACAGCAGCTCTTAGCACAGCCCCGGAGACTCACCGTGATTATTATGGTGCAGTTTACTGATGAGCTGAGTACCAGAGATGTTGGCAATTCACTCAAGGTCATACAGCTATAAAATGGTGAAGCAGGGATTTGACCCTGGGCAGCTGGGCTCAGGAGCCCTCTTTCTTGGCCACCTTTACCTGAGTATTCTGCGACTTAGTTTCATCATCTATGAGATGGGGCAATAACAGAATTTTTACTTAGGGTACTGAGAAAATAAAAAACATTTTCCAGTACAAGCACTTAGAACAGTGCCTGCCATATTAGCTATCTTTAGTTCTATTTGACTCCCTTTTCTTCCAGAAGGTAGAAACTTGAACTCAGACAATTTGGTGCTGACCCTTTTCCTTTTCTGAAGATTTACCTAGTGGCAGGTGATGGTAGGACCAGCAGAGTCCTCAGGCACCATCTCGCAGAGCCTGTACTCTCTGAGCCATCCACCCTTCAGGCCGGGTCCTGGGGTTTGGCTCAAGTGATTACCGTGGAGCTGCCCCTCCGCCTGTCCCATAGCCCTCCCTGCGGGCTCTTCTCTCTGCTACCTCATTGCCACTTGGGGTGCATGGAAGTCACCCCACAACTCCTAGGCTACAGGACAAGCACTCTCTGCCATCCTCAAAGACCCACCTCCCCAGGGAAAGGGTGACCCACCCAGCCACCTGCAGGGGTGGACAGGTGACCTAAGGGGTGAATGGGAGGGAGTGGGGGTGGGGCTGTGGTGAGCCGGAGGGAGTTCTGTAAGGGGGGTTCTGGCCGATCATTATGTGAGGGAAGGAAAGCCCCATGCAGCTTAATTCTTTGCTTTTGAAAGAAGCCAGGGCTTTTGTGTGAAATCTCCTGATTTTTAAGTATTGGCAAAATGGCACTTTAAGAAGCACCAAGTAGGTTAAGCATAAAATGTCTTTGCGCCTGAGCTAATCCTACACTCGGAAGCAGCTGTTCTGTGTTTGGGCCTTGCTGCCTCCCTGGGCTCTGCCCCGGCCAGTGGCCCAGGCCCTGGCTTTGCTCGAAGTCCACACACCTTTTGGGGACTCTGGCCACCTCCCTGTGGCATTAAGCAGGGGGGATTCCTTAAGGTTTATGAGTCCCATTTGGACCCAGAAAAAGCACAAGCCTCCAGATCAGCTTGAAGGGACAACATAAAGCCATCCATCCATCCATCCATCATCCATCCACCCATCCATCATCCATCCATCCATCCATCATCCATCCATCCATCATCCATCCATCCATCCATCATCCATCCACCCACCCACCCATCCATCCATCCATCATCCATCCATACATCATCCATCCACCCATCCATCCATCCATCCATCATCCATCCATCCATCATCCATCATCCATCCATCCATCCATCCATCCATCATCCATCCATCCATCCATCATCCATCCATCCATCATCCATCATCCATCCATCCATCCATCCATCCATCCATCCATCATCCATCCATCATCCAATCCAAAGAAAATGAACACCAGGAGCTATGGCCAGAGCTTAAATAAACACATGTCCCTGCCCTTCTGGAGCTGACGTCTAGCAGGGGCCAGACCGTAAGCGAAGTAACTAAGGGCAGGAAATACCACGGAGAATGGTGATAATCACGAAGGAGAAAAATAATGCAGGTCAAGAGGAGAGGGAGTGTGTGTGTGTGCGTGTGTGTGTGGGCGCGTCTGCGCGTACGCGTGCAGGCATGCACAATTCTAAAGTGGGTGACCAAGGAAGGCCTCAGCGATCAGATGACATTTGAGAAAAGACTGGGTTAGCTGAGGAAGAAAGCCATGCAGGCTGGCTATCTGGGAAAGGACATTCTGGATGGAGAGAACGAGTGCAAAGGCCCTGAGGCTCAATGACGGCTCTTGTGCTTGTGTGCGTGAGGCCCAGCACACAGGCCAGTGTGCCTCAGGGGAGTGAGTGAGGAGAGCGGGAGGTATGTCTTCCCCTGCACCGGGTCCTGAAGTCAGCTGCTTCAGAGTCTTGATCTTCTCCCGACAGAAGACTGCTTTCCTTTTTAGCTCATCTCCTAATCCCACTGTTGTATATGCAAATCAATCTGCTTTGCATTGTAACAAGGGTGGGTGAGATATAAATGGGAACTATCATGGTCAGATGCAAGGATGCTGGCTTGGGGAGGGGGGGGGCGGGGGAGGCTGTGGTGCAGAGAAGGGCCCCTCTAGCTGAATGTGGAGAAGGAACTATAGGGGGTGGGGTGAGGGGGGTTTCAGACCAGGGAGGGGTCCACAGCAGTAGTCAGGAGTGACAGAAAGTGGCTTGGATGCGCCGTGAAGCAGGCGAGGAGTGAATGGATTCTGGATATAGGCAGAAGCTGGGCTGGCATGCTTTACTCGGGGCTGTAATTTGGAATCCCTGAGAAAGAGAAAGTCACTAATGAGTTGCAAGAACCAAGGACCAACTGGTAGAAGCCAGAAAAGCACCTGCCCACTTTACATTTTGTCATGTGACAGATCCCAGCGATGCACTACACTACCCTTAGCCCGAGCCCCCACATGGGCTGAAGTTGGGGCAAGGGCAGGATGGATTTCCTGCTCACCAGATCATGCGCACGAGGGTTCAGCCCACAGCCTGACTCAGGCTCGCCCTTGCCGGACAGGGCATACCCGAGGGTGGGGACCGGTCTGTTTCCTCCCTGTGTCCCCAGCCCCCAGCACAGCCCCAGCTTAGGGTGAACATGCGCGGCCTCCGTGTGGCACGTGCCCTCCCCCGAGGCAGGAACTGGAGCCGCCCCCCCCCCGGCCTGGGGAGGGACAGCTGCTGGCAATTTCTCGGCCTCAGCCATGTGTCTGTCCGGATCCCACTATCACCTGACCTTTTGGGGGCTCAAGGGTCACTTGTCCCTGATCCTAGACGGAGGGAGGGGAGGGGCAGCGTGAGAAAGAGAGGACAAGCAAACGGAACATGCTCAGAGACCCTAGACAAGGCCATCCTTCAGCAGCTGGTAGGGTCCCTGACGCGCCGTGACAGGCGTCACCAGGCTCAGCGTCTACCACAGACTCAACGATGTGGACCAAGTGCCTACGGCCAGGGTCACGGCTGGCCTCCCAGCGTCATGCGCAGCCCACAGGCGCGTGAGGACTGCGGAGGGTGTCGGCACTCCCGACCTCGGGCATAGCAGGACCGACAGCACTCTGGAGGAAGCGGCCCGGCCCCGGGAGGGCCCTCGGCGCCAGCACCTGCTCTGGCCCGCGCCCCGTGGTCCGGCCCTCGCTCGCCGGCAGATCCCGCGCTCCTCCCGCTGGGACTGCGGAGGCCTGTGTCAGAGCCACCGCTGGAGCCCGGCGTCCACCCACCAGCCAGGGCGTCCAGGAAGCCGGGTCCCCCGTGTCCCTGCCAGTCACAGGCCCGTCTTGAGAGCCCAGTTCTGGGAATCGGCCCCCTGCCCGGAAGCTTCCGCTGACAGCGTATTGATCAGCCTGTTGGTCTATGGGGTCTTGAACGGCCCGGACTTCCTGCAAGACCTCAGCGAACCTCAGCTCGATGACCCTATCCTCCCAAGGCCCGGCAGAGCATCCCGGAAGCTTCCGTGGGAGGCGGGTGGGCCCTGGCGGAGTCAAGACCCTGGATCCCGCTCTGCCACCGTCTTGGTCTCAAAAGTTGGCATTCCTGCTTTTCAGTCGTTACTGTAAAGTAGTTACTGGGGCGCAGTTGGCTCTCTGTGGTTCACAAATGCTAGAGGTCCGGGCAGTTACTCCCTGTCCCGGATCTCATGCTGCTGAGGCTGTGGCTCCCCGCAGGGTCACCTGCCTCTGCCCGCGGGTCCCTCGCGCGGCCCCGCCGACACCCCACTTCTGCCTGCAGCCATGTGCCCAGCCCAGGGGACCACAAGAGGCTGAGCCAGTGACAGGATCCACCCCTTGTCTGCGATTGGTGGGCAGTGACCACACCTGACCAATGGGTGTGAGGGGCGTGTCCCGGGCCTCCCCCACCCCCCCACCCCCGCTTTGTGTCCCTGATGGGATGAGGCTTTAAGGAGGACAAGGGAACATGTGATATAAAACAAGACCCCGCGCACACACTTACTCTCCTCTCTAACCTCTCTCTCCGTTGCTCATTTACACACTGTCGTCCTGCCCGTGCGCCACTTCCCCCGCCTCCTTCCTGGCCCTTCCTTCCCTTTCCCCTGCAGGGGCTCCGCATGTGGCCCAAGGGAGACTTCAATACCCACTCAGGTCGCTCCTGTGCTGGGACATCCCGGTTCCCATGTCGCTCGAGGCAGAAGCCCTCACCCTGGCCCTCACCCCAGTCTGAGGGCGCCACAGGAACGACCTCGCCCCCCCAAACTCCTCTCTGCCCCCTGCCTCTGGAACCCCCCTACTCTCCAGGCG
>NW_024424675.1:35452956-35470077 GCF_017311325.1 Ursus maritimus | reverse complement strand
CGCCTGGAGAGTAGGGGGGTTCCAGAGGCAGGGGGCAGAGAGGAGTTTGGGGGGGCGAGGTCGTTCCTGTGGCGCCCTCAGACTGGGGTGAGGGCCAGGGTGAGGGCTTCTGCCTCGAGCGACATGGGAACCGGGATGTCCCAGCACAGGAGCGACCTGAGTGGGTATTGAAGTCTCCCTTGGGCCACATGCGGAGCCCCTGCAGGGGAAAGGGAAGGAAGGGCCAGGAAGGAGGCGGGGGAAGTGGCGCACGGGCAGGACGACAGTGTGTAAATGAGCAACGGAGAGAGAGGTTAGAGAGGAGAGTAAGTGTGTGCGCGGGGTCTTGTTTTATATCACATGTTCCCTTGTCCTCCTTAAAGCCTCATCCCATCAGGGACACAAAGCGGGGGTGGGGGGGTGGGGGAGGCCCGGGACACGCCCCTCACACCCATTGGTCAGGTGTGGTCACTGCCCACCAATCGCAGACAAGGGGTGGATCCTGTCACTGGCTCAGCCTCTTGTGGTCCCCTGGGCTGGGCACATGGCTGCAGGCAGAAGTGGGGTGTCGGCGGGGCCGCGCGAGGGACCCGCGGGCAGAGGCAGGTGACCCTGCGGGGAGCCACAGCCTCAGCAGCATGAGATCCGGGACAGGGAGTAACTGCCCGGACCTCTAGCATTTGTGAACCACAGAGAGCCAACTGCGCCCCAGTAACTACTTTACAGTAACGACTGAAAAGCAGGAATGCCAACTTTTGAGACCAAGACGGTGGCAGAGCGGGATCCAGGGTCTTGACTCCGCCAGGGCCCACCCGCCTCCCACGGAAGCTTCCGGGATGCTCTGCCGGGCCTTGGGAGGATAGGGTCATCGAGCTGAGGTTCGCTGAGGTCTTGCAGGAAGTCCGGGCCGTTCAAGACCCCATAGACCAACAGGCTGATCAATACGCTGTCAGCGGAAGCTTCCGGGCAGGGGGCCGATTCCCAGAACTGGGCTCTCAAGACGGGCCTGTGACTGGCAGGGACATGGGGACCTGGCTTCCTGGGCCGCCCTGGCTGGTGGGTGCGCCGGGC
Source organism: Ursus maritimus (assembly GCF_017311325.1). Taxonomy (NCBI): domain Eukaryota; kingdom Metazoa; phylum Chordata; class Mammalia; order Carnivora; family Ursidae; genus Ursus; species Ursus maritimus. The sequence goes on along the minus strand of NW_024424675.1, from coordinate 35,469,027 downwards.
TCAGCGGTGGCTCTGACACAGGCCTCCGCAGTCCCAGCGGGAGCGCGGGATCTGCCGGCGGCGAGGCCGGACCACGGGGCGCGGGCCAGAGCAGGTGCTGGCGCCGGAGGCCTCCCGGGGCCGAGGCCGCTTCCTCCAAGTGCTGTCCGTCCTGCTTGCCCGAGCCGTCGGGAGTGCCGACACCCTCCGCCGTCCTCACGCGCCTGTGGGCTGCGCATGGCCAGCTGGAGGCCGGCCGTGACCTGGCCGTGGGCACTTGGTCAACATCGTTGAGTCGGTGGTAGACGCGAGCCTGGTGGCCAGGCCTGTCACGGCGCGTCCAGGGACCCCTACCAGCTGCTGAAGGATGGCCTTGTCTAGGGTCTCTGAGCATGTTCTGTCTGCTTGTCCTCTCTTTCTCACGCTGCTGCTCCCCTCCCTCCATCTAGGATCAGGACAAGTGACCCTTGAGCCCCCAAAGGTCAGGGATAGTGGGATCCGGACAGACACATGGCTGAGGCCGAGAATTGCCAGCAGCTGTCCCTCCCAGGCCGTGGGGGCGGCTCCAGTTCCTGCCTCGGGAGGCACGTGCCACACGGAGAACGCCATGTTCACCCAAGCTGGGGTGTGCTGTGGGCTGGGGACACAGGAGGAAACAGACCCGTCCCCACCCTCGGGGATGCCCCGTCCGACAGGCGAGCCTGAGTCAGGCTGGCTGGCTGAACCCTCGTGCGCATGATCTGAGTGAGCAGGGAAATCCATGCCCTTTAGCTTCAGCCCATGTGGGGGCTCGGGCTAAGGGTAGTGTAGTGCATCGCTGGGATCTGTCACATGACAAAATGTAAAGTGAGCGGGTGCTTTTCTGGCTTCTACCAGTTGGTCCTTGGTTCTTACAACTCATTAGTGACTTTCTCTTTCTCAAGAGTTTCAGATTACAGCAGCCCAGTAAAGCATGCCAGCCCAGCTTCTGCCTATATCCAGAATCCATTCACTCCTCGCCTGCTTCCACCCACGGGCGCATCAGAAAAGCCACTTTCTGTCACTCTGACACTGCTGTGGACCCCTCCTGGTCTAACCCCCTCACCCCACTATAGTTCCTTCTCCACATTCAGCTAGGGCCCCCTTCTCTCACTACAGCCTCCCCCCGCCCCCCCCCTCCCCAAGCCAGCATCCTTGCATCTGACCATGATAGTTCCCATTTTATATCTCACCACCCTTGTTACAATGCAAAGCAGATTGATTTGCATATACAACAGTGGGATTGGGAGATGAGCTAAAAAGGAAAGCAGTCTTCTGTCAGAGGGAGAAGATCAAGACTACAAACAGCTGACTTCCAGGACCCGGTGCAGGGGAAGACATGCCTCCCGCTCTCCTCCTCTCACTCCCCTGAGGCACACTGGCCTGTGTGCTGGGCCTCACGCACACAAGCACAAGAGCCGTCATTGAGCCTCAGGGCCTTTGCACTCGTTCTCTGCATCCAGAATGGCTCCTTTCCCAGACTAGCCAGCCTGCGGCTTTTCTTCCTCAACTAACCCAGTCTTTTCTCAAATGTCATCTGATGGCTAGGCCTTCCTTGGTCACCACTTTAGAATTGTGCATGCCTGCACGTGCGCGCAGACGCGCCCACACACACACGCACACACACACACACTCCCTCTCCCTGCTTGACCTGCATTATTTTCTCCTTCGTGACGATTATCACCATTCTCCGTGGTATTTCCTGCCCTTAGTTACTTCGCTTGCGGTCTGGCCTGCAGACGTCCAGCTCCAGAGAAGAACGGGGACATGTGTTTATTTAAGCTCTGGCCATAGCTCCTGGTGTTCATTTTCTTTGGATTGGATGATGGATGGATGATGGATGGATGGATGGATGGATGGATGATGGATGATGGATGGATGGATGATGGATGGATGGATGGATGATGGATGGATGGATGGATGGATGGATGATGGATGATGGATGGATGGATGATGGATAGATAGATAGATGAATGATAGATGGAAGTAGATAGATAGATAGATGATAGATAGATAGATGAATGGTAAGATGAATGATGTATAGATAGATGATAGATGAATGGGCCATTAGAGTAAGGTGGATGGATGATGGATGGATGGATGGATGATGGATGGATGGATGATGGATGGATGGATGGATGATGGATGGATGATGGATGGATGATGGATGGATGATGGATGGATGATGATGGATGGGTGGATGGATGGATGGATGGGTGGATGGATGGATGGATGGATGGGTGGATGGATGATGGATGGATGGATGGATGGATGGATGATGGATGGATGGATGATGGATGGATGGATGGATGATGGATGGGTGGATGGATGGATGGATGGGTGGATGGATGATGGATGGATGGATGATGGATGGATGATGGATGGATGGATGGATGGATGGATGGATGGATGGATGGATGATGGATGGATGATGCGGCCCCCTGCCCGGAAGCTTCCGCTGACAGCGTATTGATCAGCCTGTTGGTCGATGGGGTCTTGAACGGCCCGGACTTCCTGCAAGACCTCAGCGAACCTCAGCTCGATGACCCTATCCTCCCAAGGCCCGGCAGAGCATCCCGGAAGCTTCCGCGTGAGGCGGGCGGGCCGGCAGTGGGGCACATGAAGAAGGGGCCCTGGCGGAGTCAAGACCCTGGATCCCACTCTGCCACCGTCTTGGTCTCAAGAGTTGGCATTCCTGCTTTTCAGTCGTTACTGTAAGTAGTTACTGGGGCGCAGTTGGCTCTCTGTGGTTCACAGATGCTAGAGGTCCGGGCAGTTACTCCCTGTCCCGGATCTCATGCTGCTGAGGCTGCGGCTCACCGCAGGGTCACCTGCCTCTGCCCGCGGGTCCCTCGCGCGGCCCCGCTGACACCCCACTTCTGCCTGGAGCCATGTGCCCAGCCCAGGGGACCACAAGGGGCTGAGCCAGTGACAGGATCCACCCCTTGTCTGCGATTGGTGGGCAGTGACCACACCTGACCAATGGGTGTGAGGGGCGTGTCCCGGGCCTCCCCCACCCCCCCACCCCCGCCTTGTGTCCCTGATGGGATGAGGCTTTAAGGAGGACAAGGAAACATGTGATATAAAACAAGACCCCGCGCACACACTTACTCTTCTCTCCAAACTCTCTCTCCGTTGCTCATTTACACACTGTCGTCCTGCCTGTGCGCCACTCACTTCCCCGGCCTCCTTCCTCTCCCTTCGTTCCCCTTCCCCTGCAGGGGCTCCACATGTGGCTCAAGGGAGACTTCAATACCCACTCAGGTCGCTCCTGTGCTGGGACATCCCGGTTCCCATGTCGCTCGAGGCAGAAGCCCTCACCCTGGCCCTCACCCCAGTCTGAGGGCGCCACAGGAACGACCTCGCCCCCCCAAACTCCTCTCTGCCCCCTGCCTCTGGAACCCCCCTACTCTCCAGGCGGTGCCCACAGGACCTTTGCCCTGGCTCTGTCCCCTGCCAGGACCCCCCGACCCGCCCCCATACCTGATGACTCCTCCCAACACCCCAGGCCTGGGCTCACAGGCCACCTTCCCCACAGATCCCCTCCACCTGCCTTGCTGACATAGCCCACCATTGCTCTCCATCCCCTTCCTCTGACAGATTTACTCTCCCTAAGATTTACCCCAACCTAACACTACGTTGTGTATTTAACCATTTACTGGTTTACTGTCTGTCTCCTGCCCCTGAAATATACACTCCAAGAGGACAGGATTTTCAGGCTTGTCTGGCCCCCACGGCTGCATTCCCATGGCGCCTGGGAAGGGCCCCTGACACTGAGCTGGGGGTCTGCTGAGGAAGGAACCTCACACTTCCTCCTGGGCCTTCTCGCCCTCCAACCTCCTGATTCTCTATCAAGCAGGAGAGAGGGTGTTGTATGGCACTGCTAGATTTCATCGCAATATTAATGCTGGAACCTCGTCTTCAGTGGATAATTAAATTACTTTTTAATTACAAACAGAATATCTGTGCTTCCCTCGGCGTGAGCACGGCCGGGTGTGCAGGGGGGAGAAGTGAAGACGGCTCAGCAGGAATGGCCAGGCCTGGCATGTCCCTTCCGATCACGATCCGGGCTGCCTGGCTGCGGCCAGCGAGAGCACTCCCTCCTTTCTCCTTCTGTGTCTGGGGACCCTCCCCCCCCCCACCCCCCCCCCACCCCCCCGTCACCAGTCAAACCCCTGCAGCTGCTCCTGCGGGTTCTGCGCCACCTGGGCTGCTGTTCAGACACGTATTTGTTCCCCAGGCCCTAAAACTGCTCCAAAAGGGGGCGCACCACGTGTCCACTCAAACAAGGAAAGGAATCACTTTGAGGTCAGCACTGGGATTGGGCCGCAGCGAGGTCCTTGCGGCGGGACAGCGGGCTGTCCTGACTCAGGGGACTGCCCCACTGCGCAGAGTCCCTGCGGAGAGAGAAGACCACAGCCTCTTCCTTCTGGAAATTCAAGTGTACAGCAGCACTGCCAGAGGATGGGGGGGTTCCCCCTTCCCCACCTGCTTGCTGCTTGCACTCATCCTGGCCCATCTCTGGTGGGGGGCCCAGGGGTCCAGACCAGGAGGGTCAGAGCTGGAGGGAGCCTCCCCGGGGGCCACCTCCTGGCCGCTGAGCAGGTGTGGCCTGGGGACCATCCCCAACGTTCTGGCCTCCAAGCGATTGAGGCGGGATGGCCTGCCGGACACACCTTGGAGCCAGACCGAGCTGGGTCAGATGCTGGCTCCGCAGCTGGCCGCTGAGCAGGGCTGCACACCAGCGGCATCGGGACAGCCCCTCCCGGGCAGGGAGGGACGCCTCTGAGCTGGACTGAGCCCCGAACCGCCCCAGAGGGAAATGGGCACAGATGGCGACACAGCCCAGAACAGCCCTGCCCTTCAGAGCCCCCCTCCACGTGAGCCGTCCTGAAAGCACCTTCTGCTAGTTTCCTTCTCCTTGACCCTCTGCCCCAGCCAGCCTCTCCACCCTTGTCATGGGACACATGGCTCTCAACACAGCTTTTCCAGGAGCAGATGGCAAACCCCCCCCATCCCCCATGTCATGTCCCGCCTGCCTTTCACATGAAAATGGGGGCAGACAGCCAGACAGATGTCCCCCAAGCTGGCCTGTCCGGGCAGTGGACTCAAGGCCACGTCCACCTGGGTGCCTGGAACAGCCTCTGGACGAACAGCCTCGGGTTGGCACCTGTCCCTGTGCCTCGGTCCCTCCGAGCCCTGCCCGTCCCCTGCCTGTCACAATCACATCTGTTTTCTCCCTCCCCAGGCCTTCTGAGGCCACAGGGATGGGAACACTGAGCCGGCTGGACCAGTGTCTGGTGAGTGGGAGCAGGGCCTTCTGTTTTAAAGTGACACCCAGCTCCCCACCCCTGTGGTGAGGAGCAGAGTGGGGTGTTACCTCTGGACCAAGAAGAAATGGCCCCTGAGGGAGGACCCCCCCCCCACACACATGGCACAGGCCTCCTCTGTGCCCTCCCAAGAGCCCGGGGCAGCAGAGAAGAGGGAGTCACCCCCCCATCACTTGTTCATTCAACAACTGCTGGGGGGGGGCTCCCACTCAGCAGGTGGGGATGACAGCAGTCCTCACTCCACGTAGTTGGAGGATTAATTCGAAGGTGCTGGGACGGCCTGGCCTGGCTCAGAGGGTGAAGTCGCTAGGGTGTCCTCTCACCCTGGGTCCCGTGGGAATCGTGGACATTCTGAGTGGGGATCTCCACGGCTGCATGGAGGGTGGAGGGTGGGTGGAGGCGGGGGCAAGAAGGAGATTCCCACAGAGGGGATAGCAGCTGCCCAGAGACCCTCCTGTTGGCCTGCGTGCAAGCCAGGGCGGCCGAGCCCGACAGCCTGCTCTGCCCTCCCTCCACAGCCAGGCCCCTGCCCGCTGCCCTGAACCTGCCCATGGGAGGCGGGAGAGGGGCCTGCCCTCGTGCTCCCAGAGATCCCCTGAGCCCCTTGCCCCCCAAGTGCCTGTGATGTGGGGGAGGGGGCTCCTCCTTCCTGACTATGCATTCTCCCGCTCCCAGAATCCAGCAGCTCCCCTGGGCAGCCAGCACAGAGCGGGAGTCTGCTCACAGCCGTCCCGGGGAGCGGATGCCGCAGGCGGCCGCTTGTCTAAGAAGGCACCCATTGTTTAAAAGCCTCCCTCACGCCAGCTCCAGGAGGACAATCTACCGCATTCTCTCCGCCATCAACTGCCAGACTCTGTGGGGAGAGGTCAAAAGGTGGCAGTCAGGTTCCCAGCCCTGAAGGAGACTTACTTTTCCCATCTGCTAAATGGGCTTAAGGAGAAGACAAGAATCACTCAAGAACATTGAGGCATTTCTGCTGGGCTCGTGAGCCTGAACTGGACGCCAGTGGGGACAGGGCTTCCCTGCCCACCTTAGGAAAGTCCCTCCCTACCACCCGCAACATGAGTCTGTCTACTTCCCCCCACTGTGGTGTGTCCTTATCTCTGCCCGGCCCATCTTCTCCACCACCTTACTCTCCTACGCCTCCCGATCCCTCTCTGAAATTACCATTCTTTATTCACTCATTTATCTATTCTCTATTTTCTACCAGGATGTGAGCCCCACGAGAGCCCAGAACTTGCTTGTCATGTCCAGGGTTGCATTCCCAGGGTCTAGAAGAGCAAGTGCCGGGCACATCGTAGGGCTTCAAAAAATATTTGTCAAGTGAATTGGGAGATGGAAGGAATGGGCCTTCTATGACCTTGGCCCTGCTCCCTGTCTGGACTCACTGCCCAGCACTTTCCTTCTGAGTCATTCCAGCCACACCTGCGGTTGCTGTGTCTCAGACACCGGGGAATTTTCCTGCCTCGGGGCCTTTGCTCATACTCTTCCCTCTGGCTGGCACATGCCTCCCCTAGATATTTCTCATGGCTCCCGCCCTCTCCGCCTTCGGGTGTCACCGTCTCAGGCCTCCCTGCCTCCCCTCGCTAGATCTGCACCTCATCCACAGTCCTGGCATCTCCTACCCTCCCTCCCACCTTACTGCTTTCTGCTCTCCACAGCACTTGTCATTTCCCATGCACCAATTTCTCTCTTTTGCTGTTGTCCTTCACTCCGCACAGGCAGGGATCGCTCTCCATTCACTCCTGTTTCCCCAGCACCTAGAACAGAGCATGCCTGGCACATAGCAGGTGCTCAGGAAATAGTCCCTCAACAAATGGGGCAATTGTAATAGGAGGTCAGACAAGAGAGCACCCACTGAAGAGCAGGGTAAGCAGGGAGGGCTTTTTGGAGGAGGCACCTGAGGGGAGGCCAGTTGAACTAAGAGAGGGAGAGTCTTGAAGGGAGAAAATTCCAGGTGGAATCAAGTCCTACAAGCCAAACGGCAGTTGCTGGGGCCAGGGACAGGGAGACCACAGGCCCAGACTTGGGGTATTTTGTGCTTTCTAAGCTGCTTAGATCACATGCCGGCCGGAGACAGTTCTTTGGCAATTAATTCAATGTTTTATTCATCCTTGAATTCTTTAAAGCTGCAAATCAAACAGGCACTGGATGCTTTGCTAACCACGTTCCGGGCTCCTGTGTTGCAAATAACTCCACTCTTTTGCATACCAAGCAGACCTTTCCCTGTCCCGGGAAAACAAATTTCTCCTGGTGTTCATTGCTCTAATTGCATCCACAGCAAGTCCAACCAAATACGTTTCCATCATGATTTGCATTATGCAAAACCTTAATCTCCCCCAGTTTCCTAAATCACTGTGAATGATTCACAACCTCCCGGTGCCAGGAAATGCACTGTTTGATCTGCCAATCCGTATAAATTAGATTTATTGGAGGGAAATAAAGGAGCCTTGATACTATAAACTATCAGGAAATAATCACCCATGTGCATGTGTGCCCCATAAATTTGCTACTTAGGAGGAAACAGGGCAGCTGACCAAGCCCATGTTGCTGAATTTATGTCCTCAGTGCAATTATCAAAATGAGGAGGATGTTGGACTTCTGTCTTTGCAGATCTCTCTGCTCTCTGGCCCACCCCCGTACTCCCTGAACTGGGAGCAAATCAGCCTAGGGAAGGCCCTGCCAGGTTGCAGGATGGCTGTGTGACTTTGAGCAGGTAACTTACCTTCTCTGAGCTTTAGTTTCTTCACCTGGCATTGGGAAGATCACAACTTAAATAGACCATGTGGTTATAAGGAGGAGATGGGGTCCTGGATGGAATCATGACCGGGTGCCTTCTCTGCACGGGGTCCTGGCCTATGCTCTCGAGACAGTGGAGAAAAAAGGTAGGCGAGGCCCCTGCCCTCAGAAACTCAGAAAGAACAGATTAGGGAGCAAACTCCTGGCCTGAAGGAGCTCAGACAATGAGAAGGGCAGTGGTGCATTGTCTTCATCATACGACCCACTTCTCATTCTATCTTTCTATTACCTACAGCCCAAAGCACTTCACCTGCCACTTTGCCCTTTATCCACAGCTCCTCCCGTTTGGTGAGCAAAGACTGTAATTTAAAGTACCGGAATTTTGTGTCTCTGAACCTTTTTATGTATCTGAGGGGTGGGTTAGGATCCCCATTTACAGATAGGGACCCAGAGGCCAAGGAGGAGGGGGAGTGGCTCACCCCGTGTCAGACGCACAGAGCGTAGCAGAGCTGGGACTAGACCCTGGTCCTGGGCTGACTCCCAGTGCAGAGCTCCCCCTGCCCTCCCATGCCACATCCAGGAGGCCTGCTCAGGGCTGGGGTCCATGGCTCCTTCCAGTCCTCTGTGCCCTAAATAGCCACACCCCCTCATCACTATCATTCTACACTCTCATTATTGGGGTGACTTCCAGGATTAAAGAACTCTATCTCTGGACATTCCTTGTTGATATTAGCCTACGTCAATTATAGAGAAGCAGCACACATCCATCCATGCCAAGGAGTCCTTCAGATGAGGTCTCAGAGGCAGGATTGGGAAGACCTGGGACAGGTCGGTTATCGGCAAAATCTAATCATGGTGTCAGATTACCCTTCCATTCAATCATCTGTTCATTCATTTACTCAGTCATCCAACAACCATTTCTTGTGTGTCCCACACGCGGGGCACTGTGTGCTGACCCCCCCGCACAACAGAAGACCAGCCATGGTCCCTGGCCTCGTGGAGCTGGTGAGCAGACAGAAGACAGCAATCATAGAAAGAAGATGATTCAAGATGGGTTACCTACAAGGTCATAATAGCAGGATATGTGACAGAGAGGGCTGGCGAAAAGGCAGGATCATCTGAGTGTGGGCTCCCCAGAGGACCTTAGGTGAGGCTTCAAGGGCAAGCGGCTTACTTGGCTGGTGACGCAGGCAAACCAGGTAAGGGGGTGGGAAGTGACAGAGAGAAGGGAGGCAACCAACACAGGGCGTTATCAAGAAGGCAAACACGTAGGCACCTGGCGCTCCGTCCTGCAGGGATCTCTGGGACACACATACACACACACAAACACACACGGACAGCACACACCTCTGAGTTATCCCCTAAAGCGGGAGGGGCTGGGAACATCCTTGCCCCGGCTGCCGAGAGTCCCTGGTTGAGAGCTGCTCCTGCTGGCTAGCAAGTCTCAGGCATTTCCAGTCTCCCAGAAGCTCAGAGTAGCCTTCCAGGGTTCTGGGCGATGTCCTCAGGCACAGTGAGCTGGGAGCCTGCGGGGCACACACCGGAAGTTCTGAGCTTTATGGGGGGGACACTAAGCTCCATAGAGCCCTGGCAAAGTACACCCACGTGCCCCATGCAGTGCGGGTTCCTGGGGCCATGGCCCTGGGCTCGCCACAGCTTCTGCGCTCACGGACCTGGCTCCCTTGAGGGGAGACAGTCAATAATCACACGAGACAGATGATCGGAGGACTGAGAAACCCCACGAAGGAAACAGTCGGGCATTCTGGAACAGGAAGTGACTTCGGAGGAGACAGGATGGTTAGGGAGACCTTCAGGGGGAGGAGCGGAGACCCAGCTAAGGGCACAGACACCCCCCCCCAAGAATTTGGGCCTCTGAGAAGACCCCTGGAGCCCGAGAAGCCCCTGAGCCCAGCTCCCAGCCGCCCCTCTGTGCACCTGCACTTCCAGCAACAAATCGCCTTCCGGGGCAGGGCCTCTTCTTGGGGGGCTGTTTGCCGTTCAGTGCCACCGGCCTATCCCGAGTGTGTGCATCGGGGTGTCCAGCCTCATGCGCCCCCGAGAAGAACCGTTCGGTTCACCGAGGCCCCACACCTGCCCCAGGTAAGGACTATAACCTCTGTGACGGATGTGCGCACGCCAAGATTATTCTGCATTTGAGGAAGGAGCAAGGAATGATCACCGCTAGCCTCCCTCCGCACTTCAAGCGCGCTGGGCACCTGCCAAGCACTTGCCAACTTCTCGGAGCCTCACAATTCTCCTGGAAGGAAGTGTTGTTATTTATTCCCATTTGACAGATGAGGACACTGAGGCTCAGCGTGGTCATGCGCGAACCTTGCCCGCACAGCCAGTCAATGGCAGAGCTGGCGTTTGAACCAAGGCCCATCCGACTCCTGATTTGGGGTTCACACTGAAGTCTCCCTGGAGCATTGGTGGTGACCCTGAGGGCTGGGGCAGGACGTGGGGCGCAGGGGCCACCTCCGCCCTGAGGGTGTCGTGCAGGGGGCCCAGGCTCTGATCCTGTGGCTCCCGGTGGCCCGGGTGACGTTCCCCAGGGGCGGTTCTGGGTAGTCCCAGAGACCCTTCGCCAGTTCGCATTCAGCCCAGCGGTGCTCATGCCTTCATCTCCGCGCCTCTCTGGCGGAAACGGACCCTCTTTAGAGTAAACCATATTGATCCTGCCTAATTAGCTCCTCACATGAAATCACCGGTTATTCTGGGAGCAGCTCCTCACAAATGAACGTTTCCCTGGAGCATTCAGGTGGAAAATGCAGATAAACACACCGCTTTGTAAAATAAATGGATGCTATGCGTCCCCAGGGCCCGGGCTATCACAGGCCCTGGGCCTCACTTTCACAAAAGGCCTGACTCCTAGACTTCTGGAGCTTTCTCTGAATGAGGCGCCTGGAGACGGAGAGAAACCCTGGTCTGTGCGCCCCGTCCGCCTCCGCAGCCTCCTGAGCGCGCCCCGGACCCCGCGCCCAGCAGAGGCTGCACCTGCGCTCCCCCAGCCAGCCCCACTCCAGCCCTGGGAGGAGCACGCTGCTCCAGCCCCTGCTACAGATGGGGAAACTGAGGCACGGGAAAATCGCTTGAACCCAGGAAGTCCGGCCACAAAGCTCATCACTTGATCACGAGGCCCCATCCTGTGTCTCCACCCGTCCCCGCATCCCGGTCCTCGTGCCTGAGAGCACCTGGAATTGGCATCTTTCTTTTAAATCAGCGCAGTTCCTGTTTTCTGTGCAGCACCACGATAAAGCGTTAGTCCACCTCGACATTTCAGCAGCCTGCCGGCTTCATTACCCGGTTCCGGCATGGCTCCGTGTTTGGGTCCGCCGGGAGCCCCCCGGGGGAAAGCGTCCTGGGCTCCCCTCTCTGACCGACCCCGTCCTCACCGGAGGCATCTCCCCTTCCTCGAACAGCTGGCGGGCCTGAGGGCTGGGAGTGAGAACTGGGACCGGGCATCAAGTTCTCAAATCCAGGCTCGGACACCCCTCAACCACGTGACCCTTGGTGAGCCCCTTCACCTCTTTGCCCCCTTCCTCTCTACAATGGGAGGGGGTGAATACGGTGCCCTCGTAGGGCTGTTGTAGGAATCCATGAAGTGATGTGTTCACGTGAACACTGGGCCTGGCCCATAGTAGGTGTTCAGTGCACACCACACATCATACTGACTCTTAGTCCCAGATGGGGGCTGGGATCCCTGCCATCGGTCAGTTTGGAGGAGGGAGGCTAGATTTCCTTTCATGCCCGTCAGGCAGGGTCAGGCAGGGTCAGACATTCTGAGCTGCCACCATCAAGTCGGACCAGGTGAAACAGAAGAGGGGTTGGGGGTAAGGGTGACAGAGTGTTCCTGGCCCCCGTTCTATAGCTGAGTCTCTGCAAACAGGATCCAAGACTGGCTTGGTCCTGCTAGGACACAAACAGGGCAGCCCCTCCCTGGCTGCACCCCCCACACACAAGGCACCATTGCCCAGGCCCCCCTCCTGGCTCCCTGGCAGCAGGTGGTGTGATGGATGGAGGGGCAGCCCTGCCACCCTCACCCCAGCCTCCCTGGTCTCTGATGGGCTGTTCCCCAGCGGCCTGTAGCTCCATTGTCCTTGAATGTTGGCCACACACCATGGAAACAAGTCCCACCTGCCAGGGCCATTCCGTGTTCTTTTCCAAAGAGCTGTTTGAACCAAAAGCCAGAAAAAAGAGTGGCAAGTTTGTGTGGCCTCCGCAGGGCTGCCCTCCTCCAGCCTTTTGGCCAGCAGTGTTCCTGGCCCTGGAACAGCTTATCCTGGCCCTATCGTGATGTCGGAAAAGCCCCCATTTGTCACCTCCACAGCTCTAGGAGGGCTCCGGGGAAGCACAAATAGGTAACTAGGGAACTAGAGGATGTCTCCCTGTTACCCATTGGCTCTGTGGCACTGTGAGGCATGTGTCCCTCAGCAGGGAGCAGGACCAGATGAAGGGAGACAGACAGTGGGTAGGCTTTGATTGGAGAGAGGGTGAATGGGCAGGAAGGATCTGGAAAAATCTGGAAACTGAACCCAAGGCAGCAGGGATGGACTGCATGGTGGGGATGCTGGGACAGCCCTGCACTGGGAACATGGGCATGGAAAGTGCTGAAAGGGAAACAGCAGGGAGGACAGCAGGAGGACATAGCTGTGCCCTCCTAGCCTGCTGGGCAGAGGCTGGCTAAGACCTGCCCAGGATGAGGCTGACCTGGGGGACTGGGCCTCTCTGCTGAATCTCCCAGAAGTTCTAGGCAGAAAGGCAGAAGAACCCACCGGTGTTTGCAGGGGAGGAGAGTGGGAGCGGGGAAACCAGTGAGGAGAGCATCAGAATGTTCTAGGCAGAAGTTGATGGTTTGGATCAGGGTGGCACCAGTAAACGTGGAGAGAAGTAACCAAGTGTCCGATATCCAAATCAGGAAGGAAGGGGCACGAGGAGAGAGGAAACATTCCTCGTGAGCTATGTCTTTTCAGGGAGAAAAGATTTTCCCAGAATGCAGCAGAGCAGAGCCCTTGCACCTCTGTGGTCAGAAGTGGGTCAATGACCACCAACCACAAGCAAAGGGAAGGGATCCCATGGTTGGCCTAGAACCCTCATTATTCACACCTGGGGTGGCCTCAGGAATATGGGGGGAAACTGGAGTGCTGTTCGGCAGGAGGCGGGCTGTGGGGGCGTGACTATGGTGGCGATAAGCACCGCCCCCCCAGCTTGGGATGGCATGTGCACATGTTGCTCTTGCGTGGATTTGACTGTCCCTAAAAGGGGGCTAATGCCGCGGAGAGCTGTTGGAACATCGAATGAGAGGACGCAGGTAGAGAGCTTAGAGCAGGGCCTGGCACAGGTGAAGCCTCGACCAGTGTCAGCTACTATTATTCTTCTTTCTACAGGGACCCAGATCCCCCTCTTCCCTGGTCCAATAGAGTCACAGAATTGTAACCTCAGCATTCCTGTAGAATTTCTCCACCTCGCTCCTGAAATCCCCATTAGTCACACATCCACCAGGAGGACCACGAATGCCCTGTTTGGGAATTCACTCGAGAGACAGCTATGGAGAATAGAGAAAAATAAGTCAATGTCACCATAACTCTCTACAGTTCAAACAATACAGCATTTGCCATGCCTGCACACACAGCAGAGAGGACATTCCTGTTCCATTAGTGAATATGGTATTGGCCATGGCCCTGCAGTGAAGACCTGATGCCCGCCCCCCCGTGGCCCCATCCCCCCCCACCCCGGACCAGGACCAGGACCAGGACATGAGAGTCGGCACAGAGACCAGCTCCTCTAGCTGCCTCAGATGGAGCTGCCCCCGGGTGTTGACAGAATACCTGTGACTAGCCAGTCAGGGAATTTGCATCATTTCCTTAGCCATCCTGATTGGTTCCCACGTGGGCACGTGAGTCAGGGCCACCCAATCAGAGTCAAAGAGAGGCAGTTCCAATCTTTTCACTGGAGGCATTCGAAACAAGGCTCTCTCCTTCCTGCTGGGTTTCAAGGTGGAACTGACAACGGGTGAGGAACTTGCCACCGCGTGCAGGCTGAGACGGCAGCTGACCCAAAGGGAGTTAGAACTGGACGATGAAAGAGCCCCAGTCCTAATACCATGGTTTGGGGTTCTAGATTCAGCTGGAGGAAGACAACTGCTGGCATTTCTGTTTAACTGCAGTCAGCTGGGGATGGCTTCGTGGACACACTGTAGCCTGTCACTCTGTCCAGCCCTGTCGCATTCTCTGCCTCCCGTTTCCTGTGAGCTTCAGCCTCTCGGAAGGGATAGCTGGAGCGCTGGTTCAGAGCACAGACCAGGAAGCCAGACTGTCTGGCTGTGTCACCTTGGACAAGATATTCCTCTACCCTGTGCCTCTGCTTCCCGGTCTAAAGAAACAGGGATAATAGGACCTACTCTGTAGGGTTTTTGTGAAGGAAGGAGTTAAGACATCTAAAGCACTTAGCGCAGGGCCAGCCCGTAATAAGTGTCATGTGCTTTAAAGAATGCTTAGTCGTAGGAAGCAGAAGCCTCCCCAGAGCGGGTCTCAGTCCTCATGCAAGCGGGAAGGCACACTGGGAGCTGGTTCTGGGCCCCTGCAGGAGAAACCTTCTCCGTGGCATCTCACGCTGCAAGCAGGGCTTAGGGGAGCAGACTTATGGGGAGCTCTCAGGCCAAATATGAAAGCACCACCTGGCTCCTTCTACAGGAAGTCAGAGCACAAAGGCAGGAGTCGGGTGTGAAATGGACATCGTAATATGTCAGAGTATCACACCATTGGAGGCTTAAATGAATGATATATGCGAAATCTGGTGCTCTGTAACCATTCTGTGGGCATTGGTTGTAATTATTATTATTATTATTATTATTATTCCCTTGTTAAAATATTATTGTCTTGGGTAAGCCTATTCTTAACAAACACATTCTAAGTAATGGATCAGTTCTCTCACCCTTCAGATGGTCACCGAGCACAGGCTGTGGGTCGCACAGGAGGTTAGAGGTGCAGGGGATCCAATAGTGAGCTGCACAGACCAGATGTGCCCTCCCGACATTCAGACCCAGCCAACCAAGCAGCGAGAAGTGCTCTAAGATGATGGGGGGCGATGATGCGGCCACGCGGAGGGTATGCTCCGGAGGGTGCTTGAGGAAGGGCTCCCAGTGGGGTGGTGCTGTGAACTGAATATTTGTCTTTCCCAAATTCATCTGTTGAAACCTCTTCCCCCAACGCGACGGTGTTAGGAGGCAGGGCCTTTGGGAGATAGATGCTTAGGTCATGAGGGTGGGGCCCTCATGAATGCAATGAGTGCCCTGATACAGAGACCCCAGAGAGGTCCTTCACCCCCTCCCGCAGGTGAGGACACAAGATAAAGAAGGCCCAAGAACCAGAAAGTGGGCCGAAGCCTTGATTTTGGACTTCCTAGCCTACAGAACTATGAGAAATAAATTTCTGCTGTTGATAAGCCACTCAGTCCAAGCTAGTTTGTACTGGCAGCCCAGATGGACTGAGACAGGTGGCATTTGAGCTGAGCCCCGAAGAGCAGAGAAAGCAGCAGGGGCAAAGGCCCTGAGGTGGGAGCGAGCTAGATCGTGACACCTGTGTTGGTCAGAGGCTCCTGCAGCAGGTGGGAGCGGGGGTAGCTGGAGGGTGGCTGCGAGCTCAGGGCCCGGGAGGTGGGGCAGCTGATGTGGGTTCTGGCTCCCAAGTATTTTCCCATGACCTGCACCCCTTCCCCAGCACTGTTGTTGCGGCTGAATTCTAGGCAGTTTTACGGGAAATCAGAAAATTGGCCATTGAAGTGGAGAAGCCATTAATATGGACACTGGTTAAGTGGTTTTCTGGGAGCCTCGAGGCAGGAGGAGGGAGGGATGGGGCCCAGGGGGTACAGCAAAACCACATTGTGAGGCCAGACAGTGGAGGCCTGGGAGCCATAAATCTCTCCAGGCCAGAGGGAAGGCGCAGCTGCGGACGGTGCTGGTTCCTGGTTGGGACCAGATGGTGAGGAGCTGGAGGGCTGGGGGGGGGGG
>NW_024424675.1:35368442-35452946 GCF_017311325.1 Ursus maritimus | reverse complement strand
GGGGGGGGGGCGGGATGCAGGGTAGGCAGCTATTCTGAGAATCCTTCCAGCCTGGAGCCATCTGCATAAAGTCTATCTTCCACCTCCAGAGAGGCCTCGGGGGTTCCCAAAAGGAAGGGTATTTTTAGAGGAATTTAAAAGAAGCTGATGTGTGATGTCCCCAGGCCCTGAAATTGGAAATCCTGGTTTCTGGCCCAGTTTGAATTGGATGTAGAGCGTGAGATTGTCACTGTGAGGGAGCAGGACCCCTGTTTCCCACTGGAAAGATAAGCTCCTTGCTTTCCCCGGGGCCCCGAGTTTCCCATTTGGAAAATGGAAATAACGATAATACTAAATTTGTGAGCCTCCATTCGACGAATTCGTTCTCGAAACACTTACTGGGTGCTTACTGCATGCCAGTCTCTGCTCCAAGCACTAAGAATAAGAGTGGATGTTTGCTGGGAGCTGACCACATGTGGCAGAAGACCTGGGCTGAGTTTTCCATCATTCACCCCTGAAATCCTCCCCAGAGCCCGGCGCAGTAAGGACTGTGCTCTCTGAGGGGCCGATCGGTGAAGGACCTGCCCCAGGCTCTGAAGTCGGTGGGCAGAGCCAGCAACTGCAGAAGCCTGGCCGCAGAGACCACACCACCCACCCTCACACACAGCTGTACCCCTAGTCTAGGTGTGGGACTGGCAATGGTTATGAACCCTATTTGGAGAAACAGAGGCCCCCAAAAGTCAGCAACTTGCTGGATACTGCACAGTGAACAATCCCTGGGTTTTTTCTTTCTGTGGGAATCTTGGGGCATCCATGCCACTTTTCCTAAAGCCACTCCAAGGTACGTGTTTCTGGGGCAGGATTTTCCCTGGGCTCACCAGCCTCTGCTCCTGACGGTATCCCAGCTGGTGACAGTGCTGTGGTCACCGGATGTCCTTCCTGGCTTGGATTTGTTAAAGCCCCACGCAGTGCCTCCCTGCTCTACTCACAAAGCCAGCTCTGAGGGAAGGGTCTGACAAACTCATCCACACGACCAGTGATAGCATACTGTGGGACCATCCATCCATCCATCCATCCGTCAGTCCATCTATCCAGAAATCCACACAGCCATACATATGTCCTCTGTCTATCTGTCTATCCAACCTTCCATCCACCTGTCCAGTGCTTGGAGTAGTCTGCAAACAGCAAGGCGGCCAGTGTGAGCCAGTGAGACAGGGCGAGAGGTGAAATTGGAGAGGTGCCCACCAGTAGATCAATGGCCCCAGAAAAGTCTCTTTAAAAATTAAAGATTGGGGCGCCTGGGTGGCACAGCGGTTAAGCGTCTGCCTTCGGCTCAGGGCGTGATCCCGGCGTTATGGAATCGAGCCCCACATCAGGCTCCTCCGCTATGAGCCTGCTTCTTCCTCTCCCACTCCCCCTGCTTGTGTTCCCTCTCTCGCTGGCTGTCTCTATCTCTGTCGAATAAATAAATAAAATATTTAAAAAAATAAAAATAAAATAAAAATTAAAGATTGATGAGACTCTAAAGCTTCACGCGTTCTGGCTCAGACCAAGACTCTCCCAGCATCTAGACAGACCCAGCCCTGGGCTCTCACGGGGCTGCGGCAGAGGCAGGAGTGGCCGGTTTGCAGGCAGCGGACTGAGGGGGTGGGAGAGGGGTGGGAAAGGAGCCTGCGGCCGCAGAGTGAGGGATCCTCCCAGGGGAGTGTCCTGCTCTATCCTTCCCAGCTGCACATATCTCCCTGGCAAAGAGCTGGCCTTGGTGCCTGGGCCCCTCCTGATTCAGGAGGTACCCAGAGGCAAGCGTCCCCTCCTGCCCCCATTCCTGCCTGCCTACCAGCTGCGTGAGATTTAGGAGGTCACATAACCCTTTATAACCCGACGCTTTGGTTTCCCCATCTCTAAAACGGAGGTAATAATCCCTCCTTCCTTGGGTTATGGGGGCATTACCTAGATGCCATACTAAGTAAGTGCCTGACACCTTGTGAGCCCTTAAGATCCTATTGATACTTCAATTAGAAGCCATTCTAGAATGGCAGTGAGTGCCTCCAAAAATTCACTCCTCCATAAAAGCAGTGAGAACACTGACAAACTGTCAAAACCAAGCTATCTAGAACTCTGGAGAGTAACTGAATGCTGACAACGATGGGAGTGTTTATTCAAGAAAAATGGCTGACTCTCCGGAAGAATAGCGAGTTGTGTGCACTCTTACCTTGGCTGAACCTCGTCTCCCCTCTCCCCAGCTCTGCGGGAGTCTTGAAAACCGACAGCCTCACAGCCGCAGCAGTCATGAAAATCAGCAGCCGAGCAGCCATGGAAGGGAGACCAGAATAGACATCTCTCCCAAGAAGCCGTCCGAGGGGCCCATAAGCCCATGAAAAGATGTCCACCATCATCCGTTGCTGGGGAAATGGAAATCCAAGGCATGGGGAGCTATTACTTCACACCCAGGAGGATGGCTGTCTTCAAAAAGACAGACAACAGCAAGTGTTGGTGAGGAGGTGGAGAAACTGGAATCCTCAGACATCCCTAGTGGAAATGCAAAGCGTCGCGGCCACTTGGGGAAGCAGTCTTGCGGTTCCTCAAAAAGTTCAACACAGCGTTACCTGATCCAGCAATCCCACGTGTGGGTGCCTCCCCAAGGGACCTGGGAGCCTAGGTGCACACAGATGCTCACAGCAGCATTGTTCGCGGCAGCCCGGAGTGGAAGCAGCCCGAAAGCCCACCAGCTGATGGATGGATCAGCAATGAAATGTGGTCTCTACAGGCAATGGAATACTATTTAGCAATGAAAAGGAATAGAGGGCTGACGCACTAGAGCACGGAGGCACCTTGCAAACAGGATGCTAAGTGAATGAAGCCAGACGCGAAAGACCGCAATATGGTATGATTCCATTTGTGTGCCGTGCCCAGAAGAGGCCAGTACGTGCAGACGGAAAGTAGACTAGTGGTTCCCCAAGGTGGGGGCGGGGTGTGACTGCTAAGGGGTATGGAGTTTCTTCTGGGGTGATGAAGATGTTCTGAAATAGATCGTGGGGATAGTCACCCAGCTCCGTGAGCGAGGAGGAACACCTCAATCGTCTACCTTAAAAGGGTGAGCGTGGCAGTATGCAAGTTATACCTCAATAAAGCTGTTATTTAAAAAAATTTTTTCTACTAACATGCAGTCCACACACCACCATTTTGCACCCAGACCATCCCAGGGACCTTCTCAGGTCCTCTCTGCTGCCACTCTGCCCTCTTCAATCCATGCCCTCCCTAGCGAACAGAGTGGGGTTTTGGTGTCAGAAATGTGATCTTGTCTCTCCCCTGTTTAAACCCTCTCCATCTCTCATTTCTTCACCCTGACCCTTCTGTCCCTGTGATTCTAGGACTTAGCCTATGCTGTTCCATGTCTAATGAGCCTTCCCTTCCTCTGTCCCCGGCTAAGTCCTGCCCACTCTTCAGGACTCAGTCAATTGTCACCTCCTCATGGAGTCATGCAGAAACCCCCTGCCTGGCCAACCTGGCCACGGCTCACGAGTGTTTCCTCAGGAAACATCCATCTCACTTGTCCGGGACCTGGTTTTCTACCAGCCCCGCTCCCCATGGTCAGCAGGAGGTCTGGCTTGTCCACGACCGTCCCCTCTGTGTCTCTGCAGGTGGCCGGCACATCACAAGTACTCCATCAGCTCCTCTGAGGGAATGGCCTCCCAGCTCCCATGCGACACCAGCCGAACCCAGGAGCCGGCCCTGCAGAGGCTGTGCTGTGGGACCTCGGGCAAGACACCACTTGCTCATGTGCGAGCACACACTGGGGAGCTTCCTGGCACTACTGGTGTGAAAGTCTCATTTAACTGGCTTAAATCCCCTCTGTGTGACAATGCATGGTTTTGCAAGAGCGTCCCTGGATTCAAGCTTCAACGAATGATCTAAGCTCTCCTGTGGAGAAAGCGTCATAGAATTAGCACCACTTTGCAGATGGGGAAGTTGAGGCCCAGCAAGGTGCAATGTCTTGCTTGAAGTCACACAGCTGCTTGAAAGAGGTAGAACCTTCACTTCATTTGTTCATTCGTTCATCCACTCATTCACTCAATAAATACATACTTACGGTCACGCACAGGTGTTCTGGACCCTGGAGGACACCACGGAGAAAGGACAAAAGGGGACCTGAAGCTAGGGAATGGCTCCAGATTATGGCGTGTACCGAGAAAGACTATGACAGTGACAGAACTGGGGGGGGGTGGCTATTTTATTGGTGCTGGTCACTGACGGCCTCACCCAGCAGGCGACATTCCCCTGAGACCTGGGGAGAAACAATGCAAGAGCGTGAACAGCCAGTGCACAAGCGCACAGCCGACCCGGAGGCCAGATAATGAGGAGACCGGTGTGGGGAGAACCGAGATGCTGGAAAGATGGGCCTTCAGTCCTTCAGACGCTTCCCCAAACAGGTTCAAGGTCAAAGGCAATCGATTTGAAAGACCTTGCAAGCCCCCAGCCAGTGCAGGCCACATCCTTCCTGTTCTGTGGGCTCCGATGACTCCAGCCCTCTGTGCCTCAGTTTCCTCACCCGAAAGTGAAGATCGTCATAGGATGTACCCGCCAGGGTTGCCCTGAAGATTGAATGAGTTCATATTGCCAAGTAGTTAGAACAGCGTCTGGCACGTGGGTCAAGCCTGGTGGCAATGGCTGTTAAAAATCATGAGCAGAGCCCTGATGTTTGGACACAGCCATAGTTTCATTATTAAAAGAAAAGAAAAGAAGAGAAGAGAAGAGAAGAGAAGAGAAGAGAAGAGAAGAGAAGAGAAGAGAGAAGAGAAGAGAAGAGAAAGAAAAGAAAAGAAAAGAAAAGAAAAGAAAAGAAAAGAAAAGAAAAGAAAAGAAAAGAAAAGAAAAGAAAAGAAAAGAAAGCCAGAGTCACTGATTAAAGGAGAACATTGAGCTGCCTAGGGTGGCACCTGTGGCTGGGAGGGAGGTGGGTCTGGGTGAGAGGCACCTGCTTCTATTGCCCAGCAAGATCACAGGCTCACAGGCTCATTCCTGAGCCAATCACAGAGGCCATGGGCTGCCGGGCGGGGCCAATCCTGGGCAATAGGGCCACGCCCCCAAGTTAGGGGTGGAGTCATCCTCATCCTCGCCAATCAGCGTGAATGACAGGGAAGGAGAGGCGGTCCCCCACAGAAAACCAGGCCGGTTTTTCCGCGGAGGAGGGGAGGTGGGCGTTGGGCAGGAAACCACTTCACTCTCATGTTCTATTGCATCATGGGTCTTAGATCTCTGAGCAAAGGCTGGGGTACTTAGCCAAGAAGGGAAACCATTCACTGGGCTCTGAAAACCACACTGGAATCCCTCAGGGGTTACAGTGTGGAAGGACACCCTTTTGTAGGGCCCCAGTCCTCAGGCCAAGATGAGAAGTTCGGGGCAAGGCAGAACTTTCTAACAGTTAACACCGTCCTTAGTGAAACAGGCCGCCTTACAAAGAAGGGAGTTCTATCCTTCCCAACGTTAAAATAGAGTTTTCAGGGATCTTGTAGGCAGCGTTTGTCTTCTTAGGGGAGGCTCCTGCGCTGTTTTCCAAACATCTCTTGCAATGTTACCCTTTTCCCTGTGTACATCTGTACTATGACTTCTTTTTTTTTTTTTTAAGATTTTATTTATTTATTCGACAGAGATAGAGACAGCCAGCGAGAGAGGGAACACAAGCAGGGGGAGTGGGAGAGGAAGAAGCAGGCTCATAGCGGAGGAGCCTGATGTGGGGCTCGATCCCACAATGCCGGGATCACGCCCTGAGCCGAAGGCAGACGCTTAACCGCTGTGCCACCCAGGCGCCCCTGTACTATGACTTCTTAAATATTTTAATTTGCGTGCATTTATGTAGTTTCCTCATATGCTTGTATTTAAAAGAAATATAGAGTTGTCAGGGCCTAGGGGTAGAGGAGAATGGGCAATCACTGTTTCATGGGTGCAAAGTTTCGGGGTTGAAGTACAGTTGATTACATTAGTTTCAGGTACACGACCTAGACATTCCACAAGGCTACAGGGCTCAGAGTCATTACAACACCACCTCCTACATTCCCCTTTGTCCCCATGACATATTCCAAAGTCTCAGTTCTAAAAGATGAGAAAAAACGTTTTGGAGAAGGATGGTGGTGATCATTACACAACCATGGGAGGGTACTTAATGCCACGTATACCTTCAAAAGATTCAAATTGCAAATTTAACATATGTATATTTTAAACCACAATAAAACATATTTTTAACTCAAAAGAGAAAGAGAAAACAAGAAAGAGAGATGTACACACATCACCGTCATAAATGGAACACCGGTATCATGTTCCTACACAGAATAAAATACTAAAAATCAACGCAATTAAAACAAAAATATTTATGTTAAATTCTAGCCTAATACTGTGACCTACAGAGGGCTCTGAGCCCGAGGCTCTGATCTCTTATCTTTCAAATGAGTATTAGCAAGAGCTACAGAATTGATTAAAATATATTCACACTAAACTTTGACTTTCCCCTTGACAAAATCAACAAATGTGAAGGAGAGTGGAGCCCGAAAGAGCCTCTTCTTGGTGTGGAGGCCATGTTACTCTAGGGCAGTGTCTACATAACCCCTGGAGTCATGGGGTCCCCCCCACCCCCAGCAGGTATGGATGTCTTCCCTCAATTTCCGAGGGGGAGCTCCGGGAGAAGCGCCCATATTGGGAAAACTAAGAAGACAGGGCCCAGAGTCTTCTTCCCCTCCCTTCCCTTTCCTCCTTAAACCAAATAGCTCAGTGCTGATGTTTCCATGGTGGACATTTCCATAGACTTTGGGTTTATTGGACAAAAAAGATTTGTTGCCTTAAAAAATACGTTGGAAACTTGGTCTAGAGATGGGATGGTGCTTTCAACTTTAAGATTCTAGAATTCATCTTAATTATGATCATTCTCAAACCAGACACACCCATTTCCTTTAAAAATTTTTTATTATGCCATGTTTTACGGACCAGATTTTCCCTGCCCCCAAATCCACTTCCCTTTCTCCTCAAAATTAATCCTATTTCCTATGCAAAGCCACCCCTCCCCTACCCTCTGTTCCTATAGTTTGGCAGAGTCCAGGGCTGTGCCACTCAGAAAGCTAAGTCCCGGGACTGCGGTGGTTGGCTAAAATAGGGTCATGTGACCCAATTAGAGTTGATAAAAGCCAATTCTCGGCTATCAGCAAGAGTAACCCCAAAAGTGCTCTCTTTTCCTTGCTGTTGCTGAGAAGTTACAGTGTTGAGCTGGAGGAGATGGAGGCCACCTTACTCGGGGCGTACAAGGTCTGCCTAGGATGCAGCGAACCCATGTGGATGAAAGATGGAGAAAGAAAGCCACACAGTGACATCCCTTGAGTTTCTGGATCCAGCCATGCCTAAAGCAAAAGGAACCTACTTCAGCCTTGTGACCCAATAAAATCCTGGGTGTAGGGAATCCAGCCTGAGTTGGAGTTTCCGTCACTAGCAACCAAAGAATCCTGACTGGTGCAAGACTTTCTTGCTCACAAACCCTCTCTCGAAGCTACCGGTTGATGACTACATGCTTTTGTAAACAGTAAATACAAGACATCAGACTGGGAAAGGAACCCACTTTTAGGTCTTTAGTGGGTAGATTTTTTTTTTCTCTAGAATCCAAAGAAATAGACCAGAGACAGTCATGTGTTAATGTCTTGACATTGGGCACTTCCTCATCTTTCTTCCTTTGAAATGACCTAATGCAAAAGCTTCTGTGTGCTTCTCTGTAAGACATACAAAGTGTGGGTCCTCGGGGCTGCCCATGGTCTGAGGCCCATTTCTAGCTCAGCTCTGCCCTTTTGCAGAACACTGGTCATTTTGTCTCTGAAGATGGGATTCCATTGCTCACACACCTGGCTGTGACATCCAAAAACAATATTTTACTTTTGGCTTAAGAGCACATCTCAACATAAACATCTGAGCTCCTGAATGTTGTTCTAACAGCTTGACAACTCTGTAGGTGTACAGCTGGCTGCCAGCCAACCCAAATCTTTCTGCTTCTTTCTTTTAATATAAACAGGGCCTTTGAAGAACTGTGGATTCGTTGAATGAACAAATGAACTTGTTTACATAAAACATGCAGGGGAAAATTTCCACTGTGCTTCAGCATATAATTTCAGTCTGTTTTCTGATGGACCAGCACCCTAGACAAGGATGCTGTCCTCCATATGTTGGCCTAAGTATTCATCCCAGCCAGTAAATACGAGATTTGGTGAAGGGAGGGGGAGAGGGACACTGTTTAGAGTTCTGTTCTGTTGGTTCACAAAGAATGGGCTCTTGAGTTTGGAAGACCCCTGCCCAGGTATGTGAAGTAAGAAATAGAAACGGGTTGAAAACACAGTGCAAGATGTTTTATTGAAAGGAAGGCAGAGGACTTCTGGGCAACTCTTCGGACCTTCCATCCCAAAGGTGCACCCCGAATCTAGTGATTTACATTAATTTGCAGAAGGTAGAATGAGCACGAAGGTCACTCAGGGCAGGGGTTGGGTGAGATGACTAAAGACAATTTTATGTTATTTAGGGGAAATAAAGGTTGCTTTTTACGGGCTCTTGCACGGAGCCCTATGAATCATCGTGGTTAATGAAGAGGCCCCTCCCAGCTCTCTATTTGCCGATGACAAATCACTCGAGGGGAGGCCAGGAGTTTTCAGAAAATGGTTTGTGTGCAGATGGGAAATCCACAGGTGAAACGCGCCAAGGGGAAGGAGCAGAGAAGGTTCGAAGGCCGTGTGGGCATGGGATGGCAGTGGAGGGTGAGAGTGGCGTGGAGAGGTGGGGGGCAGTTGGTGGCCCTAGAAATATGCCCTTGGAGAGGCGTTGGGGCATCTGTGGGAACAAAACAATCTCGCACCCTGGTGATCCCCGAGCTTGATGTGGGAAACCCTCCTGCTCCCTCCCCTACTGTTCTGCGTGATTACTTTCTAGCAAAGGCTGATAGCGAGCTGGCTTGGTCAGAGATGGGAATCGATAAAGCCTACCTATAAAATAAATAAATATGCCCTCCTACGTGCGGGTAAGTGTCACCATCCTTTCTTTTGAATGGCTCGTAAACTCATGCCTTTGGGATAGTACCTTCTGGGACATCAAAATGAAATCCCAGCGGGGTTTTTTGGGTTGTTTTGTTTTGTTTTGTTTTTTAACATGCCAGCATTTCAGCTCAGAGCCCTCGTATGTTCCTCCAGCAAGCCAGATAAGAACAGCAGTGATAATAATTCTAGTCCGAGCCAACACTTGTGGGCCAAGCACTGTCCTTAGCACTTTACATGCTTTCTCTCCCATTGTCATTACAACAACTATATGAGATGGGACCATCATTAATCCTGTTTTGGAGATGAGGAAACGGAGGCATAAGCAAATTAAGCCCCCGGCCCAAGCTGATGCATGCGATGGAAACTGGAGCCAGGATTGAATGTGGGGGGATGCTAAGTTTCTAGGTGAGAGTGAAAAAAAAAACAAAAAACAAAACAAAAGGGTGAGCTAAGAGTTCAAGTCTTTGTAGAATGAAGATTATGCGTGTGTTTCCAGAAGAGGGCGTGAAGAATGTTGGAGGGGTGGTGTAGACAGGAGGCAGGAGATTTAAGCAAAGCCTACTTTTGAAGTCAGAAGAAGGAAAGTGAGTGGCCCCTTAAGGACCAGGGGAACAAGGAGAGTATGGACCCTACCTCTTGGCCTGGGGAAACTGAACCGTGAGGAAAACAAGGGACGAAAACCAGAAGGCTCCATTTGAGAGAGAAAGTCAGGTTTGGGCTGAGGCTGGTCCGTGACAGGAGGGTTGAGAGAGTCGTTTGAAGATAGTGGGGAAGGTAGGGAGAGTTGGTTAAGCATTTGCTTCAAAGGCTTTAGGAGGCAGAGAGGAGGGGGGGAGGAAGGGGGAAGGATCGGAGGCAAACATTAGGAGAGAAAGTGAAAAAAAACTTGTCCACCGGGGAAAAAAGAACCCACATACAGATAAAAGGAATCCCTGAAGGAAGAACAGTGGCAAGTGAACAAATACGAAAAACTATAATTCAAGATAATTTTCCTAAAGCTAAAGAAAAAGGATTTGAAACTATTTCTTGAGAGTCCACCCTGCATCCCGAGAAGAGCGAGCTGTAACGACCAACACCAAGTTCAAGTAGAATCCCTGGACTTTAAAGAAAATGAAAAAATAAATCTTCTGGATGCGTGGTTGCCATGACCAGAGGGGAGCGGACAGACTTCGGGACAGAGCCAGTGGCTTAAATTATTTTATTGGGACTTGGCCTCTTTGACTTTTTATCTTTCGTTTTTGCTTCTATCACGTGGCTTCGGGGAAGGCAAATTTTCTCCATAGGGTATCTCCCAGAATTTCTCAGCCTCTACTATTACAACATGAAATTCAGCATTAAAAGAATGCCTCTCTATTTAACGATGTCAGTCGCAGTGCAAGGACTGCATATGAGTGGACCAGCTTGGGGCAAATGCAAGTGGCTAGTGGCTGCTCTGATTGGCATGGGCACCTGCTCACCCCTGGAGCCAGCCAGGACACCCCTGGGCTGAGAGAGACAAAAGGGTCTCTTGGGAAAAGTGTTTTTCCCAAGAGCGATACAAATTCTGTCCTCACAAGAGGGAGAAATAGAAAAGGCCCAGGTCAAACAACTTCTGCTTGCCAATATTCTTAACCTGGTCCTTCCTGCTCCTGGATCTCAGTCCGTAACCCGGGAGGAGGCGCCATGGCTGGCACTGGCCAACGGGATGGTCTGGTAGTGCCTGGAAATACAATTCCACCCATCACCCTGTCCTCCGTAATAAAGAATTGGTCTGGTGCTTGTCTTGGCTTCCCAGGAGGGAATGTCCTGGTCGGTGACCACGCGGCTGTTCTAGGACAGCGATGTGTCCTGATTCCACCAGGTGAGGACAGGGGGACTCTATTTGAGACCCTCACCGACCCTGCCCCACTGTCTGTTCGTTCGGCCGGTCCTGACTGGTAGCCTTTATATGAAGACTCTAAGGACGGTGAGTTCTGTGAGTCATTCTAGTAAATTATCGAGCCCAAGCACGTCATGGGACCCCCTGAATTTGTAGCCAGTTGGTGCCCCGGGCAGCCCCAAACCTGCAGCTGGTGTGTGAAGTGAGAGTAGCTCGCTGGGGACCGTGCCCTGAGCCCGTGGATCTGCATGAACTTGGGCGGTCAGGGCCAGGATGGCCCTGAAGTTTCCCACCGCCCCTTCCTCGTGACTTTTGGGGGGAATTTCCAGTTAGTACTTGGAAACAAGTCCCCAGCCTTGAAGATCGCACAATTGGACCATTGATCTATCTCCATGGAAAGGCTCAAGCGGGAAAGGGGCATGTTGGCAGCAGGCACGGCCGGGGTCAAGCCCAGGTCTGTCCACTCCCAGGACAGAACCAAACCTTCGGGCACTTGGGTCACGCGAGAGCTCCCGGTGGCCGTCGGATTCCAGCTGTCCCTTCTCCCACCTGGCTGCGGAGCAGCGTGATGGATGGGGGGAGCTGCACCCCATCACCTGGCTACCTAGCTGGAAACGGGAGGTAGATGGTGGCGGGAGGGGGCCGAAGGAGCCTGCGGGAGCCACTCAGCGTCCCCTGGGTCGGTAAGAACAACTGCCCGAGCACACAGGGTTCCCCCTGAAACCCGGGACCACTCACCCGCTGGGACCCGGTACCGATCTCAGGGTTAGCGCTGACTGTCACATCTCTGTCTACCTCTTGACCTCTCCTCGCTCACTCCTCGTTTGTCTCTTGGGCCCTGTGTCACAGTTAGAAGGGGGGTGGGCAGCAAATGCCCATCCGGTTTGTCAGGGTCGTGAAGATACTGGGATTCACAACCAAGGGACGATTCTGGAATAAGAAGTGTGCACCTGACCTCACCTTCCCTTGCACTCTGGCTCTTTAAAAGCAAGCACATAGGTGGGTGAGGATACAGGAAGCCTGAACACCCCTTGGGTAATTCTGATGTAGGCCGTTATTCTCGCGCAGGCGTAGGAAATAACCGTATTGACCTATTTACTTGTCCCCGAGCCCGTGTATGGATCATTGTAACGAATATATAACACACATATGAACCAAAACACTGGCAACTTTGTCCTGGAAATTCCTCTAAGTGGGACTCCTTCCAATCACCCACAAGGCCAACATCATTAGCAGACCCTTTTCCATTTAGCAGCTAAATGGCAGGTCTGTGGCCATGGTACTGACCCATGTTTGCTTTTGTGGGATGGAAACCTGCTTGGCTCTATCTCCAGTAAGTTCGGCTCCAAAAATTTGCTCTTAAATGGGTGAACTGTTTTCCCCTGACCGCACTGAAGCTGGCAGCAAGGGGTGGACAGTAAGACTTAGCACTCGTTTTCCCAGGCAAGAAGGTTCTTCACCATCAGGCAGCAGCCGGCTGGTACGCCAGGCCGGGGGCTGGTACGCCAGGCCGGGGCCTGGTGAGGTGTGAGCCGGACTGGGGTTGCCCGAGACACCATGAGGGAGTCGGAGCCACAGAGAAGACACTGCGTTGGCCCCGGGCAGAGGAGAGAGTGAGAAATGCCCTGGCTTCTGCCTTCCCCCAGCCTCCAGTCCCCCGACAGGGCTTGCGGTTGGCCAAATCTGGCCCAAAGGCAATGACAAGGGAGTCTAGGGAAGCAGGGGTCAGGCCCCCTGTGACACGGCAGAGCAGGCGGAGGGAGGCAGAGGAGGAGCTGAGAGCAAACTCGAGAATGACCAGCACGGAGAGAGCAGGAGACCATTGAAATAATGGGCCTTCCTCGAAGCTGGGCCTCGACAGGTGCTCTCTCAATATGCATTTCTGTCTCCTGCTGGTCTGACACAATTCTCCCACGAGCCCTTCAGGATCATTCCTTAGAAGGAACTGTATTTTTCTCCAGTTACGCTGGACCTTGGCAGCGCTGGTATATAGCAGATATCCAATCAGATGCGTTACGCTGGAGGGACAGAGTTCCCACTCAAACTGGCTTAAGCTACACATGGTGACCTATGGGCTCACGGAATAGCAAAGGCCAAGGACATCTCATTTCAGACACAAATGGACCTGGGAGCTTTGACAATATGTTTAGCAAATCCTTCACTTCTTGGCTTCCCTCTCTAGGGGCTTTGTCGTCTGGCAGCCTCGGCCCTTGAGCTGGCAAGAGGACCCCAACACGTCTGGGCTGAAATACTACCAGATCGGCAACGCCAGAAAGAGGAGCTGCGCAACTTGCAGGATTGACACAGATGGGATACACCTGGGCCTTCTGTTCATCCGCGAACCCATCCACGGGCCAAGAAAAATGGAAGCAATTGGGTGGCCAGGCCCACCTCACAGGCTAGGTCCCTTCGTGTTTCATCAGACCTCCCGAATGGAAAAGAAACAAGTATTTCCCATGATAAAGCAGATCCCTCCTCCTCCCTGTGCCCCATCAGCTCGCGTTCTCTGGTCTCTCCCGCCTTTTCCAGAAGAAAGAAAGGGGCAGACTCAAACCAAGAAGATGGGAGCTTCCCGCGGTGCCCAGGTTCTGGGGAGACCTTCCTAGAATCCTGCCAGGCAGTTACCAGGGACCAACAGTTACTTATTTCCTTGTTCAAAAGGAACAACAGGTTTGGGGAGGGAAGTGGCAAATCTCTCTCTCTCTCTCTGTCTCTCTTTCTTTCTCCTCCCGCCCGCACTTCCTTGAAGTGGTAGCCAAGAGTCCGCCGAAGAATCCAAGTTAGGACCCTGCGCTCACCACGTCCCATCGTCCCCCCACCAGGAACACAGGCTTTCTGAGCAGCCTCTGACCACCGCAGCCTCGAGAGAGAAGAACTCACAAAGGCTCCTCCTTTACAGCCCAGAGCACAGGTGCAGCTCGGAAACCAGCCTCCCCACTACGCATAAGGACTCCTTTGTACAGGGATGGCACAGGGGGCGGGATGCGATGGCCCTGCCTGTCACTCTCTGCTCTGTCTTTCTTTTGCCTCTCATGTAGCTGCTGTGTTCCAGTCTGTGCACTTCTCCCTGATTCTCTCCTCCGTTCTCTACTTCCACTCTCAATAAATCTTTGGGTCTCACAATGAATATTTCTTAAGCACCTACTATCAGCTGTGGGCAGTGCTCGACTCTGAGGAATACAAACATGCAGACAGCGGGGTCTCCATCTCTCTAGAATCCACCATCCTGTCAGGAAAATGGATAATTCAGATACAGCTCAATGATACCATAGGGACAAGATGCTCTGAGGAGACTCCAGAGAGAGACACGGTTCTCCTACTTCAGACGCTCTGGGAACAAGGAATAGAGACGGATGGGACAGATGGGTCCTGAAATATATGTAAGAGTTCGCGGGCTGCTCTTGGGATGCATTTCCACCAGATCTTCCCTTTCTCACCTTTCCCTGAACAAACAGTATAACGTTACGGTTAGAAGCGCAGACTCGGGGGATAGACTCTCGTTTCCGTTCCTGCCCCCTTCCCCGTAGTAGCTAGGTGGTCTTTGGAAAACAGCATAGGGAAATGACTTAACCCCCTTCCAGCCTCAGTATCCCCATTTACACAGTGGGGATAATAACAGTACCTACCTTATAAGGTGGTCATGGTAACCACATCAGGGTCGTCGGGGTAGCTCACCGCTAGGTCAGATGACCCCTAAATCTAAGGTAGCCAGACTTTGGTTTGTTAGGACTGAGGGGTTCCCCAGCACGAGGACTCTCAGTGCTCAACCCAGCACAGTTCCAGGCAAACTGGAGCAGATGATTATTCTACTAAATCTCAGAGGCCGCCATATTGGACGGTCTTTTTCCAGCTCACGTGAGTCTTGGGTGGCCGCCCTCCACACAGTGATTCGGGGACCCAGGCTCCTACCTTTGGCCTCCACCCACACAGGATGTTGCCTTGGAGATTTTTCTGGGCCTGCCACAGGTGATTATTCAAATCCAGGTCCCATGGCAGCACCCAACTGCAAGGGAGGCTGGGAAAGGAAGGCCAGGAGGGAGGAGAACCTGATTGAGGACTCGCCTGTCTCTATGTCGAGAGTGAGTTGAGGGAAGTAAGGCAGTGAGGGCAGGGAGCAGCTTGTAGGACTGTGGTGCCTAATTACTGCTGGTGTTCTCATCACTAATTCTGTTCCTCCTCGCGTTCACCTCCTCGGAGAGGCCGTGCCTGACCAGCCGAAGGAAACAACCCCTCCACCCCCACTTTCTGCTTACCGCTCCCTTGGTCGTCTTGACAGCGTGAATTTCATACTTACCTCCTGTTTTCCTGGTCACGAGCCATCACCCCCCCGCCCTCAATGAGAAGCTAAGTGCTGCCAGAGCCAGAGCCTTGGACATCCCTTACTCCAGCTGCTGATGGAAACAGGGTACAGGGTGGGCTGGGCCTTTGACACAGAAGCCCCTCTTCGTAGGATCACATAGTCCCTCCAGTTTCCCTGAGTCCTCAGTGTCCTCTGACTCCCTGGCCCCACCTGCCCCTCCTGCTGGGGTCAAACGGTCACCCTCCACCTTCCAGGAGCCCTGGGTTCTTGGCAGTTTCACTCCCACCACCCACTGCCCCAGCCTGCCCCCCACCGGCTCCAGCCCTTGCTTCCCGCCCACACCCCACACCCCTTCTTTGAAGAGCGGGGTTTGTTTTGCTACAAGTGTAATTAACACACATTCAGTAAACACCTTATGTCACAAATTGTAGCAAGAGCCTCGTTATTAGACTCTGCAGACGGCTTCTGGGTACAAAATATTTATGAATCTTGTTTCCGTGGCATATGGCCCAAGAGGCAAGAGTAACGTGGATGAGAGTGACATTTCTCCCAGCATGCACCCTTCTTGCTGCCTCGGGGGTTGTCAGTCCCATCCGGGTCCTGTCTAGAAGGCCCCTGGAGTTTGGGATGAGGCCCATGGAGAGCCCTCCCCGGGGACCCAGTCACAGGGCTCTGTTGGGACTCAGATGAGAGAAGATTCTGGGAAGCCGGATGGAAAGGGAAGAGAGGAGAAGGAAATGTATCTGGAGGGCCCGGGCTGTGCAGAGGGAGGGCCTGGGATAGCCTTGCTGGGCTGTGTGCCTGGGGAGAAACCCAAGGAATCATCTAGTGTAATTCACAGACTCTAAGAAGTGGAGGGGCCCAGGCTTCCCGCCAGCCTCCGTTTTTGTTTGACAGCTGGTGGGGATGGAGGGTCCCAGGCCACACAGCTCGTGGGAGGCAGAGCTGGGACTGGGATGACAGCCCAGGAGAGCTGTGGGGCCAGCACTGGGGACCCCCACTGTAGGCACGGTTAACCTACAAGACTCCATCTGCTTACGTTCAGCCCAAAGGAAGACACGCAGAAGGGTAGAAAGATCTACAGAGACGAAACAAAGTAACCATTTAAAATGTGAACAGCACACGTGACTTTTATGCATCATTAACATCATGGCTAAGATCATGGACTCTGAACCCAAACCATCTGGGTTCAAATCCTCAGACATCTTTTGCCTCATTTTCTCCATCTGAGAAATGGGGAGAATAACAGAACCGAATAATGAAAATGCTTTATATGTGTGAAATACTTGGAAAACCTCTTGGCACGTAGAAAGCTGCTCAGTGTTATACCATTGTTGCTGTCATTGTTAAAATCAATAACCGCGGGCCCTGAACAGCAGGATAGGAGAATATGCCCCACTTGCTCATGGGCACCTTGCTCACCTCTTTTAAATATGATTCTAGTTTTTAAAATATATAGGAATAGGTCCTCAACGGGATCGCCCAATGTAGCAACAGCATGTGTATTAAAAAATTCATGGCTACTGTAACTGATGGATATTCTGGGTGTGTTCAGTGTGTTTTTAACTACACCTGGTCCCTGCCCTATACTTGGACTTTTGTCAGATATGTGGACCCCTCCCAAGACCCTCTCCCTTAGACTCCTGCTGTGAGCACCTGCAAGTCACTCCAGCCCCTAGCCCCGGGGCGGGGGGGGGGCGGGTCTTAGGAATGAAGAAGGGGAGAGCAGAGGGGCAGGGTTTAGGAAACGTGGCATTTTTCTGGAAGCAGCTGAAACAGGGTTGGGTTCCCAGTTGTACTCCGAGCAACCTCGAGCTCAAGGACAGTTGTGACCTCCTATCTTCTTTCCGGGATTGTCCAGTGGCCTCTCCTTTCTCCCTTGGTTCCTCTTCGTGTCCCATGCAGAGAAGCCCAGCCGCCCGAGCAAGAGTGCTGGTGAGGCAGGCTCTGGGGGTCCTGGCGCTTGTCAGGAGCGCCTGCATGCGGTAAAGCCTCGCTCTGCATCTGTCTCCACCTCCCCCCGCCTCCCTTCCCCTTCTGCGCACCCCTCTGCCTGGATCTGCCCTTCGCAAGGAAGGTGGCTGCCCTTTCATCCTCTGTGTTCTAGAGATCCCAGACTAAGCCACGCCTTGCGGCTCCCCGGCCTCCCAGGCTCCACAGCAAACATCAGGGACCAGGCTGGTTCCCTGGATCTGCCCACCTCTATCCCCGGTGACTCTTAGAAACTGCAGACAATACCAGGTCGCACAGATCAGTGTGTGTGCCTGGCCTCGGCAAAGACCCAGATGGTACATGACGGCCGATACCAGGATGCTCTGAGACGCAGTCGCGGTGCCCGACCCTGGGCTGGCTTCCTACACTGTCCTGAAGTTACATGAAATTCACAGAAAGGTGCGCTGCTTCCCTCTGTCTTCTCCCGAGTCGTGTCTTTGAGTCTGTGGGGACCCCTCTACCCCTCCCGACGAGCAGACATCGCCACACCTGACCTACTCCTCTGAGCCGGGGTGACAGACATGCTCTGGGCACTTAAGAAGATGAACAGTGGGTGTTTCTGGGATCGAACCCTCTGTTTTATTTCTGAAGTTGTCTCAGGCTCTGCTGGCGCACAGGGGGCGCCCCCTCTTCTGCGTGGCTCAGAGCACGTGAGGATTATCTTCTAAAGATGGTGTGAAAGGTAAAAATGGTGCGTGGTTAAAATTACCCTTGAAAAGCCTTCACTGTGTGCAGAGAACGGTCAGCGCGGGCATGGGCTCCGAAGGGCCCTGTGTGTGGGGGTTAACGTGCCACAGTCATTGGCCGGACGGTGTCCATAATTTCATCTTTGAACTTGTGTTTGTGAGTAAAGACCCATGGAACAGTGGAGCGTGCTTGGAGCCTCAGCTGACGAGCAGCCCCAACGCCTCGCCTCCCCGGACGGGCTTTCGGCTGAACACTCCCTGCCCCCTGGCGCCTCAGGCCCCACACAGCCTTCCTCCTCCTGACCCCCACACTGCGACCACTGCCATCGGGTGGTGACCCAGTCTGGGAGAGCTGGGGGGGTGCGTGCACTGCACGGCATCCCTGGGAGGGGCTTGGGCCATCCCCACCCCAAGCTGGTAGCTAGAATTTCCCTAGATCTTTCCAGTTAATGAATTATAATTTTTTTTTAACCTTAAGCCATTTCGAATTGGCCTATAGCCTCAAACCAAAAGATTCTTATGGACTCTTTAAGCAGCCAGGACTCTGCCCACAGTACCCCACCCCCAACACCAAAATCTGATTTTAGGAAAGGATTTGGTAATTCCTCCAACCAGGTGGCAATAACTGATAAGTTTTCAGGTTGACCCTCAAGAGCATGGCCGGGACTGTGGAAAGTCAAAGAGAGCAATCAAAGATGTTTTGGGGGATCCACCTCTTTTTTTCTAGTATCAGTAAATTGGTACTCAGAGAGGGCAAGAGACTTGCCCAGGGTCACACAGCAGGCTTGGTACTCTGGTTCAGGTTCCCATTTGGCTACAGAGTTGCCTAAGACACTCCCTGGCCCCCTCCCCCCAATTCCAATAGGACCCTCTGGGGTTTTCTCTTTGTGTGTTTCTCTCTCCATCTCTGCCTCTCTCCGTCTGTCTGTCTGTCTCCTTCAAACATACCATCACATGACGCGTGGATAAGCAAAATGCGGTGTATCCACACAGTGTGTATTATCAGGCCCTAACGAAAGGAGGAGTCCTGACCCACAGCCCAGCACGTGCCGAGAGCACGATAGTCACAACCGGCCCTGTCGTGCATGATTCCATTCACGTGAAATGTCTAGAAGAGAAGCATCCACAGACCCAGAAGCAGACCAGTGGTTTCCTGGGGCCGGGAGGAGGGAGGAATGGGAAGCGACTGCTAATGGATACGGGGCTTTCTCGGGGAATGACGGAAATGTGCTAGAATTAGATAGCAATGAGGATTTTCAAATCTACTAAACTGCTCAGGCCACGCACAGGGTATGCAAGCAGAGGCAGGAGACAGCACTGCTTTTTAAAGGGCGAATTTTATGGCGCGTGGATTATAGCTCAGGAAAGCAGTTCTAAAATGTTGTCACACGACTTTGCACATACCCTCCGTTGCGTGTGCACACAAAGTGACAGCACGGGGGAAGGCACGCAAGCAGGAACACTCTTCCCTGGGCGGTGGACAGTGTTCAAGGCTCATTTTGAGTCCAGGACATTTCAGGTACGGCGCCCTGTCTTCGGCTCACCAGTGCTGGCTGGAAGGTAGCCAGAAAATCCTAAACACAGAGGTAAGCACTGTCAATCCATTCTGGGCAGACTCTGGGCCCTGGAGACTCTGAGCCAGGCTTGCTGGCTCTTTTTTCAAAAGAGAGATTAGCACTTGTTCATAGTTAAAAGACTCTCGAGGACCAACCTGGAACTTTCTTCTTGATACAATCACAAGGTGCTAAATGAATTGAAAAGAGACCGATTCTGGCCGGGACACGATGTGATCTCAATGCTGTTTCTCAGACCTGTCTTGAGGACAGTGGATTT
Organism: Ursus maritimus; assembly: GCF_017311325.1. NCBI lineage: Eukaryota > Metazoa > Chordata > Mammalia > Carnivora > Ursidae > Ursus > Ursus maritimus. The sequence goes on along the minus strand of NW_024424675.1, from coordinate 35,433,248 downwards.
TTCTCAACTTGGGCGATTCTGGGCCTTTCCATCTGCGCATGCCCCTCTCACAGGAGCAGAACGGGCCGAGTGACTCAGGCCGTGCTGTGCACCCAAGCCCTGCTCACTGTGCCCAGACCGAGCGTGGAGCAGAGCCCCAGACTCTGTTTCCCCAGTCTGTTCCGTTGCCCTGGGTCTTACTGAGCTGAATGCGGTTCTGCCCTTGAGAGAAACGGAATTCTTCCTCCACGTGACCAGCCCCTAAAGGCAGTGGGTGCCTTCATCTGGGACCCCGCTAACACCAGGGATGCCTCGTCCCAGCGCTGAGACAAGGGCTACTTTGGACTCACTGAGAAATAGTGCGTCTCGTTAATACCAAGCTCCACGGGCAACTCTATCTTGTACACCATCCTTGGCATCCTGACGACGCCCTGGGAGGGCTGGAGGGAGGGGTGGGACCCCGACGGCTCCACTTCTGGCTAGGAAACTGAGGCACGGGGAGGCTTCTCTTAGACATTCCAAGTCACGGTCCCTGAGCCGTGCACTTGCCGGCCGGCCTCATGGGTAGAAAGGAGTCGCGGCCAAGTGGGAAGGGTCCCTGCTCCTGCCTCGGGCTGCTCGTTTCGGGTCCTGGCCTCCCCCCACAAAGGGCTAGCCCTCCTCCAAGGGCATGACCCTGAGTGAGAATGTGCCAAGTGTGGAGCGACCAGAACTGCGCCTGAGGCTGGGGACCGCGTCCGCTGGCAGGAGCCCTTGGGCGAGCTGTTTGGCGTTGTCTCTAGAGCTGAAGATGCACAGACCTCATGGCCATGTCGCACCGTGGGTGTGGCCCCCGCGACAATGGATTGCACGGGCGTGGCAGGAGGCACGTCCAAGGCCATCGGCCGCAGCCGCACTGGGAATAGCCCGCGTGTTGTAGCAAGACCCAGGCGTCCAGCCACAGTGGAAGGGAGGGACACCACGGGTTGTGCTCGCCCGAAAGCATGCCAGCGAGAGTGAAGGGGGCGGGGGCTTGAACCCACATCCACCCCTCCGCCGAGCACAGGAAGCCAGGCACCAAAGAATCTATGATAAATAATCCCGCATACATCGCGTCCCAAATCAGGCCACACTAAACTGTGGTGTATGGTTGGGCAAGCAGCTCAGCCCTCCGCGTAAAAGCAAGAGGAGGATCAGGAAGCCAGCACCCCGAGTCACAGCAGTGATGGCCTTGAAGAATTGAGGGGGCCGCATTTGGGCCAGGACACGTGAAAGCTTCTGGAAACATCTATGCCTTCATGTGGTGATGGGAGGGGCGCCTGAGTGTTCCCCTGATAATAACCTGTTAATAGTAATCAATATGTATTATGCACTCGGATGTGGGTTGTGTTTCACAACCCTTAAAAACGTTAACGCTGGTGGTTCCACCAACTCACTTCTAGACCCTCCCCTTCTACTGTGATTCCTAATTTCGCACGACTACTTAGCCATAGCACCCCACGGTCAAACTTCATACGCAGTTAAGTGGCTTTGTGCCACTTTGTCCATCACTGCGGGCTTCTCTCTGTCCCCACCCCCCATGGCATCCTCCAGCCATATGGTTTGCAGAGAGAAGCACGTTCAGTCTGCACCCAGCAACCCTTCCAGAAGGGCTAGTGAGGGCGGGGGATAAAGGGAGCACGGTCTTCTGGTTTTTCCAGGGATCCCCACACCCCGGAGCTGGCTCCCCAGCTTCAGTGCTAGAACACGATGTTTTCTGTATTGTAAACAAAACGCAAGGCGATGAAACTTGCCCAGAAGCCTGGGGAATGCTGGGTTCCTGCAGCTCCCCAGCTAAACCTACTCTCGGCCGCGCCCCTGGAGCCACAGCCCATCTCCGCCACCCCCACAAGGGGAAACAGCACTGCTTGCTCTTCAGCGTCCGTGATGGGCCAGGATCTCCCTCCCCAGAGGAAGGTGCTGTCTGTTTGGACTTGCAGGACTTTGGGGTTTCATTTCGTTTACTCCGTTATTTGCACTTCTTTCGGGTCTGAGGTTGAAACCAGGTTCTGGTTCCGATGGCTCGCGTGAGGTCCGGGTGGCTGTGCTGTTGGGAGAGAGCTTGGCGTCCCGGCCCTGCAAAGACAACTGCAGGGCGGCGGGTGCTGCCTCGGGGCGAGCATTTCTCCATTTCTGGCTGGTGGCCACCTTCTTGTTGGTTGCTTTCACCTGCTTCTCCGCGGTCTCTTGTTGGGAGAGAATCAGAAGCCTGAAGCAAACAAAAGAAGCGATCGCTGACCTTGTAGGGGGTCCCCCGTGTGCAGAGCACCGCTCTCTAATCCCCACGCTTCCCTCTACGGGAGATATCATCACTATCATGTTCACTTTATAGATGAGGACGCTGCCACACAGAGAGGCCAGGCAACTTGCCCAGGGTCACACAGCTACTTCCTGGCAGAGCTGGGATTTGAACCCTGATGGTGTGATTTTAGGGCTTTGCTCTAACCACAGCTCCCTTCCACTCCTCTGGGGAGATCCCATCCCAGATGGGAGGGTCTTCCCATCTCAGAGTTGAGGCGAAGAGAGCTGGGGGAGGAGGTCCAGCCACGAGAGAGTTGCTGCGGGGGTTACACCTACAGAGTCCGTTGCTGCTCTGGAGACCATCACGTGCACACAAGACCTATGCCTTCGGAGAACCAGCCCCCCCAAGAGCCCGCCTACCAGGATGCTCAGAACTCGTGCTTCACGGCAGGAAAGTCATGCTACGTCTCACCATCTGCTGCTGTTGATACACCAGGCGTGGCCTGGGCTCCTGACACAGCCGTGCGTAGGACAGGGTATGACGTCTGTCCCAGGGGAACAACCCTGCAGTCAGGAGGGGGGAAGAAACTCCCAAACGGGACTTGTTGCCCCACAATGTGGCAATTCTTCGTTCAAGACAAATCAAGTCAACATCTGACCCTGCCCCACCTGCTCTGGCCGGAAATGGATTCTCCACCATTTTGGAGAACTGCTCTTCCTTCTGCTGTCCAGGGCCTCTGTCAAGGTCATGCTTTGCTGCTGCACTGGCCAGCAGCAACACTTGTCCATGCTCTCATCCTAGCTTCTCACTAACCCCAGGCTACTGTGATTCCTAATTTCGCACGACTACTTAGCCATAGCACCCCACGGTCAAACTTCATACGCAGTTAAGTGGCTTTGTGCCACTTTGTCCATCACTGCGGGCTTCTCTCTGTCCCCACCCCCCATGGCATCCTCCAGCCATATGGTTTGCAGAGAGAAGCACGTTCAGTCTGCACCCAGCAACCCTTCCAGAAGGGCTAGTGAGGGCGGGGGATAAAGGGAGCACGGTCTTCTGGTTTTTCCAGGGATCCCCACACCCCGGAGCTGGTCCCCACATGGACCCTGGATCCCTTTCTCTGGCATTCGTGGAAATCCCCAAGCGCCATCCTTTCTGCCCATCTCCAGAACTCCACCTGCTGTGTGTCAGGCACAGTTCTAGGCTCTGGGGATATAGCTGTGAGCATGACCCCTGCCATCAGGGGATTTAAATTACCCTCCGAGAGACTGATAATAAGCAAAACAGGTATGTAAATCTACGGAGAATACCAGGTGATGACAAGGACTGGGGAGAAGCCTGAAGGCCGGGAGGGAGACCAAGAGACACTTGGATGGACTTGGATGACTGGCAATTTCTAGCTGGACATTAGGGTTGACCTGACTGAGAGGGGCCAAGACCTGAAGGAGGTGAGGAAGTAAGCTCTGGAGACATCTGGAGGAAAAACCTCAGAAGCAGAGGGAACTGCGAGTGCAAAGGTCCTGAGGCAGGCGTGTGCATGGATGTTGGAGAAACAGCAAGGGGGCCAGTGTAGGACTTTGACTTTGACACAGAGTATGATGGGAAATCATTAGAAAATGTTGAGTTTGGATATGACTCTCTGATTTATGTTTTTAAAAGGTCATTATTATGTCCATATGACCTGGTTCCAGAGACGCAGCCCAGCCCTTGCTGCCTCAGGGGCCCTTTTGCAGTTTTCTTGGGCAAGGTGAGCCCCCTGAATCTTCCCTAAACCGTGGGTGGGCAAGAAGCCTTTATTTATGTCCATATGGACATAAATAAACCGTGTTGGAGGCTGGCATACGGCTGACCTACCAGTTTGCAGCCTCTGCCATCAGTTAAAGTACTGAATAGTACTGGGGTCCTGGGGGCATCGGGGTGCAGGAGCGGGCATCCCCGTGGCCAGGAGTCCTTCCCTACACCCCAGAGAGCATGCCCTGTTGGTGTGAGAAAGTCCTGCTCTTAATCCCTTTATGTCCCGCCTTGCTCTGAGCCCAGGTGGCACTCGATAAAGTACCCAGGGCTGGTTGGGAGACGAGACCAGTGTGTCTTCACGCGTGGTCTTCCGCCATTCTAACCATTCCTGGAAAAGCACAGGCACTATCGAGTGAGAATTCTCAGAAGGTCAGGACCGCAGGAACTTTCGGGAAATGCTCTCTAATCCCTCCTCCCATTTCACAGGTAAGGAAACGGATGTCTGGGGCCAGGCAGGAGCCGGTGGGCTGGCCTGATCCAGACCCCATCTTCTGACCACGGTGCCAGGCCATTTGCTTAGCAAGGATTTCTAAGCCACACAGGAAGACGGGGGCTTTCAAGACATGCTCGATGTCTGGGTGGAAAACAAATAGATCACACACTAGCATCAAACCACGGATGCCATTCTCTTGTGATCCGTCCATTTCCTCCTGGGGAAGGTCTCGCTCGTTGCTAGACACTTCTTTTTCTTCCTCCCAGCTCTACAGAGGTACGACAGACAGATAAAACCGTACATACTTAAAGTGCATGGGACGATTTGAGATACGTAGACGTTGTGACTTGATCACCAAAACCAACTTAATGAACACACACCACCACCCGTAGTTACTTACCTTTTTCTCCCCTTGGGTGATGAGAATGCTTCAGATCTACGTTCTTGGCAAATTTTAAGTGTGCAACACACAATACAGTGTAATTAACTGTAGTCGCCGTGCCGCACATCGCGTCCCAGTACTGACTCCTCCTGTACGTTACAGTTTGTGTCCTTCGACCCACATGCGTCCCCCCCACCCCCCGCCCATCCCCCGCCCTGGCAATCACTATTCTACTCCCTATTTCTATGAGTCTGGCTATTGTTTTAGATTCCACATACATGTGAGATCATGCATGAAATATTTGCCCGTCTCTGGCTCATCTCACTTCGCACAACGTCTTTCAGATTCATCTGTATTGTCTCAAATGGCAGCATTTCCTCCTTTGGATGGCTGAATAATATTCCATCGTGTACATCACATTTTCATGGTCCGTTCATCTGTCAACAGACGTGCCGTTTGCACGTCTTGGCTATCGTGAGTGACGCTGCCACGAACATGGGGGTGCAGGTATCTCTCTGGTGTCCTGATTGCGAGCCTGCCAAGAACACCGGTCCGCCCCCTGCGGGTCCGTCCCTCTGCCGGGGAGCGTGGGTCTCAGACTTACAGCCCTGAAGGCCACCACATGGGGCCTTACATAGTGTGGTCTTCTATTTATGGCAATGGCACTGGTTGTAAATTTTGAAATATGAATACACAAGGTGATTTCTACTATAAATAACTATATTTAAGTAGAATGTGTGCTCATTTTTGAAAATCACTAGTTAAAACTAGAGACAAGCACAGGTGTCATGAAAAGTGGACACAGAGGTGTGGACGAGGCTTGGGAAACCTTCAGGTGGTGGCTGATGTGCTGGGAAAGTAGTAATAACCAACATCTGTCAGGAATTTCCTACGCGCCCAGCCCTGCTCTAAGCACCTGTACGTGTAACCAATTCACCCATGCCCTGCTCAGTGACTCAGTAACAACCCCTATTTGACCAATGGAGAAACTAAGGCACAAAGAGGCCACAGGACTTGCCCATAGACACACGACTAGGAGGAGACGAGGCTGGGAGAGTCATTAGATGAATGACCCCCTGACTAAGGGTCATCGGTGGGAAGGCCCCGCCGTGACGGGCCCGGATGTGTCCTGAGGCTGTGTGTGAGTTAGCCTCCCCTAGGCTGGCCTGGCCTGTGCGGTGGCACGGGGGTGTCATCACCTGTGGACAGCAGGGGCGGATAGCTCCTCCAGGCAACTCCACGGCGGCTGAGCCGGGCTTTGCTTCCTAACCTAGCATGGGTATCATAAAACCACTGAATGCGATTTACTGCAGTCCTACCCCAGGTGGAATCGGTCACTGCCACAGCTAATGGCATTTGCAGACCATTAGCTGACCTTGGCTTTTCTTCTGTTGAGTCAGGGCCCTACCTACCACAGGCTGACAGGGACTTCATGGGCTCCTGTCCCATGGCCCAGCACCCAGGTGGGAACAGGTGCACCGGGACGGCTCTGGGTGGTGGACTATCTTGAAAGCAAAGTCAGGACTTGGGGTTTGGGACAGGAACAGAGTGGGAGGGCCCAGAGGAGCTTGCTCAGATCTAAGAATGGGAAGTCCTGGGTCCTGGAGACCCTTTGCCTTCATTCCCCAGAGGAACCAAAATGCCCTTACTAGCAGGACCTCGAAATTGCTGATCTGGTCCATGCCGGACGTGGGGGGAGTGTTCTTGATTAAGCTGAATCAGCATTTGTGTTTGCTGGATTAGGAGGGCTTCCAGGAGGAGGTGGCCTGGAAGCTTGTCCTTGAAGGCGTCACTGGTGGATTTTAGGAGAAATGGAAGATGCAGGGTAAGTGTTCTAGGCACAGGTTGGGAAAAGTGGGACTGTGTGGAGGCTAGCACCTGGGGTGGGAGTCTGACGTGGAGCACATCACGAGTGGCTCCAATACCAGGCAAAGAGAGTGGAGAAATGAGGGAACCAGTTTTGTTCGTTTGTGTGTTTGTTTAGTTTAAATAAATTGAATTTAAAAAAATCAGGCTAGAGACTTTGTCATTTTTGTTTGTTTTTCCCTTCCCTGTGGAATCCACGCTGCACACCCAGCTCCCACCTACCAGGCAGGTAGCCCCAGGCTGGGGGTGCCATAGCTCGACATGGTGGGCCCCCAAAGGAGCCTGCTGGGTGATCGCTACCCAGGGATGCCGGCCTGATGTTGCCAGGTGCTTGGTCTTGGCCAGCAAAGTCAGAAATCTGGATTTTTATAGACGAACATGAAACATGAAGAGACTGGCACTTGCTCGGGCAGCCTCTGCCTAGACATCTATCAAGCGGTTGAAGATTTTATCAACAAAGGGTAGATGGCGGGGGTGGGGAGGGGAGGAGGCCCTGGCGCGATCACACGTGATTGGGTCCAACTCCTCAGCAGGCATCCTCCCGGGACGCAGAGTTGTGTTGGGGGCATCGGGGCCCATGGCTTCCTGGAGGCATCTGGTTTCCAGCAGCCTCTCAGCATGGCGCCCGCACCATCTGGAACCACTTGTGGAGCCCCCATTCCCATGTCTCTGAGAGCGCAAGAGTCAGAGACTCTGTTCGACCTTGGCTGTGACCCGCGTGGACCGGGAGAGGGGGGCTGAGTCCCCCAAGCACGGGCCGCCCTGACAAGTCCGCCCAGGCAGGCGCTGCGCTGGTTACAGCCCAGGACCCCCGGGGCCCTCCTGGCGCCTACACTAGCATATATTAGCTAGTCAAGAATAAATTCACAGCTTGCCCATCCCCGGGGATAGGAGAAGGAGCCGAGACATCGGCCGCAGGGCTTTTCTGACTCAGAAATCTCAGGGGTTGGAACTCTCAGCTTTGACTGGATAGAAAGGCAAATGGCCAAAGGATGAAGAAGGGGGTAGAAGTGTGGGAGCGAGGGAGCCAGATACTTTGTAGGGGTTGGGACACCCCAAATAAAACTCGGCTAGTCCACCCTAGCTCTTGACTTCTGCCTCCCTTCTTCCTTTTTTCTCTCCAGAAGGAATTGGGGATTGCATTTGGGAGTACATGGAGGGGGCTAAAATGAGGTGACGCGTCAGGGGTGGTCCCGCCTCCTGGGGCAGTGGTGGGGGTTGGGGACCCTCAGAAGGGAGCCTGTGGGGCTCTGGTCCTGGGTGGATAGAGTGGGGGTGGTCAGAAAGAAGAGTGATAGGGCCAAAGGCAGGCGGGGCTGCCCCGTGTGGACAGCACAAGCGCCTGGCCCCTGGGGCTTCTCCAGGATCACCAGGGTGGTGGCCAGAGTCAGCCCTCAGCAGGGGCACGGGTGAAAAACAGACCTGACCAAGGAAAGTGTCAGGAGAACTGGAAGAGAAGGGGGCAGAACCAGGGAAGGCCCAAGGGCAGCCTGGGAACAGGCCCGTGGGAACCAGGAGGACGGCCGTCCAAGGAAGCGCTCCAGGCAGAGTGCGGGAGGCCTGCCCCGCGGGCAGGTGCTGGTCGAACCCGACGCCGCCGAGAACGGAGTGTGTCGGGGGCACTGGTGAAGCGCGCTCCGGGAATCCCCATCCTTCATTTTCCTGCCGTCCTTGAGCTGCGGGGTTTTCTCGGGGCCCCGCTCTGCCTTCCGCCGGCCTCCTCCGGGGGCAGCTCCGACGGGCCGGCCTTGCAGAGGCAAACGCTCGCAGGTCTGACGGGCCCTTCACAGAGACGGGGGCCGTCTCACGCGTGTCCTCAGCACAGACAGGCGATCGCCCGTGGGGACCCTCCGTGATGGCACGGGAGGCAGGACGGCAGGGTTCTGTGTTTGTTTTTACTTCTGTTTTTGGAATCTCTACCCCTTCGCTCCCCTCTCTTCTCCTCCTGAGTCCCGCACAGAAACCCGTCTGTGTTCTGCGTTTCTGGATGCCGGGAAGTCAGCGTGCTCTGTGACCCACGGCAGTCCGTCAGGTTGGGGGCCGTTGGGGGGGGCTCCCCGTGACACACAGACACACACCCACAGTCACACACACGCTTGCAAACACCCACACGCTTCCACCCACATCCTCATGCACACCCATGTATAAAACACTCGCGTGCTATAAGCACACACTCAGACACATGTGCCCACACTCGTGCACACACACTCACACTCATGCACTTAGACAACACACACTCACACTCGTGCCCCCAAACCTCTTACTCAGATGCTCCAAGCCGGCCCTCGCGGAAGACATCATCCAATGCACAGAACACAATTCACCGCACAACTCCCCCACATATGTCGCCTCATCCGTCAGCAGCTCACACACACACCCACCTGTCATCTGATGCGCGTAAACACAAGCATGTCCCCAATTATACTTTCTGAACACAAACACATGCTTGCTTGTCTGTTTCCGTTCACTGAACATCTCCTGCGCCCCTGGCGCTTCGCTGGAAAGCCTCCTGTCAGGTGTCTGAGGGGCCGAGGAGGAGCATCTTGACGTGGGGGGTTGGCAGGGGACAAGGGAGGGAAGCCAGGTGTTGCATGCGGAAAACGGATTCGCCTGGAAAGTTGGAAGGATCATTCATTCATTTATTTTCGCTCGAAACTGTATCCTTGTTTGCTTGTGAATGATCTGTTTCCCCCAGAAGAATAGAAGTGCCACTGGGGCAGGATTTTTGTGTCGTTCATTGCTTTGTCTCTAGTAACTTGAGCAGAATCGGACATTCATCTGAGCTCTTAATACATACAGTTGAACGCCTGCACGCATGGATCCTCCCCGAAGAATTCCGATGGAGGTGATTTGGCTCATAGTTGATGCAATGGGTTGTTTTAAAACATTCATAAGGAACAAGGATCTTTCCACCCCTTTACAGAGAGGAGGATGAAATTAGTGGGGTTTTCACCGAGAGAGTGAGTTAGAATAAGTGGGTTAAGCAGAGCTGAGGTCTAAAAACCTGCTGGGTATTTCAGGGTTCTGGAAAGGGGAGAGCGTGAGAGAAGGAGGAGGGAAGAAGGAGAGGAAGGAGGGGAGAAGAGGCAGGGGGAGGGAGAGAGGCAGAGAGGGGAAAGGAGGAAGAGGGAGACAGGGAGAAATCGAGGAGCACTGACACCTGTGTCTGAGAACTAAGTGGCCCACTTTCTGAATGTCAGCTGGGAACGAACCAGCCCAGAGGACAGGAGGGATGGTGGGGAAAAGCGGGGGTCACTAATAGCATGGTTTTGTACAAATCTCTGGGCTGCAGCTGTGCGTGAACGTAGGGGCTGGACTACAGCAGGTTTTTCGAGGGGTCATTGTGGGTGGATTTCAGGGGGTGCCCAAATACACACTTTTGATTTTTATAACTATTTATCAGAAGCAAAAGAATTAGCTATAAGGTCATGATTATTATGCTCAAGGATGAGGTCAACCTCCACAAGCCAGCTGATGGGAAGTGGTTTGAGGACACGGATCTAATCACGGGCAGGCGAGAGGCAGGTATGAGCCACTGTGCTGGGGGATGTGAATGTTCCCGTTTGGGAAACACAGACCTGCGTGACATCCAAGGAAACTTCCAGCTCCCTGACTTTAAGGGCTGACGGGACCTGGTTCTCAGGCCAGTGGATGAGTTAACCTGAGATGGGGGACCCATGGAACTCCCTCTCCCCGTCACCACCCTGCTCTCCAGCAGAGGAAGGAGAGCATATTAGGTCTCACTGGAGTGAAAGTCTGCACCTCCATCCTCATGGAGCCAAGAAGCATCCTGAGTGGATGAGAACAATTCTGATTGGTGAGTGCTTCCGGTAGACTCTGAGCCTCTGTGATGGCTGTTCCTACCTCCTAGATACTCTTCCCTGTGCTCCTTGTTCAGCTGCTCCTTCTCATTCAGGTCGCCACTCCTGTGCCACCTGCGTGGGACAGCTTTACTGGCATGCCCCATGCGACCTCCGCCCGCCCACCCTCGCCACTCTCTGGTCCAAGATTTCATCTCGTTTCCTTGGCTGGAATCATCTTCTTTATTTGCCAACGTGTCAAGCGTCTGTCTGCCCCATATGTGTCAGCTCCAGGAGGGAGGGACGACATCTGGGGTGTTGACGGCTGGTCCCCAGCAGGGGCTCTGATATTTGCTGAGTGATTGAATGAACGGCCACACAATATTCTGGTTATCTGCCTCTACTCTTACACATGCTTTTTGTTACACGGTCAAGATAGGCCAGGCTGGTCCTTTATCTCTTTCTTCCAGGACAGAGCTGGCGGGCCTCCATACTCTGAGTAACCGGAGCTGCCATCGGAGTGTTTCATAACAGCCATGGAAGGACAAAGGTGGAGCTGAACATTATTCAACCAGAACCCGTGCCTATGGTCCAGGGAGAGAGCTCCGACCCTTGTGCGCCTGCTTTGGGGTGTCCTGGTCAGCCAGGCCCCCGGCAGCCGGGAGGGAAGCCCCGGTCCCCTGTGGGCGCCTGGCAGATTTTCTGGCAGCATTTGTGTTCAGGGAGAGGTTTTGTGGAGACAAAAGCTTCGAAGGCCAGGCCCAGCTGCCCGTCAAGGTTGCCAGGTGGACGGATCTCCATGGAGACCATAAGGGAGTGCATCTGTCCCCTCTCACTTTCCCAGGGAGGGTGTCTGCTCTGGATCTGCAGGGCCCGGGCCTGGAACATTCTGGGGAGGGGGAGGCACCTCCCATACTTCCTCCTCCCTACCCTGGCAGAAGCCCAGGCTGGGTCCCCCTGCCCACGCGGAGGACAGGAAGGAGGGCAGCCGCTGCTCTCCCTAGGAGAGGGACAGCTGGGGGGACAGAGCAGACAGATGGGCTGGGCACAGAGTAGGCCCTGAGGGACTCTCTCCCGTGCTGGCTGCAGGGCTCCTGGGAGTCTGGGGATCGGGGTGGGGGGAGGCCGGGGGGACAGCGACAACAGCCACGTGGGGTCCTGGCCAGTCAGGGAAGAAGCAGCAGCTTCTGTGGGGGTCCGTCTCCCCCTCCCACAGCTCTGGAACCCCAAGCCTCCCTGCTTGCTGTAGCTCCCCCACTCTGGACAGCCTGCTTCTGTCTTGCCCTTGCTGTCTCTGGAACTCTCTCTCCTCTCAGTCCTGTCTCTCTCAGTCTGTCTCCCTCTGTGCATTCCTCTCTCTCTCCAGTCTCTCCATCTCTCTCGGCATGCGTCTCTGTCTTGTTTCTGTCCTTTCTTGGCCCCACATATAACCAACAAGTGTTGTTGTCTCCGGAGCTCGAGAAGCTATTAGAAATTGTCACATTGTACCCAGCCCCCTCTCCTGCCCTGCGGCTAGCTTGGACCCTGGTCTTGACCTCTTGACCCCGTTGCCCCAGATTATCTCCCATTTGAGCTGTCTCCTCCCTCTCCCCACATGGCAGAGGGGACCCTTTGCCAGCAGGAAGCATCTTAGGGGAGGAATCTCAGGTCCACGCGCCCGCACCCTGGCCGGTAGGAAGTGCCCCTGCTTGACCATGGGTACGTCTCTACCCTCTGAGTCTCCCTTCCCCCATCAGAAAAGCAGATCTAATCCCCGTGGTCCAGACCACAGGAGTGCGGAGAGAGCTAGGTCCGAAAAGAGGTATGAATATCCTTCGCGCACTAAAGCATGAGCATAAGCCCTAGGGCCATCGAGGACCCCGCCAGTAGCTCAAATGAGCAAAGAGGGAAGTGGACCAGTACACAGGACAACAGGGAGGGGTGGAGACTGTGGCACAGCACGGAGCCCAGGCTGGAGGGGGCACAGGACACAGCTCAAGTTAATTGTCACTAATCAGGCCCCCAGACCCAAGATGACCAGTTGTTCAGACTTTTCTAGAGATGCTAAAAATCAGATTTTTATTTAAATTTTTAAGGGCTAAATTTTTCTCTGGGCTTGGCTTCATTGCCATCAGCCTGAGTCCTCTGGAATCTAGCTGGTATCTTCCCCTGGAAAACATCTGAACCCCCATTTCCCCACGGAGCTTGATTGTCCGTAGGACACAGTAATGTTAGAGTGGAGGCTTGAATTTTATCCACAAGCAGGCACGGATGGAGTCTTATGTTCTGAGCCCCAGAGTGGCTGGCCCACCACGCTGGCCACTCCCAGTCCCCGGACCCTGGGCCTCTCTGTGCTCCGGCAAGGGAAGGGTTCACTCTAGGTAAGAGACAGAAGGCTCTCTAGGACCTGCCCCAGAGCCGCAGGCAGCGTCTGGGAAACATTTGGACTAACCCGCCCAGCTCCACACTGGCAGGCACCGAGCCGGGAATTTGAGCTCCGAACTGAAAACATCCTTCTTTTATTTTCCCTTCCAGTATGTGTGACAATATTCCTGCGGCCCCTGCCCGCCAGCTGCTATGAGGAGAGACAACGCTTGGAAGAATTTTGGAGCCCAGGCTGGGGACCATCTGTACAGGGTGGGGAGGGGATAGGGGGTGTGGATCGCCAGTTTGCTGAGCTGGCCTTTTCGACATTTTCGTCTGAGGAAGGGTGTGTGTTGCAAGAGGTGGCCCATAAACCACTGTCCCTGCTGTCCCTCCGTGGCAGCCCCGACCCTACTTTCAAGGCCTAGCTCTGGTGCCCCTCGTCCAGGAAGCCTTCCTTGATGTCCACAAAGCACATGATACTGTTCAGGCCACCAGAATTCTTCCAGCTCTTCCAGGCTGTGCTCCTGAGAGAGACAGGAGAGGGAAAAGGAAGGACCACCTCCATCTTTGACAGCAAAGAACCAAGATGGAAGTCTGTTCACAGGTGCTCAAAACATCCACACACGATGTGTGTCGCAGCAGCAAGAGCTCAGAACCGAAGGATGTCACATCTCCACCAGCGACGTGCACCCCGATGAGGCCACAGAGTGGACCCTGTCCGCCATCAGAACGAGGCAGCTCCGTGTGAGCAGAGAAGACGTGGCCTCCCAGCTGAAGAAAGCGAGAGAGGCGAGCCGCAGAGCGGGGCGCACCGTGCGTGTGCTGCCACAAGAGTGGAGACGGGCTGTGTCCACTGCTCACCGATTTGTCCATCCGGAACCAGGGGCCTGGCGCTGACCTGACACCGAAGTCTCAGCAGGGAAAGAAGCTGGTGGGTTCCCACCCTTGTGGAGCTATTAGTGACTTTTTTTCTTTTCCTTCCCTACCCTTTGTCTTTCTGTCTTTGTCATATTTATTTCTTTATGTGTTTATTTTGCACAGATGTCATATGTGAAGGGACATCCCAGAAGGCCACCCGAGAAACGACCCCCTGATCTTCCGTGGTCACCTCTGGGAAACAGGAACGGGAGGGAGATTCACCTCCCCCAGACGCCCATTGGTGTCATTGCTTTTCCTTCACGTATGCTACCTAGTTCACATTATTTTCCATAGAAGATTCTAGAACTTCGGCTACCGTTCCCTCGCAATACACGAGGAGGGTGTCTGCCTTCTGCAGCCCGTGCTCCAGCCCACTCCCAGACCAGCTGGAAGGGTCCGCTGCCCTTGCTCGCTGGGTTACGCTGCTGGCCATCAGACTCGCTGTGGGGGGGACGGGGGGGGATGCTTTGTTAACACACTGAACCCCCCAACACTCTGTGAAGGAAGCACAGGGACGGTTCCTATAATGCAGATGAAGAAAGTGATGGTTCCTAGTTTATAATTTTTCTAGTTTTCTGCCATGTTTGGGTTCTATATGCCCCAGAACTTAGCATCATAAAACAAGAATATTTATTCTGCTGACAGAGCTGAGATTTGGGCTGGCCTTGATGGGCCAGCCTGTCCTTGCTCCACTGTGCAGCACCGGGGGAGCTGGGAGATCATCTGAAGACCGCACACTCGCAGCGATCATGAGGCCCGGAGCTGGGGCTCCTCTACTGGTCCCGGCCCTCCCTGTGGTCTCTCGTCATGGTGTCTCCAGCAGAGCCTCAGGGTAGCTGAACTTGGTGGCTCAGGGCTCCCACAGCACAAGTCCGAAGGGTGGGGAGGGGGTGGCAAGAGCAGAATCTGTACCACCTTTCTTGACCAGGCTTTGGAAAACTGCAATGTCACTTCCAGCACATTCTATCCCTGCTGACAACTCATTCATAGTCCGTGGAAAGGGAATTAAAGTCTTCTTCCAGTGGAAGGAGTGTTCAAGAATCCATAGACAGATCTTAAAGCCTTTACGAGTAGCAAGGCAATGGTTGTAGGATTTGAACCCAGGCAGCCAGGTTCCAGAACATAAGCTCTTGGCCACCTGCCCCACCTCTTCGTTGTCTTCTCTTCTGGGGAAAAAGGCTGCCCTCAGGCCCAAGTGCGTAACAGGTGCTCAATAGATGTTTTTTGATTATGTCGCACAGACTGTAAAATGCCACGGGCCCAAGGACTCGAAATGACCCTTGTTCTCATCTCCAGAGCTCCGTGAAAAAGTGGGCCAGAGAGGTGCGAGCAGGAAACTTGCAGGGGCCACTGGTTAGAGCTAATGAGATCCCCGAGCTGCCTCCGTATCACCTGCCATGACACAGCTCTGATGGGGGAAGAGCCGGCTTTCCCTGCGCAGTGTTTCCATAGTAACCAGCAGAGGGCCCGGCGTCAGCTACTGGACAGCAGGCGGCCTCTTCTGCAGGCTGCTTCCTGGGACCCAAACTACCAACTCCTAGGAGCCGAGGATGGTTGTCCCCTCAGCACCCCAGGGACCCGATCTGTTATTCTGGCAGAAGCCAGACAATGGGGGTAGGCTTCGGGACAGAAAAGAGTGGCCCCCAATTCTCGTTGGAATGGCATGGGAATAAGAAAAAAAGAAAAGAAAAGAAAAAAAAGAGCAGAGATCATCCAAGGCAGCAAATAAGTTTCATTCATTCATTGATTCACTCAACAAACTTTCATGGCGCATCTGCTCTGGGCCAGAAGGTCTTCTAGGAGCTGAACCGCACACAAAAGGTCTGTTCTCTTGCGGCTGACGGTAAACAGAATGCATCTGAAGTGAATCATTGCCCCAGCTGGTGGCAAGCACTGTGGGGAAAATAAAGCGGGGCAGGGGGACGAGAGTGGGGGGCGGGGGGGGGGTCTGCAGAGCAAGCCTCTCTGGGAAGCAGGCAAGTCAGCGAAGAAAAGTAACCTGGAGAAAAACACATCTGAAGCCTTACATTAAAGTCTCTTGGACGAGGACATGAGAATCTATTTTCCATGAGCGAGAGCTGATAAGGGACAAGTAGAATTTGTGGCATGGTCCATTCTTGGTACCAGCATTTAAGATATTTTAGGAGCGTGACCGCTCCGGGGATGTGACCCAGTAGAGTACCAAGACAGCTAGAGACCTGGTTTCTCATCTTTCTGGTGATTCCTTTGCCTAGCAACCATTTCCAGAACATTCGCTATGTGCCGAGGCCCGTGCTGAGCAATAGTTTGTCAGTTGTGTGATTCTGGACAAAGCACCTTTCTGGGTTGGGTGGGTTAGGTCAGAAGCAGTGAACAGGAGGACGCTTGGGTCCATCGAGGGGAGATGGAGTTCATTTGCACACAGGAGCGATTAATCAGGAATGGATACACGCTCTCGGAGTTTGGAACAGGGACTTAAGAGAAGATTAAGTAAACAGTCTGAGGGGCCCAGCCCGGGTGTGTGTCTGACCGAGCAAAGGGAGGGGCATTTTCTCCGTGTGTCACCTTTGATGGAAGCTCTGGGCTAGACCAGCGCCCAGCAGGAGGCGACGTCTTTCGAGAAGACATTTTGTCAGGATTCTTCTGCCTGCAAGTGACAGAAACCCCAATCAAAGAGACTGAGATGAAAGGAGTCTATCAGCTTAGGTAAATGAAAGCTTGAGGTGCTTGCAGCTTCAGGTATGGCTGGATCCAGGGTTTAAGTGACCTGGATATGGAAACATGAACCTGTTTCTCTTCATCTCTCAGCTCTGCTTCCCCCCCGCCCGGTGGGCTCGATTCCTGACTGGCCGCAACAATGAGCAGCAGCCTCATGCCTTGATCCTGCCCTCACAACAACTGTTGTAGCCAAAGAGGCCTCTTTTCCAGTTGCAGCAGCAGCAATCCCAGGATCGACTCTGATTGAACCAACCAACTCCAGTCACAGGACCACACCCTACGGGGGACCGAGGCTGGACAATGGATGGACAATTCCTGGACCCACGGATGGAGACAGCCCCTCCCCAACCACATGGATTGAGCATGGGGGAGGGGTGGTCCCACAAAAGAGAACGGGGCGCCGTCACCAGATGGAGGAATAGACTCTGATCGTCAGGAAGACCCAGCGCCCATGACACGGACCCAGGACCCTCCTGCAAAAATTCCTCCCCTTAGTACAAGTGCCCCTGGGGGCAACCGTTTCCTTGTCAATGAAATGTGGTTTGAATTCATGTCTCACCAAACACGTCAAGATGGTGCGTGGCTTATTAAGAAGAAGGATGAGCTGGGCGCACAGCACTGGATTTTAATGCTTTAAGGACGACTTCTCCTCCATCTGTTTAAGGATTGCTATTCCTTGAAGAATTCAGCTCCACACGATAAGTGTTAATACCTTATTTCTTGGGGGACTCTGCAGCCTGGAGTTGGAATTGATTGTGAACAGAATAAAATAATTTGCTTTTTATCAGCAACCTCCACAGAAACTTGTTTGCGGCCAGGATGGGTCTCAGAGGAAAAATGCTTCGCCTCCCTAATCCCTCCGTAAGATCCCTAAATCACGCCCGTCACTCAGCGCCACTCAGCCAGAAATGACTGGCGCTCTATAATAATAAAAACAGAATTACGGTCGCTGTCACCTCCCGCTGACGGCTCCTTTAGGGCCGGATGAGAGCGGGACTTCCGAGTTAGCTGTCTTGGAGGACGGCAAGGACCTGTGGGCTCTGCCAAGGGGCGGGCAGCCCGGGCTGCAAGCAGGGCTCCCAACACCCCGAGTCGGCATTAACGACCCTCTCCTGTACCCGGAAGGCGGTGGGTCCCCCTGCAGAGCTACAGACCACCAGTATGTTTCATCTGGCTTTGAACCAACAAGTCACCAAATCTGGGCACTGGGCATTGCCATATACAGATGGAGATGCTGCACTGTGCCTGCAAGGTAGGGTGGGCGGAGAGCCCTGCCTTGGGGTCGGAGCTCAGACCCTGCAGACAGACTGCCAGCTGCCACTGCTGGCTCCGACTGGGCTCTCCTGGGTGACTGGAGGCAAATGACCTCTCTCCAGTCTCTTCGTCTGTAAAAGGAGTGTAATAACGGCACCCAAGCCCAAGAAGAGTGAACCCCTTAAAGTCCAGGCAAGAAAGTTGGCACGGCCCCTGGCACGCCGGGAGCGCCATGCCCTGGAAAGCGGTTGCCATGTGGCTTCCATGTCCATTTGGCTTCATGCCACTCTTGTCGTCATCTTGGGTGCTGCAGTGGGTTGGATTGTGGCCCCCAAGAAGCTCCGTCCAACTCCGAACTCCTGGTACCTGTGAATGTGACCTTATTTGGAAAAGGGGTCTTTGCAGATGCAACGAAGGGAAGGATCTCAAGATGAGATCATACTGGATTCACCAGGTGGGTCCTAGATCCACGTAAGGCCAGGAGAGGGGCCTGGGGGAGAAGGCTGGGTGAAGATGGAGGCAGAGATTGGAGAGCCACAGACTAAGGAAGGCTTGGAAGAACAGGGAAGGATTCTCCCCCAGCGTCTCGGAGGGAGCACAACCCGGGGGACACCTTGTACTTTGGTGGGAGCACAGTACGAACCGAGTCAGCCAGCCTAAAGGTAAACGCACGGTCCTCATCCTCGTGGCCAAACATGGCTCATTCGATCGACTTTCCACCCACCAGAAGCGGAAAGAGAGTAATGGAAGAACAGAGAGGTTAAGTAACCTCCAAAATGTGCACAGCCAGCTTGTGAGGGAGAGAGCCAATCCCTAGTCTGTGGCTCTTACCTGCTTCCCCACAGGCAGGCCACTCCCGAGGGAGCCCGTATGTTGCCCGTCACATACGGTAATGCCTGTAACCTCCCAAGCGGTCAGACCTCTTACTACCCTCACGCTACAGATGACGAAGCTGAGGCACAGAGGGCTTAAGTACGGTGGCCAAGGTCACACAGCCCACGAGCGGCAGAGCCGGGGGTTGAACCTGGGAGGCCAGTCTGGGATCCACGCACGTGACCCCGATTCTCTACGATTCCACCAACGAGACAGTGGATTTTCAAGACGAGTCCTAGCTTGTTAGATTGTTTCCGTCCTGACTCTTCCAGTAACTGGGCCCCTAATAATGCAACGTCAGTGAATTTGGTATGGTTTTAGCATAAATGTGATCAGGAAATCACATTCTTTTTTGCACAAAGGAAAAACTATTACAAGCATTTGCCTCTCGAGGCTTTCAGGAAGGACTCACCCGTGTAATGAGGCGGGAGATTGGGTTTCTCACCTCTGTGGGATCACCGCGGCCTGCATGGCCTGCGGCTCTGACTCTCTCTCGGCTCCTGTCACTGCTGCCCCCTCTTTGGCCTGTTTTGCTCACTGCCGTGTCTATCTGTCTCTGGGCTCTGAGCGCAGGGCCCCACACTTGCTGGTTGTTGAATGAATCTCTCCCTCTCTCTGCTTCAGTCTCTGTCCCTATCTCTGTCTCTCTGTCTCTGACTTCTTGAGACTTGTTCTATGGAACATGCCTAAGATCCTTGATGCAGAGAGCTGTCCAGATGCAACACAAACCCGGCCAGGGCTGTGACTCGGGACCCCCACCCCTGGCCCATCACTCCAGGAAGGAGACAGATGGACCCGGGCCCGTGGTGATCAGAGCCTGGATTGGGGGCCTGATTACCTGTCCATGGAATATTGATTTATGGGTATTCTCCCTATCTTCCAAGACTCTGGATTGCAGCTAATTTACCGATGGTCTTAAATCACCCCCTCCCCGCACACAGCGAAGCCACGCGTGAGGCACCATCTATCATGTGCCTCCGTAACCACTGACTTGAATGAAACAAGGGCAGGGAAGAGAAATACCCACCTCCTTGCCAAGAACGGGGGCTCGGGTGGGAGCTGGCTGTGTAATTTATCCAGAAACGGTGGCAGCCCACACACGGCCCGCTTAATTTCATGTTTGGCTGCTGGTGGGTTTTCATTTATAGATAATATAAACAGATTGACAGGGCCCTAATTAACTGATTTGTGGTCCTCTGGGAACAAATGGTTATTAATATTCATAAACATTTGTAACGCTCAGGCAGATGCCCGGCCCTGACATGATCATAATATGTCATCAACTGTGTGCACCTGTGATTTCTGATTTGTCTCTTGCCCGTGGACACCGGGGGCCTTTGACAAGTGCTGATGGCCCCTTGCCAGGAGACAGGTCCGTCTCTTGATCACATCATTAGTGTGAGATTGGCCAATTATGACTTGCTGGATCTTCCCCGATCCTTTTTTCTCTCTGGGTGTCCTTGGCCCAGCTCTCCTCTGATCCCACCCACAAATCCCTTTGAGACAAGCGAGAATCCCCTCCTTCAGGAAGCCTTCCTGGATTGACCTCTCTCCACTGTGAAGCCGTCTTTCCATAGCGTAGTCTGTTGGTACGGCGTAACTGTTTATATGAGGATTTGGTTTTTGATGTTTCTAGGCGATTTTATCCAAGAATGTCCTGCCTCATGAACTCTTCCTAAAATCAGAGGCAAATCCATTTCTCCCTTTGGCTGTGGAGTGCCCTCTTAGGCAAAGCCAGCTGCCACGGTGATAAACCACAGTAAATAACAACCCAAACAGCAATAGCTGGCATCTAACTGGCTCATTATCATGGGCCACGAGCCTCGGCCTGCTTCTGTCTATTCATCGTCTTGCCACAGCCCCATGAAGCAGCTACGAGGGTCCTCCCCATCTTCCAGAGGAGGAAACGGAGCCACAGAGAGGCCCAGGACCGCAGCCAGGACCCTCAGTCAGTGAGTGGCACAGTCAAAAGGTCTCTTAAAAGAGTCTCTGAAAGAACTCACGACATCCAGTCCATATGGTTTAATACAGTGACTTTAATACTTTTTCTCCCTGACACGTAGCATGAAATGTATCTCTCATTGTGACCAGAACCACGTACATGCACAGAGACACACATGCGGGCAGACGAGTACGCGACGGAATTGACAAGACTCGTAAAGCAAGATTTACCTTACGATACGGAAAACCATCTGTTAGTTCCCTTCCTGCTCTATGGTCTTTCCCCCATTCCATCCCATTCAGAAAAATGCTGACCCACCCAGTTTATTTCTTAAGTTAGTAACAGCTCACAGTAACAACTGGTGGGAAGCAAGACACACAAACACATGGAAAAGATGTTACACATTTCCTTAAAGCTTTATAAATAGTGATACTGACACTTTCCTAGAACTTACTAGGTGCCAAACACTGTTCTTAGTATTTTTCAATTATTAGCTCAATCCCTAGCACAACCCTATGGAGCATTTTGTGAAATTGCCGATTACTGACAATTTCCTACGGGAAGCAGCAATTATATATGGGTAAGCTTAATGTACAGCCTCATGATAATTCCATTTTACGAACAATAAAACTAAGGAACAGAGAGGCTAAGTAACCTACCCGAGGTGGCACAGCCGGTGAGGTTGCTGTGAATCAAGCTCAGGCAGCTGGCCCAAGCCCCTGTCTTCCTGACCATCGTTTGGCCGAAGCTCTTTAGTCAATGACTCCTCCAAGACACCACGGAAGCTTGCAGCAGCCACGTGAATGGGCAGTGATTTCCCATCTTGTTTTATGCCTGGGAAACCCTTCAGACTGTTCTCACATTCTTTCTACAGGTTTTTGCGCTTCCCTGGTCCGTTCAGACACCACAGCACCCAGTGCCCCACACCCCTGAAGCACCCCCACCCATGTCGAGGCCTCCGTGCTTCGTCTCCCTCCACGATGGCAGCTGGACTTGCCCGTGACTTAGATACAGTACAGTGTGATTGCCCGCTGTGCCCTCCTCGAGCGGGTTTGTACGTGGGGTGCATTTAGCAAACATCAGTGTAAAAAAGCAGTCAGAGGCCCACGGAATGGCTGAGCCTCATTCTGGCCTAGAAGTATTTTCATACCTAGGGAAGGATGGGACTGGAGGAGGCGTCAGGCTTCTAAGAGTCCGACTGCCACCCTCCCCAGCACCACACGGTGCATCAGAACGTCCCCAACACTTGATGACCTGCCCTGTCACAAAACCTTCCAGTTACACCATGTCCTGGGCACCCAGGGCATCATCGGTCAGCTTCTGGAAATTTGCAAGCGGTGAGGTGCTTGCTTACAGCTTATTGGCCTCTGCAGGCCTTTCATTTCCTTGTAAGCATCAGGACTGTCAGGGTCTGTGGGTTCCAACCAAATAGCCGTCACCCAGCTCTGCTGTGGAGCCTGGGGATGGCAGCTCCCTCCTCTATGGAAAACAATTCGGCAGCACCCAAATTAGGCTTGGCGCAGGTTCCAAAGTTACTGCACAGAGGGAATATCAAGTGTAGGAAAGACTGAGTCTAATTCAACCCCCAGAATCGATCTCAACTTGGGTAGATGAAACCCGTCTGGAATGGCCCTTGGCAACTGAGACTCGTCTGGGTCCCCGCCTCCTACTGGTCGGGGCTCCATGCAGGGGCGGGGCTCCATGCAGGGGCGCAGCCGGCTGGGTTATTTACATTCATCTCCATAGTCGGTGTTTAATTATTAGCATTGCGTTTACTCTTACATTTGCTGTAAAACTAAAGCTAATCTTCCCATGTTTTATTTTCTGTCAAGTGTATTTATGTCTGGTGCAACTCCACTGCTATCCTGACACTAAAAATATCTGTTCAAGGGACACTGATTTTGAAGAGCATATGATGGGACAGGATTGACGAGAGCTGGACACTGGACCTGTCTCTCATTTACCGACCGTGTGACTTCAGGGAAGTCATCTAATATTTCTGAGACATATGTCCTCTTTTTTCTAGACGAGCGACTCTAGACGAGGACAATTTTGCCCATAGGGAACATTCGGCAATGTCTGGAGACATACTTTCTGGCTGTCACAACCTGGAGGGGCGGGTGCTACAGGCATCTCACGGGTAGAGGCCAGAGATGCTTCTAAATATCGTACAAGCACAGGACGAGGGCTCCTTACACAGTGGGATTGCTCAGCCCCAAGTGTCAACAACGCTGATGTTGAGAAACTCTGGTTTAGACTTAAAAAAGGTTTGCTAAATACTGTAATGAGCACCCATGCCTTACCTCCCAGACGTTAGGAGAGAGTCGAAGTCCTCTGTGTATCCCCGGCCCCCTGCATGCCCCTCCCTCTTTGCAGAGGTAGCTGCCATCCCAAACCGTGTGGTTGTCACTCTCATGCATGCCCTCCCCCTGTAACAAGGACATGTAATAGCAGATGGGTCTCATTTACAAGGCTGTCACAATTGAGGCTGAGACAAAAAGCCCAAGAAAATGTCTTACATATCCCATAAAATAACTTACAATCAGGGGCAATTACTACGATTTTATTTGCCTTTCCTCTTGTCTTTTTGAGCGTTCGGAGTAGAAAACATTCCACCTCGTTTGACATATGCAGAAATAAAGCCCAGAGAGGTTGAGTGACTCTTCCTTGGCCACACAGCAAGGTAGGACCCAAGTTGGGCTCAAATGCCAGTCGACTTCTGGTTTCCAGAGTTGAGCTTAAAGACCTTTCAAAGAATTTGAAGCACAGGAGTTAATAGAAGTTGATTCCGGGCCTCTCATTCGGGTTAGCAGCTGCTCTCTGGCGTGTGTCAAAAGCATTTCTCTCCGATTTATTTGCCTCTCCCTAAGTTGCCATTTCATTTCATAACGAAGCATTGAGGCCGCTGTCTCTCCAGATGGATTGAAAATTGAAGCTTGCCCTGAAGGCCTTTGCCCTTCCCGGCCAGCCCCTCTACAGAGCGAGAGCCAGCAGGGACGGCAATTTAGCGGCCTCTTATGCTCTTTTTTGTTCCTCATGAAAAACGGTTAAAAAGAAACCGATTTTTGAGAAAATGACCCAGGTGATTAGATGAAATCACTTTTCTTGCTTTATGCTCCAGCTGAGAAGCAGCGACCAGACTGGAAGAGGGGGAGGTGGGAGTCAGGTGGCTGAGGGACCTGGGTCAGTTACTGCCTATCTCCCCACCCCCCCCCCCAGGTATGGTCACGGTTGGGATGCAGACCCACTTCGAAGCTGGCCCCTATCTTATTTTTTTCTATTTATTTAAGCAAAGGTATGCACACACAGATTAACCAAACAGTTCTGTAAGGTTTCTTACAGAGAAGACATTTTCTCATTCTCTTTGCCCCAATTTTCCTGCACTCTAGGGTGGCTACTTTCAACTCTTTCAGCTGAATATTCTGGTATTTAAATCCAAACAGCATGATTTTGAGAAGCCTCCTGGTCTTCAATGGCTAAGAAGTTGGCCAAGGAGACATAAGCGGATGTTACTATGTGAAGGACACAGATTCAGCTGCAGGCACATCAGCAGCCACTTTGTGTTCATGAGGCACATGCAGCTAATGGCGTTAAATGGAAAAGGAGAAGACACCCATGTCCTACTGCCAACAAAGAACCTACTTACCAGGAGGGCCAGGACTGTTCCCCGGGTCTTCTGTAACTCTTAGTGCAGTGATCATCTACTTCATTACAGTGAAGTCTCCACCAAGTTAGCAAACTCTTCTAGCAACGGTAACAATAACACAGACACTCTTAGTCGTCTAGCCAGCAGCCATCACCTTTCTTTTCTTCCTTGCAAACAGATCCCTGACTTCGTGTTGAGGTAGGAGCCAGTGATCTCAAGACCTCAGGGAAGCTAACCCATCTTCAATCCCAGAGGATCAACCTGTGCTATAACCATCACGGCACACCCTTTCCCACTTCGCCAGTGGTTAGCTCAGCAGTTAGCACGTGAATCTGTTCTCGGTAAAGAGATGAAAGAATTACATGGGGGGCTGCCCACCCTGAAAAAAAAATATAGACAAAGCTCCTGACAAAAATCTTTCTCCCTTCTAGGGATGGAAGATCTGCATCTTGGCAGCCATCTTGTGACCATGAGGATGTAGGCATGAGGATGAAGAGCTAATAAGCTGAGGAAGGTAGGACAGAAGTGTGGGAAGACCCTGAATCTGCGGTGATGTCACACGGCTGCCACACCAGCCCGAGGCTCTCAGGGCTCCAGCTAGCTTGATATAGGAGACAAGAAACTCTCTTGCCTCCGCCTGAGATGGAGTTCGTGGGGTGCTCTGTAATTGCAGCCAAGGGCCTTCCCGCTGATACACAAACCTTCCCGTTCAGAGTGGGCTCCGACTGAGTCCCATTTCCTCCTGAGGAAAGCAGCAAACAATTCGCGCAGCCACAACCAAGAGCCAGTCATTCTCTAGACCCTCAGAACACAAACATGAGATGAATCCGGCCTCTGATATCACAACTGAAAGCACAAGGGAACCAGCGTGCTGAGCCGGCGTGTTCCTAGGAGCTGCTGCCTGCGAGTCACGTCCTGCGGTGAGCGCTTGACCGGTGCTGACTCGCTGGACCCTGGGCAGCAGACCAGTGGTTCTGCTTTCCTGCGCGGAA
The DNA here is from genome assembly GCF_017311325.1 of Ursus maritimus. Classification (NCBI taxonomy): domain Eukaryota; kingdom Metazoa; phylum Chordata; class Mammalia; order Carnivora; family Ursidae; genus Ursus; species Ursus maritimus. The sequence goes on along the minus strand of NW_024424675.1, from coordinate 35,408,069 downwards.
CCGAGCCCGCGGCCCTTGGGGGTCTAGGGGCGGAGCTTCAGAGCAGGGCCCACCCCGAAAGTCAACGGTGGGCTGCAACTCAAATCCCAGACCTTTCATCTCTTGGGGCGCGGGGGGGGGGGGGGGCATGGAGACTTTAGCCAAACAGGCCAAACCGGACTCCCGAGTTCCAGCTCCTCCGAGCTGCAGGAGGGGAGCACGCGTCTGCTGGCCTCACAGTGCGCGTGTGGCGGGAAGGGTTATAAATAAACTGTCCTCCCTCCCTCCCTTTCTGCTGCCCCCACCCTCCGAGTGTTCGGTGTGTGGTTTCTTCTCCCTTTGGAAGCCTGGCCTGGCCTGATGTGAATCCTAATTAAAGTCAGGCACAGCGTGACTTTTAATTAGCCTAAGCAACCCCACGAAAGGCATCAATATTGACAGGATAATTGTGCCAAGTGACTTTCCCCCAAGGATCAGCAGGATGCCCCAGCTGGTGGGAGGCCTGGCCCCCGTGCTGGGAAGGGCCTTGCAGGGGTCAGACTGGGCTCAGCCAATCACAGTTTTCTTTTGGGGCTGCCTCTTTGCGGAGGGGAGGCAATGACTTTTATCAGAGGGTTGCAGATTTATTTCATGTAAACTACACGGGCTTTAAAACAGGTCCCGATTAGCTAAGACAACTGCCCCCTAAGGGGCATGGCTGGATTTTCTGTCTTGGGGCAAATCAGCAGGGATGAAAGTGGAGGGGGGGGTATAGATCCAAAGCTGCTCTTTAGGTGGGGGAAGGAGGAGGGCTCTGAATCTAGTTGTAGAGGAAATACATAAACGGAAGATGAAATCATTTTCTCTTAACAAATAAAATAATTGGGGCACAGTGATTTCTTAAAGCAGAAATGATTTCACTCTTCTTCATTCCCCCAAAGCCATAGATTTTTCTGTGCCTTTGCTCATTAATCAACCAAAACGTGACCTGGGGGAGGTGGAATAACAGCCTTTTTTTCGCTCAGGAGAATTCATTAGGAATTCTGGAATACTGACATCATAATTCACTCCTAGTGCAGCTGGCTGCACATTTCCCATACCCAAGTTGCGGAGCCCACTGAAAGCTGCAGGCAGCCTTCCTGCACAGCAACTGGCTTGAAACGGACGGCTGCTCTGTAAGCAAGACTCCAGGACGCCTGCTTAGGGGCCGAGACTCCAACAGCTCCCCTGGTGCGTGGAAACATTGGCTTAAGGATGGTACGACAAATTGGGGGGGCGGGGGGTGCAGGCCTGAGAAACTCTAGAGCTAGTGGGGAGCAGGAGAGAACTTACACATGTCAGAAATCATACCAGAAGTCAGTGGGAAAATAGGATTCTACCTGCCAAAAAGCAGATCTTCCTGGGACACGTATCTGCACGTTGCTATTTTGCAAATCTAGGTGTGGCTTGCTCTAAAACAAAAGTAAAAGAGTTGGCTATTGACCCTCTTTTTCCTTGAATTATTTAAGTGCCTGGCTCCCTTATTTTATGAACGTGACATTTGTAAGGAGACAAGATAGATGATCCGATTTAACAAATGGATAATGAGCTCCAACAAAAGGGACACCTTGTTTAATGTGAATTTCAGGAGTGAGAAGGATAGAGGCGTGTGTCGGGGACACAGGGAGGGGGTGGTCTCGAGGCTGCAGTTCCTGGGGCAACGGACATCGGACAAGTTAGGTTGACAGTCTGTGCCCTCTCCAAATTCCCTGAGGTCATGAAATGTCTCTGGGCTACGCTGCTTCCAGCAACGGCCCACATCTGTCCACCTCATTCCGACCAGGAGCTTCGGTGACAGGTGTGAGGACAGGACACCGCCTCCTGTGGGTCTCACAGGCGGAGACTGACGTCTGCATCCCACCCACACACGCGCGCCTGTCGTTGGCCGCCGTGTTCACCGGGATACACGAGAAACAACAGCCTAGCTTCGCTTCTCCTCTGTCACTCAGGCTCAGTCCAACGCGGCAGTGAGACTTGTGGGTCCTTCCAAACTGTCCAGCGTCCCACTGTAGCCCCCACCTCCATGCTATCCCCTTGATTCAGGTCCCCTCGGTCACCTTTCCTGGTTTGCTGGGATTGCCCCTAACTGGGCTCCTTGCTTCCGTCCTCATCTGTACAAACCGACCTGTCCAAGGCTACACTTTTTTAACCTTTTCATTTTAAAATGAAATTCAGTTACCAAAAAAACCCACATAAAAATGGATAGTTTGGTGAAATATTAAAACAAACATCCTTATAACCTGGACCAAGTCAAGAAATGGCCCTTCAGGGGCACCTGAGTGGCACAGCGGTTAAGCGTCTGCCTTCGGCTCAGGGCGTGATCCCGGCGTTCTGGGATCGAGCCCCACATCAGGCTCCTTCACTATGAGCCTGCTTCTTCTTCTCCCACTCCCCCTGCTTGTGTTCCCTCTCTCGCTGGCTGTCTCTATCCTGTCGAATAAATAAATAAAATCTTTAAAAAAAAAAAAAAAAAAAAAAGAAATGGCCCTTCGCCAGAAACCCCTCCATGGCTGCAGGCCGGTCACCGCCCTGCCCACCCCCCTTCCAGAGTGGCCATCCCTCTGACTCACCGTGAACACCTCACCGTCCATCTCTGTGACGTCACCAGCCGAGGCGCCTCCTCAGACCCCACAGCTAATGTGACTGATTCGGTAGGTCGTTAAAAGTCCACAGGTTACCCCTCCATGACTCTTTTCCCAAGAATTCCTCCATTGCAGTCCTGGGCCACGGCACCAGTAGAGTTTCTCACTGTCTGAGTCCTGGTAATTCCATATTTATGGTCAGTCAACACCATCCACACATTCTCTCCATCCTCCATGTTTCTTGAAAAATGGCAGCCAGATCCAGGAGGCTTCGTCAGAATTATGAAAAAGAAAAGTTCTGAATTATAAAGGAGGTCTCAGGGAACCGAGAGAGGTAAGGTGAGAAGGTCGGGCCATGGTGTGCATCCCACCAACCAAAGACCACTGGGAGTTTAGCTGCAGTCATGGTTCCGTTGTTTAGCTTGTTGCAACAGAGGAGACCCCCCGCCCCACCGCAGGCCCAGAGCGTCTCGGTAAGAGGGATGGAGAAGTGCTTCTGGAGGGCTTGGGCTTGGGCTGGGGGATGAAGGAGGCAGGGTCAAGAGGTGCGGCGCTTTGGTGGCTGGGTAACTCAAATATTTTTATCTTGGAGGCAGGAAGATTAACGCAGGGCCAGAGTTCTCAGTGGTAAAGAGGCGGTCATCACTCCTGTTAGCAGAAGAGGGGCATGTGCAGTCATTTCTGGGTCCTATTTCTGCCTAGTTTCACACATGCTCAGGGTCTGGCCTTTTCTGAATATATCTGTGTTCCAGGAGCCTTGTTCCTGACCTAACTGCCAGCTGCCAGGAGGGTTGCTTATCTCTTTCTCGGTTCCCTTCCTGAGTCTAGCTGCAAACGGGACTAATTGTACTTTTTCAGAGGTCATATTGCGGAAGGTCTTGACTATCAGTGTGAGGAGGTTTATATCTAACTTGGTAGATAAGAACAAGCCACCAAAGACATCGGGTGCTGGAGTGATAGAATTAGTATTGTACTTGAGGGATAGGGTGTCAGAGAAAAAATGGATCAGAGGTCATGTGTCCTGTTAGAGGCAAATATTATGATTGAGGTGAGAGCCAGCGCCACGTAAATCAAGGCCCTAGCAACAGGTGTGAAACAAAGATGACAGAGGCATTTGAGGGGAGAAAACGGGATAGGATGTTGGGGGTGGAAGAAGATAGTGTGGCAGGCACCGATGTCCCCTAACCCAACAGCCACCCCCACCATTCTTGCTGACAAATCCCTGATTGTTTCCAAAGAAAAATGGAAGGGCCACGGTTGGTCAAAACCGATCTTGACTCTCCCAAGCACACGCCTGATACTTCCTGACGCCCCCTGCAGTAAGGGCTGCCCTGTGGCTCATTCTGGCCAAGAAGACCTGAGAGGGGTGCGATGGAGCTCCTAGGAAAGGTCTGTATCCTTATAAAAAGGACAGGTGCAAAGAACGTGCTCCATGATCTGCCCTTCTATTCCTTGTTCTCTGCACAAGTAGACTATGTGATGCTTGGAGATGCCCTCCTCAATCTTTCGCTAAATACACTTATTTTTCACAAATTATTGTGTGTTGGAGTTGCAGTGAGCTGTGGCCCAAAGCATCCTAACTGACAGCTGGGAGAGCCAAAGATGACTCGAATGTCTTTGAGCCTCGGTGGCTGAACCGATGGCTGAATGGAAGCGGGGGGGTCTGAAGGAGAAGTGGATTGGGGGTGGGTAGGAAGATGGCAATGTTGGTTGAATCTTCTGGGTTTAAGCTGACAGAGAATGTCAAGATCTGGGGGTCGGGACAGAGGCTAGAACTTGAGAAGGGGGCTCCCAGAGCTGCTGCCACTTCTGGGAACCTGGTCATCAGCAGAACAGCCCACATGTCATGATGGGTTGGTTGAGGAAGGATGTAACGGGAGGAGAGTAAAGGAGAGCAGAGCCTCAGGCAGGGGTCCCAGGAGGGTGGATCAGGAAGGACAGGTCTAGGTGGGGAGTCAGGGAAGGAATGCAGGAGAGTTGGGGGGACCCGTGGACTGCTAACCCCTTGACCTCTTAAAATCACCACTCTAACCATTGAACACAGGAGACAGTTGCCCATTTGTCTACAGAGAAGGACGAAGCTGACACCAGAGCCAGTTCTTGGTCCACTGCTCTCTTTTCCCTTTTCATTCGGAATGGGATGAGAACTCAATGAAGGATCGAAGGGTTTCGAGCAGAGGACTTGCACATCACTCGGACTGCTGCAACGGGGCCAGGAGGGCAGGGTGGGGGGCGAGGGCAGGAGGTGAGAGGCAGTGAGGAGGCCATTGTAGAAAGCAGGTGTGAGATCCGATGGTTTGGATGGGGGTGGGGGCGGGGGCCACGGTGGAGGTGGTGGGAAGCGGTTGGACTTGGGATATCTTCCAAAGATCAAACCCACACAACCTCCTGATGGATTGGACGTGGCTTGGGAGACAAAGGAAGGAGGTAAAGATGCCTCCCAGGTTAGGGTCTTGAGCAACCAGAAGTCTGGCCTGGCCATTGATGGAGATGCAGAAGAGCAGAGAAGACATGGGCGGAGAGGGAGGTATTAGAGTCTCAATGTGGACAGGTTCCATCAGTGTGTCTGGGCCCCCAAGTGCACCTGTTGGGAGCTCAGAGGTGTGTCAGCCCTGATGGAGGAGCTATTAGATCTCCCAGGGAGAGATATGGGTAGTCTCCAGGAATGAAAAGCCCCTCCCTCTTCTTCCCAGACCTGGGTTTACTGTGTGACCTTGAGTGAACCACTCTTGAGCCACTGGCTTGTCTACAGAAACACAGATGGAGAATTTGATCTCCGAGATCCTGTCTTCTCTGTGACTCTACAATGGTCCAGGTGGACCGTGGCCTGGGAGCTGCACACGGATGAAACAGCATCAACCCTTATGAAGATGAAGGCCTATGCATGGACTATCGCCACCCTGGACCAGACGCCGGTGTGCCCGGAGGGAGACGTCGGACATGCCCAGCTCTTCAAGCCATGAAACGTGGGGCACCCACCAACAAGACCCTGACTATCTCCAGTGGTCTACAACAGCAAATTAGGACCATTCGAGAATTTAGGAGCATCTTGGTCCACCAGGGTTGGTGTTGATACAGGAATAACAAAAAGGATTGATTGAACAAAATCGAGACGCACAAGTTAATGTGCCTGTGTATTAAGAATAGGCAATTAAGGGCACCTGGGTGGCTCAGTTGGTTAAGCGTCTGCCTTCCGCTCAGGTCATGATCTCAGAGTCCTGGGATCGAGCCCCCTATCAGGCTCCCTGCTCAGTGGAGGGTCTGCCTCTTCCACTCCCTTCGCCCCGCCCCCCTTCCCCAGCTTGTGCTCTCTGCTCTCTCTCACGCTCTCTCTCTCTCAAAGAAATAAATAAAATCTTAAAAAAAAAAAAAAAGAATAGGCAGTTAAACCCAAACGAGAAACAAGTCCAATTTTCCATAGCAATGGCATACGGCGCTCAGATGTTATAACAAGTTTTGGGATCCATATGAATAAACCTATGAAAAGAAAGAAACAATAAGATACACAGCATATTCCTAGATAGAGTTAATATTGACTAGATATTTACTGCCTCTGTTTTCAAGCTATAAAATATGAGGCCCCACAAAGGTATCATGAGGAAAATGGTCCAAAGTGAATTTTGAAAAGTAAGTCATAAAAATTTTTTTTTTGAAAAAAGAAATTAGGGTATCAGCTCCACCAGGTACTGTCACACATCAAATTGTAATAACTGAAGTGTGGGGCTGATTGGGAACAGAACCGCAGAGCTCGATAGAAAGTTCTGGAAAAGACTGGCATCGATGTAAGACTTTGTCATGTGACACAGTTCGCATTTCCATCATTCGAAGGAAGACTATTCAATAAATGATATTCAGGTCATTTTGAAAGTGCCTAATGATCTAGATAAAAATATTAAATCCAATCCATACCTCATTATGTCTATCAAAATACATTCTGGATGCATGGGTAAGTTAAATGTAGAAAACTGCAGTTTTGGAAGAAATAAATGAATGTTTACATAATATGGGGAGAATCTGTAAACAGGACAATAAATGCAGAGAGTACAAAGGAAAAATTTACTGAATGTGAAGCGAAACTGAGAAATTTTCTTCGGAATCTCTCAGATTAATTTGTTTCTCAAGTCTACGAACTTAGGCCAAGATATCATTTCTTGCCTTCATCCATTCATTCATTCATCCATTCATTCATTCATTGAGTGTGTCCTACATGGCAGATGCCTTTGCTGGTACCAAGGATACAGATGTTTTTAGAAAGGGCAAACTCCGGGCCCTCCAGACCTTGCATCACAGTGGGGCAGACAGACTAAAAACAGAATAAATAGTAACATATACACTATGTCAGATTGCGCTCTGGTTTTTGAAGTATGACGAAGGAAACAAAGGAGTTATGTTTGGGCAGGAGTAATCTGGAAGGCTCAGGAAGGCTTCTCCCAGAAGTGGACGTTTGAGCTCAGAGCTCTAGGAGGAAAGGGGGTGGTTATGGGGCTAAGAGCAAAGACCCAGAGCCAGATGTGTGCCTGACCCTGCTTGGGGACCCTCGAAGAAGCCCATGTGTGAGGGAAAGAGTTGCAAAAATGAAGAGGGAGGAAATGTCCACCCGGGGCTGGGGGCTGATCGTGTGAGCTCTTGTTTCGCGAGGGTCAGAGACCAAAATGGCCCTAGAACCGCGGCTCAAAGGCAAGTCACATAATCCCAGGCTTCCTTCCGCGCTCCTCGAGCCCGGCTGGCACAGCTCTGCTCATCCATCTCCACTCTCTTGCTGAAGGCTTGAGTCAGCGCTCGGAGGGAGGGCTCGACACCCCACGGTGACTATGGGATTTATCCCCCAAACTAGACCCACGCTGAGCATGAGTGGGGAGCCATTAACAACGACTGCAGGCCAAGTGGGACTTGCAGCCCACCCTAACCAGATGTCACGTGTGCACAGCCTCGTACATCAGCTCGAGGAAATGCCGTCCTGTGCACAGAGAGTGGGGACGGGCCAGTGATCCAAAGGCTTGGAACCCCGGCTTTTTCTCTGGGCCTCAGTTTGCTCACCTGTCAAATGGTGGGGGCAATAATGATCCCTGCCTTTCAGGTTTCTCGAGAGATGCGGTGAGTAAGGCACGAAAAGCTCCTCAAACTGCCTGGCGTGAGGTGTACGTGCTCTGCAAGGACGGGCTTCTGTGTGCTGGGTCCAAAATGGGTCTGGAAGGTCTGAAACGGAAGTGTGGGTGGGGCTATGCTAGAGAGACTGTTTTCTCAACTTTGCCGTCTTCTAGAGGCCGCCAGCCTTTCTTGGAAGCTGGTGGCCTCTTTTCTCCGAAATCAGCAATATCAGGCCAAGTCCTCCTCCAGCTTCCATCCCTCTGGCTCTCCCTCTTCGGCCTCCGGCCTGTACTTGTAGGGACCCTTGGGATGATAACCCTGGGCCCACCCAGATAACCCAGGAGCGTCTCCCTGTTTTAAGGTCAGCTGATTAGCAACTGAATTCCATCAGCAACTTGAATTTCCCTCTGCCTCGTAACCCAGCGAATTCCGTATGCAAGGATTAGGACACAGACATCTGGCAGGAGAGCCATTATTCTCCCTACCACGGAGCTCTAGGAGGAAAGGGGTGGTTATGGGGCTAACAAATACAGAAAAGAAATCTCCTCCTCCCATTCCACAGTAGGGAGCACTGAGGCCCCAGAAGAGGAAGTGAACCGCCCAAGGCACTACCCCAGTCAGTGCAGTGAGCAGACTCCTTCCTAACGTCCCCACTCCCAGGCCAGGGCTTCCCCAGGGAGAGAAAATTGCATACGACACAGTCTGCAGCCGGGGTATCAGAGAGAGATTTATGCACCTCCGTGGTGGGAAACACCTGCCGCATTTCCTAAGAGGCTCAGCCTGGGGTCTTTCCTCTTGGTCATGGGAGGTGAAAGGAAACCCAGGGACAGTCAGTGACTTTCTGTGCTGCTGGAAGTCACATCCAGTTCAACAGTAATAATTGTAGAAGCGCCCTTTCCAAATCGCAGATTCATTACAGAAAATATTTCAAAATAAATGTCCGTGTTCCGCCCCTCGAATAGAAAATCGATACCGCAGTCGTGCTCAGGGCAGATGGCTGAGGCGGGAGTCAGTTTAGTCACACTCCCCCATCTCAAAGGTCGCTCGGGAACCTTCATCACGAGCACACCCCCTCTCGCACCCGGGCTGGGGAAGGAGGAGAAGGCGAGTAATTTATACACGTAATTATCCTCATGGAGCGAACAGATGGGAGACTTTCTCCAGGGGACACAGTGTACAACGTCCCATTTCTCACTGGGGCAGCAGGGACAGTTCCAATTAACCAACTTCCCATGAACCGGCCCCCAGCAGGACTCGGGAGGGGAGGAGAAGGAGAAAAATGTGCAGTGTTTGCTTTCGCGTCTGGCGCAGCTCAGTGCCCACTTGAAAGCTTAATGCTCTCCCCACGGTTAGAAGCCATGTTCTGGGGTTCCTGCATTCAGATGCTGCCCACAGGGGTCCCTCCTCTCTTCAGCCAGGAGGCCAGTGTGGATGGGGGTGCTCTGCCCCTGTGGGGGAGCACAGGGACCCCAGAGGCACTGCTCCTGACCTGAGGGATAAGGGGTATACCTGGCAGACAGTGGGGGGATCAGACAGGCTGACAGTAGTGCCCTGGGAACGGGGAACGGGAGAGAGCGTGCAACTGCACAGGAGAAACACCGGGTCCCTGTCCCTGCCAAGCGCCATACGTAGCTATGACTGTGGGCCCCTCATTACTACCCTCGGAGCCTCCAGCTTCCCTGACCAACAAAGATGTGCGGGCAACACCGCCTGAGAGAGCTTGCAGGAATGGCCAAGAAGAAGCACATGGGGTATTTCACCCTATCCTTTTCCCTCTTCTTTTTCACTTTGGTGTCTCAGAAGTGGGGGGCAGCCCACTGGCTTGGGGTGAGGAGGGAAGGGTTTTCAGCGGGGGTGCAGGCTGAGCTGAGCTGTGAAGAAGAGTGTGGCTAGACGCTGGTGGTTGTCTTCGAAGTGTCCACTGGTCCCTCCCGTGCATCAGGACCTGGGCTCTGTCCAAGGTAGCCCCGCGCCCAGCTGAGATACTCACTTTCCCAGACCCCCTTGCAGCTACAGGGCCACGTGACCCCATTCTGGCCAGTGAAACATAAACAGATTCTGCGTTCTCAGGAACGGCCTCTGGCTTCTGTGACCTAGGAGCCCCGCCCACCCCCCACCAACCCCAGCTCCTCCTCTGTCCTTCCTGCCTGGAGTAGAAGCAGCCCCTTTGGAATCAGAGGGTGATGAGCCCGGGGATGACAGCCAGCGTGCTGAGGACGCAAAGCTGGGAGACAGAGCCTGGTCCCTGGGCCGCGAGTGACGGATAGACACGGGCTCCGCACTGCCTGCCTCTGGGCTTCTTGTGCTGTGAGGAAACAAACCCATCTTCATTTAAGTCACTCTTGGTTGGGTTTCATGTTCCCTGCAACTGAAACGAGTCCTAAATGATACAAACGGTTTGTCAGAGCAGTGCTGAGGAATGGGACAGGCTTTCGTGTAGGAGGAATGGCAGAAGCGAGTGAAGGAAAGCAGAAGACCACAGAGTCTGTGCGGTGGCCACAGCTCCTCTTCTCCACCACCCAGTCAACTCCAGATGACCCGTCGTGGCAGCCTGATGGGAAGTCTTCCGGAAGATTCTAGCGAATGACTTCAGAGTGCTAACAAAACAACCAAGAACGGACAACTGCTGCTGTCTCCTCTCTTTCAGACATTCTCCCCATCTGGAACTGTGGGCAGTTGGCTCGTTGTCAAGAGGGAGTCGGCCTGCAGACCAAGCTGACGTCCCAGAGATCCCAGAACACAAAGTGCGAAAAACCCAGGTTCCTGAATGCCGTCCCTGAGCCACTGTGTTACGCACACTGCAGCTACCTGAACTCCCGTGCAGACAATGATAATCGCTGAAATCATCCTTGCTAAAGGAAGTGGAGTTGGGTCAGCCAAAATCATCCAAACTGACGCTTTGTATTTGAGGGGAAAAAGGCATGGATCAGCGTCCATTAACTAGGCCGATAGCATCTGGCTGTTTTAAGTTACCGCGTACGTGGCCTCCTTTAGTCTTCCGGAGCAGATCACAGCACTTGCTGCAGGGCAAGATTTTGCCAGGCTTTGATTAAGTCTGTGTCACGCGTCAGGCGCACAGCTTGATGGTAAGAACGTGGCCCGTGGGCCAGAATGCCCAAGTTTGAATCCTGCTTCTGCCAACTTCTTGCTTTATGACCTTGAGCGAGTTGTTTAAACTCTCCTTACCTTGCTTACTTTAAAAACAGAGATAATGCTAGCACTCCCCTCACGGGGTGGTCATAAGGATTACGTAGCATAAATCAGGAAAAGAACGGTCTCTGGCACATGGTAAGCACTGCGTGTTAGCTGTTGTCGTACTGATATGCAGGCAAACAGCATTGTTGATCCCAGATGTTTCTCTGCTGTTACAGTGATAATATTCCCATATCACAGATAAGGGAACCGAGGCACAGAGAACTAAAGGTATTTGCCAGGGGTTCGCACAACTGGTAAGTGGAGAAGCTGGGATTTGAGCCCAGGGCCTGATCTCTTAACCAGCGTCCTATTCTGGATCCTTTCCATGGTGGTCAGACTGAATGAAGCAGACAGCTAACCAGGGTGGCCATGATACAGGCTGGAATCGTGAATACAGTCAAGCACCAGCAACAATGGTGTGCTCCTTCTCTGCCAAGCTCCTGTCATTTCAAAGTACCATTATAATTTCTCTGTTGCATTCTGGAACCACTGGAAGGGTCAGCGGGCTCACAGACATGGAGGGAACGTAGCCAAATCCCCACCATCTGGTACCACCCAGGAGAGAGCATATGCTGTGGCCCTCTGCATGAAGCATCCCTCCAAATGCCTCCAGATGAGATCCTAAACGCCCCCCAGCCAAGCGCAGGTGGTCCTTGAGCCCCTGCTGAGGAGTGCCAGTCCCCCGCAGCTAACAGGTTTCCCCATGACCTGGGTCTTTTGGGGCCCTCCTGAGCCAACAGCCCAAAGGGGACCAAGCTTGGAAGAAAGCACTCTTTTTCTTCTTCAGGCTGGAACAGTGCCCTTCGGGCAGGAGGTATGGAAAAATAACTGACATGAGACCGGACTCGCAAGCGTGGGGCACGAATGTGGCACCCAGCACGTCCAGGCACTGCACATGGTGCCAAGAACACAAAGATAAATAAACCCTGGATCGTGCCCTTAAGATGCTCACTGGGTAGAGAGCAAGACAGACAGCAAACAACGAATGGGAGCTCTTTACTGAGCGCTGGCCACGTGCCAGGCACCGTTTTAAGCGCTAAGACATTTGGTCTCCACACTCTTCCATGAAGTGGGTCCTTTTATCATTGCCATGTCCCCTGGGAAACTGAAGCATACACAGAGAAGTTAGGTCACTTGCTCAAGGTCATACAGCTCATCGGAGGCTGGAGCCAAGTATGAGCCCAGGACATCAGGCTCCAGACTCTGCTGCCTCCAGCACTCAGAAGAGGCGGGAGATGTGCTCCAAATAAGGATTGGATGAGGGCGTCCTGGGGCCCTGACTGGGAAGCAATGAGCTCTCCCCACTGGGGAGGGCCTGCTCAAAGGGAAGAGGAGTCATGAGAGGTGGGCAGACACAGACTTTGCCAGATGGTGACGATGATGACGAGAGGAACAGTAGCTCACGCTTACTGTGTGCTTACCAAGCCACTCAGCTGAGTTTACTCGGTGTTTCCACACAACACACGTAAGAGGCTCACCATCATTAAGCGAGGTGACAGATGAGACAGTCAAGGCACAGAGAGTTTGGATGACTTGCCTCGTCTCAGGTGAACGGGGAGAGGCAGAGCCAGGATTTGAACCCAGGGAATCTGGCCGCAGAGCCTGCGACCTCACCATTAGACCAAAGGGACAGGGACACAGTCCAGGGACAGGAAGCTCTCCAGGCAAAGGAGGGGACGTGGGATGGTGCCTGGCCTGGGTAGGGAATGAGCCACAGTGCCTGGTATGGTGAGGGGGCGGACTGTGGACTGTGGGTGAAGGGACATTAGGGGAAGAGGGACTTTAAGGAGGCCTTGAATTCAGCTTAAAAGGAGACAGGACCTCAGCTGAACATGGCTGAGAGATGTCGACAGTTTTTCCGCATTGGGGTCATGTCCGGTACTCAGCGGGGATCTGAGTTCTGGTTGTGACCCTAGCAAACACGTGACCGTGTCGCTGAGACTCCATTTTCTCTTCTGTGAAGTGGGCACATCGCAGCTTATAGTAAGAGAAAAACTCCAGTGCACAGAATAGCATAAGGGAGTGAGAAGCGAGGAGCCCGTGCTTGGTATACCCTTCAAGTGCAAACTGCGAGATGGGACACCAGACATGAAGCTGCAGAGGGACGTGCAGGGCAGGGAAGGCGGGGAAATAACGAGCACCGTTTTGGTGGGAGAATGATGTGGTTTGTATCAGGCAGGCTTCTTAACTGCAACCCACAGACTCCACTCTGACTGGTTCACACAAAACTGGGATTGATTAAAAGAGAGCAGGCGGCATGGAGACTTCTCCAAAGACTCAGACAGCCAAGATCGGGAAATACACAGCCACAAGCTGCATCTGACTTCAGGGCACAGGAAACCAGAAAGCGCACCGCGCTCCCCCAGAAGGACCAGAAGCCGCCACAGCCTTGTTTAACAAACCCTCCACTCTCCCTGCCGCTTCCCTTCCAGAGCATCGGCTCAAACAAGAGGATCTGACTGGAGAAACAGAAGTCACATGACCACCCCCGCAGCAAGGGAGGCTGGGAGGATGCCATCTGGAGCGGTGGGAACTGCATTATGGGAAACTCTGCAAACACGGGGCGGGCATTTGGAAGGTGTTGGGCAGCCCCCAAAATTCTCCAATGCCCCTTCTATGGTCCAGTTTGCCTTGTAGCAAGATTTCTCCGGTAGGAGCCTGGAGTTGGGATTTTGGAAGGACAGGACTGGAGACCAGGGAGACCCCTGGGAATCAGCAAGAAGCAACAGGGACCTGAATGTGAGCAGTGGTGGCCAAGATGCTGAGAAAGGGGCAGACCATGACATATGTAGGAGGGAGAATCCTCGGGACTTAAAAATGAGGAGTTAAAACCATCAGGGGGACAAAAATGGGGGTAAAGGAATGGCTAACCTTTGAAAGCATTGCAAAAACACCTCTTTAGGGAAGGATGCAAAGTGTCAAGTGACTGGCTTTCAGGCAAGGAAGTTGGGGTAAGAAGAAAGCGGGGTGCAGGGGCGGGCTTTAACAGTGCTACTCTCTGTGCATTGGTCAAAGTTCTTTGCACCCTTTGCAACAGGAATGTGCTCCTCAGCCGTCATTCCTTTATCCACTCAGATATTGCTTTTCCAGAAAATACTAGCCACGGACGCTCAGCAGGGATGGGCACCAAGATCCTGGAGGGAGCCGAGATCTGTAGTTCATTCACCTTTTAATTCCAGGGTCCTGTCGACAGGACTGACCCACCCCAGGCACTCTGACCATATCTCCTGGAGCTAAGACTTTAAGAAGTTCCCTTCTATTGGCGAAATAAGGAACAAGAGAAAAGTTCTGTATTCCCAGCCCTCCTTTTAGGCAAGGCTGTGCTTGAAAGAACGGGCAGCGATCTCTGTATTCATCAGTGGTATTTTATTACGTCTTCCCAGTGAACCGGCCTCAGGATTAGAGGTGAGGCAGAACCATAGTAAGGCCCTGTCCTCATTAGCTCTGACCACATTTTCAACCCCCTGAAAGCTTTAAGGCTGGCCGCAAAATGGGAGTGCACAAGGGGAGGGAAAGAGAAAAGCGCTCAGAGCCTGGCTCCGTTGTTTACCAGCGGTGGGACCCAGGGCAAGTTTCTTTCACAGCTGGGTCCCAGCTCCATGCTTTGGAAAACAAGGAAGGGGATCACCGAGCCAGTGTCCGGGCCGGGGGGTTAAGGGAGATGATAGACGTGCTCACTTAGCAGAGAGCCTAGCACGGTATGCACACCGCGTTATCACTACCACGAGCTTTTTCTTACTAACTCATGCCAAGCTTGTTGTGCCTCTCGGATTTTGTGCCTGCTGTTCCTTCACCTGAAAAGCCTTTCCCTGTGACCCTTCCAGGCATGCAGCTCTTTCTCAACACGTAGGTTTCAGCCCCAGTGTCACCCGCTCTGACCGTGCAAACTAAAACGGTCCCTCGCACCAGCGCGCCTGTCTGATTTCTTCCGAGGATTTACCACTCTCAGGAAATACCATCTTTACTTTTATCACTTATTTATCGTCTGTCTTCCCACACTAGGACTGTCACGGCATGAGGGAGGGGCTGTGGCGGGTTGTCCCACGACCTAATCCCCGAGCTGGGGACAGTGCCTGGCCCAGAGCGCGCTGACCGTTCCCATCGGGTGCAGGATGGGCAGAGCTTAGATTTGATTCTTTCCTGCCCTGTGTTCCCTGGGGGTCTGGTCTTCGCTTCGTTCTCCTGAAGGGCACTGGTGTGGTTGAGGGGAATGCTCTGGATTCTTCCTCTGCCCACGCTGTTTAGCTGCTGTAGACGTTCGACTGCAGAGACCGGAAACGAGGTTGGCTTCAACATAGGAAAAGCTGATTTCTCTCTCATGCATGGAACAGGGAAACTCCACGCTGCAAAGTGGTCAGGGGCCAGGCTCCTTTATCTCCTGGTTCCCCCACCCATGGGGCATCAACCTTATCCACATGGCCCCTGATGGCCCCCTGTTCCATCTGGACTCCACCCAAGGAAGGATCATGACAAAGGCTTCCAGAAGGAAGTTGTACTCACCACTTCTGCTCAGTCTGGTTGGCCGGAGCTTGGTCCCAGGGACGCACCGACACCAAGGAGGCTGGGAAAGGGAGTCCCCACTCTGCACAGCCAGGTGGCCTGTGAGAAGTAGGGAGTGCTGTCACTGTGGGACAGAAGTCTCCAATCCACCACCCCGATACCCTTGCCTGGGGCGACTGTCAGGTCAATGCCCTTGTAAGAGAGGAGAGGAGAGAATGGGCCAAGGAGGGGGGCCAGGGGCCTGCCCCACTCGGGAGGAGTGGGGATGGTTCGAGCTGCCCCTTTGCGCCTCTCCCTGCCCTCTCCTGCTCTTGCCGTTACTTCCCCCTGCAGCTCCCCTTGGGGATGTATCTGAGTTTCTCCTGCTGATAGGGTCAGAGTAGAGCTAATCTCCGCTCACCCAAGGCTGCCAAAGGCCCTTGTATGCCCCAGCCCTGGCCCTCTGGCCCTGCTTCTCCATCCCCGGTGCCACTCTGCCCCACCGGGTCACGCCACCTGGCACGGACCCTCAGCAGCTCTCAGCAGCCTAGAGCTGGGCAGCCCTGCCACATGCCAGCCTTTCGGGCAGAGAGGGGACGGGGCAGGCCCTCGGGCTCCCTGGGGCAGAGTGGGCTGCTTGTCAAGGTGGCTGTGGGCAGGCAACCATCTCACAACGGGCCCAAGGACAGCTTCTAGGGGGCAGGGCCAAGTCGCAGAGGGATCTGCCCACGGGTACCCTGCCCCCTCACTCCTCAGATACTACAGAAATTGTGTTTCTGCTGTCCACTGGCCGCTCCCTTATTCTTGTCTGAGCCCAGGCACCTGTTGTCACCTGGTCTAACGGGTCCGAGGAGGAAGGAGACCATGGAACAGGCGTGTATGCTTTTCCCTGCCTTGCAGACATCCCCCATGTGTGGAAGTGGCAGTAGGCTCCCCTCTGGAGAACCACCCACCATTCCCCCATTCTCAGCCCCTGTAGTTGCCATGGGGCTCAGCCCACCCTTGACTCCACAGTGAACATGAGACCCACGCATGCCCAGTCAGAGACTTTCACTCTCCTGGACACGCTTTGAATCAAAGACGGTCACAATGACCAGGTCAGACCAATGAGAGTTTGGGCTGAGAGGTTTGCTAGAAGCCTTTGAGCTCCCTCTTGTTTTTCTGGAGTTGCTGACCTGTAAGATGTAACCTGAGCTCGTGGGGCCATCTCTGCCATTAGGAGAGAAAAGCCTTCCTACAAACTGAGCCTAAAGAGATGAAAGAAAGGCAGAGAGATGGAACGCAAAAGGCAGGCACCCCAGTCCAGCTGTGCCTGAACTCCACGTATCCCTCGATGCTTTCATCACAAGATTCTTTGTTGTCTTACACCACTTAGAAATAGCTTCTAGCCACCTCAAACTGAAAGCCTTCTGCTTATGGCTTTTCTTCCCGGATCCACAGAGCAGCCCACAGGGTGTGGGGAGAGCCTGGGGTTCCCATCAGTGCAGACATCTGCTGGCCCAGGGCTCCACCTGCTCGGTCACCTGCCCTTTTAACAGCCCTTCCCCCCAGCACTGCCCAGCCTCCTTCCCTCAGCCCCTGCTCAGCTCCTTCCAGCCTGTTTCTCACTCCCTTTCCTCCCCTTTGTGCCTCTGAGCCTGAGACCCCTTCACACCCCGAGACAATTCCACAGCTGCCAAAGACGAGTATTGTGATATGCGGCCGAGCACCAACTTCTTAAAGCTTTCTCTCTCCTAAGCCAAACCATTTTTAAATTCTAATTAAATTTTAAATTGTGGTAAAATACATATACCGCAAATTTACTATTGAGCTATTTTTAAGTGTACAGTCCAATGGCATGAAGAGCATTCCCACTGAATGCAACCAACCCGACCGTCCACCTCCAGACGCTCTTCCTCCTGCAAAGTGGAAACTCTATTCCCATGAAACAACAGCTCCCCATTCTCCCTTCCCAGACCCCATGGCAACCACCCAACCATTTTCTATCGGCGTGAGTTTGGCTGCTCTGGGTACCGCACACAACCCTTGTCCTGTTGTGACTGGCTTATTTCACTTAGCATCGCGTCCTCAAGGTTCATCCGTGTGCTAGCCTGGGTCAGACTCTCCCTCCGTTTTAAGGCAGAATAATAGCCCATTGCGAGGAGAGACCACAGTTTGTTTACCCATTCATCCTTGATGGCTACCTGTTGCTTCCTCCTTTTGGCCGTTGTGAATAGAGCTGTTAGGAACACGGGCATACGAATACCTGTTCTTGGCTCTGCTTTTGATTCTTTGGGGGTATACACCCAGAAGTGGGATTATTGAGTCACATGACGATTCTATTTTTAGTTTTTTGAAGCACCTCCCTTCTGTTTTCCACAGCAGCTGCGCCATTTTACTTCCCCACCGGTAACGCACGCAGGTTCCAGTTTCTCCACATCCCCGTCAACACTTGTTCTTTCCTGGGTTTTGTTCAGCCATCCTGGTAGGTGTGAGGTGGTGTGTCGTTGTGGTCTTGATTTGATTTCCCTAATGATGAGGGACCTCGAGCATCTTCTCATGTGCGTACTGGCCGTTTGTGTTTATCCTTTGGAGACGTGTGCATTTAAGCCTTGGAGCCTTCTTTACTCATTTCATTCATTTTTTAGTCATCCATCCAGCAAATATTTCTTGGGCATCTACTCCATGCCAGGTATTATTCTATGTGCTATAGATACAATGACCAAGGCAAAACAAAAACAAAGGAAACAAACTAAACAAAATTAAATTAAAAACTCTTGTCTCCATGGAGCTGCCAATTTTCATCTCCTTATAACATAATTTTTATTTCAGAGAGCTTGTTTCAGGAATGAAATAAAATAATGTCTACAGCCCCCATCAGAGGTGGGGCACCAGTCAGTGCCTCCCTCACCCCTCCCCTCTCTCCCTGTGCTTTCATGCTTCCTCCATCCCCACCACCATCCTCTCCCCCACCTGGCACCATCCAACCTCCCCTGCCTCTTCCCTTCTCCATGTGCATTTCAGGAGCTGGGAGGTCTCAGAGCTGGGGCTACTGTGCCTGTGGGGTCCCGGTGGGGATTTCCAACCCTCCCTCAGCTTTGCTCCTGGAATATAAGAAAACATCTTGAAAACACGCATCAAACAGTACTTGTTAACCCTGTCCTGGGCAGGTGGAGTCTAAGCCCACGGAGAACCTCCATGATGCATGCCGTCTTCTCACAATAAAGTCCTTTGTCTGATACATTTATTGGCAATTTTCTGTGACCCAGGACATATGGTGAGGCTGGGACAGACAACTCAAATATTTACAAGGAAGACGGATGGGAAAGCAGACATTACTCTTTCAGACTCATACTGGGGAAGACGCAGCTAGGAGGCGGGAGGTGTCAAGCTAGCGAGTTGGGGGTTGACCCAAGCCTGGAGCAATGGGCAGAATTTGAACTGGAGATGAGTAGACAGGGAGTAAAAAGTGGGGAATAAGGCTTATCCGTTGGTCTTCCGTTCGGATAACTAATGATGACTTCCTCCCTGCTATCTGTCAAGTACTCTCTGAAGGGCTTTATCTAGATTAACTTGTTTGATCCTCACAGCGGCTACTCTAGGAGGTGTTATTAAACCCGTTTCCTAAAGCATGAAACTGACATGAAAGAAATCAAGTCATTTTCCCAAAGTCATCATACCGTTGAGTGAGTGACGCCAGGTTCAAATCCAGGCGGTGTCTGGCTTGCCTCCACGAGCTGAAACACTGCCGCCACGCCCCCGGCACTCAAAGGCAGACACACGTACCATCCCTTGGATTCCTAGTCTAGGCCTGTCTGGCATTCAGTCGCTGTTCGATAAGTACGTGTTGAGTGTTACTAACCACCTGCAAAGGACTTTTCAGTTTATAAAACATTTCACCTCTGTTAGCTCATGTGTCCTCCCCGGAACCCTGGGCGGGGAAAATCAATATTCTATAGATTAAGAAAATGAGACATGATCACACACCAGCCAAGTAGCAGAGTTGGAGTTTGGACCTCTGTTCAAGAAACTCTGACAGTTTCTTGTTTGGGGTTGTCGCTACCATTGCCAAACCATTAGCAGCCATCAAGGCCAGAGTAGGGATAGCCCTCAGGCAAGAACATGATAAACTGACAGCTGGAAAGGAGATCGATGTTAGGAGAGAAGTTTATCAAGTTCTAGTGCCCGGTGAAAAAAATATTGCAAAGAGGGAACTTAGAAAGGAAAATGACAAACAGACAACCCTTTAAAGATCTGGTGGGGGGGTGGGGAGGCATCTATCCAGGAAGCAAAGGTCACATGTGCAAAGGTCCTGAGGCAGGAATAAACGTGATGTGTTCAAGGGTCAGAGAGCATCCCAATTCATCTGGAGTGTTGCAAGCATGTTATGGGGTCCAGGAATACACAGTTAAAGTTAAGAAAGGAGGCAGAGTTTTATTCTAGATGCAATAACTCGTGGAGGTTATTAGCAGATGAGTAACTAGTTTGGATAAATCTTTTTAAATCACCTCTCTTGCGTTTTACGGAGGATGCATTGAAGAGTGCAAAATGGAAGAGACGAGGCTGGGGGACTCTGAGTGGTCCAGGTTAAAAATGGTCCAGGTCTGGACCAGCGTGGACTTGATGGAAACAGAGAGAAGTGGATAATGCAGGGCCTATGATGGAGGTAGAGCCATGGGATTTGCTGATGTCTTGGAAGGCGTCAGGAGGAAGGAGTGTGAGCAGTCAAGCATTGACCTTGCATCCTGGACAGCTGGCTAAAACACAGCTTCTGGAAGCTTCTCTCAATGGAATGGGAAGGTGTCACAGCAGGAGCTAAACAAGTTGTCTTGTGTCCTTAGGAAGAGGTAAATAGGACCCTGATAAATGCCCACCTTCTTCTTCAGGCTTCTCCTTGGGGCTCATTCCATGTGTCAAGGGAGGCGACGGGCCTCAGGGGCTGCCAGGTTTTCCAGCTCTCTGGACGGGTGCATTCCGCACCGTCTGCTGCTCCTGGACAGAGAAAGGCAAGACAGGGAAAACACGCATGGCTGCCAGCCCCAGCCCTTGCTCCACCGGCGGTCTGCTCGGGCCTGCGTGTCCCGGTGCCAAGCAGCCCGTACAGATGGGCTCTGTGAGCTCCGGGCACAGAGGTCCTGGTCCTGGATCCCTCACCAGCTTGTGATGGATGGTGGTCGGAGCCGGGACTCCGCCAACCCGAAGACTCGGAGGTGCTCAGAGGCAACCGGGGCAGGCATGAGTCCCCACAGTGCACCTTTCCACTGGAACAGAAACATCTGAAAAGGTCTGGACATCTCTCCACAAAAATAGGGCGGGGGAGGGGGATGACTGTGGTGTCAGCATGTCCCCATCACTCTTCTCTTGATGGCCACCTCCCAGGATTCCTGCAGTCTAACAGCCCACACCCCCTGTGCCCCACTTTCCTGGGGGGCCAGGCTTTCACCCTCCATCTAGGCTTCTCAGCCCAGCAGGGAAGTTGCCTGTGTCCCTCCCCTAAAAACTGCTCCATTCTATTTTATCTCATCTCTGATGACACTGTTCTGAGAACTTAGCTAATCTGATAAGAGGACGTGCACACAAGTGTTGAAAGATGCATTGGCTGTGCCGTCAGTGACTCGGATTCCTGTCCCCACAGCATCCCTCATGAGCTTTGGGAGATGAGAAAGCCCTGGAGAGACGGTAAGGCCTGCTTAGCACCCAAACAAGACTCCCTGCATGGCTCACCCAGAGAGCGGGGGGGGGAGGGGGGGGGAGGTGGCGGTGTGCGGGGCGCAGGGCATTTGCACAAAGCTATATAATACGGCGTCGGGGTCGGACTGTTCCCCCTCGTCGCGGCTGCTGCTGGAGATCGTCGACGGGGCACACACTCGGGCTGAACGCATCCTCTGTTTTCCGTGTGAAGCAGTTGTGTTTCTGACCCTCGATTCCAGCGGGAGCCGTTTCAGCAACTCCCCAAACTGACGCTCCGGTTTGAAGCGGGACAGTCCACACCCGGGCGTAATCACCGCCGCCCCCGTTTATCGAACACCTGCCGTGGGCCACCCTCTATGCTGGGCGCTTGACCGTATACGCCCTGATTTAATCTTCTTTACAAACGGTTGCGATTGGTATTTGTCCTTTTTCAGGCGGGAAACTTGGGGTTCAGGTGCTGACCCGAGGCCGCACCGCGGGCAGAGGCCCAAGCCGGCGGGAGCGCCCTTGACCCCTGCGTCTGCATTCTCCCTGTGCCCCTTACTCCACCTGCTTTGTAGCAAGAATATACATCCCAGGAGGTCCAGATTGATTATCCTGAGTTTTACAACCCTTCCCTTTAGGTTCCTTTGACTCCCGCTTTGCTGTGTTCGTGAAGGGGTTTTCTCTGGGGCACAGAGAACTTCGCTGTATCAGAGGCTGGGACCGTGGGGTCTCTACCTCTCACTTGGCCGCTCAGCATGCCCTTCCCTCTCCTCTCCTTTGCTCCCTGTCCTCTCTTCTCTGACCAGCCAAATGATACTCTAAAGTCTCCTTTATTCAAGCCACAAAACCTCCAATGCAAAATGGCCAATGAGTAAAGACAGCGCATTGGCTTTTGTAACCGAGCCCGGCAGTGGTGAAGCAGGTTTCAGGAGCAGGTTGATCATGTCGTTCAAAGGACACGATCAGGACCTGGTGTTTCTGTCTCCTGGCTCTGTTCTCAGATCAATTTCCCCTTGTGGCTGCAGCATATTTCCTCTGCTCTCAGATGCAGGGCTTCTGGAAACAGGGAGCATCTTAGTGCCAACATGAACGTACTCGTTCAGCAATATTTGGAAGCATCACTTCATGCAGGTCGTTTTCTAGGTGCGGAGGACACCTGAGACAAGGCAGACGGAAATCCCTGCCCTCCTGGAGCTTACGGTGCAGGCAGGTGACCGATGACACATGGATTCGCAAATAAATACACAAAAGATGCCAGAGAGTGATACACGTAATGAAGAAAATGAACACAAGGCCAGGAGGTAGAGGGACAGTGGGGTGGCTGTCTCAGAGAGGTTGGGAAGGCCCCTCGAGGTCCACCTTCAGAGAAGGCCTCCATGAAACAGGCTGTGAATCCTGGAGAGAAGAATGTTCTAGGGAGAGGGACCGGCAAGGCAGAGTCCCAGGGAGGGACTGCTGGGTGTGTCCATGTGAGAACAGGAAATGGGGGTGCTGGGGACAAGGGAAAAGGGGAGGGTGGCGAAGTGGGCAGGAGCCCCATCAAGGCATGGGAGGAGCTCGACTCTCCGTCTCCCTGTGAGCGAGTGGCCAGGGGAGGCTGGAGACCAGGGGGAGGAGCTCTGATCTGCACCCAAATGACCCTCGGGCAGCAGGGAGGCTCACAGACTTTGGGGCCAGCGTGCTCATTCCTGGACCTTTCCTGTGACTGGGGCTGAGACCCTGGAGGGCCGCAGTCTGAGCTGAGCCGGGGGCAGACATGGTTCTCCAGAGAATCATCCCATCCTACCAACAGGAAGCAGACAGAGGGATTCCAGGTTGTAGAGTCATGGGGTGCCCCTCCAGCGGCCCCCCAGTCTACGGTCCAGGAACCTTCCCGATGCTCATCCTTCCACAGGGTCTCTGCAGGCACATACTTGGGGCTAATACGGCGACATAAGGCTGTCTGTGCCCTCTATGCACACGTCTGTGTCTTGCTTTCTCCGATGGATCTGGGGTTGGCGAACCAGTACCCTGGGCCGAATCCAGCCCACACGGCCTATTTTTGTCCAGTCCTTGAACAGTGTTCTTTTACATTAGACACACACACACACACACACACCATAAAGACCACATTTGGCCTGTAAAATTTTATACAGTCACTACCTGGCCCTTAGGGAGGGTCTTTTGTTCCCTTCCTCCCTGCCTGTCTTACTGGATTGGTTCCAATGGCCACATCTGATCACGTCGCGATGTAATCAGTCCTCTGTGGTTACCAGTAAACGCATGGCCTTTCAGAGCATGCGGGGAATCTAATTTCTCCCTCCACGTTTTCATATACAAGAGTCAGAGTAGACGGCTGGTACTGACAGTTACGTGGGACAGCTGCTCTTTGTCCCCTCACAGCATCCATTCTGCCTCTTCGGTGACACCCCCCACTCTTCTTAGCCCTTGAGTTTCCTAGCGCAACAGCCCAGGTTCCAGAAGGGAGTTCTAAACCCGCACTGGGCCAGTGAGCTGAAAATCTGTGATTGCCTTTTAGAAACTTGGCGGGGTGGGGGGTGAGGGGTAGGGAAGGCACCTCTTCCCATTGGCCTTGGAAGTGGGAGGATCTCACCGGACCACTGGGGGTGACTCCAAACAGAGGAAGGTGGAGGTGAGAGAGAGAGAGAGAGAGAGGGAGACTGGGACTGGTGATGTCGGCTGACCCCATTCGTGGCTAATCGTGTCCCAGCTTCTCCTCTTCCCAGCTCTGTGACCTTTGTAGAATAACCATAGAATTCATTGACCAAATCGGACCACTTTTGAGAATCAATGGGGGTGCTCATCATTATTTTGGGGGTGTCCCAGGCAAGCCCAGATGTATGGTCACGCTGGACTGGAGCAAATTCCCTTAGGTCTCACGGTCTCAGGTTCTCCGTCTGAGGAGAACATAGCCCGCAGGCGTCCCCCACCTTGCTACTGATACTTCCCGATCGCTAGCTTAGAAAATCCTAACTGAACATAATAATAAAAATAATAAATGCAAACAAAGCCTCCAGTCTGTTGCTCGCCCCCTTGGCAGGGCTGCAAGCGTAAGTTGAATCCTTCCACGTGCTTTGAAAGGTGCTTGTCTCTGGAAAAGCCCATCTTCCTTCCCACCATGAACTTGTGATACTCTGGTCTAGACTACTTTGCGAGCATATAAAAAGGAAAAGAAAACACAGCAAAGTCAGATTGCCATACAACACCCCGCCCCAACTCCCCATAAAAAAGCGAAGCCTGAGAAGGACGGGTTTTCTGAATACAGACCTTTGTGAAAACCCTCTAAGATTTATCTTCTTATCAACACCCCCAAATAATTTATTTGGATATATGAATGAGGGTTTCAACCCAAGAGAAAAAAACATTATGAACAGCTCTAGAAATAAAATTCCCATTCATGCTCAAAGTTCACATTTCTAACATTATTTCCATATGCCTGTCAGGGCTGAGAGGAGGACGAGGAAAACTCTGAGCACGAAGACCAGGACTTGGCTCGCGCTGTATTTTTACGGGTGGGCACAGGCATTGACGTCACCTCGGAAGAAGGGGTTCCCGGCACCGTCCTTCTGCAGGGATTCGGTTCTGGAATGTCAGCCCATACCTGGATGAGAGCGGGACCTATAAGAGAGTCTCGTTTTTAAGAGAAATACAACTCACGCACTCAGAGACATCGGTTTTGTGTGTGTAATTTTAAAAAACATTATACAGTAGAATTTGGTGTACATACTGCGAATTTTAATGTCTGTATGCATTGCGTAATGACCTCTCGATAATCAGGATACAGAACAGTTCTATCGGCTTCCCCACAAAAAAAATCCAGCCTCCTGCTGTCACCTTAGAGTCGCGACCTCCCCCTACACACGTACTCCTGGCAGCCCCTGTCCTGTTCTTTATCAAGATGGCTTTTCTGCTTTTTCAGGAAGTCATAAAAATGGAAATGTACGGTATGTAATTCTGGGGACTGTTTTCTTTCACTCAACCTAATGCCTTCCAGATTCAAAGAAGTCGTGCGGATCTCCACAGGTCATCCCTCTTATTGTTGGGTCATCTCCCGTCATGTGGATGAACCCCAGACGAGTCCACCATCGCCCACAGAAGGTCGTTTCAGTGGCTCTCGTGTTTTCGCAATTATGGACGGAGCCGCTATAAACACGTTTTGGTGTGAATGTAAGTTTTCTTTCCTCTGGGGTGAATACCCAGGAATGGGGGCCCTGGGTCATCTGGCAAGTGTATGTTTCATTGTAGAAGAAACTGAAAAACAGTTTTCCAGAGTGACCATACCACGTCGTGTTCCCAAAAGCCACGTGTGAGCTTCCCATTGTGCCCCCAGCTCTCCCGCACTCCCACTGTCCAGTCTCTGTTACAGCCTTTCTCAGATGTACGCAGCGCCATTTCCTCGTGACTTTCCTTGGCATTTCCCAAAGATGCCTGAACACCGAGAGAATTTCCATCATGTGAGACTTTGCCATCCATAGATCCTCTCTACGAAGGGTCTGTTCAAGTCTTGGCCGATGCCATAATTGGGCTTTTTGTCTTCTTACTGAGTTTCAAGAATCTTTTACATGTGCTGGATAAGTGATTTGCAAATATATATTCCGATATGCGATTTGCATCTGTTTTCTCCCAATAACAGACCTGATTTAGCTGTCTTTTCACAGTCTTTTAATTTTTAATTTTTACAGAGTCAATTTTATTCATTGTTTTCTTTTACGGATTATGCTGTTGGTATCAAGTCTAGAAACCTTTTCCTAACCACAGGTCCCAAAGCTGTTTCCTATTCTTGGCTTCAATTCCATTTTTCCATTTGTTTCATGTGTGTCCGTAATTGTGTATTGGGGGATTTTTATCATAGCTGCTTTAAGGTCTCTGTCGGAAAATTTCAGTCTGTGTTATTTCATTGTTGGTGTCTGTTAACAGTCTTTTCCATCAGTGGTGAGATTTTCCTGGTTCTTTATAGATCAAGCAATTTTAGAGTTTATCCTGGATATTTTGTATATTATGTCATGAGACTCAGAGTCTTGTTCAATTCCTGTGCACCACAGCGTTGCTCAAGAGTTCGGGTATAAGAGGAGTGCCTCAGTGGCTCAGTCCGTTAAGCATCTGCCTCCAGCTCAGGTCATGATCCCAGGGTCTTGGGATCGAGTCCCGCATCAGGCTCCCTGCTCGGTGGGAAGACTGCTTCTCCCTCTGCCGGCCGCTCCCCCTGCCTGTACTCTCTCCCTTTCTCTCTCTCTCTGACAAATAAATAAATAAATCTTTAAAAAAAAAAAAAGAGTTTGGATATGAAAAACGAGAAAAAGGGGAGAGGGATGGGGAATGTTCACACTTTCTCTGAGTGTTGGCAGCTCCCTTTACCAGAACTGCTTCCCTGAACAAGGCTAGCCAGCTCTTCTAGGCTTCTCCGGGAGCTCTCTCCATCTTTGCCCTAGTGTCTGTGTCTGGGTTTGGGGATCAAGACACTTAATATCTGAAGTGGAAATCCGGCTCACCACTAGTTTGGTGGTGCTTCAAATTCTGGGCTTTCTACAACGATTTCCTCTTCAGCTTCCTGCGTTCACGGCTCCATGCAACCTTTCCAGGCTCTATAGATTTATTCAGTGGGAGAGACAGGGCAAACTGTTTATCTCACCTGGAACCAGAAGGGCCAACATCAGTTTTTTAAGACTACTGATCCACTGGGGCGCCTGGGTGGCTCAGTCAGTTAAGCATCCGACTCTTGATTTCAGCTCAAGTCTCAGTCTCACAGTCGAGAGTTCAAGCCCTATGCTGGTCTCCATGCCGGGCATGGAGCCTACTTAATGACTCCGGGAAACAAACGGAGGGTTTCAGGGCAGGGGGCTGGGGGAATGGGATAGGCTGGTGACGGGTAGTAAGGAGGGCACGTATTGCATGGTGCACTGGGTGTTACATGCAAGTAATGATTCATGGAACTTTACATCAAAAGCTAGGGATGTACTGTATGGTGACTAACATAATATAATAAAAAATATTATTATAAAAAAATAAAAAAGAAATTTAAAAATTTTTAAATTTAAAAAAAAAGGAAGAAGAAAAAGAAGAAGAAGAATGATCCATCCATCCATTCAACGTGTTTATTACAATAGTCCTTGTGTCATGGTCCCATGTATATTTGCCACCACCAGTGCCTGGTTTCATTCATCCCCTCCCCGGGTCTGGTTTTGTTGTGGTTTGGTTTGGCTTGGGTTGGTGTCCATAACAGAAGAGCGCAGGGGTAGCGTGCTTCATGGCAGGTCTAATCCAGGATCTTGAGTGAATCCATTTCTCTTGTTCATCCCCGCTTTCTATAATGTTGACTTCATCTTTGGACCGTCCTTCTGCCGGTTCTGGCCTCTCATCTGGTAGCAACGAACAGTTCTGTGTGTCTAGGACACAGATCTTCTTTAATCGTGTGGCACAAACTAGGGAAAGAAAGGGGATCTCATAGTATCTACTGCATAAGTCTTAAGTGTTTTACCCTTTGCTAGCCCAAGTTGGGCTATAACCTAAACCATCATCAAAGCCAGAATGGGGAGAGTGTGAAACTTGACAGAAGCTTCCATGAGCTCCCCTATGTATCTGAGCATGGAATCAGTCCCGCCCAATACTTGCGTCTGGGAATACAGGCGGCGTGATTTTCCCAAAGGAAAATCAGAGTGTAAACAATGGGAGAAAGGATAGATGGGTAGATAGGCGCAGTGGAGCTAAATCACGTAAATTAATTTCGAAAGCAAACATCAAAAGTGGGAACTCCTCCTTACTTAATTATTTCAAATGATTTGTTGTTCATGTGAGCAATTAAGTCCAGACGTTCAGACACCAGGAGTGGCTGGATTCAGATTCCTCTACGTTGTATCTTTCATTTTCTGTGAGGCACCCTTCTCCTCCCCCTCAGCCTTACTTCCCAAAATGGCCCGGCAGCTCCAGGACTCAAGTCGCCAACACTTCCATCTCTAGAGGAGGGGTCCAAGGAAGATCTGAGCTCTGCACTGACGGGCCAAGCTGTATCTAGGAAAATATTACACACCGATTGGCTTACGCCCGGTTTTTCAGAAATAATCATGTGGCCAAAAGGGTGGCATTATGCTAGTTTTCTTGGAACATTCAGGTCCCACAGCTGTAGTGGGGCATGAGGTCCATTTTCCTGAGAGACATGGGGTACCTGGGAGGACGGTGAGCATCCCCTGAGAGCACTGCTTGGAAGGGGCATGGGCGGTTAGCTACTGGATGGGCGTGACAAACACCTGCTCGGTTAAGCATCTGACTCTCGATTTCAGTTCTGGTCATGGTCTTAGGGTCGTGGGATCGAGCCCCGCTTCGGGCTCTGTGCTCGGCTCTGAGTCTGCTTGAGATTCTCTCTCTCCCTCTCCCTCTGCCCCTTTCCCCGGCTCGTGTGTACACACACTCTCTCTCTCAAATAAATAAATAAACCTTACCCAAAAAATACCTACAAACACTACCAAACATAGAACCATGTCTTTCCAAATCAGAGAACGGGTCTTCTTCATTCTGAATTTCCACAATATTCACAGTCAATGGCACTGAGAGGGCACTTTACCAATTTCGGGTGACTGGATTAATGAGTTAAAACACCCAGGCTGTAGAGAATGAAATTCTAATCATGTTTAAAAATAGGCTTTGCAGTCCCAGGGCTAATTCCAATTGTAGGCAATATAACGGAGGGACATACTTTGCTAAAGCTGTGTCTCTGAAAACCTGTCAAAATATTTTGAAGTTAGGTAATAATTTGGTATCTATTAAGATTCTATCTTCAAAAGTCTTTTTTCAGTGAACACAGAGCATCGAGGACAAGGCAAAACCAATGTCAAAACGTTCGTTTGGTATCGTTTTATCTTGGCTTCTAGGCTAAAAGCGGTGATGAATTGACACATGTCACAAAACTCACAGCTCAGACCGTTCTTAGGAAGGGAACTGTGATCATTGAACACACAGTGCCTGGTGCGTGATTGTGAAAGTCAATGCCGGAGAAGCTCAAGAAGGATAAAGACCCTCCCGAACTGGTCAAGGTGAGATTTGGGCAGAGTCCTGGGGGTCAGGAAGCCGATCCTAAAAGTCCAGGACGTGTTGCAGGTGGGATGAAGCAAGCACAGCAAAGCCTTAGAGCCAAGAAAAGGGAAGGGATGCCGTGCTGGGGGGTCCCCAAGACCTCCCGTCCCCTGGGAGGACCTACAGGACTCGGCATATAGTTGTGTTCACGGCTCTGATTTATTACAATATAAAGACACAAAACTAATCATCAGAGGGAGAAGGCACCAGGCGTGAAGTCCAGAGGAAACCAAGAGCAGCCTTCCAAGGGTCTCTCCAGCTGTTGTCACGCAAGACTCCCTTCATTCCTCCAGCAACGAGCTGTGACAACACGTGTGACACGTTACCCACCGGGGAAGCTCATCCGAGAGTCAGAGCCTGTGATTTTTACAGGAGGCTCGTCGTGCGGCAGCCTCTGCCGAGCGTGTGCCGAGATCCCAGACTCCAGAAGGAGAGCAGGTGTTCGGCAGAAAGCATATTGTTTTGTATAAACAGTTTAGGCCCAGTGAGCCTCTCTTATCAGTCAGGGTGCTGGGAACCCTCCCCAGATCCCAGTTCCCAGGCGCCAGCCAAGGGCCAACCCTCTCAGCCAGGCCTTTCACAACCCCAGCGTCAGGCCTGCTACGGCGACTGTCTGCTGCACAGACGTTCAAGAGTTCACCCTGCAGGTCAAGGCTCTTAACTCCTCTCATCACAGGGACTTGGCGTAATAATAAATGACACTTAAGGCCCCCGCCCTGTGCCGATAATTGGGTGAGTTATTGCCTCAGTTTCTTTTTCTGAAAACAGAAACAAGGCCAACCACAAAGTGGCGGAGCCAATTCACCCAGGCCAGAGATGAGAACACCTGATTCCCTCGGGAGAGATCTGAAGCATCACCTCCCTCCAACCCCTCTCCTCCACAGCCTCTGACGTAATGCAGGGGAAGGAGGCGGGGGATCCTCTGAGCCTGTCCAGGCAGGGGCAGGATTCCTCTCCACTCACCCCACCCCAGCCTGGCCTCGGACAACGTCAGGCCGCCGAGCAGAGCAGGAGAACTGGGCCGGGAAGCAGGCTGGATTTATACCCTGCCTTTCAAACACTTTGAGAATGTGCCCCTGCATCACTTCCTTTCTGTCGTGAGGATCAGGAGATGGCCCAGATACACAGGGATATAGGAGTCTCTCTAGAACCATGCCTGATACCCAGGGTGATTGAAAAGCGTTTGCAGAAGAAACACGTGTATCCGTAAGTCAATGCGGGATGAATGAAACCTGATTGTGAGCGGAGAAATATTTTGAAAACAACTTCCCTTGGGTTCAGCAGAGCAGAACTGACAAACTCCGTCTGTTGTCAGCCCTGCCGATGCAACTCCGTGGTTTACAAGAAGCACGAGCTCCCCGCAGGCCCACGGAGCCACGGCAGCTCGGCTGATCTCGGCTGGGCTCCCGCGGGCTCAACACAATCTGGGGCTCAGGTCGGCTCCACGCGTGTCCTTCCTGGCCTGATCAGAAGGGGCACACTCTTCTCGTGGCTGACCCCCGAGAGCAAGGGCAGGATGACCTGTGGGGGCACACTTAATGTGTTTGCTCCTGTCACTTCCACTGACATGTAATCGGTCAAAGCCAGTCACAGAGCCAGGCCCACATCAGAGGGGTGGGAAGCACTGGCCACTCACAATGGGAAGGGAAGAGAGTGAGTATCTGCTGGCGGATAATCCACAGTGTCACATGAGCCACTGCCTTACACACGCTGATAAATACGGACGCACATCCGTACACGCTAGAATCCGAACTACCCTCCTGAAGGGAAAAATCACAGGGGCAGCTAATGCAAGCACAGCCCACAGCCACGTACCGGTGGCCTCAGGTTCCAGGGGCACCAAGAATAATGGGCAATGGCCCCCAGGGGGCTTCTAGCGAACTCTGGGGTGGGGGATGTGAGATCATCGCTCCTCCTTTAGCAGGTGGACCCCGCACGTATCTCACCCCCAATTCCAACTTACAGGGCAGCTGCCGTCCTGGCCTGGGGACCCCATCTCTTTACATGTTATTGTAGATCCGTTGCCCGCCACGGCAATAAAGACCTTTCCGTGGGTCATCTGCGATTTCTAAATCAGCACTGCGGAGAGGCTGGCGGATACACCAGGCAGGCTCCCCGTCAGGGATGATCGATGCCGGACTCAAGGCAATCATGGGTCTTGGCTTTGTGAAGCCAGCCCCCGCCACATACATCAGTTCCAGGAGAAACATCTGCTTCCCCCGCCGGTGAGGCCAGGGGTGGGGGTGTTTGGGCAGCAGCAAAGGATGGAAGGTGCTGGACGCACATCCGGGCTGTATCGGATTTGCCTGCATCACATGGCATTCAAGAGAAAGAACTCGCCAGCCTTCTTTAATATCTATTTGGCTCCCAATTGTGTCCTGACTTTTCTACAGTGGGGGGAAAGGCCAGGCGCCAGACTCCTGGGGGGACACGGAGATTTTCTAAGGGTTCCTAGGCATGGACACATTAAGAGCATCAGTTTCCAGACCCTCCACTGACATGTGTCCTTTTTGGGCACTTCCTCCTTCGCACACATCCTTCTTCCACTACATAAAAAACAGGTTTCTCAGTCGGGGTACCAGCAGAAAACTGACAGCGCACTCAGAGTGGGCAATTCCAGGACAGTCTGATGGAGGAAATGTTTATAAAGGTGTGGTGGGGCACAGGAAACAACAAAGGGTAATGCAGCCTCCCTGGGCTCGTGAGGCCCGAGTTGGGTGAGGGGACAGAGAAGTTTCTAGAACCTGACAGGGAAGGCTGTGTAAAACGCGAAGGAGCTCCAGCCTTCTGGAACAGGTGCGTCCCCCTGCCGCCCTCCATCCCACAGATGAAGCCTGGGAACACATGCCCAACCTTACTTACCCTCCTCTCTTCCCTGCCACCCACTCCCAGGGCCTCCCACCGGCCAAATCCAACCTGAAGCTGTAAGAAGAAGGGTGAGGAACAGAAGCCATTCCCACAGAAAAGGCATCACCAGGAACCAGCCCTTTAACGAGGCAGAGTGCTCTCAAGTCTTCATTGTCACTGAGGGAGAAGAAGAACCCAGTACCATTGTCAGCTCGTGGCTTATCAAAAAGCATTGTGTCATTTTGGGCATATAACTTGAAAGGAGCCCGAGCCGCAAAACAGCATACAGCAGAAGCCCTTCTTCCATTCCCGTCTGTTTGTTACGTACACAGTGTCTCCGCGCTGACACCCACAAAAATAAAATGGTGTGAATAGGATTCATGATGACACCTGCCTCTTTAAAAATCCCAAGATTCATTCATAAATGCATTCACTGAAAAAACAACAGTCCCGCCTATCTTATTAAGAGAAGTATCTCGCAAAGTGTCTTACCTTTTTAGGATTAATCATTCTTTATCACGAGCGATGACATATTTATCCTGTTCTGATCAATTGCATCCTATGAAGAACCATAATGATAATTGAATTAAAAATAACTTTTTTTAAAATTTAAAGACTTGTAGTCAACGAAAATGTTTAAAATTTAAATTTCAAATCATGAACCTATTTTTGTCACAGTCAGTGACGTATAATAGTCATTAATAAAGGACTTTGATGAATAAAAATATACATTTAGGGGCACCTGGGTGGCACAGTCATTAAGCATCTGCCTTCGGCTCAGGGTGTGATCCCGGTGTTCTGGGATCGAGCCCCACATCAGGTTTCTCCGCTATGAGCCTGCTTCTTCCTCTCCCACTCCCCCTGCTTGTGTTCCCTCTCTCGCTGGCTGTCTCTCTCTGTCAAATAAATAAGTAAAATCTTTAAAAATATATATATACATTTAGACCAAATTTCTGCCAGGGGAGTAAACTTCAGGGAGAAAAAAGAACAATGCAGAATTTCTCACAATGAAAGTGAAGCTTGTACGTGATTTTCTTTCAAATCCACAATGAAAGGTATCACAACACAATGGTTTTGGGCTTCAATGGCGTATGTTTTGCAAGTGATATTACAGTTCCTTTTTAAAATATCAATATTTACCACATGCCACATATTATATCCATATGTTAATTTTACTTATTTATTATATTTCTTTATATGTAAAACATATAACATGTATGTAAAATAAATATATATTCTATTCTAATGTGTAATACATACTTATGTATTAACATAATATATAATTTCTATAATTATATCCAAATACATGCTGAAACCTATGATAAAACATTTAGCTGAGAGCTTAAAAACGTGAGAGTGTGGGCATGAGTTTTAAAGCTGGAGGAGACACAAGAATATGATTCTGCAAAATTCGGCAGGGGTCAGGTATCTTGCAGGGTCTGGTCTGCCTAGCCTATGCTGGGTAACAAGGACGGAAATACGTGAAATCCATACGCAATGTCACAGACAGCTGCATCCAGGGCCCAATGACGAGGAGGGGATGAGGGGGACAGGTTGCTGTGGATCGAGACAACCACAATAGATGTCCCAGAGGAGCGGAGACTAACCCAGGATTTGAGGGAGGGTTCGAGTGCACCTAGGTAAGGAGGAGACCCAGGGGAGTATGGAAAAAGGCAGTCAGTCGGCTTATGGCCCCTGGATCCTGTCTTTCACAGTCAGATTAACCTGTTGACACCTGTTCCTCTCCACCATAACCACCCCCACCCCAACAGCCGCAATGATCGTATCACTCGCCTGTATTTGTGGAACACTGTTTCTAGGCATTGGCCTGAGATTCGGAGATAGGGAGACATACATTGTAGGATTCTGGCACCTGTTCTTAGCCACAATCCCATGCTGCTTGTCTTTTGTCTGTCTGGGTGTAATTCATGCAGCCGTCCCTTCTTTTATTTTGTTCAGCACGTAACTGTTGAGAGCGGCCTGCGCTGCGCACTCCAGAGCTCTTTGTCAACATACGTGAACAGTTGGTACGCTCTCCCCTGCACTGATTGCCTCACTCCAGTGTGGCGCGATTCTCCGATGGAAGGCCAACACCCCTTTCCAAGCTTTGGAGGAGAACCCTGCTTTCTCTGCTCTCCTCCCCTCATTCCCCAGCCTCAGAGCCCAGCTCCCAACCCCACCCATCCCAGCCAGTCCCCAAGGGCGCACCTCTCTCCAAACCCTGATGTCTCGTATAGCCCGTCACACCACCCTGGCCACAGCCCTTGGAGCTTCATATCATGCTTCCTCCAATCAGAGTGTATACTAGGGCCACCTCCTACCCTCTGGTCCCACTTTCCCGTGGATCTTAAGGACCAGGGCACGGAGTTTCCCTGTCTGTGACCAGCCCTTCTCCCCCACCTCCCAGGAAAATCTTTACTATTAACTAATAATCAATATCATCTCCCAGGGACCTGTTCCTCTGACTTAATAATGTTTTGCATTTGTGAATACATGTTCACAGACGGCTTTCCATTGATTTACGATACAGTTCTCCCATTTTGAAGCAAGTAATGTTTTCCGCTTAAAGCCGACAATACTGTATACACACTTAAACACTTGGTAGGAGCGTAGATCTCATGTTCAGCGTTCTTACCACTAAGAAAAAAGGAGACACGGGAACTTGGGGGGCAGGGGGTTATATCTATACCTCGATTGTGATGATTTTCACAAATTTGCTTTCCCATGTCACCCCGGACTCATCAAATGGTACACATTAAGTATGTACATTTTCGTGTGTGTTTCAATGGCACCTCAACAAAGCTGCTTAACGATAAATAAATGAGTTTTCCTGCTCAGTTAGTTTGTCGGCTGTCGTGAGGATGTGAGCAGGAGCGCCTGGCGGGTGGTCACACGGCAGCCACGGGCTGTTCAGACATGGACAGGGTGAGCCCTTCCGATGGGAGATCTTAGCCAGCAGGCTGTCGGGGCTCTCAATTGCTAGCGCTGGAATCCCCTCCAGCTATTGAAGTGGAACAGGAATGTAGTAAAGGGTGCTGGGAGCTCGCAGGCTCTCTGAAGAGAAGAGCAAATCAGGCATCTTGGAGTCTAGGCAGCTGGCAGTTACACAGTGGGCGCCAGCCCAGGGCCAACCGACAATTCCACTAAAGGCAGAAGAGCGATGACTTGGGGGCGGAAAACCTGAGAAATTTCAAATTCAAAGAAAAGACTCTTTAAATAAAAGCAGTTCAGTTGGTGGCCTCTGAGTTTGCTCCAATGTCACTCCTGGAGTCCATCTGGGGGCACCGGTAAGCTCAGTGTGTTAATGATCCCAAATGTTTAAAGAAATAGCGTCAGTATCCACACTGCCCGACTGTTAGGTCAACAGTGCTTTTATTCTAATCACGTGGTTAGAAATAATCCTAACCTGGGGGCTGGTTGATTCCTTCAAGTTACCACAAAGCTTGCTTACTCTTAGCTTCTGTACAGCTTGCCTTCCAAGGAAAACTAACAGGTTCCTCGGGGGCATTTTTTTTTTCTTTTCTTGACTGTGTTTAAATAAACTATTGATTTTGTTTTCAAGGTAATTTAAGGGGTGATACAGTTTCCGATTTGAAAATTACCACCTTAATACATTCAGAGTAAACAAATTTTAGGGTTTCAATAGTTATTTTTGTCATCAAAATCGACCACATGATGACTGGCCCCCAGGAGATTACTGTGTAGGCTGTATGGGCATGAAGCTGGTGTGACATTAAGACTCAGAGACCAATGACCCGGAGGAAAATTGGTATCAGAGGCTGGAAAGGCTCTTCTGCAGACGAGTGTTCTTCAAGAGTAAATGCACACTGGATTTCTTGGGGCAAAACTGAATGGGAATATGACTTTTGAGAATGCAATAGAATTTATTCTAGTTAGGTCAAAAGTGTCTGTCAAGTGTCTTTGCAGATTGCAGTGTTCATTGCAAAGAAAAATAACACTCATCTTCAAAGAGGCACATTCTATCTTCTAGGAGACATTTGGTTGCAAGTGACAGAAAACCCACATCTATCTGATTCCCACAAAGGAAAGGAAAGGCATTTGTGGCTCATGCCAAGATAAGGCCGGTGATGAGCTGGCTGTGAGCATATCTAAAACCAGGGACTTTGACTCTCTTTTTCTCTCCTTCCTGGCATGGTTTTCTTTGACTTCACTCTCAGGGAGATGCCTTCCCCGTGTGGACCTTCCAGTCTTTTGAGTTTTCCTTCCTTCCTTCCTTAAGCCCCTCAGCAAAAGAACCTGTTCCTCCTGCGAAGGCCCAGGGCGAGCTCTGATTGGCTGTGACTACAGTCACGTGCTATCCCTGAGCCAATCGCTGTGGGGAGAAGTCCGGTTGGCCAGGCTTGGGTCCCATGCCCACCCCCTGGAGATGGCCCAACACTGGCAGAGCCTCGGTCCCCAGAGCGAGCTCAGGCACGGAGATAACTGCCGGCCTCACGTCCATCCAGGCAGGTTGTCCTCCAGAGTCAGCCCAGAGCCCTTGTGCTCCTTGGCCCCTCTTGGCCATTGGTCCCTAGACCTCATTTCCCGGGACCCCTGCCCCCCACCCCCCACCATGGCCACCTGCCTCCTCCTTGAGCCTCTGCTTCCAGAACGTGGCTTCTGCCCAGATGCCTCCCTTTCTCCGCACTTCCTCAGCTCCCCCTCCCCGGGAGTATCCGTGGGCCCTCTTTTGACCCCAACTCACCCTCCTTTGTTTGTCGGTCCCCAGCCGTGTCACCACCGAGAATCCGAGCTCCTCGTGCATGTGTCGTCCCTGACGTCAGATCGCCAAGGGCCAGTGGGCGCCTGGGCCAGAGCGGCCGGTGGAGAACAACCCTTGTCTCTTGCTGGGGGAGGAAATGCCAAGCAGGCACCCACTCCCTAAATACTGCTGCGGCCTCAGGCCAAAAGCAGTAAAGCCCTGACACAATCAAAGATTTTATGGCAATGGAACAAAATGGTGGCTCGCGTATATTGATGTATTGTGTGCGTGTGTGTAATTATGGAATAAAACGGAAGGTGACTGTTTCAGCCAGATCACAGATTTCTACTAGCACTGAAACTAGCGTCGCATGATACTACTTACATGAAACCGACCCAACACACAAATAATACTTTCTATTTTCTAAGGGTAGATGACATCATCATCATTATAGCTAACATTTTTTGTTTACTGTCACATTTAATTCTCTTAACAATGCCATGAGCAAAGTAGGGTGTCTGTTTCCATCTAACAAATAAGGAAACTGAGACACCGTGAAATTGAGGGACTTGCCCACAGTCCCACAAAGTAAGTAGTGAAGTCCGGCATGTGGGATAATTGAAGTTAGGAACAGCCACTTGGCTGACTCTGGCCAGTGACATGGGAGAAGTGTCGGTGTCACTTTGGGGTTGATGTCTATAGGATCCAGTCTGCTTTCTCAGGTTTTCTTCCCTTTTCTGATTTCTCGGTGGTAGAACTGCCATCGCAGGCATGTAAGTGAGAGCACGTGACCTGGGGCTGCCCACACCCCCTGAGATGGGCCTGGACTGGAGCAAGAAGTAAATTTGTTGCTTTAAGCCACAGAGATCTGGGCTGATAAATTAAGGCATTAACCCAAACAAACAAACTAACCATTCTAGATATCTGTGTGTTCTTAATGGTTAATGGCTAAGGGTTAAAACTTTATTTTACATTTAATGAAATGTGGTTGCACGGGGCACCTGGTGGCTCAGTCAGTCAAGTGGCCGACTCTTGATTTCGGCTCAGGTCATGATCTCAGGGTCTTGAAATCGAGCTGTGAGTCACGAGCATGGAGTCCCCTTGGGGTTCTCTTCTGCCCTCTGCCCCTCCCCCCACTCGAGTGTGAGCTCTCTCTCTCTCTTTAAAAAAAAAAGAAATTTGGTTACAAATCTTTTTAAAGGGGCATATCGATTGATGATCCTGGTTCTATTCTTTTAACTCTTCTGGTACTTTTTTAAGATAAAATATACAGCCATGACTCCTTAGATAGAAATAGTGACTGTAAGTTAATTTCTTGGTTGTTCATTTCAAAAATAGTATTCTGTTATCATCAAAGGCTCGTATAGTACTTACTCTGTGCCAGGCCCTATTCTAAATGCTTTACAAATATTAACTCACGTGAACTTGACTGTAGCCCTCTGAGTATGCAATATTATTATCCCTTCCATAGCTAGTCGGTGGAGGAGCCAGGATTGACCCCAGGCAGTCTGGTTCCAGACACGTACCTTTAACATCTATGTTCTTAGTTCTGTCCAAACGGCGGGGACCTAGAGCAGGGTTTGGCACAACAGGCCCTTCAGTAAACTTGTTGAGTGTATGAATGAATGATGAATGAATGAACTCTACTTCACAGAGTCCCGCTATTTACATTATTTCATTTGAAAACCACAACAATCCATCGCCAGATTAGCATCCCCGCGTCACAGAAAGGAAACAGTCTGGCAAAGGGAAGGGCAAG
The DNA here is from genome assembly GCF_017311325.1 of Ursus maritimus. Lineage (NCBI taxonomy): Eukaryota > Metazoa > Chordata > Mammalia > Carnivora > Ursidae > Ursus > Ursus maritimus. Next base: position 35,369,701 of record NW_024424675.1, on the reverse strand, counting down.
GTTGCCCAGCGGGAAGATGGAGCGCTGCAGTTCCACGCCTGAAAACAAAGAAAACAGAGAAAAGACTCCTTTTCTCTCCTTCCAAGGGACAGGTGACCCCGCCTCCTTCAGCGACGGTGGCAGGAACTCGGAGCTCTGGATTTCGAGCGTGCGTGCCCCTGTCTCCTGTTGTTGAGGAATGTTCCGTGCTCTCTCTGCCACGTGATCGATCACAGGGAGGCCTTGAGCTTCCCCTTCCAGGGACCCTGCCTGCTTCAGAAACCCAATGTTCCTTCCAGAACAGCGTCCTCGTCTTAGTCTTCTCGGGCTGCCCTAACAGACTAGGGAGCTTGAACAAAGGAGTTTTTTTTTCTTCCTCTCAGTTCTAGAGGCTGAAGTCAAGATCAAGGTGCCAACAGGGTTGGTTTCTAGTGAGACCTCTCTTCTTGATTCGTAGACAGCCGCCCCCTTTCTGTGCCGTCACCTGGCCTTTTTGTATGCACATTCCTGGTGTCCCCGCCTCTTCTGAGAAGGACACCGGTCCTATCGGAGTATGGCCCCACCCTTAGGACCTCGTTGAATCTTAATTACCTCCAAAAAGCCCTATCCCAAACGCAGTCCCAGGGGTTAGGACTTCAACGTACAAATTTGCAGGGGATACACTCCAGTCCATGACAATCCTCTTGAGCTGGAAGCCAGGGCTCAGCAGAGCCCTCAGCCCTTGCCAGAGGGAGACCTTGACCCTTGTGACACAGAGGGACCAGAGAGGACATGACTTTGCCGCCTGCTGCCCGAGCAGGATTTCTATCTGACTGTGCACACGTGCCCTTCTGCAGTGGGAGTAGGAGGGGGAGGGGGCTTCCTTCCTTTGTTTTTCGTCCCTCCTTCCCTCCATCCATCCCGCCACGCCTATTGCCTCTCTTTTTTCCCTTCCTGCCAACTTCCAATTCCTTCAAGCCGCTGCGTTTCCACTACACGCACTTGTTTCAGCGCAAGGGTTGCGATCCTCAACAGACAGAGGCAGCCGGCTATCATCCATCAAGCCCATATACACACGAGGGAGACAGAACACAGAAAGTAAACAAATAAATAAGACAATGTCAGATGGTGTCGAGTGCTTTGCAAGATACAACAGTGCGTGTGACTGGGCAGAGCAAGAGCTATTTTAGGGAGCATTCTGGAGTATGTGTGAGAGATGCAGGTAATGAGAAAGAGAGCCAGGCCAGAGGGCAGAGCATTCCAGGCAGTGGGGCGACGGGGGGGGGGGGGGGGGGGGGGGG
>NW_024424675.1:35310142-35368432 GCF_017311325.1 Ursus maritimus | reverse complement strand
GGGGGGGGGGGGGGGGGGGGGGGGGGGGGGGGGGGGGGGGGGGACTGCTGTGCAAAGGCCCTGCGGTAGGAGTGACTGCGCATGTGCGGTCTTCTGCCAGGAGGCACGTGACCTGCACAGAGTTGGGGAGGAGATAGACGCGGGAGGGGGAGGGGGTGGGGCAACGTCTTGCTGTGGGTCCCCCTGACCTGGGGGCTCCTCCACCCTTCCTCTTTGCCTTCTCTCTCTCTTTTGAGGTTTCTCTGTGCTTGTCCCGTCCCTGTAGTCTCCCCATCTCTTCCTGCATCTCTCTATGACTCTCTCCCTTGGTCTGCGTCTGTCCCCCTCCCTCTGGCCCTCTCAGCAGCGCATATGAACACGCGCGGGGGGTCTAGTCCTCAGGAAGTGCCTCAGACGCTCCCAGGAATGACCAAGGTCAACCCAGTCATCCCCTCGCACACAGAGATCGGAGGCATTCCCAGCGTGGCCAGCCGCCGGGAAAGCACAGCCAGTCTCTTCTCGGGAACCCACAGCCTATTGGGAGATAAATGTGCAAATAAAAATCACAGAACCATGCGACCCGTGTCCTAACGCAAGAATGAGGGATTCCCGGGGAGCCCCCTAGGAGGTCCTGAACTCTGCCAGGGATGTCCCCAGGCAGGTGGTGACATGTGACCTGGAGTGGAGGGTGGCACTGGGAGTGGGGGTCGGGAGCGAGGCAGCCTCATCCGAAAGCAGACCCAGAGGTGTCACCGGTGAGTTTGTCTCTCTGTGCCTCAGTTTCCTCTGTGCATCACCTATAAAATAGGAAGATTCTAATCCTGGTGCCCACCTCGCAGGAAGTTGCTATAAAATTGTCCCATGAACTAAATGCTCGTATCCCCCTGAAATTCCTGTGTTGAAGCCCCTAAGCCCCAAGGTGATGGCAGCAGGAGTGAGGCCTTTGGGAGGTGACAGGTCTTGAAAGCGCAGCCCTCATGAATGAGATCAGTGCCCTTACAAGAGACCTCAGGAAGCTCCCTCACCCCTTCCGCCGTGTAGAGACCCCGCTGTCCGGGAAGGGGGCCCTCCCTAACACCGAATCTGCCAGAACTCTCTTCGTGGCCTTCCCCGCCCCCCAAACGGTGAGAAATAAATGGTTTTTTTTATAAGCCACCCAGGTTACGGTGTTTCATTCTAGGAGCCCCACAGACTAAGACAGCTGCATGAGGTAACACACATAAAAAACTTCGAACAGTGCCTGGCACATAGAAAGTGCTAGATAAATTTTGCTCATAGGAAAGTAAATAAATAAAAGAATAAAAATAGAGTACACATTGTCTTCACGCGATGGGATAAGACCAGACCAAGACAAAACTCAGGTATTTCTCCCTCAATAACCTCCATATAGAGATCATTCCCTCTGAGAAATGCCAGCCCTCCCATCCTGGGCAAACGATGAATCCCAGCCATGAGCATTATCCGAAAAAGAGTTTTATTTCACTTTCTTCAGGCTGCAGGCTGCAGAGATCGGTGGGCAGGTGGCCTCCAGAGCCTTATGCCTGGGTTTGAAAGATAGATACTGGTTCTGCCGCTAACTCTATAACCTCGGGCAAAATACGTCCTTCCCCTGCCTCAGTTTCCTCACTGTGAAATGAGGGTAGTCTTGCCGTGAGGATTAAAGTAAATAACCGTAAGGTATTTAGACTGTGCCTGGAACCTCCATCCCATGGAATGGTAAGAGAATTCATTCCATATTTTAAAGTGCTTTGCAAACTGTAGAGTCCTGCCATGGGCATGTCATTGGTATTATTGTATCCCGTGCATGCGAGCTTGTGCGGGTAGAATAATCAAAACCAGGTCACTTTTCCCAGCTGGTTTCCGGGTTTCTCGTATTTGCACACAGTTAGGTTTGTGAAATCCAGATTTCCCCATGAGATAACCTGCCAGGCCCTTCCTTCTTTCTACTTCCCTAATAGGAACTTCAATCTCTTCCTGGGCTCCTAACTCCAGATAATTTCCAGGTGCTTCTCTCTGTTCTGCCCGCCCCCGCCTGCCCGTGTCTGCACGGCACGCATGCGGCTTCACGCCCTGGAGCTGCCCGCAGAGACAGGGCCAGGAGCACCATGTCTGTCTTCCCAGGGTGGTGCTCTGCAAACCACTGTGTCCACGAGGCATGCTGGGACCGCGGGAGAGGCGTTACAAAGCCCTCATTCATTCACTCGGCCAGTCCTGTATTCATTAATTCCTTCAGCAAATATTTATGCCAGTTATGTGCCAGGCACCGTTCTAGGTGCAAAGCCATGGGACCTGTCCTACGTAAGAGAAAAAGTAGAAAAAATAATTGCTTGTTTCTTTCGGAAAATGTTTATTTTGTATCGTGAGAAGCATTTGTGGCTCCAAAATTTTGTTCACAGGAGGGTCTAGAGGCCGTGATTTTTTTGTGGAAGGGGGAACGATAGAAACCTTGAGGGTTTCTGCAATATCCCGATCTCCCCTCCTTAGGGAAATGCAGAGAGCCGCCTCTTCCCATCCCCTCGAAGCTCAGTGCGGCCGTAGGACGCACTCCAGACAATTGCTGTGCATGGAACTGGCATCATGGGTCACTTTGCGGAAGCATTTCCGGCAGGTGCGGGAGCATCAGGGCTCTCTGCCCTGCACTGTGATGATGACGGCAGGTGCTGTGAGGTCTACCCCGCAGGATGGGAGCCCCCTGGATGGCTGAGTCCAGGACTCTGCCCTCGAGGTCGTCTTGATATTGCACGAGGAAGAAAAATAAGTCCTGGTATGTTCTAACAACAGCATTTTGGGGTTATTTGCTCCTGAAGCAGAACCTAGTCGTTCCTGACTGATGGGCAGCCGGGGGCGAGGGGAGGAAACTCGGCATACTGGCTCCAGGCCCTTTGCAGAGCATCGCGCTGGCTGCCTGGAGGGTATGTCCTGCAGAAAGCCCGGTAAAATGCTTCCTAACGATGACCTTACTTGACTTCGCATATATTCTTCTTAGCATTATAATAAATGGGATGGCATTGAGTGCACATTGATGGATGTTACGAGAGGATTCCTTTCCAGACCACTCCTTGGAAACAAGATTAATTAAAAAATAATAAATAATAATAAAATAATTAAACACCTTTCACTTTAAAGGAAAGAATATTAAATATTAATTAATGGACTCAAGGATTCAAGTGTTTAAGGGCTTCTCAAAGGCCAAGGCTTATCGCGACTTAATTAAGAAGCCCGGCTGAGAAGCGCCGGGCTATTTCACGGAAGTTGACGGGGCCCGGGTGACTCGAGCTGCACAGAGACGCGGCCCATATTAGTCTTCCTCGCTTCTATGAAAGCAAAGTAGGTTTGCATCCCACGTGGGGACGAATCCATTTGTCACTGCGAAACCTCTAAGGACGGGGATGTCCATTTCAAACCTAATTTGCAACCGTCTTTTCAGGGTAGTGGTCTGGGACTAGAATTCATCTGCCCTGCCCCTGCTCTGTTTGGTTCCTCCACGCAAATATGTGGTGTCTGCAGTGAAATTTCCATAACACGCTAACAATTTGTTTTCCCTGGGATCACCTCTATTTGTCACAGGCTTGGACCCAGGCCCATAAAGAAATGTCGCTCTTGCCCCCTTTGTAATGGTTTTATGCAAATAATATCCAAGCCTTGGTTCTGGGATGATGATTCGCAGGAGAAAGAAGACTGGAGGAGAGAACAGAATAGAGGAGAGAGACAGGGGAGGAGGAGTGGAGGAGTGGGGGGTGGAGGGAAGGGACGTGATGGGGACGTGGGGTCTTGGAGGGAAGGGATGGAGAACGGAAGGGAGGTGTGGGGCATCTATGAGCAAACAAAAATATATCTAATCCTCTACCCCACGGCGGGATGGTGGAGATGCTTCTGCTCTGAGTTCCTCCCAGCGTTGTCGTGAGGGACAAATGACAGTGTGAGAAATACTGTGGGAAGAGTCCGGCGCTCCTTCCCCAATATTAGCTGTTCCTGTGCGAGCACAGAGAGGGAAGGCAGGCCAGCAAGTGGGGGAACAGAGGATTTCCAAATTGAAGCCGGCTTACTCCCGGGGGCACATTTCCCAAGAGTTCACGGGCGCAGAAAGCCAACCTCCGTAGGTAAGCCTTCCCACTACTGACCTACCTCGCCCATCCGGAGCACTCCCACAGTGCCTTGCTCGGAGCTCTGCGAACCTCCCACACATTCCAAAGGGGCAGCTGGCAATACTGGGGTCTGGGACAAGTGCCCTCTAATTAGGACTCCCTCCACCCACCCCCTATGACGTGCATTTTCCAGAAAATGTTGTTCGATGCCTCATAATTACTTCTCCAAATTTACTCTACATTCATGTTGTTTTGATCAGGTGGGTGTGACTAATCATTCCAACAAGAACTCAATCCAGGTGAAATCTTAAACTTGCTTAATTTAAAAGTAAAGTAATTGACAGGATAAAAATATATTGAAATATACTGAAATAAAGTATCGGGGCAAGTGGAAGAGATCTTTGAAGGAGAAAGGGAAATGATACACGTTTCTATTGGTGAAGAAAACTCAGTACATTTTTAAAAGGACAGTGGGTACGAAAGAGCCATATTTAGCTTTCGCTGGATTTAAAAGAACATTTATAAGGATGATGCAACCGTTTTATTCCAAAATATCAACATTATCTATATTTACACCACTCTGTCATTTACACAACTTTGTCATATTCGTCCTTTGCACTGGACTCTCAATTTTTTTTTTTTTTCAGAAGAGCTGTTTGCTGAGAGCACAATTCCTTTAAACCTCTCCTCTTGCACTTTCCTTCCATGACTTGACACTGGCTTTTTCTTCAGGGCTGATTTTTCACAAAGAATCTGCATTTGTGTCAATTCATGAGAATGATACGACGGGGATGGGAGCGAAGCCTGGGTCATGGTGGACCTCGAGATCTTGGGTAGTGAGTGGGCTGGCCTTTCCCAGGAGCAAGGAGGCCTGGGCCCACCAGCAGCTCCGCTGTCCCAAGAGAGGGATTCGGGCCCCACAGGCTACACATGCCACCCATCCTGGGGTGTGGTGGTTTTGAGGGCCGATCTCCGAATATCTCCTGTCTCCCTCTAGACTCTTCCCCGTCTCCTTGGAAAGGTAAGTGCGGTCACAAACTTCGCCCCTGACATGGGGGAGGCAGTGGTCGTGACCCCCTTGGGCAAATCTTTTCAAAGCCAGTCTCCGTTAAGTCATAGCATCTTCTTCCTCTGTGAGCCTGGGTCCCGGTGTGCAGAAGTCCCAGCTGTCCCTGAGGTGGAAATGAGGCCCTTGTGAGAATGAACTGTCTCCTCTTGGGAACCGCTGAGATGTGGGTCATGCCCGTTACCGAAGTGGAACCTGCCCTTCCTGGTCGCACCCAGAGTCATTTTGCAAAATCGGAAACTTCCAGTGTGAAGTCTGGGAAGCACCGTTGTTGTCTTTCCAGCTCATTTCTGTAACGGCTTTTTTTTTTTTTAAAGATTTTACTTATTTATTCGACAGAGATAGAGACAGCCAGCGAGAGAGGGAACACAAGCAGGGGGAGTGGGAGAGGAAGAAGCAGGCTCATAGCAGATGAGCCCGATGTGTGGCTCGATCCCATAACGCCGGGATCACGCCCTGAGCCGAAGGCAGACGCTTAACCGCTTTGCCACCCAGGCGCCCCCTGTAATGGTTTTTCATCTCCCAAACCCGCAGGCTTTGATCAAGTCAAATCTGTGCATCTGCTTTTTGGAATAAATGTTACAAACTGAAAAAAAAAGATGCATTTTCTCCTCTGACTTGCCTTCAGCGAGGACCCGGGAATTCATTACTGTGATGGTTAATTTTATGGGGCAACGTGGCTGCTCAGGGAGCGTCCATATAGTTAATTAAACGTGATTTCTGGGTGTGTCTTTGAGGGGAGATGAGATTCGCATTTGAGTCGGTGGATGGAGGCAAGCGGGTAGTTTCCTAACGTGGATGGGCACCATCTAATCCACTGAGGGCCTGAACAGAACAAAAAGGTGGCAGAAGGGAGAGTTTGCTCTTTGTGCCTGATGGTTTGGGCTGGGACATCAGTCTTCTGCCCTCGGACTGGGACTGGCACCATTAGCCGCCGGGTTCTCAAGCTTTTGGACGCAGACTGGGCCTACACCACCAGCTTTCCTGGGCCTCCAGCTTGCAGACGGCAGATCGCGGGACTTCTCAGTCTCCATAGCCACGTGAATCAATTCCTTACAATAAATCTTACACACGTGCGTGCACGCACACCCTCGCGCGCACACGCTGCAATCCCCCACTAGTTCTGTTTATCCGGAGAGCCCTGACGGAGACACCCCCCCAGCCGGGTTTTGCTACTTCTCATAGATCTTTCAGCATTGTGTCTGCAATCACTTCTTTATTCCTGCCTTCTCTGACCTTTGTGACATTGCTTGAAAATCCCATTTCCTGCTCTGACCCAGGGTCAGGGGGTCTCATCCATAAGCAGGCCTGGTGTCCATCAAAGCTCTCTATTAAATAAGAATGTAAACATGAAGGTCGTTCCAACAGAAACACTATGTGCAGCTAATGGAGACCAGAGAAAGTGATTCATTAGCCCAGAAAACTCAGGGAAACTGATTAGTGAGTCAAAAGGACATGACCCGCTATTCCGCGAAAGCACACCCAGACTCAGACACCATCCTGTGTGTGCCAGTTGACTTGATGAATGGCCAGCCCTGAAGGCTGGTGGGAACCTCTGCTCCTTTCAGTCAACCAAACAGCTCATTTACACATCTTTTTGAAATCTCCATTTCAGACAATGATTTTCTGGATCAATGGTGGTAAAGTAACTGAAATTCTCACTTTGGGCCTAGAAAGCTATCCTCCTACCATCACATAAATGTTTCCCCATCTATCTGGGGTCTTGGCTGATCAGGGATCCAACATTTTGAAAAAGTTGAGGGAAACCAGATCACCGAATCCAGCATCAAAGTCCTGGATGATGTTAATGCCACCTGGGTAACCCTTTGGCCATGCATCATCACATTCCAAAGGCTTTTCGTTCATCTCATTTTCTCCACTGTTGGCCTAATTAAACTACCCTAAACTATTTGCATGCTAACTTAAAGGGACAGAAGGACACCTTCCAGAGGAATGAAGGGAAACCATTGATAACTTGATGTCTCTTCTCACAAAACTAGCTGAGTCTAGAGACTGAGAGTAACCAGATAACCTGCATAACGTTCGAGACCCTCCACAAATCATCGCCTTCCTCCCTGGACTGACGTGTGTCTGCGACCCTATCTGACGGTTCCTTCCAGGCGGGGACACTAAATACTCCTTTTTAAATGCAAACATCATATAACTCAACGATTTTATCAGTCAGGACTCCTGGTTGCATACGACAAAAAATTGAGTTAAAAGCTTTGAATTAAAGGAATTTATACCATCGGGTAACTAGGAAGTGCAAGGAGTTCTTTGCCTCAGGCACAGCTGGGTCCAGAGGTTCAGACGATGTCACCAGGTCCTGACAAGTGTCCCCTGGTCTCTGGGCTCCTCAAATCTCCTGTCCTTGACTGCAGGGCAGACAAGAGTCCACCGCACTCCCAGAAGCCACTGCAACAGCCTCGTTGCATCTCATTGGTCCCGAGTGCGTCACATGCTCGTCCCTGGACCAATCACAGTTGCCGGGAAAGGAAAGCCCCGATGATCTTACCCCACGTGACACCGAGGGCTGGTCAAGCCATTTAGGTTAGAGTAAGGGAGTAGGGGGTGTACAGTTCCCAGGGATCTGGTTACCAAAAGGTAGTACAATGGATTCTGAGAAGCCAAAATAATTAATATATATTACAAAAATCATAATCACTAAAGAGATTTATAAACTGCAGTGGGATGCGCAAAGTTTTACTATCCTCTTGGCTGAAGGTGACCCCATGAACGAATTTGCTGGGTTGACTTCCCAGATTAGGTACCTGTGACCTTGGAAAGAGAAATCCCCTAGTGCTGGGACAAGGAACAGGAAACTATGGACAGTAAAAAGGAAGAAAGAGGTCTCAAGGTGCAGTGCTGACCAAGACAGCAAGGCACGAGGGAATGGTGGCGACCAGCAAGGAAGGAGGGAGAGGTCTAGACAGGGATCATCACTATAAATTATAACGGTAACAGTAAGGAGAGCTACCGCTGGCAAAGGGCGTCCTCTGCCACTAGTCCAATCACTCAACAGCAAGTAACACAGTCACAGCTCATGATTCTATGAAGGTCAGCTATCTGTACGTCCATTTCACAGGGAAGACAACGGAGACACAGAGGGCTTAATAAAGTACATTGCCCAGAGTCACAGCGACGTCTGCAGAGGTCTTGTACCACACTCGGTTTCCACTGAGGTTCCATCCTGGAAGAGGATGCAGAGCTCCTTAGATCCAGTCCTCTTAATCTAGATGGGGAAACTGAGGCCTCCATACATTGGCTGGTCTGCCCTCCAGGGTGTTCGTGAGAGCTCCTCTCGCTACCATAGTGTGCGACAGAAAATGCAAACCAACTTGTTGCAGCAAGAAGAGAGTTTGTTGGCTCCCAAAACAAAACATCTGGGTGTTGTGCTCGTTTCAGGCATGGCTCGATTCTGGACTCAGTCCAAGGCGCAGTTTCCCTGGTGCGTTGGCACTATCCACGGCTGGGTTTGCTTCCTTCTCAGGCTCTGGGTGGCAAGGGGTCTGCGGCACCTCCAGCCCCTTCCTCCAGGTTCAACCCAGCAGAAAAGAGCCAGGAGCATACAAGTCAAGTCCTGAGACTCATTCTGATTGGCTCACCTTGGGTCATGTGTTCGCCTTTGATGAACCACTGTTGCCAGGCACACCACGCGATGATTGGCTTAGCTCTAGAAAAACTATGTGCTGATTGGCTTATCCCTGAAAAAATGCTACATGCGATTGGCTTAGTTCTGGGTCTTGGGCCTCTCTGACTCCCCAGATCAGATGAGAGGAGCTGGAAGGAAGGATTTCTGAATGAACGTGGAAGGGTGGAGCGCGGGGTGGGGAGGTATTAGAAGGTTCTGTTTCCAAAATAAAGAGAGATGCAGGAGTTTAAAAACAGCTATTCACAGTGCCCAGGTTCCTATGTGAGAAAAGTTCGGTTCTTTTCTTATATTACCATCAAGCCATCAAAATACATGTAACCCCCAGTGACCTCCACCAGAGTGTCGTCTGTGCCTTTCAGACTCATCTGTTTGTGTTTGGAAAAATGGATTTGGAATCACTGACTTATTGTTTATGGGGTCTGTCGATTTCAGCGGTGACCGGTGAGTTCACATGTTGGCACGCATTTATGAAATATCTGATCTGCCTTAGAAGATGGGACGATTCCTTCTCCCTAATTCCTGGGACAGGCCAGAGCGCAGAACAATCCTTCAATGTAAACCGAGTATTGCACGAGACCTTTGCAGAGGAAGGAATTGAGACACGCCCTAGATAAACATTTCTTTCCCAAGGAAAATACACACATAAGTGAGCTTTCTCAGTGTGATGAACTATGGTCCCTCATGAGAATTCAATTCAAGCTTTTATCGGGGCCCCTCCGAGAGTGAAGGATGTCAGCACAGTGCCTAGTTCAACCCTGGTGCTGGATAAATGTGAATTGATGGTTGGGAATGAATTTTCCTACTTTGGGATTGGCTGCCTCGCAAAGCGGTCATGCCCAACCCCTCTTCAAGGCTGAATGGTTCAAGGCAGGGCTGTGAACATGGTGGGAGAGAGAACACCGTTCTGTCTTGGGTCCACTGAAGACTCGCCCACCCGCCACTCTTGGTATAGTCCCTGGATGGCTGTATCAGTCAGGGATCTTTGGTTGCAACCCACAGACTTAAAGAAAGGAGTTCCTGGAATGATACGGGTTAGCTCCGGAAAGGAAGTAAAGGGCAAGAATTGAGTCATTTCTGAGGTTCCACAAAGAAGAAATAAAGACGACTTTTTCAGGGCACCACGGTGGGTCTAGTCATTTCCAGACTGCATTTTTTTCCTTCTCAGATTCAAATCACCTAGAGATTCAAATTACCTACTGACCCGGGGAGGATCATTTGCCCACCCTGGCTTGCGGGGACAGGAAGGCCATCTTGATCAAATAGTCCCACCAAGGCTGCACCTAATGGGGAAGGGTAATTCTCCAAAAGAAAATCCGGAGGCTCTAACGAAAGTGGATGGCCCAAGAGGTCAAACACAATGGCCTGCCTGTGCTCTGGGTCCCCACCTCCACTCTACATCTCCCCTTGATTTGCTCAGAAAAACAAGCCCCTTCCTTTCCCAGGTAAATACCTGAGTGACAGTCTTGGGCAAATGCCCAGGGAGCAATACCCCCAGAATGTTCATTGCAACTGTGTCTGTGATAGTGAAACTCACAGAGTCCGCTTGAATATCCATTGACTGGAGATAACAGCATGGGTACAGAGGTTAAAATAAACTAGAAAAAGTAGATATCAACAAGAATCAAGCTCAAAGGCATTATATTAAATAAAACTAAGTAGATTACAGAAGAATACAAACAATACTACCATTTATGCCAAGTAATATATGTAACATTTGGGAGCATAAACAAATTCATTGAAAGTATAAATCCCATGGATTTCCCTCCCTCTCCCCAAGAAGCAGCCACTCGCCTAACTTTGTTAGTTACAGGAAGGTTCAAATGCACTTCTGAAGTCAGATTTCGGATCATAGGGCAGTAAGTACCCAGATGCTTTGTTACCCAACACTTTCTATATGTATAAAATGCTTCTTTAAAAAAAAAAAAAAACATTGGGCTGTGAGTATAGAACCCCTGGCCAGGGCATTGTCTGCTTTGCTCTGAAATGATTTCTGTCCCCTGAGTCTGCGTGTCTTCCTTTGATAGCTCAGACTGTGAGCGGCCTCGCTCATTCCACCCAGCAGCCACCTAACCCCTGCTCCACCTCTCAGGATTCCTGTGGGTATTTTTGCTGTGCTGTTGGGGAGTGTAGATACCCTCCTCCTCCCAGTACTGGGTTGCATTGTAATTTGTCTATTGATCATCGGTCAGGATTCAGGAAGGAGCTGCAGGCGTGGCCGCCTCCCCACGGGGACTTGACATGGTCCAGCCGCGCAGAACCAGAGATCAATGGTCAGGTCCCATCCATGCTGGGATCTGCGAGGGGCCCCAAGGTCTTCGCAGGAGGACACGGAGGCTCTGATGCTCAGAGAAAGGCGTAGCTGGGACCCAGTGTCCCTGCCCTGGCTCCATCTCCGGGCCTGGGGTGGCAGAACCCTGAGTCTCCCTCACCTCCTGGAGGTTGATGGCTCCATCATCAGAGATTCCTTCTTCTGGGGCTTTCTCCCAGCCGGGATAGCTAAGCCTGCACTGTAGCAGGGGGCTTCTGGACAACCACACGGGTCTGTCTCTGGGGGTGCAACAGAGCGCAGAATTGGGGAACCGGGAGGGAAGAGATACCACACAAGCTCCCATCCTCCCTGTCTTTCCTGGGGGCATACACAGGTGTATACTGGGAGGAGAGAGAAGCGGAGGGAGAATTGCTCGATCTCGAAGTCAGTAGTGAATGTCACCTCCCATCACATATTCTCGGTTGCCTTGGGGCGGGCCGACTAGATCAAAGATTCTGAAGAGTTTAAGTATAGAATGGCTGTTAATAACTAGAAGTTCCTGGTCTGCTTAACAGAACAAAGACAGCTACCCTCAGGCAGAAGTGGAAAATCAATTGCTCTGTTGGAAAAGGTTTATACAGCCTCTGAGTCAACAAGAAAACCCCAGTGAAAATCAAAGTGTCAACGTATGTGTCGACTATCCCCTCGGAGCTCGGCTCTATCCTTCTAGATGAATCTGAAGTGGGAAAATATATCCACTCAACTGTGCTTGGATGTCAGTAACCAAATATCCGATTAACACAAACTTAAAGAATCATACTTCCTGTCCCCTGTAACAGAAGCGATGATTGATTTAGCTTAACTGCACTCGTCTTTCTGCTCCGCCCTCCTGGCGGGCTCAGCTTGATTCTTAAGCATGTCTCCTCGTGATCACGGAATGGCTGCTTAGGTCCTAGCAACTTGTCCTCAACCAATGCTTTTCAAAGCCAGGAAATGAGAGTTTCTTCTTGTGCATCCATTTTATTGAAAATGAAAACCTTCCTAGAAGGTTCTCCAGACCCCAGAACAAATGTACTCTCCTGTTAACATTAGCCAGACTTGGATCCCATGGCCACTCTTGGCGGCAGTGGAGGCTGGGCGAGATGTTTCTGGCCTGTTGTTCTCTACGGTGGGAGGAGTGCCATGTTCCTCCTGACAGGGAAACTGAGGCGAAAGCTGGGTAGGTGACCCTTACCTCCTGCTCCTGAAAGGCAGGTACGGCCTGTAGTTCGATCTCTTTTCACAAGGGCTGTGTGGACATTTGGGCAGGACTGAGGAGGGAACAGAAGGCAAGCTGAGGACAAAGCAGAAACTGACGCCCTGCAACGCCCCCCCCCCATGGGATGTACGTGACATTCCTCAGGCACTCCTGGCTGCCCTGAAGGACAAAGAAATAGTTAACCTATAGAGACCACAATCCTGCAAGACTTAAGTCTCCCTCAGTTTACAAATGTCTTAGCAGTTTACAAGAACGAAGCATTTCTATCAATAACCTAGCTTCCAGAAGGGAATGTAGATACAATTAAATGTCCTTATAATCTGCAGGAAGCTCCCAACTATCTTCATGTTAATGCCTTGCTAGAGGGGAAAACAACCTTAACTTGACAATGGCAAGGCCTCTGGTATCTTGTGAGTCTTCTTTAACATATGAAAGTATTTCCCCAACCTCCCTTTTTTCTTACCTCCCCCAACCCCATGGTATTTAACAGTCACCTCTCACAATCCCAGTGCAGCAGCAGCTCTTCCTGCCCACGGGTCCTGTCCCCGTGCTTTAATAAACCACCAATTTTGCACCAAAGACGCCTCAAGAATTCTTTCTTGGTCGTCGGCTCCGGACTCCACCCCACTGAACCTCACCTATATTCCGTAACCTCATCAGGACAATTCTTTGCTTTGAGGGCTTGTCTCTTCCCTTGCAAGTCACACAGTAGCACCCTGATTCCACTAAATGCTAGAAAGGACATCAGCCATCAGTTATTGTGACGTTCCAGAAGTCGCCTAGAAAAGTCCAAATGCTCTCGAATGCTCTCTGCCCTCAGTCTGCATAAGATTCTTAAAATGTGTGAACTGTGTCTGCAGGATTCAGGGACCACGGTTGGGTGGGTGTGGGGGCAGGGCTTACCCCCAGAGCAGCTCTTGTTTCTGGTTTATTTCACAAATTGAACTTTTATGATGGTTTTCTTTGATGAAAATGTTAACACCTAGAAATACTTGCAAATGACGACGTGAATCTCGACTGGAGCCATGCGAATTCGAAACTGCCTTTTTCAGAGTAAGAAGAATCGGTCAATGTGGTCATTTTACTGAGCAAATATTCTGATCAAAGTTTTGATGGTTGATGGAATCAATTGTGGCTGGTTGATAGACTGCGTTTTCTTTTATTTCCCACTTTCAGGGGGTGTCCGTCTCCTGGATTCCCTCATTCACACCAGAGATGAGTCTTAGAAACTCATGTGCACTGACCTCAAAGTTATAGAAAAGTAAAACATTTCAGGCAAAGAAATTCTGGCCGCCTTGGGGTTTTTTCTCCCTTCTTCTTCTTCTTCTTTCTTCTTCTTCTTCTTCTTCTTCTTCTTCTTCTTCTTCTTCTTCTTCTTCTTCTTCTTCTTCTTCTTCTAATCCATGCATTTATGGAATGCTGCAGAGGGCGGGAGAGTTCAGGCTGCACTCTTTCTTCCTTGAGAAGAGGAAAAATAAAACTTGGCTAGAGTTGAGTGCTTCCTACTCCCCATTAGGGATCTGACATTTTCATTTGCTTTTTCAGCCTCTCTAACCTCCACGTAGCCTGAGGCGGGGGTGGGGTCCTCCCAGCAGAGTGTTAACAATAATCCCAACCAGTAATAACCAAGGCCTGCCTGAGGGTTTGGATGGAGACTGAAAGGTCCCAAGCCCATCCCTCTTCCAAGGTGATGAAAAGTTCGTCTGGGCAGGGCACCAAGTGTCACTTATCGGATTCCAGGCAGCATGGTCCCTGGCGCCTGGCCCCGCCGGTGGCGTTTGTGGAGGGTGGGCTCCATCGCGCGAGCAGGAGGGGTGACCGGGCACCAGGCTTGGAGGGGGTTCAGGATCCCTGGCGCAGTTCCTGCCTGGGGCGGTTGTTTGGTTCTGGCAGGGACCGGGGCACCATGGAGACGAGGAAACAGACAAAATGACTCATCTTGGCTCCGAGCCCAGAATATGTATGCTAATGCTTTCGTGCAGACAAAAATCAGATTATAAGAGATTGAGTGCAAAAAAAATGCCCAACCTCAAATAATACTTCCCTTTAACCCATCAACACGGAAACCCAATAATTTGCTGAGATTCAGAGTCAAAGAGAAAATCATCACATGAGTAAAGTTGTTTATTAAGTCGATTTTCCCCTCTGCACGTCCCACGCTCCTCTTGACAGACATTGCCGGGGCTCCCCAACAGCCCTGGCGCCCCACTTCTTCCAGGCCCACGGGAGGCTCAGTCTCCCCCACCCCCTATGGGCACGTGACCGCTCCCGGCCAATGAGATTCAAAAGAAAGTGTCAGGTGCAGTGTCCCAGCAGAACCGTGCAAGAGCGGGACTGTGATCTGCTCTGCTCCCTTATGTCGCCGTGGTGGCCACGGGAACGTGTCCTGAGACGGTGCGGCCTCCATCCGACTGGGTCACTGAATGCCTATGATGAACAGAGCCGTCCAAATCGCCCACGTTACACACACAGTGGGAGTGAGAAGACTTTTGTTGTGTTAAGCCAATGGAGATTTCGGTGTTGTTACTAGAACATACCGTTGCCCATTCTGCTTACTGCACCCAGTATCTTCCCCCACCGTATCCTATAGATGGACACATTAAAAGCCCATTAGTCCCTCTAAACTTTTGCCCTAAAGTTGATTGGTGTTCAAGTTTCCTTCAGGGGAAAAAAAAATTTAGATGTGTCAGAGACGAGATAGCTGCTGACTTTGGCAAATCAGAGCTGCTTCCCCAATATTGAATCTGATGCACAGGAAAGAAGCATTTAAAAGTGCTGCCATCAAGGACGGGCACTTTAATGGCTGTGTCAAAAGAGATCTAAATTTAGAAATAGGAAAAGTCTAGTGACAGGTAGCAATGAACCAGTGAGGCTTGGATGCATGGTGCTATTTGGGGATTATCTGAGCTACATAATTGTCACCCTCGTTGTGAGTATATTTCATCTTAAATCCGTTAAAAAGTGGGAGGAGAAAACGTAGAGAAAATATGTTCTTCATGGAGGCTGGACAACATGCTTAAAACACAACTGCAGAAATCAAAAGAGCTCCCATTGCTTTTGTTCGCATAGTGAATGAGCTATAAAGAGATGTGAGAGTTGGTGAACTGTAAGGATAAAACACCCAAACTGACTTTATTTAAAAAAAAAAAAAAACATTTGGCTCAGTGTAGAAGACAAGTGTTGATTTTGCCCCCCCAACACATTCACTCAAACTATTTTTAGTAACAAAATATTCCCCATATATTTTCCAGGAAAGCACCCCTGCCCCTGCAGTCACAAGCCACGACAAGTGGAAACACATGTCCACGCAAACATGTGGACATCAGTGCTCACAGCGTTATTCCTATTAATCGAGCAGTGGGAACGATCCCAGTAGACGTGGGTGGATTATGGAAACAAACCCGAACTGCCGTGTGTCCATATTGTGGAATACTATTCAGCAACAAAAAGGGGGAAAATAACTGTTGATGCATTGCCTGGACGGATCTCACAGACATTCTCCTAAGGAAGAAGAGCCAGGCTTAAAAAGTCACGTGCCGTAGAATGCCATTTATAGGACATTCTTGATATGGACGCTTCAGAGTTTGGAGATCAGATCAGTGGTTGGCAGTAGGTGGGGGATAAAAGAGGGGTGGGCTATAAGGGGGCCGCACAGAGATTTTGAGGCTGACGAAGCCGTGCTGTATCCTGATGATTGCAGAGGATATGCAAGTCTCTATCTCCCGATGTGACAGTGTGTACATTTCTTCTGTCGCCAAGTGAGTCCTCCCTTGAACTGAAATGACAGATATTTCTGCTACTTTTCCATGTGCATGGAAAACATCAAATTATAATGCATTCTTTTCCTTTTGCCATAACAACAAACCCTTCTTTGAAGTCAATAACAAGAAAGCTCATCTCAGGAGTAATTTCCTGATCATCGAATTTTTAAATCTATATATTTTTAATTTGCTAACCCCTGCTGGCATGCCAGGTGGCGGGTATGCTAATCCCTGGAGATTTCCCTGTTACTCTTCTAAGACTGATACACGTCAAACTTCAGATAACCTTCAATGGCATGCACTTGCTAAGAAGCATCATAGAATCAGGAAGTCAAAGAGCTGGATGGAACTTCAAGAATAATTAGAGTTGAGATATTGCTTACGTCACAGGGTGAAAGTTTACCGGCATGGTCAGCAAAGTCATCCGTGGGCACTGCAAAGCTTCACTCAGTCCCATGAAAAACCCCAGCTATGCTAGAACATATCCAGGAGAGTGAGCTTCCTGTCCCTCTCCCCAGCGATCTCTGATCCAGGCACCTCTGAGGTCCCCACCCCCCAATTATTCACAGTTTGGATCAGGCGTGGGTCTGAACTGCTGACAACAGAATCCACTCCAGCTAGCACAGGGGAGGCAAAACTTCCTTCTACCCTCTTAGATTCTGTGGCTGGGCCTAAGAATTAAGCTGACGTAAAACAGATTAACAAGAGAAAAGCATACACATTTTAATATTTTTACGTGCACATGGGAGTCTTCCAAAAAAATAAAATAAAATAAAATAAAATAAAATAAAATAAAATAAAATAAAATACTCTAAGACGCCGCTAGGCCCGAAAGCTTATACCCCTTTGTATTTTTTTTATTTTATTTTTTTTAGCTTATACCCCTTTTTAAACAAAGAATGATAAATAGTAGGGATGTGACAAGACAAAGCGGCTCCGACTAGAGGCAATAAATTGTGAGACGGCGATTAGGAAGTATACGGGGGAAACTAATGGAAGATAAAGGTTATGTTCATAGGTTTGTTTGGACAGATCCATTCTGGCATGGACTCCCAGGCTCTGGTGATAAGAATGCTCTTCTCCCTGCAGGGAGGACATCTTTCTCATGGGAAATTTTATGACCTGCTTTTAGGCAGAAACGGGAAGGCAGAGAGGCCGTCTTGCAGCTGTGCTTTTTCAAAATGCCTTCAGCTCAGAATCATCAATATGCCAGAGAGGCGTATTTAGAGGTGGCGTATTTCGAACCCCTTTCCTTGCTTCGGCCAGAGATTTAGTGGCTCCCAGGGTCTCCACAAAACCAGAGAATCCGACTCGGAGGTTGTAACCAGGAGCAAGCAAGCTCCTCGTCTCTGGAGTTGGGCACAGAGCCTGCAGCTCATGTCACTGGTACTGAGCACGGGGCACAAGGGGACAGCCTTCTGCCTCCCGGGTTGCTTCTGAGAACCCCAGATCTCTTGGCCACCCACCCCAGAACGCACTCTGCCCCTGCCGCCCCTCGCCCACCTCTCTCCTCAGCACTCCAGGCTTCTTGGTTCCCAGCTGACCGGTGGGATCCCCGTCACATGCCTGCTCTCTGGCTGCGGGGGAGGCTGGGAAGGTGGGTTTCTGGCTTCTCTTTTGAGGATGTGCAGACACATCAGGGGAAATATTCCCCCGAATGTAGAAAGGCTTTCTAGACGTTCTGGATGACTGCACATCATGACAGATGTCCCCTCCCCAGTCATTCTCTCAGCCTAGCCGTCCCAGCGCTGCTCTTGACCACAGTCACATCGCTTTCAAAAATTGGCAACGGGGTGATGACAAATGCCTTGTGAAATTCCCAACTCCCCGACGGAGAGAGATTGGGAGGCTGGAGCTAATGTTTGGTTGAGGAAAGTCACAGAATAAATTCCAGATGTTATTCCAGGAAAAGGTGTTTTTGCCATGAACGTGCTATTTTCATGTAATGAAAGCCGTTCAGTTTTAGAAGAGAGCGATTCTAGTTTCCCGGGGGGGGGGGGGGGGGGTGTGGTGGTGTGTGTGTGTGTGCGCGTGCAAGCGTGTGTCAAAATATAATCCTCAAAATGTTAAAAACATAATTTTGATGAACTGCATTACATTGTGACCATTTGTCAAACCTATCGAACTCCTCAATGATGGTATTCATAGGACGGCATAGCTGATTCACAGCAGGATCTGAGAACAAGCGTTCTGGTCGGTGAAACAGAAGGATGGTGCGGTACAAGGCTACGTTAGACGCAACCACGTCAGGATTTCCCTGGGCAATAGAACTACAGCTTTTGGGTTATCTTTAGTACCATCAGACAAGAAAAAGACATCTTGTATACCAGTTTTCTGTATGTTAACCTCTACTTTTCCAGCATTGTGAAATGCCTGAGCTGCAGCCAAGAGTCATAGGAAGTCAAAGTGCCATCTCCTTAGCCTCAGATGTCCCTTCCCATGGGCATGTGACAGTGCCCTCAACCCCGACATGAAAAGATCTCACAAACATCTTGATGCCTTGTTCCCAAGTTTTGAATATTTTATTCTGAACACCTGTGAAGTGTTCTCTCATCCCTCAAAGGTAAGTATGTTGGTCTGACTGGAGCTTTCTCCCCCTTCAACATACGCATCCGATCATTCATCTGTTCAACAAACACGTAGTGGGCTCCATTCTGTGACCAGAACTCAGTTGGCCACTGAAGAAACAAATAAATGGGACACAATTCCAACTCAGAGGTAGAAGTAAGTTGGGCGTAGTCAACATTTTCTGAAGACCTACTAAGTGCCAGGCCCATTCAAGGCTGCGAGGATCCCTAGATGGTAACAAAAAAATTGGTTGGGGTGGGTTTCTGCTGCTGGGGGTTGGCCAGCCTCAGTTTCCCACTCTTCTGCCTCGGGACCTCCATTTTCCCTTGAGCATTCCACACACACCCTGCCGCCATCTGGACAGAGTGGTTGATCACGGCGCTCTGGCCAGAGGGCCAACGTGAGGCTGAAGCTCAAACTTCTCTCATCTTGGGATGACTGATGCAAGATGCAAGAATGATTTGGGGTCATCATCCCAAAACACAAGCCCAGAAGAGATTGCCCAGGAGTTCCTGCTCCCTGGACCCCAAAACTGACCCAGTTCTTGTCCTTCAGAGCTGGTCTCCCAGCCCTTCCTGTTCTTTCCAGAGTCACCCCACATCCTTCCACAGACTCTTGTTTTGATAAGACTGACCCAAGGCAGCTTCTGTTGCTTGCGACCACAAGACCCTGGCCGATGGATACAGCTGTCCACGGAATGTGCCCAGGATGACCAGTGGGCGGTTTGCAGCAGATCCATTCCACCTTCTCAGCCACAAAGTCACATTTGCCAACCCCTTCTGGGTGCCAGGCACTGTGCAAGGAATGGAGGGAGGTAATCCCTGCCCTTGAAGAGCTTCTAGTAAGTGCTTCAAAGGAGCTCAAAGGAGAAAATCCTCCAAAGTGTGCAGTTCACAGGGAAGGCTATGAGACACCAGCTTCCTGTGAGTTCTTTCCTGCCCGGCGCCCTGATTTCACTAGAAGAGGGACTGTCCTCTGGTAAACAGGGCTCGTAAACATCATTGGAATTGCTGTAAACACAGCCTGAGAAAGTCCAGTGCTTCAGATGTGGGGAGGGTCTGTACCATCAGTGTATGAGAGACCCACAGGGGCCACGGGTCAGTGCTTTCAAACGTTTCTCCCACACCAAAGGATGATTATCTCGGGGAAGGTCGTTGTGTTGACCTTTATTTCAAGGCTGCTTCGTGAAGCATCTGAAACGATGGAGTGTATCATCTTTTATACAAGAGGCTGCGTCGAGAAAACTTGCGATTTGTTTTCTCAGTGTTTATTCATTCAGTAGCTATTTAAAGAGCTTCTACTAAAAGCAGGTACAATTCTAGAAGCTCAAAGGATAACATCGCACAAAATGGACAGAAATTCCTGTCTCAAAGGGGCCCCTATTCTGTTGGGGGCAGTTTATAACAACAACTTGATTTTCATGTAGAAGATTCTACCCTGCCATCAATACCCAGTGGATATGCTGTGCAGGGGAAAGGCACCCCAGACTCGGGAGGTGGGACCTATGAGCCAGGTTAAACCTAACAGCACCAGCGTTGCCCTGGCAACGGGAATTCATTTCTGGGTGGACATGTGACCTAAGCTGATCCAATCAAAGTTCATCTCAGGCTTTTGTGAAAGCTACTAGAAAACAGGCTGACCATAGCCCATTGTTTAACCCCCCCCCAAAAAAAGGATCCCCGGGACCATTCTGGCCCCATTTGGTCCTGGAGAGTGAAGCCAAGACCTGTATGTCCTGATGACCACTGAATTTGATGTCTGAATATAGCTGTACCCAACGAGTGTCTAAGATGACCACAAAACATCCTGTCCACAGGACACGTGTGAGAGCAGAAGGGACACTCTGGACAATTACGCCAGAACAACAGGCATAAACGGGGACCCTACTGGGCAAACTGGACTTATCCCCCAACCACAACCCCCTACTTGTGACTGACTTTTTCATCATCTAAGGCAAGACATTATCTCTTGATAAAGGCACTCCATAGCCTTGTAATGAATGCCTTCTGCTTAATTTAGAGAGAGGGCAGTTCTGAGGCCTAATAATCGGTGGGATTGGAAGGGGCTGCTGTTAATGATGGAGGCAAGCGGCGGCACGCTGGGACCTCCCCATTCAGACCAGGACACCTGCTCCCCCCAGGTGCTGAGTGTCCGAGGTACCCGGCACCGCGCTGGACATGGAGAACTCCTGGATGAATGAGGCACTAGGACACGAGTCTCTTCCTCCAGGCGCTGCCTCACTAAGAGACATAAAGACCGAAAACCACTATTGCAGCGCAAGACACTGAAGCCCCCCGCCCCTGCTCAGCGGCCCCTTTGAATTCTGCTCACATCCGGGGTTTGCCTCTGATCAGTAACACCTAGAGATGATGAATTGCTGAGCCAGCGGACTTGACCTCCTCCCTTCCTCCGGCACCGACTGAGAAATTCCAGCGCTCAAGTAAACATGGCAGGCCATCCGTGGTTTCATATTTGAGCTACTTTCTGTCCCTTTACTATTAGAATTTCAGCCCAGAGGCCTCAGAGTTGGAAACCCCTCATCTTCGGGTCAAGGAGACAGTGGGGATGGAACAAAGAGCAGCTCAGCCTCCCCCTCCCCCAGCGCACGGCAGGCTTCTCCGAGGGAGGGAGAGGCTCTGGCCGCCTCCACTCTTAATAAGACGTGCTCCCGACGTGCAGTGGATCGCCAAGTGCACCCTTACCAAACTTGTGTCCGAAATTAATACAGTAGCATCATTTTGCAAAGAGAAGAAGACATCAGGTAGCAAAGGCGCCGTGTCTTCTGCCAGGAAACATCTCGTGGTCATGGGAGGAAGCCGTGGGCGCCAGAGTCCGGAGCGGTGGTGTTGGCTTTAGCCGTCTGCCTTTTGTACTTGGAAAAACCTAGAACATCGTGCCGACGTCCTGCCCGTATTGAACGGCCGCACACCCTGCGATCAGCACACCAAGCTGGCCCCTCTTCTGTAACGCGGCGTGAGGAAAAGCAGAGATCTCGTTCCTCTTGTCTTCCCGAGCAGGACAAGCCACGTGTCCAGTCCATGAGTGGATCCGATGAAGTGTAAGACAGCTCGTCATCCAACAGCCAGTGGCCCTGCTGCCTTTCCCTCGGATAATATTGGATTTCGAAGCGATAACATCAACGAGAGAAAGGCACGTAGCTAACAGCTAATTTCTGAAGAACATATGTTTCTGCTCAATTTTTGCACCTTTATCGCTCCATGTGCTATCGTAATACTTTCTGCTGCATAACAGACCTGATTCGACTCATCTGTCTTCCATCTAATTCAAGTCAAAACCAGCAAAGCGAGCCAATTCCTGGCCTCTTTGTAGCTCTTCCCCGAATCATTGTCGCTGATTGTCTTGTGCTGCAATTTTTTCAGGAACCAAGAGCTGGGAGGTGGGGGTTTGGGGGGAGGAACGACACCTGATGAAGTTGAAGGTGATCTCATCTTTTCTTTTTTTTTTTTTAAAGATTTTATTTATTTATTTGATAGAGATATAGACAGCCAGCGAGAGGGAACACAAGCAGGGGGAGTGGGAGAGGAAGAAGCAGGCTCATAGCGGAGGAGCCTGATGTGGGGCTCGATCCCACAACGCCGGGATCACGCCCTGAGCCGAAGGCAGACGCTTAACCGCTGTGCCACCCAGGCGCCCCAATCTCATCTTTTCTATATTGTTTTCCTAAAAGATGAAAATGGCTGTTTGGGACCCTAAAGACACAAGTCCCATCTGCATAGATAATCTATTGCTATTTTTATGAAGAAATCGCAAAGCAGGAGAAAGGATCCGCCTCGAGTTCCCTGAGCATAAAACTAACCCTTTGGAAACCTGTAGACTTGATAAATTTGATAAGCTGTCACAGCTCAAAACTCGAGTTTCTCAGACCAAACGAGCTTGGAGCCATCCCTGAGACTCGCGTCGGACTTACGTTTTTCTCAATCTATTTTACAAAAATATCGAATCCATTTCACAACCTCTACAGCCAGGCTCCAACCATTTCTGTCACCCCATCGCTACTACCTTGGTCAAAGCCACTGTTACAACTGTCTTCTCCCTCATGATCTCCCAGGATCTGCCCTTGCCCCCTGCCCTGGCCCTTCCACCAGTCTGCTCTTAATGCAATGGTCTCAGTGATCCTGTTAATTTTAAGTCACATCACTCACTCTGTCACAGGAAGGCTTCTAAGATGGCCCCCAGATTCCTGCCTCCCTGGTATGTAATCCCTTCCCCTAAAGAATGGCAAAAACTGGGAAGATGATGGGATAGCATCGCATGATTGGGTGACTAATCCGTTGACTTTGAATGAATCAAAAGGGTGAGGATCTGGGTGGGCCTCACCTAATCAGGTGAGTCCTTTAAAGGCAGTAGGATCTCCCTGAAGGAGATATGAGCTATGATGGAGGGGGACAGGTAACCAGGACCTGAGGGCAAGCTCCAGGAGCTCAGAGTGGTGTCCGGCTAACAGCAAGACAATAGGGACCCCAGTCCTTCTGCCACAAGGAAATTAATGTTGTCAACAATCTGAGGAAGTTTGGAAGCAGACCTTTTCCTAATGCAGACTCTAGATGAGGTCGCAACCAGCCGATGTCTTGACTTCATCTTTGTGAGACCCTGAGCAGAGGATCCAGCTAAAAGCGTTTGACTCCCAGGCCACAGAAACCAAGAAAATGAATTTGTGTTGTTTTAAGCCACTAAATTTGTGGTCATTTGCTATACGGTAACAAATAACACAATAATAGAAAACTAATACACGCTCCTCTGTTCAAAATCCCCCAAAGTCCTCCTCACTCAGATAAAATCCAAATCTTCACCATGGCTTACGAGGCCCAGTGTGGTCTAATCTCCTCATCCCTCTGGCTTTTTCTGTACACCCATCTCCCTCTTCACTCTGCTTGGCCACACTGGTCACCCTCTGCTGCTCGGACATGCCAGACATGCTCCTGCCCCAGGGCCTTTGCACTTGCTGTTCCCACTGCCTGGAATACACTCTCTCCCCAGACATTAGCCTCTCTCCTTCCCTCTCGGCTTTCAGGTCTCTGTTCCATGTCAGCTTCCTCCAAGGAGTCCCCCTTGGATCCCAACCCCACCATTCCCTGCCACACTTTCCTTCTTAGCACCAGCCGCTCCTGATTCATTCTAGATACATGTCATCTTTTTATTAATCGTCCTTGACCAGAAGGTGAGCCCCAGAGTGTCAAGACTTTCATCGATCTTCCGCTTTATACATCGAGCCTAGAACAGTGGCTGAAACATGACAGTCGTAACTAGATCTTAAATGAATGAATGATTCAAGGTTTAATTGGGAAACCAGGCATAACAGAGCCGTCCTGGGAGCCTTAGATGCCAAGTGAAACGGGCCACATGAACTTTAGAGTGTCCATAAAAGGAAAAGAGCCAAAACCACAGAGTTCCATGAAACCTTTTTTTTCCCTTAGTTTCTTCCAATCTTTATGTTTTTTTGAAGAAACCAAGTAAACCTAGAGTTTCAGCCCTGACTTTTTTTTTTTTTTTTAAGTGATCCTTTGCTGGCTCCACAGCCTCTGACGCTCCTGGGCCCCCCAGACACTCGTCTGGTCATGGAGTCGCTTGCCCTTTGAAGAAAATGAGGCCGACGTGAGAAGTCACTGCCTTTGTCAGTCAAGGCCAAGATACACAGCAGCAAATGTCAGCCAAAGACGGGGCCCCGGGAATAAGGGGCTGCTGTGCCTGAACGTTTTGCATAATTGGAAGGCGAGGTTAACAGCAATAAGGAAAATGAACATGGACGTCCAACGGTTTATGAAGCAGATGCTGGCAAACAGAGCGGAGGGCGTCCGGTGAGCTCTGCCTGGCTCTGTTATTTATTTTCTTAGACTGACGGCATAACACGGGGGTGGGGGAGCGGGAGGGATGCATGTTTGGGGAAAGTCGCGGCTGTGGAGTCGGGTCCAGGACTCGGGCTGGAGTCCAGCTGCCTACACCCCAGCTGTGTGGCTCTTGGCAGGGGCCCCATCTGCCCTCTCCCCGGGTCGGAGAAGTGGAACAACACTGAGGAGAAGCCTTTCTGCTTTAGGGGCCTCTGAAGGGTCAGTAACACACAGGAGACAAGACGACTCGGGGGTTCTCTTGACAAACCTTATATAACGTACCCCCTTGCAAGCCTGCTTCTCAGAAGTATCTCCCGGAAGCCACTTATCAACGCCACGGGGTGGGTACTGTTACTCTCCTACTCCGCAGACAAGGGCCCCGGGCATGCAGAGAGGGGGGTTCTCTTGCCCCAGGTCACAGAGTGAAGCAGCAGAATCGGGATTCAAACCCAAGCTGCCTGTCTCCAGAGTCATGAGCTCCACTGCCCCGACGTCACACTGGCACATCTGCTTCTATGGGCATCACTCTGTGACCTGGGTGTTGGCTTATTGTATCAGTGATGGCTTAAATCCGCGACATTAACAGCGGCAGCGCCCCTGAATCTGGGGGATCTGAAAGACTGATGCCACGGCAGCCTGGAGGGGCTCGGAGACCAGTTGTCCCCTGAGAGGCCCACCCCAGAGCTGGGCGGGAGGGAACCACCTGCCACGGGCCCAGCATCAGGCAAGACACAGCCACAAGCACTCAATGGAGGCCACAGCTAGGGGTCGTTGTCTCAGCCTGATTCATACAATGCCACACGACAGGTGACATGGGCAGTGGAAAAGGAATTCTCTGCAGGCCCTGAGATGTGGGCTCTTCCCGAGAACCCAAATGCAACGAGACAGGGGGTGGGGCTGGCGCAAAGCACCTATTT
Source organism: Ursus maritimus (assembly GCF_017311325.1). NCBI lineage: Eukaryota > Metazoa > Chordata > Mammalia > Carnivora > Ursidae > Ursus > Ursus maritimus. The sequence goes on along the minus strand of NW_024424675.1, from coordinate 35,343,052 downwards.
CTTTTAAAAGAGGAAGAAGGAGGAGGCACCTGGGTGACTCAGTCCATGAAGCAGCCAACTCTTGATTTCTGCTCAAGTGATGATCTCAGGGTTGTGAGATCAAGCCCCGAGTCAGGCTCTGCACTCAGTGGGGGGTCTGCTTAAAATTCTTCTCCCTCTCCCTCTCCCCCCCCACTTGCATGCGTTCTCTCTCTCTCAAATAATCTTTTTTTTTTTTTTAAAGATTTTATTTATTTATTCGACAGAGATAGAGACAGCCAGCGAGAGAGGGAACACAAGCAGGGGGAGTGGGAGAGGAAGAAGCAGGCTCACAGTAGAGGAGCCTGATGTGGGGCTCGATCCCATAACGCTGGGATCACGCCCTGAGCCGAAGGCAGACGCTCAACCGCTGTGCCACCCAGGTGCCCCTCAAATACATAATCTTTAAAAAAATAAGAAAATAAAAGAGAAAGAAAGAGGAAGATCACATTTATATTAGTTGTCTCCAGAGAGTTAATGAAATTGTAGAAACTCTTATCAGCAAACTTTTCCTCAAAGGATCCCAGAACTTAATCGAAATTATCGAGAGTGTGAATCTTTCCACATTTCTAAATCAGCCTCTTCTCTGTTTAACTTTTAACACTTGGCTGAGTTTATTTTTATCTGTTCAAAGTATTTCAAAATTAAAAGAACACTTAAAAAATGATGGCTGGGGCATAATCCTTCTAAGTGGGTGTCATCCAGCTGTGCATTTGTGCTTTTATGCACGAGCTCTGACCCTTCCCTTGGGCTTCATGCCACACTTGGAGGGCAAGCTCAGACATCACCACTGTGGGAAGCCACCTGTAACCTAGAGGTGGCCCATTCCAATGCCCTTGGAGCCGGGCAGGTCCTAAGTAGAGAGAAGCCAGGTGGGCCAGGGGCTCGGGGCTGGGCACAGGGAGACACGGGCCCTATCTGCGATGGCAGCTGCCTCTCCACCAGCCAGCCCATGGGAGCCACGTGCCACCCAGACTCCATGCGGCCAGATGCCACAATTGCGATTCGGGGACATTACTCAGAATCAAGGAGAAGGTGCGTCCGCTCATGGTCAACCCCACCCCGTGGGAAATAAGAAACACAGTGGTGGATGCGGAGGGACTGAGGATGTTTACATTAGGAAGAGCTCCCTTGTGCCCCCTCCCTGTCTCCAAGCCCAAGGAGATAAGAGGCAGCTGCGGCCCTATGGGGTTTCCTTCCAGGATCAGAGGGCGACCCCCAGTTACGCGCCAGGTTCAGTCCGTCATCGGTGAGGCCCACGGGGGCTCTCGGGAACTCATCTTTGCCCAGATGGCCAACTGCTAGAGTCTCAGCTGCTTCCACCCGTGCAGACACAGGAAGCTCACAGAATGTTCCTGGCCCAGGGCAGTGGCTCTTTGGGGGAAATGCGCTCACATTCAGAGTCTAGTCGGGCAGTAGCTGACTTTACAGACAAGGTGGTTTGTCCCAGAGAGGTCAATGTTCTCCACCTGAACTTCATTCTAGTTATATATTTATGCCATCCCTTCACCTAGTCAATAATAATTGTCAATAATGTTAGTAATGCAATTGGATGATTGAGGATGACTGTCATCTCATTATTATTAATACTTAGATACCAATGTATTAATAATAAAATAATTTCTGGAGTGCTTTATACAAAATTGCACAAAATGCTTTCATATGTGACATCTAGTTTGATCCTGGGAAGAGGGCAGGGCAGGGCAATGGGGCACAATGGAGAATTCCGACCACCGTATCTTATTTCATAGGTGGAAAAATAAACTGGGGCACCGAGAAGCCAACTGACTTGCCCAAGGACACAGAGTAAGTAAGTGGCTGGGCTGAGTCTTGGCACTTCTGCCCTAGGCTGGGGCTTTGGGTGAAGCCTTGGGATGGGAGGCAGGGTCTCTGCATTCTCCTCAGGCTATGGAAAAATCAAGTTAAAATTAATTCTTATTTAAATAAGAAATATTGATGGTGGTCTCCTTTTTAAAAAATGAAAACCTTATAAATACAGGTAGCATTCACTAATGATTCCCAGCCCTGGGCTCGACCCCTCCTTAGAGATGGTCACCATGCTGCTCTCCGAGCGCCGGCTTCTAGAACGGATTCCCAGGTACTGCAGACATGACTCTGCACAAAGACAAGACGGTATTTTTGCGGACACATGTTTACACAGACAGTCCCTCCCATCCCGTGAGGTCCCGCCCCTCGCTTCTCCTCCCTCAGGTCCATGCACTAGAGGCCTGTCCACCCAGCCGCACAGGGGTCCCTCACCCCCGCGTCTGCTGAACAGTACACACTGTGCAGGGAAACCCCAGGTCACGCTGCCTCCGCTGAGAGATGCGTGTCTAGGTTGTGAGGGGGCCCCTCGTTTGTTTTAGACTGCTTCCAATTCTCTTCCTTCTGGGCAGATGGCACATGCCCTTCTCTGCCTGTTCTGCAGGCGGTCACGGTCACCTGGTTTACTTTGACCAATGAAATGTGAGCACAGGTCCCACACTCCCCAAGGCAGACGCTAAGAACCTGCCTCATTCCCTGCCCTCCCTTGCCTGAGTGGGGGCGACATAAAGCAGAGCTCTCACCTACCCGAGATGGACGTGGAGTATGAGTGAGAATCGACCTTCCCTGTTTAAGCCCCGGGGCTTGGGTGCTGTGAGTTCCTGGGGCGGCATCTTGTCCATCCTGACGGATGCAGATTCTTCTGTGGTCAGCCGAGTAACAGCCCCCCAAAGCTGTCCACACCCTCACCCCCAGGACCTGTGAATACACTTCCTTCCATAGCAAGAGGGACTTGGTACGTGTGATTAACGTTAAAGCCCTGAGCTTGGAAGAGTAACCTGGATGATTCAGGGTCCTCGTAAGAAGGCGGGGGAGTCGGAGTCAGAGTCAGGAAAAGGGGATGTGACCTCAGAAGTGGAGAGAGATGGGAAGAGGCTGCTCTGCTGGGCATGAACGTGGGGGCTGGACCACGAGCCAAGGAGCACAGGTGGCTTCTGGAAGCCAGAAAGGGGAGGGGAATGGATTCTCCCCTAGAGCAGCCCTGCCCACCCATTCTGGACTTCCGACCTCCACAACTGTGGGAGAATAAATTCGTGTTTGAGACACCAAGTTCATGGTAATCTGTTACACATACAGTAGTGAGAAACTGGTAAGTGTCCTGATGTTTTTTGTAAAACAAGCAGCAGTTCAATGAACATCTTCACACCTCTTTCATATATGGGGGTGTTTCTCAAATTTAGAGTTTTTGCTTTGTTTTGTTTTGTTTTTTAGAGAGGGAGGAGGAGAGGGGCAAAGGCAGAGGAAGAGAGAGAGAATCTTAAGCAGGCTCCACACCCAGAATGGAGCCTGACATGGGGCTCGATCTCACAACCCTGAGATCATGACCTGAGCCAAAATCGGGAGTCAGATCCTTAACCGACTAAGACACTCCTCAAATTTAGATTTTTAAACAGAGGATGTATTCCACAAAATTGTGCTTTCATTTTTAAGCGTAAAAATGAGCTTTCTGCTAAATAAAACTTCATCTAAAATACCCAAATGCCTGAGGTTCAATATACAATACCACTTATTAATCCATCGTTTCTGGTTTGATATAAAGTTCCAGTAATTGCTGTCCACTCTTCCCATGACATTGCTGTTGAATTAGACAGTCACAGTTAGTGGCTGGCCTGGGAACAGGGACTCCTTAGACCTAGCCTGAAGGAAGTCATGGACACAGGATCTCTTACTGAGAAGAGATGAACTGAGAGGGTCCTTCCTCCGTATCTGTCCGACCATACGCGTGTGCCTCTGCTGTGCTGAGATCGACAGTGGCAGGAGATGGCAGGACAGGCACCTTGCACGGTGTCTCCTGGTCTCCAAGTCCCGATGTCCCTTTGCATTTTGCTCCCCTGTATTTAACCCAGGAGGGGGTTAGGGAAAGTCACAGATCACCAGCGCGATGAACAGTCCTCAACCTCGCCAACCTTTGTCCAGCCTGATTGCACGTCCCCTGCATTTACGGCTAAACCGCCTTCCCTTTCATTTTCTCCCCAGGAATCCCGACGTACAGCAGGCCTGGGACCTAGGCAGGCTTCTTAATGGCTGATTTGATTGCTCAGGTCCCAGTCGTTCCCTCAATTTGGTCACAAAGGTTACCTCGCTCCAGAAACAATCAGTGGATCACTAACATATGCGGCATGTTTCACCTCCTTTCAGACCACAGGACATTTTAGAAACAGACTGCCAAGTCATTTTAAAGCTGTGAACATTCAAATTGCTTATGTTGCTGAGCCCAGGCTGAACACACGAATTTCAAGCCTCTGTGCAGCTCTGATTGTTCAAAGGCAGCTAATAGGTGGGGAGGGAGAAAAAGGCAACACTGGATGCCTTCCGTTTAGGACAGCAGAAATAGAACTTCTGCTAGAAGATGGGAGATGTCATTAACCTTCATGCTGACACCGACCTCTGCAGAGGCCCTGTGGAGGCACAGGCTGGAAGTGAGGTCTTTAAAGGTATTTGTGGCTTTAATGGGCACTCAACTTGGCCAACAGTGACCGTGAATTCTCTCCTAACAGACAAAGGGACAATTTGGCACAAGTGTGAGGGCTGAGAACAAGGGAAATGCAGAGGAAAGGAAAAGAGCTCATTAACAAGTCCTTTCCACTGTTCACTCGGAGAGGATGACAGAGTGGAGAGGAAGTGGGGAAACTCACCAGAGACTCACTCTCAGAAACTGACAGTGTTCTGAACAGTGATGATTATCTGTTCGTGCAGCTTCTCTCCTTCTGTTCAGAGCTTCCAGCACACGTCCCCACTCCCCCATGTCCTGGTAACAGTACCCCAATAAATAGTCAGTCTCCCACTGTCTACTCATGGGGTTCAAGATGAGCTCCCTGTCTGGGTTTAGGGGTGGTCATGTGACCTGGCCCGGCCAATCAGCTGACGAATCCCACAGACCCGGAAGTGGTTCCGGATGCACACGTGACAAGAGTCAGTTCAAGCAGAGTGAATCCCATCTCTGGAGGAGTGACTGTGAGAGATGCTCCGTGGGGGCAGGTATCCCTTGGGGGACAACCCCCAACAGTTCCCCCATCCCTTTTTCCTGCCAGCACAGCCAGCCCAGTCTAGAGGGGGCCCGTGACTTGCTCTCCCATCCTCCTTTGCAGTGAGCCGAGGGCACGTGACTGGCTGTAGCCAGTGGAATCCGGGGGAGCCCCTGTTGAGGGGCGTGGGTGAGGAGGGGGCGGTCCTGGGAAAGATTTGCCAGATCTGCTGAAACAGACACATGCCGGACGAGAAGTTTCCCTGCCTGCTTCACTGCATGCTGTGTGTGAACACAGCCGGCTTAGAAACGCAGCTGCCATGTGAGGACACACTTGAGAGGCTGACAGAATTACACAGAAATCCACCCGGACCTCACATTTTGTTACTGAATCACACTCAGAGCTAACTACCTTTAGCCTTCTTGTTATGTGTTGGGGGCGGGGGGAGTGGGGGACATCAGTGTTTAAGCCATTTCCAGACTGAGGTTTCATTATTCTAGTCAAATTGTTAAGTAGACTAGAAATATGGCTGGTCTGGGAACTTCCAGAAGCCCTCTTATCACTCCAGAGAGCCCAAGAATGACACTATGATGAACAGAGTGCAAGTAACAGGATCCCGATGACACTGTTCGAGCCCCTGAATCTAGCAGTACCTGGAGACTGACCTCTGAATTTTTCAGTTATATGAATTGCCGAAATAGGTCCAAGTTGAGTTTCTCTTGCAATCTACATTAAACTTTAAACTTCTGCATAACAAAGGATGCCATTAAATATTTAAAAATATATGCCCAAAGATGTTCTCTATGGTAATATTAATAACAGCAAAAGTCAATGAATGAATGAATACACAAATAAACGGAAAATATCCACAGATCTACAACTCAGTGGTTAACGGTCCATCCATACTACGCATTACTACGTCAACGCTTAAAGGAGCCAGCTAGGCCAATACATACTTCCAGAGAATTACAGCCAAGACATCTGTTTTGTGAAAAGTAGATAAAGAATAATTACATGTATGCATATCTTCCATATGTGTGTTTGCATGCCCACGTTTCTAGAGGTATGTGCCTACAAAACAGGCTAGAAAAATTCATATTGAAATAATCATAGAGTTTAGTACGAGAAGGGGAGTGGAATTGTGGAAGAGGGGATGTTTTTACCCCAAATACTTCCAAACTATTTCCATTTTAATAAAATATATTTTTATATTACTTTTGATATTAAAATTGAAACCTGACGAAACCCCTAAAATATCCATATTGCTGTAAGTGGGCTCTAGTCATTACAGAACATTCCCCAATAAAGAAAGAACCAGACAAAAAGCAGCTTGGGCGTGCCGCATGGACCCTGAAAAGCCCGGCTGGCCTTTCTGTCTTTTGTCCTCAGTCTCCATGACAGGAGCACGGAGCCAGCTAAGAATACGGCTCCAGCCGGCCTGGCAAGAGCCCTCCGCCTTGTCCTCAGGCCTGGCCCTGGTCCTACACAGGTGGGCCCCTGTCCCTGCTCCCCGTCAGCTGAGCTCCAAGCGTGGGGAGCAGGGCCCTTGGGCCCCGAGCTGGACTTGGCTGTGGGTGAGCCTTGCTACGGAGACCCTCACGGCCTCACATCAGCTCCCTCCAGCCTGGACCGTCTCCTCCTCCGAGGCTGTCTTTAAGGGAATCAAGTCCACCTTGGTGCCACCTGTCGGGTGACCAAGAGCAGGGAGCCTCCATCATTTTGTGTTTCCGTCACACTTGGGAGACAAGAAGCTGGTGGTAGCCTGCTTCCTGTGTATAAAACTACTACTCAAAACAGTGTAATTATTGAGTCAAAACACCAAACAAGCCAGCAATAGTCCTAACACACTCACTGTTCTAGAATAATGATGTTTGCAGTGATTGCAAGAGCCGGGATCTCCTCACGCACTTGGTCACCGTTTCAGGAAAAGAATGTTCTCTTCTGGTTGTTTTGGGTGGGAAAGGCAAGCTCCTCTCGTGTTCTGGTCATCAGACAACCTCTCTTTGTCTCTCCTTAGCACTGACCTGGCGTCATACTCCAAGACAGAAAATGTGGAGGAAAGAACAAGATCCTACAGGCCTTTGAGGACCCTTGTGAGTCGGTCGGTTGGAGCCGCTCTGACAGAGCACTGTAGATGGGGTGGCTTGTCAACATCAGAAGGGTATTTCTCACAGATCTGGAGGCTGGAAGTCTGAGATGGCGGCGCCAGCAAAGGCGGGTTCTGGTGTCTCTCCCAGCGGGCGGACTGCACACTTCCTGTATCCTCACAGGTAGGACAGAAGAGGAGCAAACTCTCTTGTGTCTCTTACGAAGGCACGAATCCCACTCATGGGGGCTCCACCCTCATGACCCAATCCCCTCCCAAAGGCCCCGAATCCTAATACCGTTGTGTTGGGGGGGAGGTAGGTTTTCAACATATGAGTTTGGGGGGAACACAGACATTCAGCCCATAACTCCCTGTAATGTCACTGGCTTTTACTCTGAAGGAGATGAAAAGCCACAGGCCACCTTGAGCTGAGGGGTGGCAGATGTGACGCACCTGGGCAGGTCAGGGGCCCTGCAGGGAGAGGAATGTGGAATTGTGGAAGCGGCCAGGCAGGGGCAGAGGAGGAGGGGTGAGGAGGAAGGTGTGCTGCCAGATTGGGGCTGGGAGGATAGAGAGGGAGGAAGGAGGGGTGACCCTGGTTCAGAGGCTTCTGGACGGAGCTGCTGGAGGGAGGGAGAGAGACACCCTGAGAAGGGGGCCAGGCAGTCACTCGGGCCTGTGATCCCACAGCTGTTGTTTCTTTCACTACGACCTTCCTTGTCTGTCCCTTAATCATCTCTTCACACATCTCTTTCCCAGCCTCGGGTTCTCAAAGACAGGGCTTGTACCCTCTGTCACCATGTGGCCAGTGTCACAGCCAGGGCCTGGAAAATAGAGCAATCAGTCAGTGTTTGTGGAAGAAATAAATAGAGGGTACAGAGAGGTTGAGGAGACATATGGTGGAAGCAATCAACCATAGAATTCTCAGTAAAAGGAGAAAAAAGAAAAGAAAATCTAGCTTGATTCAGATAAATTTTTTTTAAACATGTTCTGCTGTTACTTTAGCCCTTTAGACAAGTGCTCGGCGACTTGGCATTATCCACGAACACCTCTGATCCAGCAAGGACGGTCTTAGGACTCGAACTTGGGGAAAACACACAAGTGCATACACACCCCAAGACGTTCACGGCAGGCTTGTCCGTAAGAGCGAACACTCGGGAAGATCCCAAATGTCTATTGGGCAAATGGATCAAGACCAGCTGCAGTGCTGTCGCAAAGGAAGACGATACAGTGAACAAAAGAAAGTTTGGACTGCCTACGACAACGTGAGAACCAAAACCATATCCGGGCAGAAGAAAAGCAATTAGGACCGTGACACTGCATGTTTTTATTAATATGTAAAATCTACACGCCAAGATACCGATTCTTTGTTCATTTAATTATAATTTTTTATCAAAGTAGAAGAGGATTATTGGAGTACAGGACTGAGAGGGAAAATCCTGCAGGCCCCTGCCCCACCCCTTGCTACTGATTTCTGTGCTCCAGAAACACCCATTTTCAGCAATTTTAGTGTTTCTGGGAGTATCTACTTCTGTATTCCTGAGGAATCCATTTACGTAGCTGCCTGTTAATTTTGCTAGTTCATTACCTCCTGCCTTCCTGCTATGAAACAGAATTATGAGGATTTCGTCCACAAAGCAGCCCTGCTCACACCTTCGCCCTCTCCCTGCATCCTGACAGTCAAATCGAGACTCTGTGTGCCGAAGGAGTGTGCACGGTTCACGCTACCGTCGTCCAGCAAAAGCATCCACGATGAGCTGTGTGGTGTGAAATTCAGCTGCCCCTTTCACAAGGGACAATTGTGTGTTGTTTTGTGTCTCTAAAATGAGCAATTGACTTTCTCCTGCTTCCTAGGATTTTTACTTTGTTGTCCCTAATCCATCCCTACATTCTCTGCCCTGCCTATAACCCACCCCTCGGCCTGCTCACACCGTCAGGTAAGGAGACCGGGTGATGGTTTTCTTGGCATCTCCCTCCAGGGAAGGGCTGCTCTCAGGATCCGCTTCAGAGCAGTGATCCTGACGTTCCCCCGGTGCTCTGATTCGTCCTGGAGACCCTGCCCCTCTACCCCAGGAAGGATCTCCTGCGTCCTTGTCTGGGACCCACAGGGGCGACTTTCTTGACCCACCCCGTGCTGGTGCAGCACGTCCTTCTCCCATGGCTTCCTGAGAAAGGGCGCAGAGGAGCTGATTCTCTGTGATCTTGCAGGTCAATATCTTTATTCTGACCTTGTCCTTGATCTATGATGTGGCCATGGTTCACACTCTACACTGGGAGTGAATTTCCCAAGAAGTTTGAAGGCACTGCTCTCTTTCAAACCCAGGGTCATTTCCTGAATCCTGGTCCTGAATTTGAGAGCAATTCCTTCTCTCTGGAGACTTCTAGGGTTTTCTCTTCCTCCCAGATTTTTGTGAATTCATGGTGATGTCCCCAGTGCTGGGTCTTCTAAAATTAATTTTTCTGAGCGCTATGGGGGTCCAGAGAAATTAATTTTAAAGTCTGAAAAAGACAAAAGAGACTTTGGGAGACAGTTTGGGGCTGCTTACAACACTAAGCATACTCTCACCGTATGACCCAGCAATAGTGCTCTTTGCATTTACGTAATGGAACTGGAGAGCTGAGTCCAGACAAAATCCTGCACAGGGATGTTTACAGCAGCTTTATTCAGAATTGCAAAACCTTGAAAGAGACCAAAGATATCCTTCAAGAGGTAAATGGTTAAGAAACACTAATACATCCAGACAATGGAATATTATCAAGCCAGGAGAGATACAGAGGAAATGTAAACGCACATGGCAAAAGAGAAGAAGCCCATCTAAAAAGGCTGCGGACCGTGTTACCCCAGCTACATGACATTTTGGAAAAGGGAAAACTATGGAGACCGTAGATCAGGGAATCTGTGGTTGCCGAGGGTTTTGGAGGAGGGAGGGATGAACAGGCAGAGCTCGGAGGATTTTTAGGGCGAGGACGCTCTTCTGTAAGACCCCGCATGAGGGTCATGACCCTCACACATTTGTCAGAGCCCATAGAATATACAACACAAGGAGTGAACCCTAGTGTAAAACATGAACTGTAGTTAATGATCACGCATTAATATTGGCTCATCAATTACAACAAATGCCCCACAGCAACACAAGATGTTAATAATCAGGCAAAGTAAGAAAGGGAGGGGTTGAGGAGGGACTTGAGAACACTGTACGTTTTGCTCCGTTTTTCTATAAACCTAAAACTGCTCCGGGGGGGGCGGGGGGCAGGTTTGTGCAAAACAGATGAGGGGGAGAGGGAGATACAGGCTTCCAGTCCTGGCATGAATGAGTCACGGAAGAAAAGGCACAGCATAGGGAACAGTCAATGGTAATGTCCTAGCACTGTATGGGACAGATGGCAGCTACGCTTGTGGTGAGCCCAGCGTAATGTGTACACTTGTCCAATCACGTTGTACACCTGAAACGAACGTAACACTGCGGGACAGCTGTGTTTTTAAAATGGTATTGAAATGAAAAAAAGAAAACAGAAAAAAACCTAAAACTGCTCAAAAAAAGAAAAAACGTTATCAGTGTAAAAATGAAAAGAGACAAAAGGAGAAAGTCACCTGTATTCTGTCCTTTTTTTTGGTAGAGTTAGACAAATTAGCATGGCCAGATTCACCGCCACCGGTACCTCCCTGGTCAGACCTAGGACATGGGGCCATGGTGCCTAGAGCTCTGAGCTGCCCCTCCAACCCCGGCAGACTTACCAGGAGAAACTCACAGCCCAGCACTTGTGCCCTGGGCAGCCTGAGGCAGGACAGGCCTATGCCCCCAACCCCGTGTGGCCTCTGCTCAAGGCACCCCTTTCAGGTCCACTGTGGATCCAGAAGCACGGCCAGCACGTCAGGGGTGGTCACAGAAAGAGCTTCCCGACACGTCAGGGCTGGTGTGAGCCCTCCTGCCCTGGGATGAAATCCCTATTTCACCTTGCCAAGGACTGAGACCCTTGGGGAAACCAGGAGCCAGTGGCCAGGCCAGCTGCTATTGGCCTTGAAACTCCCCATTTGGGTTCTGTCCCCAGCAGGGCCTTGGCCTGGTGCACAGATGGCCCCGGGGGAGCCGGCATCCCGAAAAAGATGGAGCCGTGTGTCCCCACACAGTGTCAGTTGCCTTCTCCAGCCCTGGATTAACTTTCTGGGCTTGAGCTCCAGCAATCACTAAATAGATGAGTACGGGGATGGCTCGCTGCCCACTTTGGACCCTCCTCACAGCTGGTCTGTGCCGAGTGGTCAGGACCTGACTAGGTGAGATGGCGGGTGAGGATAGATTGCAAGCACGTCGTTCGTTCTTGTGATGCTTAGAGCTGAGCAAGGGGCAGTACAAGCACACAAATAAATGCAGGGAGTTGTAAAAGACTTGTGTTCAGTGAGGGACCTGTGCCCTCATGCAAATGACCCAGGATCCGAGATCTTCCACCATAAGACAGGTCTGTGCTTATCACAAATGCACCTTCTCAGATCCCACCCCTAAATATTGAACTTGGGCCTGGGGAGTCCCACATTTCCCTAAGCTCCTGGGGTGACTCACAAGCACACCTACCTCTGAAACACTGCGGTAGGTGAGAAAGAGATCCACGTCTCTCTACGGATGAAAAAACACGACCAGCCTTTCAGCCTTTCTGTTTACATTTAATGTAATTAGTCCTAGGATGTGAGTCTACTTTCTTACTACTCGTTTTCTATCCGGACTTCTCTTTTATTCAATTTCTATTTGTATCACCTTTTCGCTCCTTTTCTGCCCTGTTTTGTACTGTCAATTATTTTTATTAGTCTATTTTATAAACTTCAATTAGACTGTTCATTTTGATGACTTCATTATCATTGTAATGCATGCACTAGGGGTGAGGACATATACCCTTTGCTGGTTAGAGACTATCCTAAAATAGAACCTTACCACTTCCTGAACAACAAAGACTCTTAGGACACTGTCCCACCACTTACCATCCTTCTGGATGTTTCTGTTATCACAGTTCAATTTAATTCCAGGTGGATTATAGACCCAGTAGGACATTATCATTATTATTATTGTCTTGTGAACTCGTTAAACATGCCCACATTTTATCCATACTATGGCTTTTCATTCTTCCATGTGTTTCTGAATTTTCATCTGAAATCGTTTTCCCTCTACCTCGATTACTCCCTTTTATTTGAGTGCCGACCTGCTGGCAATAAATTCTCTCAATTTTTGCTTCTCTAAAAAAATGCCCTATTTCATCTTCAAAGCGTATTTCCGATGGGTATAAAATTGTGAATTGCCAGGCTTTCTTCTTTCAGCTGTATTCCATTATCCTCCGGCTCCATTGTTCTCATTGAGAAGTCAGCTATTGATCATCATGTCTCCTTTGAAGGCAATGTGTGGATTTTCTCCAGCTGAGTTCAAGATTTCCTCTTCGTCCTCATTGCTGGCAGTGTCACTATGATGCAATCCAGTGTGTATTTCCTTGTTTCTATCATGATAGGAGTTCTTCAATCTGCAGCTTGATGTGGTTCATCATTAGCTTTGGGGAAATCCTCAAAATCTCTTTAAGTTGTGTTTGGCAACATAGTCCCTCTCCTTTTTTTTTCAGAATTTCAATTACACATATCTTAGAACATTTCACAATACTCCATATTTTCCATGTTTTTATTCCGTGCTTCAGTGTGGATATTTTCAACAAACTTATTTTCTTATTTAACTGTTGACATGCCAATCTCTTGTGGGTTTTTTTTTTTTTTTTGGTTAAAGATTTTATTTATTTATTCGACAGAGATAGAGACAGCCAGCGAGAGAGAGAACACAAGCAGGGGGAGTGGGAGAGGAAGAAGCAGGCTCATAGTGGAGGAGCCTGATGTGGGGCTCGATCCCATAACGCCGGGAGCACGCCCTGAGCCGAAGGCAGACGCTTAACTGCTGTGCCACCCAGGCGCCCCTCTTGTGGATTTTTTAAATTTTACTTATTTTATTTTTCAGTTTCAGGCTGTTCATCTGACACTTCGTATAAATTGCCTTTCTCTGATAAAATGTTCCCACTGTTGACACATGGATAGTAATTATTTCAAAGTTCTTCTCTGGTATATTCCAGCACTTGTCATCTATGAGTCTTTTCCTATCTTCTGTTTTTTTGCCACTTGGTTTTGGTCTTTGGCTCCTGCTCCTATTATGTCTGGTAACTTTTTATGAATTCTGGATGTCTTATTTGAAAAATTTAGTGTCCCTTAATGATGTTGTCTTCTCCTAGAGAGCAAATTCTTCCACCAGCCACAATGATGGGGGCAGATTTCCTCGATCAAATCTGGAGTTAAGATCATTTACGGCATACTGACAGTCTTTACAAGGTCTAGTTTATTTTGGTTTGAACTTACTCTTAGAGAAAGTCCTTCTAGGATCTCAACTGTAAGACTTGCACATTTTTCAGGACTCCTGTTTTTCGAGCCTTGAACTCTAATATGTGTTGTTAGGGACATGTGGTATTGGTAAACATGCAGCTAAGTTTCTGAGCTTTTCTGAAACCGCCTTTTGGCTTGATTTCCTAGGCATCTTGTTCTATAAGCTTAGGACTCAGCAAATACTTCTTGCAAGTGCTACAGAAAGTCAGACTTACCATCAAGGGGCTTATTTTCTCTGATGTCTTGGGCCCCCAATGCTGGATTTCTTGGTAGCCTCAAATGCCAACTCTTATCTCAACAGATCTGTGAACTTAGCATAGAGCTCTCTGCTGCCACATTCTGCTCTCAGGGCCCTTCTGCACTTACAAACTGACAACTAGTGTGAGGAGAGAAGGGGTGAAGTGAAGGGCTCACTGTGTGTATATCACTTCTCTCTGGAATCGTGGACCCCCAAGTCCTGGCAGCCTGGGTTGCTTTCTGATGCCTTCAAGTATCTTTCTTCCTCCTTCTGTTCTTTCAGTTTACTAAGCTTTGCTAGGTGTTCCCTTGGTCTAATCTATGTTATTGCATCATACCTAAACAGAGAGGGGTCCCTTCGTGCGTATTAAACATTAGACATAAATACCTAGAAAGCTACAATTGAAGAGTATCTGCATATCTCTTAACTAGACAAATGGTAAATTAGTTTTGTTGCTATATTCTCATGAAACCAAACAGTCCAACAACAAGCAAAGACAAAGAGAGCACCGAGCTCAGAGGTTACAAGCCCAAATGCCTACCAGCACTGGACAGGTAAGTCAAAGAGTACAGCAATCCAAGCATCATTAAAAGGAAAATCCAATAAGCAAATGACACTCACCACAGTGATGAGGAGACTCTGGGACTGGGAGTTTGCCAACCTGGAAAAGAATGTTCCATCCTAAGGGGATGCTGGTACTAGCTGCTTATAGCAAGGAGGAAAGGTAGACTGAGTACTGAAAGAGCTTGATTATGTTGACATATAAGCTATGTTTTTTTGCTTTTAGTGTTTTTTTAAAGATTTATTTATTTATTTGAGAGAGAGCACGGGGTGGGGGGGAGGGACAGAGGAAGAGGGAAAGAGAAAATCCTTAAGCAGACTCTTCACTGAGCATGGAGTCTGACGCTGGATTTCAATCCCAGGACCCCGAGATCATGACCTAAGCGGAAATCAGGAGTCGGACACTTAACTGACTGAGCTACCGAAGTGCCCCATAAGCTGTGTTTTATAAAATAATACACACTATTAAAATTCTGACAATTATTTTTAACAGTGTGCTTCCAAAACTGATAACGATAAAAACAACAGTTTGGCACAAGGTATACTGTTTACAGCACGGACTCTGGAAGTCAGACCACCTGGGTTCGAATCCTGCCTTTCCTCCTGCCAAGCTGGTGACCAGGGAAAGTCATTTAAGCCACATTGGCCAGCGTTTCCCCATCAGTAAAGTGGGAATGAGTGTATCTATCTCATGAGTAGGAGAATTAGACAAGGTAACATCCCTGAAACACATAGAACCCGCAATCGCAGGTCTGGGAAAGTGCTCATCAAACAATCAAAACAGCGGGCAGGACACATTCCCTCCTCGAGCCGATTTCGGCCCACAGACCACCCCTTTTAAGCATCTGCCCTGGTCCAGCCTCCTTACTCTGCAGACGGGACACGTGTGAGTCACAGGAAAGGGAAGGGAAGTGCTCAGGCAAACATACAGCTCGTTAGCCCTAAAACTGGGTCTAGGACTGGAATTTCCTTTTGATGCATTTTGTCAATTAAATCTGTGTGCCCTGGAAGCCAAGCTGCTCATTTCTGTGGAAGGCAGAGGGGTCGAAACTCCCTCAAACTATAGATAATTCTGTAATCGCCACGGCTGCCCCGAATTCATTGCAATCCTTAGCAGAGCCCCTTGTGCTCCGGCTGCGAGAGGAGAGGGAGGTCCGGACATATCATTGCTCATCTAAATTTTTAATAATGCTCCAATCTTCAGATCATCGGGGTAATCAAACCCAAATTAGCCGGATACTCAAAGCCACAGAATAACAAGGAGAGTGAAACGGATAATGTTTCTTTAATGAAAATTTCATCAATGCAGATTTCTCATTGAATATTAAGGGTCTTGGCCTGAAGCCAGCATCAGAGCCGACTGCTGTGACACTGACCTTTGTCCCTCAGAGGGAGACACAAGCGCAGAGTCTGGCTGGCTTCTCGGGCTCCATGAGGACAGAGGTGGCCGTCCTCGCAGCACGAAGGAAGGACGCTCTAGAGCCTGGGGCAAGTGGGCTCAGGCCCCATCCTCTCCAGAAGGTGTCTCTGCACAGCTCAGCACCAGCCTCCCTTCCCTGCACCTCGGCCCCTCCCTGCCCCGCCTGCCCCTCCCGAGACCCCACCCCTGACTCGCTAGCGCCTCGGTCCTCCAGCGGCTCAGGCCAAGTCCTTGGGTCATCCTTGGCTTGCATCTTTGCTCTTACTGCCTCTGCCCCTCAAGCAGCAGATGCCCCCAGCCTGACCTTCCCATGTGGGGCCCGAGCTGGGCCCTGGGGACCCCACACCGGACCTGCCTGCCCCGCCCCCCCATGCTCCTCAGGGGCCGGGCAGACTGTCCCCTCCCAGGTCCCACGGTCCTCCTGACATACACTCATTGACTCAGACCTGCCTGGTGGCTCCCGTCAGGCTCAGGGAAAGCCGGCATCCTCTCAGTGGCCGGCAGGGTCATCCGAGGGACTGGTCCCAGCGCCTCTCTGACCTCAACCCCTGTCCCCCTTCCCATGACCCCGCAGCCACTCTGGCCCTCGCTGCCCCTCACAAATACCCAGGCCTGGCACCACGGTGCACTCTGCCCCAGCCAGCCCCCAGCACCCACCTGCCCCCAGCTCCTGCTTTCCGGGCCCGGACTCCCCGTCCCTGTGGCCACCAGTCCCTGCCCAAACGGCCTGTTGGGCCTGCTCGGCGGCTGTCACTCCCTCGCCGTCCTGCTGCACCTGCCTCTGGGCCACTGTCCCCACCTGGTGTTAATCCCTGCTTGTTCTCCTGCTCTTTGTCTCCCAGCCAGGGAGGGACACCTCGGGATAGGGACCCGTTTGCCTATCCCCTCCCCGCCTGCAAGGCCGCTGCGTGCAAGACAGGTGTCCGGCTGGGGTGTCTGCACGGAGCTCACCTGAGGAGCGACGCCTGGCAGGCTCCCCATGATAAGTTCGCCAGTGTCCTCGAGCCCCTGCGATGGGTCAGGCCAGCTCTAGGCCCGAGACGCACCAGAGAACAAACTAGAAAGAGTCCTTGTCCTCCTGGCTGGCCTGGGAAGTGAGGGGCAGACCCCCCTCAGAGCCGCCAGAGGAACCCACCCCGCCGACCCCGTCGTTCCAGACTTCTGGCCTCCCCAACTCTGAGAAGACACGTTTCCATGATTTCGAGCACACAGCCTGCGGGGATTTGGGAAGGCAGCCCAGGAAGCTGACGGAGAAGCCGGCAGAAGCTGATTGACCTTCTGAAAGACCTTCTGGCCAGGACGGGCGGTCAGCAGTGTTTCAGTCCGGGAGGTAAATTCTCGAGGGACGGGCCTCACCCCGTTCTTGCCCAAGACCCTCGCACGGGTGACCAGCAGATTTGGGGTTCACCTGCTCTCCAAGCCACCCAACCTCCTCATGCTCGGGGGACCCTTCCCCTGCCACCGCCCCCCCCCCAGCTCCATCTCCTCTGAACCCCCTGCTTTCAGTCACTTAGCCTTCGGTGTGCCTGTGCCTTCTGTCCCTGCTTCCCTCGGCCTCGTGTCAAGGGGAGAAGAAGCCCCGACAGCCGCCCATCACCCGACACGCGGCAGTTCCCTCTCCTGACCGAGCGGCAGCCCCGGGGCCTCAGATGGGCAGCAAATCACTTGTCCTCCTGAGACTCAGTTTACCCAATGGCAACATGAATGAGTGTGACTAAATGACTTCCAGGGGCTCCCTCTGACTCAAATAGTCTATGATTTAGGCATTTTAGAATTCCTAAGATGCCATTCTATTATTCTTCTCACTCCTGCGGTTCCTCAGCAAATGCAGGTCAAGAACCGACTCGGCCTTGGCCCCGTTCTCAGAGCGGGAATCCAACGGCAGACAGAGTTCCTGCTCCCATGTGGCCGCCATTCCTGTGGGTGCAAAAGACAATAGAAGGCCATCAAATGAGTCAATCACTTTCAGATGGTGACAAAATCTGTGCAGGAACTGGGGACGTGACATAAGGTACAGGCCGTCAGGGCCGCTATCTGAGGAGGTGACATCTGAGCAGAGACTGGGAGGGCTTGAGACAGCAGGTCTTGGGGAAGAGGAGGCAGCACGTACAAAGGCCCTGAGGCAGGAAGACTTGGGGTCTGCAGGGGGAGCCAGGAGGCCGGTTGGCTGTGATGGAGGGAGTGAGGGGGAGGTGGTAGCAGGTGATTTGGGGGAACCTGTGGGAATGGTGCTGGGCCTTGTGGGAGCGATGAGGAGGTGGCCCACTTTCTCCACCAACACACTGACTCAGGGTGACAGGTCTCATGTGTCTCTAACGGAGCTCGCTCTCACTCTGGGTGTGTGTGGAGCGTTGGTCTGCGCGTGGGGCGAGGAGGGCAGCAGGAGGACCTGTCAGGGGCCGTGGTAGTGACCCAGGTGAGGACGTGGGTGACAGCAGGGGGATGGAAGGGTGGACAGACGGGGGCTAGTTTGAGTTCTGTGGACTGGACATGCGCTGGCAGAAGAGGGAGGCCCTTACGATGACACAGGCACAGGTCACCGGCCTGAGTAACAGGCATTTGGTGGCACACAGGGTCTTCTGCACCTTTGTTGAAAACTCACCAGATCTGGAAGCAGGAGCGGCTCTGCCTACGGAGCAGCGGGGACGCCTCCCTCGGGGCCCAGGGGACCAGGAGGCTGTGCGTGTCAGGGACCCACGTGCGGTCACCACACACCAGGCCTCGGCCTGAGGACTGAGCCCAATCTGGACGTGGGGGCAGCACAAAGCCCAGTGTCGGGTGGCTGCCTGGGCAGAGCCAGGACCCAGATTCATGGAGGAAACTGAGGGGCGAGCGACCCTTCCAGGAGCCCTCCCCTGTCACGATCCTCTCTGACCCCGAACCACAGGCGGAGGGGTCGTTAGACGGTGGGTTTGCACAGAACACCTCACCCCGTCGTGTGGATGCACCGGGCTGCTCTCTCGGCCCACCCCTGGAAACGGGGGGGAACTTTCCTGCAGAAAAATGTCAAGATCTCAGCGACTCATCTTCATCAAGGACACATTCTCCCTTAGACGGGCTCTTCTACTTGTTGGAGAGCTCGGGCCTGTATTAGCCACTGAGGCATTTTTAGGTGCAATGTGAACAAAAAGCAGAAAGAGAAAGAAAGAAAGAGAGGGAGGCGGGGAGAGGGGACAAAGGAGGGAGAGGACTCTCAGCGTCCACATGAGAAACGAGAGTGTCAGGTCTGTTCCGATGGGCTGTGAACAGGCCACCAGCCAGCTTTGCTTGTGATGTTAGTGCTGCTTGGTGTTGGGTGTGGGGCCAATGTCCTCCTGAGAGCCGAGCCCCTGCATTTGTCTTTGGGGAGATGGGTAACTAACTCAAATCGGCACCAGAAACCCCGCTCTGGCTTTAGGGATTACCTACATAGGAAGAGCCCAGCCCCAGGCCCACTGTGTGCCCGATGGAAATGCTCTGCTCGTGTCAGCCACGGGAGCCCCCCAGGAGCTCGGAGAAAGAGGAGCTGCTCGAAGCCCCTCTCCCAGCTGGAAGGGAACGTGCAGGGACAGGGACAACTTCCCTGGGGACAGTGGCCTGGAGAGAGGGATGGGGGGAGCCCAGCACCTCCCCGTCCACCAGCCCCTCTTCCTTCCAGAAGGCAGCCTGAGGAGCCGGTGTTCCACATTCTGGGCACAGAGATGATTCGCTCCTGGTTGAACCTGGTCTTCAGGGGACATAACTAGATGTAAATAGAGTGTTCACAGGAGGGCAGGACTGGCTTTCCGTCATGAGTTCAACTTCTGGATGGAGTCCAAGCAGGGACCCGGCACAGCGGAGCCCCGCCTGGCCCCACAGGTGAGGTCCCTGCGCTGACCCTGCTGCTGTGATGGCCACCGGGCCTGGCAGCTGCCAGCCTTGCCACCTCACAGGCAGAGAGGAGCAGAGGAAGAGGACGAGCGCTGCCATCCCTTACCACCGGCCCGGGGCAGGAGCTCCTCCGCGTGCCTCCGGACAGCATCTGGGAGCGAAAGGCCACCTGCGTGGGAGAAGCTCGGGGCTCCTGGCCGCGGGGTAATCATACATTCTCCCCGGGACAGAACATGATGAAAACCAAGCAGGTGCACACAGACCCGCACGGGCGGCTTCTTTCTATCACACACCGTCAGTCACACAAAGGGGGAGTCATCATGATTCCCGTTAAGCAAAGTTCCAGGTTCAGTGAAGAAGTGATTTTACAGTCTTTGCCAAGACTCTGCCTTATCTTTCTCTCGAGACAATCCTGGTCCTTGTGACTTTAGCTTCTGAAAACCACTGCTTGGGAAGATATGAATGTTTAAAGGCCTTTTTTTCCCCCTAAGATACACATGTTGTGATAGGTATTGCAAGGATTCATTTGTGTGCCTCTGGATAAAAGCAGATTTCATACGCTAATAGCAGATACGCCAGCTGACGGAAAATACTTATTTAGGGGCCATTGGGGAAGCAGATACGAATGATTCTTGCCTTTTAAACAAATTTTTGTGTCGTCGCAGCAGGCTGAGGCAAATAAGGAAAGGCATGAACATAACTCTAAGACAGAAGGAAAATCACTGTTTTTTAAAGAAATATGTAAACACTAAGTGAGAGAATGCCTAACAGAATGTGTTTATGGATTCCGAATCTTGCCAAACCAAAACAAGTTTTAAGAAATATTTCAAACCTCATCAGTAACCTTGAACGTATCATATTAAAATGTCTTCAGTAGACAATGGGGCCACCCAGGAAATAAAGCCAGTATTTCAGAAGGAATGAAAAGTTAAACTAGAGTCAACGTTTTGAGCTCATAATGGGAAGAGAAAGCATGGACCCAGAAAAGGTCCAGATCCAATAACATTCATTTGAAATTTCCAAAAAATTAAAAACCTTAATTTCAATTATGTATCTTTCTCTGCCACACATTAACAATTATGCCCACTGTATTTCTTTGTCTTTCAGGGAAAGATAAATGATAAAGAGGCAGTGAATTGCAGGCAATGAAATTTGTTTGGTTCATTCAGTAAATTTTTATAGAGTGCCTAGAACATGCCAGGCACTTTTCTGGGAGCCAAAGGTAAAGCGTGGAGCAAACTGACAAACATGACTGCCCTTGCGGAGTCTCTATTCTAATTAGGGGAAGAAAGTGGTAACCCAAATAAGATTGTTGGAGGGCATTAGGTGCCACGGGGATAAATAGGGACCCACGTGCGGCCACCACGCACCAGGCCTCGGCCTGAGGACTGAGCCCAATCTGGACGTGGGGGCAGCACAAAGCCCAGTGTCGGGTGGCTGCCTGGGCAGAGCCAGGACCCAGATTCATGGAGGAAACTGAGGGGCGAGCGACCCTTCCAGGAGCCCTCCCCTGTCACGATCCTCTCTGACCCCGAACCACAGGCGGAGGGGTCGTTAGACGGTGGGTTTGCACAGAACACCTCACCCCGTCGTGTGGATGCACCGGGCTGCTCTCTCGGCCCACCCCTGGAAACGGGGGGGAACTTTCCTGCAGAAAAATGTCAAGATCTCAGCGACTCATCTTCATCAAGGACACATTCTCCCTTAGACGGGCTCTTCTACTTGTCGGAGAGCTCGGGCCTGTATTAGCCACTGAGGCATTTTTAGGTGCAATGTGAACAAAAAGCAGAAAGAGAAAGAAAGGGAGGGAGGGAGAGAGAGGGGACAAAGGAGGGAGAGGACTCTCAGCGTCCACATGAGAAACGAGAGTGTCAGGTCTGTTCCGATGGGCTGTGAACAGGCCACCAGCCAGCTTTGCTTGTGATGTTAGTGCTGCTTGGTGTTGGGTGTGGGGCCAATGTCCTCCTGAGAGCCGAGCCCTTGCCTGCATTTGTCTTTGGGGAGATGGGTAACTTTCTCAAATCGGCACCAGAAACCCCGCTCTGGCTTTAGGGATTACCTACATAGGAAGAGCCCAGCCCCAGGCCCACTGTGTGCCCGATGGAAATGCTCTGCTCGTGTCAGCCACGGGAGCCCCCCAGGAGCTCGGAGAAAGAGGAGCTGCTCGAAGCCCCTCTCCCAGCTGGAAGGGAACGTGCAGGGACAGGGACAACTTCCCTGGGGACAGTGGCCTGGAGAGAGGGATGGGGGGAGCCCAGCACCTCCCCGTCCACCAGCCCCTCTTCCTTCCAGAAGGCAGCCTGAGGAGCCGGTGTTCCACATTCTGGGCACAGAGATGATTCGCTCCTGGTTGAACCTGGTCTTCAGGGGACATAACTAGATGTAAATAGAGTGTTCACAGGAGGGCAGGACTGGCTTTCCGTCATGAGTTCAACTTCTGGATGGAGTCCAAGCAGGGACCCGGCACAGCGGAGCCCCGCCTGGCCCCACAGGTGAGGTCCCTGCGCTGACCCTGCTGCTGTGATGGCCACCGGGCCTGGCAGCTGCCAGCCTTGCCACCTCACAGGCAGAGAGGAGCAGAGGAAGAGGACGAGCGCTGCCATCCCTTACCACCGGCCCGGGGCAGGAGCTCCTCCGCGTGCCTCCGGACAGCATCTGGGAGCGAAAGGCCACCTGCGTGGGAGAAGCTCGGGGCTCCTGGCCGCGGGGTAATCATACATTCTCCCCGGGACAGAACATGATGAAAACCAAGCAGGTGCACACAGACCCGCACGGGCGGCTTCTTTCTATCACACACCGTCAGTCACACAAAGGGGGAGTCATCATGATTCCCGTTAAGCAAAGTTCCAGGTTCAGTGAAGAAGTGATTTTACAGTCTTTGCCAAGACTCTGCCTTATCTTTCTCTCGAGACAATCCTGGTCCTTGTGACTTTAGCTTCTGAAAACCACTGCTTGGGAAGATATGAATGTTTAAAGGCCTTTTTTTCCCCCTAAGATACACATGTTGTGATAGGTATTGCAAGGATTCATTTGTGTGCCTCTGGATAAAAGCAGATTTCATACGCTAATAGCAGATACGCCAGCTGACGGAAAATACTTATTTAGGGGCCATTGGGGAAGCAGATACGAATGATTCTTGCCTTTTAAACAAATTTTTGTGTCGTCGCAGCAGGCTGAGGCAAATAAGGAAAGGCATGAACATAACTCTAAGACAGAAGGAAAATCACTGTTTTTTAAAGAAATATGTAAACACTAAGTGAGAGAATGCCTAACAGAATGTGTTTATGGATTCCGAATCTTGCCAAACCAAAACAAGTTTTAAGAAATATTTCAAACCTCATCAGTAACCTTGAACGTATCATATTAAAATGTCTTCAGTAGACAATGGGGCCACCCAGGAAATAAAGCCAGTATTTCAGAAGGAATGAAAAGTTAAACTAGAGTCAACGTTTTGAGCTCATAATGGGAAGAGAAAGCATGGACCCAGAAAAGGTCCAGATCCAATAACATTCATTTGAAATTTCCAAAAAATTAAAAACCTTAATTTCAATTATGTATCTTTCTCTGCCACACATTAACAATTATGCCCACTGTATTTCTTTGTCTTTCAGGGAAAGATAAATGATAAAGAGGCAGTGAATTGCAGGCAATGAAATTTGTTTGGTTCATTCAGTAAATTTTTATAGAGTGCCTAGAACATGCCAGGCACTTTTCTGGGAGCCAAAGGTAAAGCGTGGAGCAAACTGACAAACATGACTGCCCTTGCGGAGTCTCTATTCTAATTAGGGGAAGAAAGTGGTAACCCAAATAAGATTGTTGGAGGGCATTAGGTGCCACGGGGATAAATAAAGCCAGAAGGAGAGAGACGTGCCAAGGGGATGCAGTGTAGCAAGGACGGGCAAGAAAAGCCTCCCTACAAATGCAGTGTTTGTGCAAAGATCTGATGGAGTGAAAGATCTCGTGGTGAGCTATCTGGAGAAAACGTCCAGGCGGAGCATAAGATAAATATAAACAGTACCAGCCCAGGATGAGAGTCGGTGGGTAAACATGCCCCTCCCTGTAACTCTGCAGATGGCGAGAAGGCACATTCTGCGTGGTTCCTGAGAAGGTCTCCAGCGGGACGGAGCCCACTGACCCACCTGCGTGTCCCAGTTCTCTACTGCTATGTAGCAGACACTTCAAAACTGAGTGGCATAAAGCACTAATTGCTGTGTGGTGCTCATTGGTGCTCTGGGTCAGGAGTTCAGGTAGGACACAGCCCCGTGGCGTCCGAAGGCCTCCACTAGGAAGAACTACAGTGCGGGAGCGGGGTGGGGGGTGTGTGTGACTCAGATCCCTGGGGGACCAAATCATCTGGACGCTTCTTCATTCCCATGTTTGACATCTGCCTGGGAAGGCTCAAAGTTGACTCTCAGCTGGGACTGTCCACCTCGGGGGAGGTGGGCTGCTTGCACGGGGGCTCGGGATCCCAAGAGCAAGTGTTCTAGCAAACCGGGTGGAAGACGAGTGGCTTCTTCTGATCTACTGTTGGAGGTTTACCTAGCATAGCTTCTGCTGCTGGAAGAGTCACGAGTCAGGAGAGGGGCAGAGATTTCCACCTCTTGATTGGAAGAGTATCAAAAACTTGTGGCCATATTTTTTTTTTAAGATTTTATTTACTCATTTGACACAGAGAGAGAGACAGCCAGCGAGAGAGGGAACACAAGCAGGGGGAGTGGGAGAGGAAGAAGCAGGCTTCTAGTGGAGGAGCGTGATGTGGGGCTCGATCCCAGAACGCTGGGATCATGCCCCAAGCCGAAGGCAGACGCTTAACGACCGAGCCACCCAGGCGCCCTGTGGCCATATTTTAAAACCAGTACCCACAGTAACTAACTCAAGTTAGTAGATTGACTTCTCTTCCTTCTCTATGTTACTCTCCCCAGCACCCCCACTTCAGTTCCTGGAATCACCTCCCACCTTTACCTGACTCCAGCCCTTGTCTCCAGCTCTGCTCTGGGGGCACCCAAAGGGAGACACTGTTCAGAGCTTCAACCTTCAAAAAAAAGTGGGAACCCTCCAGGCTCATCGGATGGGCTTGGGTTTAGATAGAAATGAATTCTAAATTGAGCCGATTTCAACTGAAATTTGGGATGGTCTCTGGGACCAAAGGAAACGTACCCAAGGATATAGTCTGATGCTATTACACACTCTGCTTTCTTTCATAGGACCTCTCAGGTCTTCTAATTTTATTTCTCTTTCCCTTTGTGGCTGTCTGCTTTCCCTAGACAGCACAATACATGGGAGAGCTTCATAATAACCTTTAAATTCTCTATTGCATGAAGAGAAAGAACAATGGTGCATGGAGGGGTGCCAGCAAAGGTGCAAATTCCCCCTTCTTTGATTTGGTTTCATCGCCCCTATGACAGCGTGGCAGCATTTGGATTGACTCAAATTGCACCACATCTGAGTGGCCCCATTTAAAAAGAAAAAAAAAAAAAAGCCAGACTCTGAGAAATTATATTTTTTTTCTCTGCAGGTGATTCACTTTTCTCTCAACCACTTTGAACATATAAAATTCAGAATATGTCAAACATAGCGCCAATTCATTTCAACGTATTCACCATTAACAAGGGCTATTTCTGGACCTCATGTCTCTGCCCGTTCTTAGAAGTAGCCTGTAGTATTTTCATGGCAAAGAGCAGTGAGCATGCTCTAAATCTTCACTGGTTTAGAAATTGTTTCCAAGAAATCCACCTGTTGTTTTATTACCAGCATGTTTTTTTCATTTGCGCTCTGTTTCGCCAAAGCGTCTTCCTGCATCCCCCCAACCCATGAGTGCTGGTCGTTGATGCGGACTGGGGCTGAAATGATGATGAGGAAGATGATGGTGATGATGGAAGAGCTGGTGATGCTGGTGGTGGTGGTGGTGGTGATGGTGGCGGGGCTTCCCCATGCACTGGGGAACCCTGGTTGAAGACAGAAGGTATTAGCTGTAAATGGTTTACTCACACAAAATACTCCATTCACATTCTAATTCCCGGGTGTGCCTGGTTATAATTTTAACCTCACTGAGGTCTTCACCGGTAATCACTTAAGAACCTAATTTGAGGAAGTTAACCAGCCAGAAACCCCAGAACACAGATGAGTCCTGCCAACCCAACATGGAGGTCACATTACTGGGTCAGGGTCTCCTTGAATGCTCTCTCAGACCATGGAGGGGAAGCATTGCCAGAGACCAAAAGGAATCATTAGGGGTTCCCAAGTTGTGTCAACTGTGGAGCTTTGGGGGAAAGAAGTCCCTGCCTAGAGGCACAGAATCCCCCTCTTTGAAAACGAGCCCTTTCTCATCTGCTTTCAGAGGGGCCCGAACGCTAGGGAGCCCATGGCATCACAAACAGACGTCAGCCTTCACAAAACCATCTCATGATGGGCTCACCAGGAAGGGGTTTGCTCTTGGCCTCTGTGGGAAGGGCCACAGGTCCTCCAGGACTGTAGGCCTTTCCTCTAAGGTAGAACGGCCAAGTTCACGAGCCATCTCCACGAGCCGGGCCTGTATGCAGGGACTTGCTTCCACACGGGTGCCCGGGAGGGGAGCAGATGAAAAGCCGGTTCACCCGGGGACAACTGCACCCCATTTTCCTTTCCTTTTCTTCCAAAATAAATACAGAACTCATGCCACACTTTTCCCCGTCATCTAAAGTAGGAATGAGGCGGGGATAGGAATAAATGTATCGATCAGCCTCCACCTGCTCACTTCTTTATCGGAGACCGTAATGCAGGTGCTGTGGTTTTCAAAGTGAGTGTAGAGTGGGAGAGTGTGAGCTGGAATCAAGTGAATCCCCAAATAACCTTGCTGGGGACGGATCATTGGATACAATATTCCTGAAGAGTTTCAAGATACATGATGAGGTTTTTTTTATCACAAACTTGGCAGAATTTTCCTCCAGTTTCCAGTTTTCCAAGTATGATGATTTTATTCCAAAATGCTTTTAAGTTTGCAAGATGAGCTCACTGCTTACCTTCCCCCTATGCTGAATTGTCTCTTTTACATTTTGCAGTTAATTTTAAACCTGAGATTGATGACTTCTTCAGCGCTGACTCACTAGAACGAGAACGGCTAGAGTTTCAATTACATGTGGGCAAAATGGGAAGTCTGCAACCAGCGTACGGGCAACGTCCAGCATATCCCTTAAGAGACTAGAAATGACAAACACGACTGACCAAAAGACTCTCCGATGGTCCCCAGGAAGGGTCTTCCTCTTGTAGGTCTTTCCTGGCGATAGGAAAAGAACATTGGGGCATCTTTTTAATACGATATTTTCATCTCTCCAGCTGGACCAAACGCGCTCTGCATTCACTGTCTCATTCTTAAGATCTCAGCGCCATCCATTATTCCTTGAACCTGAAAGCAAGAAGTCCTGAGTAAATTCTTGCTGACAGCTAGATTAATGACTCTGGGAATCAAGAAATGACAGGTCTGAGTGTGAGCTGGAATAGCTGAATATGAAAGAAGAGACTTGCTTTCATGAAAAATAGCCTTTATGGGCTGGATTGCGTCCCCCTAAAATTTGTACGTTGAAGTCCTAATCTCTAGGTTTTTAGAACACGACTATATTTGGAGGACAGTCTTTGGAGAGGTAACTGAGGTTAAATGAGGTCGTTAGGGCTGCCCTAATCCAACGGGACTGGTGTCCTTGTTAGACATGCCCAGAGGAAAGACCATGTGAAGACACAGGGAGAAGACAGCCATCTACTTCTACAGGGAGAAGAAATAACCCTGCTGACCCCTTGACCTTGGGCCTCCAGAACTGTGAGAATATAAATGTCTGATGTTCATAGCCGCCCGTACGTGGCTCTTTGTTACGGCCCGAGCAGATGAGTACAGAGCTGTCTCGCCTTGAGTTGGGGTTCTCTACTCCGAAAGCTGACATCGCTCACAGGCATGCAGCTCCGGAGTAAAATATGACGTGCTGTTACATCAAAGTCAAGGATGAGAGACATTTGAACTTGAACTTTCAGTTTGCAGCTGGTCAGACAGAGCTTCTGTGAAATGCATTGTCCCCAAAGAGTTCCAAATGATTTATCATCTCCGAGTGAAAAACTAAGTGACCTTCTTACACTAATATTTGAAATACCTCTACTCCAACTCCCACCAAAAATGCAAAAGGCGTCTAGATCGTATCTCAAACACTAAGTGATCTGAGCAGAAATTTTGAGGCCCGAAGGATCCTCTGTGAGCCAGCAGATCTATGAGGCGGTGTACCCACAGGAGCCAGGACCTGTCAACTTCTTCCCTCGTGCTGTAAAACCTGCCACAAGAGGCTGGAAGCGGACACCAGCAGTAACGCACGAGAAGCAGGCCAGCGGACAGTACCTGTCGAGTCCCCGCCGAGCCTGGCGCCACCGCGACATCGCTGGTCCCCTTCTTGCCTCTCCTCACCTCTCTGTCCACCAACCCTCAGATCTCCTCCAGTCTCCCTCTTGGATCCCTGCCCACTTCCCCAGGTCCCCGCAATGGGCTGCAGAGCAGGGGTGAGGGCTGCGGGCTCGGCTTCCACTCCATGACCTGGGGACGTCAACCCCCTTCTGCAGTCTCAGTCTCCTTCTCTGTCAAATGGGTGTCATGCTGGGCCCTGTGGGGCAGAGGGGGCTTCCCTGGGTGCTCCAGGCCCAGTGCTCAGTTCTGGGCCTGTGCCAGGACCAGTCGGTCAACTCGAGCTCTGGTCACTTCCTCTAGGCCACGGCTCCCCTGCCCAGCTTTCCTCCCGCAGCTCAGGCCTCCTTCTTTCCTGCCTCCACTGCACATGGGCTCCAGGCTCCTTCCCGTCAGCGCACACATGCACACACACGTGCGTGCACACACACATACACACACCTAGACACACATACACCTAGATACACACACATCCATGGAGCTTGTAGCCACCACAGTGGACAGTGTAAGTCCAGCTGCCTCCCTGTCTCACTCTGCTCACCCTCTGGGACCCCCAGCCTCCCCATGACACGCAGGTGAGCCCCTCACCACCCCCAGGGACCCCCTCACCGCCTCCAGGGACCCTCTCATTGCCCCCAGCCCAGACGGTTCTCCTGAGCTCCAGACCTGCATTGTCCACGTGAATATCTCACAGCACCTCCAACCCAACTCAGGGAGACCACCTGGCTGTAGCCTCTCTGGATGTCCCCATCTCAGTGGCTGGTGACACCATGCCCTGAGTCCTTGCTGGGTCCTGGGCATCTCTTCTGTCCCCTCCTCTCCCTCGCATCTCCCACCTCATTCCCAGTGCGTGGGCTCCTGGGTATCTCCAGACTCTGTCCCCCTCCTGCACTGCTGCCGTCACACTCCTGGCTCAGGTGACCGCCTCTCCCACCAAGTGACCCCCTCGTCCCTCTCATGGGTCGCCCTGGCCCTGGACACATGCTCCCACCGGCCCCATACGGTGGACACGGCAACCACATTGTGTCCCTGCTGAAGCCCGACCAGGCCTCCCTGCTGCTCTGAAGGACCCTCGGCACTCCCATTGTGGCCCCCAGGCCCTGCATTCTCCGCCCCCCACACCGTGCCCCTCAGGCCCTTCGCCAACCTTCGGGCCTCAGATCCCCATGGGTCGCTGCGGCCACGACGCGCTGCTTTCTGTCCCGAACCTGCTGCGTCCCTGTGGCCTGCAGCCTTCCCCAAGCTGCGCCCCTGCTCCGGCGGCTTCCCCTGCTCTTTCCAGCAGGCGGGATCCTCGCTGTCCCCCCAAGCCCCGGCCAGCTGCCCCCCTCCCCGAAGCCTTTCCTGGGTGACGCTCTCCTCCCTCCTGCCCCCAGACACACCGACCACCCCCAAGGTGGCACTGCCGGCCACTCCCTTTGTTCCCACAAGCAAAGGGGTGGGGGCTCAGCAAGCGTCTGTTGAATGAACTAAGGCCTTATTTCACACATCTTCGCTCCCCAGCTGGATAGTGGGCTTCCGGGAAGAGAGCTGGGACTCCCACTCTCTGGGTCCCCCATGTCCCCCCACCTGCGGGTCACACACATCTGACGAGGGACTGGTCAGCTCAGCCGAGGGTCTCCGTGGTGACTGTCTCCTGCTAGCTGTGAGGCCGGTAAACCCCCGGGGGTGGCATCAGGAACAGGACGGGAGAGAAATGCACGAGGGGCGCTTGGGGCCGATGGCTGAGCAGATGTGAGCCCAGCCCGATGTCTCTGCGACTCCTGTCCAAGTTAGAAGTGATTTAACAGGTTGGGGGCATCTGGACACAACCTGTGGCTGTCTCTCTCAGGCCAACGCTCCAGAAAGGGGGGGAGGCTGTCCTTCTGAAGTCGGGCCCGCCGGGAAGCCGGGTCAGAGAGACACACGCTCGGGGCTTCTCTCCACCTTCTCGGGTCTCCACCGGGTCATTCAGAGACGCTCATGCGGTGAGAGGCGCGGGAGAGGCCCAGACGTCAGCCGAGCCCTGAGCTGCTCAAAAATACTAGGCTCTTCAGTCCTGGAGGCGACGGGTATGGATTTCTTCTCTGGCTGGTGGGCCGGGAGCCCAAACTCTCACTCCCTGGGGATGAACCCGAGTGGCCCTTAGTGGTGGGCGTGGCTCTGACCGCTCCATCCACCTGCTGACTCTGGGCCGGGGTCTCCCTCAGCCTCTCGGGGGTCCTCCCCACAGATGGGGCAAGGATTAGCCTGATGGCCAAGCAGCCACGGAGACAGTGGATGACTGCAGGTGGCCCGGCAGTCACTACGTCCCCGTGGCTCACGGTCTGCCCGGCCTGGAGGAAAGGGCTCCTGGGTCGGCACCTGCAGCTCGGTCCCCACTCCTCCCTCCTGCTCCGCTTGGGGTCGGCTCAAGCCTTCTCCTTTGTAGCTCAGTCTTCCCATCAGCCAAATAGGTAGATTAACTTCCACCCCCCACATCACGTCAGAGGGGATGGACACGTGAGATCCCAGCGGTGGGGTCCACGGTAGAGAGTGGTGGGGAAGAAGCAAAGTGTCCAGCCCCCGGGGCTCCAACTGCATCCTGGATTCAGAGCCACGTGGTCGGGTTAGTTTAATTCTTTCAAAAATTAAGCTCATTTATCTTAGTAAATTGTTGAATGAGCAACTGTTATTTCTGCCTGTCCATCTTCCAGCCACCACTTTGTCCCTATATCATTCCAATTTTTCCTTGGGGAAGCATCTCTTCCCATTCCCAAACATCGTGGCAGTTCCCAGGTCTGACCCCACTCCCAGCAGGCATGTGGTCCGGGTCTGGCCCATTAGAACATGATAGGTCCTGACTGTAGCCACTGGCTTAGGATGGAATGTGACCCCGCTGGGTCTGATGACTGCCCTGCCTCACAACAGTTGGGAAGAAGACCCTCTTTCTCGTAGGGCCATGACGCTGGTAGGAAATAAGCCTGGTATTCCACTTACCATTAGCTCACAACAAATCACTCCAAAATGTAAGGGCTTCAAATAACCATTTCATTATCATCGATTCTGTGGGGCAGGAATTCTGACAAAGCAGAGCAGGACGGTTTGTCTGCGTACGCCCACCTCGGATGCCTCGGCTAGAAGGTATCATCAGCTGGAGATGTCTTGACAGCTAGGGGCTGGAATCATCCAGAATTAGCTGCATGCGGTCTCAGCCTCATGCTTGCTGCTGGCTATTGGCGGGAACCTCGGATGAGACTGTTGCCCCGAGCATGGCAGCCACAGGACAGCAGGACTTCTCACCAGTTCAGAGCTTCGAAGGAAAGTGTCCCTGAGAGCAAGGCAAAAGCTGCAGTGCCTTTTCTGAGCGGGTCTCTGAAGCCACAGGACTGCCCAGATTCAAGGAGAGCGGACCTAGAGCCACGTCTCCTTGGCAGGAATGTCAAGGTCACAGGACAGATGAGCATGGGAAATAGGAATATGGTTGTCACCATCGATGGAAGATATAAACTGCCAGGGCTGTGTTTGCAGAAGGAAAGAGCCTTCCTACCCATGAACGCAACACAGAAGAAAGCAGAGCCATGAGATGAAGAGCAAGACTTTATCCTAATAATATCATGCCAGCACCTGGATCCATCCGTGTCTGAAGCCAGAGACTGTTGGACCTTTAAGTAACACAAACCAACAAATTCCCTGTTTACCTTGAGAACTCGATTCCAATCACTTGCAATGAAAAGGGTTCTGATAGCAGAAAGGCAATACAGCTGGTTCTAACCCAGGTGCAGTGGACCTCAGTGTGGCTCTGGATGGGGTCTGTGCCTTTCAGGAGGCAGGTGGTTGAGGACAACTCATGTACAGCCACTAACCTCTGACCCCTTCAGAGAGCGTCTCACAGGTTGCCCACTCTTTCTACAATTGCATATTTCAGAATGCTTGCTTGAAAGTCTCCATCATTGTCTTAATACCACTCACGTCCACATGATACTTCAACAAGATTTTTGTGGCAAAGGTACCCTTTTTTGGAGAATGTGTCTGGGGTAGAACTACTTCCTGGCCTCCCTTCTCCCTGCCTCCCAGCAATATTTCCCATCTACACTGGCCACAGCCTTAGCGGAACCTGGTTAAATACCCAAGGATCTCACCACCGAAGAATCCCAAAGGGTCACTTAGAAGCAGGAGGGTGTGAAGTCAAGAGGACAATTGTCTCATTCTCTGAGGGCTGAAGACAATTTTCCTCCTTGTCCCACAGCACATTTGTAGCTAACAGATAGAGTTGCCAATTGTCAGAAAATAAGCGGCCCCCTTGGGACGGGCGCTCAGCACTTGCCGAGCTCAGCACTATTCATCATGTCCCGTTTTGTCTCTCGGGGATGTCATATCCACGCTGCCTTCTCAGCTTACTGCTCCTCGGTTATCTCCCTGAAACAAATTTCCTTAAATTGATTCCGCAGAATCCCATTCTAGAACTCACCATCATTTCTAATGAATATAAATTTCCATAAGAATTTTTTAAATTGGCCACCAGCATTAGTTTCACAGCACCCGTATTATAAATTTCACAGGTTTCCAAACCTGCATATATCAAAACCGAATAGACCAGAGCTTCAGATGAGAAGTACTGAATCATCGTACTCTCCGATGCTTAGGGAAAAGCTTTTAATTGGAGTCATCAACATACAGTAAAAAAAGCATTTTTATAATCATTTCTGATAATCACTTGTAAGGACACTCCGTTGAAAACCTATTGATTGACCAAACATTTAACCGTTTGACAACTATCTTCAAACAACTACGCTGTGCAGAACACTGTTAGGTGTGACGAAGTGGACAAAGCAACGTCGTACGATCCCATCGAATGAGACAAACAGTGACGAGTTCCAGACACGCACCGAGGACCCTGCTAGACGCTGAGACATAGCGGCAAACAGCACGCAGATGTGCTCCCGGCAGGGAGGGTGGAGACA